>NC_045641.1:4231198-4853341 GCF_009829145.1 Chiroxiphia lanceolata | reverse complement strand
AATACGCTTTGAAAATTAAAAAAAGTACACAGCAAACCCAAAACCTTGTCTAATACGAATGCTGAGAAAGTGCTGTGACATCACAGCTACCTGGCTCCATTTTCATGAAAGAAAGCATGACAGTACAACAAAAAGCTTCCAAGAGTCTTTTGAGGAAAAAAAAAAAATTATAGCAGAAGTGATATTAAACACATATAAATCAGAGTTATAATTACTGCCTGGAAATCTGTCAGATAAATTTTATAGTGAAGCTTTATGAGACTTCTCCTTCAGGCAACACTGAGACCATGATACTCTCTTTATAACCATTCCCTGGGCTGCTCCATGGTTTTGCCTGTGACAGTCACATGGGGTTGATATAATTCTCTCTGTCTCCTAATTAGCACCATTCCATTATCCAACACACTGCACAGATCAGTTTCGTTTGTAGTAACATGTAGTATGTGACAGTTACTAGTAATTTTTAAATTACGATAAGTCACCAACTACATATTCTCCTTTGCAGCATTATTACCCCCACACTGGAGGAGTAGAGGGAGGAAAAAATACCTTCGTACAAAACCTCCATGCAAAGAGAGGTCTTACAATCACAGCAACACCCCCAAATTTTAGGCTGATTAAGGACCACCCAATTAATTCACTGGGAACTGCTCAGTAAATCTTTTTAATAACACAACGTGATTAAGTTATTCTCTGATTTTTCATCTCCAAAGATTTACGAAAAGTTACTCAGAGACACCTGTGTGGAAAAAAACATAACCTAATCCATCACGGTTTGATGTTTGCCCCTAGGCAATTCTCTTCAGCTGAACTAATGGCACTGTGTCAGGTGAGAGTCGTATCTTCACACCGCAGAACTATTTTGCCTTTGGGAACATAAGGATTTTTTTTTTTTAAAGATTATTCCTAGTTGTTACCTTTGTAGCAGTGTATTTATGCAACAGGTGATACTCTGAAGATGAGAAGCAATTCCACTGGAAAACCACATTACGTTTAAGGAATGTGTCTCTGTTGTTGCAGTGGAGTTCTCTTCAAGGCAGATAATTTTTAACATTTGCAGATAGGACCTTTCTCCCGATGGCGTACAGAGACGTTGTAATCTCTCACAAATTAAACAGCATGTTTCATAATATATCAAAAAAGCACACAGAAACTGTGATCACATATTTCTCTTGAACATTAACTGGATGTCCTCCTGTTTCAGGATGCTGAGTATGAAGAGAAAACCACTACAGAAGTATCCTAAACTCCTCTAGATGTTTCCCCTAATCCTCCTCCACAGCACTTTGTCTCTGGACTTTAATGGCATAGTCACCTTTTCCTGTCTGTCTTGGGCATGTGTTAAACCATGATAGGCCAAGCTACTTCACTTGCAAGAGCAAAGCTCTGGGTCTTCCTACAATTCCCAAAGGTTAGGGTAAATTTTCCCAGAATGGTAGAGTAGATCAAGCAGCTGTAGAGCAATTCTCCACTTGTTTTTTTTTTTCTTGGCTCATCGGTTTTGGCCATTACTAAAGACCTAGAACAATTAACTGAGCTGAACTTTACTACACCTGCAAGTCTTTAGCCTTTCATTCAGGTAAGAGCTGATAACTCCTTTGCCTACCAAAATATTTAATGGTTAAAGATATTTTTTTCCCAGCTTATTCTTTCGTTTCAACTGTATTACCAAACCTTTGTCAAGCACAGGATTTAAGAAAAAAGGAGAGGGAGGAAAAAAAAAAAGCATATATGAAAAAAAAAGACCCCAGTGTTTTCAGGAACAAAACCAAGTCATGCCAAATTCCAGGGGATGGGTGGATGGTGTCAAGCTGCTGTGGCCTCTGCAAGGAGCAGAGACTAATGCATCTGTCCAGCTGCATAGAGATGAGAAAGAGTTGTGTTTCTTTGCTTACTGGACCAAAAGCCCAGCAAAACAACACCTAAATAAAAGCTGGAAATTCAGCAGCACTCAAATGCAGAATTGGAACCAGGTAATGGCAAACGAACAGTTGAAAAAAAAAAAAAAGAAAAAGAAAAAAAAGCTGTCTGCAACTGTGGTTACATTTTAATTGCAAGCATCTACATGCATGCATTTTCACACCTGGATTGTTTCCCCACCCTTCTTTCTGGAGACCAGCCCTAAACTTCTCACTGACGCACATGCAAGAGGAAAACAAGTTGGTTTGCAGTCTGTTCTAACGGAGAAAGTCTCTAGGCAAAGCACTGGGATCTGGCAAGTCTACAGGAGGCAAACATACATGTAGGGATTAGCCACATTGGTTTTGGCTTCCACAACTTGCTCTCTTTTGTTGAAAGAAATGGCTAAATCATTAAAACTGGTGAGGCAGGAGTGCAAAAGAAAAATGGATCTCTTTAGGTCTAACACTAAACAAGAACCAGAAGGTTATACAAAGAATGAAGAGAGACTGTTTGATGGTTTTGGTGGTTTAACCAAAACTTCAATTGATATTTTTTTCTTTTTCTTTTTTCCTTTTTTTTTTTCCTTGTTATATAAACTTCAGAACTTTATGTGGGGTTTCTCAGAGGATGTTTCCACCAATCCTATCCTGTAGTTCTACTCGTCTTGATGAAAAAGCAGCTATACTTGAGATTAATTAAACCCCAGAGAAAACGTTGTTGCAGTGACGTCTAGGTCCAAATTCTACAGATAAGAAGGCAAATTTGCTTTTTCATACCCAGTAGATACCTCTATGAATATCTAGTCTGTCATTCAGGAGACTGTAGAACATCAGCCCTTGCTTCCTACTTGCATACAGTGGACTGAATGCCCTGACAGTGACATATCTGTATTTCACCTCTTACACATTTATAACATCTTTATTCCTTGTCACCAGCCATACAAGTGCCACTACCAGTTCCCACTGCATTTCTACATTGGCTCTAATCTGTGATGTCAGTGAGACCAGTTCTCAAGATTGCAAATGTCATCTCTGAGAGAGAGCTAGAAATTTTTGGGAATGCCCTGTAAAGGTAAGTTAGAGTGATAAGGGCAATCACACTGCAGCACACCCAGTACTGAAACCACTGGTGGGTTTTGGGCCAGACCTGTGACCCCCTGAAAGCACCTGTGGTTTAGAGGGAAATATCCAAAGCTCACTTCTCTGCATGACAGATGAAGCTGTAGATTATATTATTGTTTTTTTATGTCACCCCTACAATAGACTAGAACAGAGTAAGAGAGAAAATCAACCAAACTGGAAGATGAGTGGTTTTGTTATGCAGCATTTCCTTAGAGCACAGCATTGCCTTCCCAGTATGACAGCTCCCTGTTACGAGCTCTTTTCTGATCTTGAACATCTGCTCCTCTGTCTCAAAAAAAGCCGTGGGGAGGGAGGGGGAGAAGAAGTGGGAAGGAAAAAAAATATTGCAAACTCAAAATGTTTTGAGAGCAGCTACCCTATTCTCCTCGGAACCAAATGTCAGTGGGCTGAATAGGTCTCCTAATGGGTATGAGCACATGCCAGTGATCACAGACAATCACACTAAATTTCCCTTAGCAATATCCAACAGACCAAACTGTGATCAGTGATAACTGAGCCTTTAGGGACTCACTTGTAGCCCATTCAAAAATGTATATGCCCTCAAGGGAAGATTTGCCTTATTTTCCTGAGGAAATTAAATAGACTCTTTATAGAATTAGCAAAAATCAGCAGGGGTTCAGATTTCCCATAGTCTTTCATGACTTGTGGTTTAATAGCAGACTTTAAGTTAATGTGTATCAGATACACACATTTTGATTTTTCTCTCACACTGAAAAAAAAAATACACAGATTTTAATGAGCTATTCCTGATTTCCACTTTAAGGGAGAGAATGAGAAGGGTCATGGTGTCCAAAAAACCTTTCTGAAGAAGAATCTCAAAAATTTTATATTGTTTGTCTGTGACAGACACATAGATCGTAACACCAGGAATATACTGCTTTCCATTTTCAAAGACTTTTCAAGAAGCCTTAGACCAGAGTCAGAGGTAATTATTCAAAAACCTCAAGTTTTGAGCCAAAAAGGTACTTTGTCTTATTTCTGGCAAAGTTTTAAAATTCTAAGAGAGAGGAAGTCCTCTTTTTTCATTAAAAAAAAAAAAAAAAAGTACATAGAGAGGTAACTTTTAAAAAAACCTGAGCCTCCCAGTGTCTTGTTTCACAGACTGTATTGTGGCAGATTGCAGAGACCAGGGAAATCACAAGTCTTACCTCTTCTTCTTCCTTCTACCTATCACATCACTTAAAATATATGTATGTGGCTCTGGTAAAGCTCCCTCTCTATTGTAAAACTCTCCAGGAGGATTTGTTGCACCTCTTGCACTTTGGACTCCCTTGGATTGATGCCTCCTGTTCTAAGAACCACGAGTTTGCAGTTTGCAGCCTGCTAGTGAGAACCAAAACCCCTCAATTCAGTTGCCCCGTGACTGGAGTCATCTTGAGAAGATGAAGCCAAGTCTTCCCAGAACACCAGCCTTTGACAGCTCCTTGCTCAGGGGACTTGAGATCAGCAATAGCAACAGCTTTCACATGGAGGAGTTATCAAACAGAGTCTCAGTTGCTTTAAACTGACAGAAGGTAGGTTTAGATTAGGAGGGAAATTCTTCCCTGTGAGTGTGGTGAGGCCCTCGCACAAGTTGTTCAGAGAAACTGTGGATGCCCCATCCTTGGAAGTGTTCAGGGCCAGGTTGGATGGGGCACTGAGCAACCTGATCTAGTGGAAGATGTCCCTGCCCATGGCAGGGGGCTAGAATGAGATATTTAAGGTTCCTTTCAACCTAAATCATCCTGCTATTCTGCGATTCAAACAATCACTCTGCTTTGTAAGGCATAAATGATGGACATAGCTTAAAACAGCAAGACATCAGATGCAATTTCTTGCCTCAGTTTCCCCGAATACTCTCATGCAAAAATCTGTTGTTGTCCAAGGAAAACACCCATCTCTACCCCATTCTCTAGAGTCTCTTCCCAGGGAGCCCTTAGAGGTTTTGTACCCTTTGCAATGGACAGATAAGAAGCGTTCCTCTTTTTTTCCAACACTTCACTAACTGATTCACATCCCTGGACAGATTGTTTGTTTTGGGGGCTTTCTGAAAATAAGAGCTTTTTTTTCTAAAAACTTCTGGAAACAGCAGCCAAGAAAACTTGTCATTTAAGAGCCTGTTGGTCTTATTTCTCCAACAAGGGGTCACCTGTGTCTCGTGCTCACCCCACTCGGGAGGGTGTCGCCTCTCAAACATATGCAGAAAATGTCCCAGATTGTTACCAGCGATAATTTTCCTTGCCAGCTCTTTTCCTGCTTTCCACACCACCGGGAGGATAATTTGCCCTTTTCCTTTCAGTACCTCTCTCAGGAATACAGCACACTGTGGAGCAAATCACGTTCACCTGTAATATAAAGGAGATGGGATGTAGCTAATAAAGAACAAGGCAATTCAAACTTTTTTCCTGAGCCCTCAGGAGGAATACCCAGGTGTGCTGAGGAAGATATGCTTGGAAAAAAAAAGAAAAGAGCCATTCTGCAGTCAATCTAAAAGCACTAGGCCTCCTTTCATGAATTGATTTACCCACTGGGTGACATATTGGCAATTTTCTGTTACCTACCCAGTGATATGACTAAGTAGATGAAGCTTAAAGGCAGGTCAGATAAAAAGACTTTAATCTAACAAAGGCAGCCTGAATTTCGCATGTCAGGGAAGATGATTTAACAGGGAATAGCAGCCTAAATGTGATACTGAATCAAGGTGGAGAATCCATAATTAATGTTTCACTGTAGAAATGTTTACTCAAAAACAGAATGACAAAAAGGGCTCGATTCATCTGTCCTATACAAGGTCCCAGTTCGGCAAAATACATCACTATGGTCTTTATATTAAACATATGCTTCAATCTGGACCTGCATGAGAAGGAATGCCTTTGAATTCATCTCCTTACAAGCAGTGCAGAAAGGGTGAAAATCAGTCATGACAAGTTTTATAAGACACATGCTGAGTGCTGCTGGAATTTGATGAATACACTCGACCAGTTAGACTTGGCAGAAATGTTGTTCGGAGAATTAATTAAAACTGTTTTCTCTGAGGAAGGAAAAGTTGTGTTTTGGGAAAAGCGGTAATACCATATGCAAGTGACATGAGACTTGTTCAAGTGTTTTCAGCCCCAAGGGGTAAAATGCCTAAAGGAGTGGTTGGTCCTTGAATAATGTATTTATCTTGCAGCTACACTTCGCTGTTTTTCCTACCAGGGTTAGTTGACTTTCCTGAAGAACAGCCCAAAATGTAACCTCAAGTTACTAAACAACAGCAGGGGAAGAGGGAGGCCATATTCTGCTCCCCAAAGTGTTTTATTTGTCCTTTCCATTTTGATGGGTTTCTTCCTTCTCTAGTGGAAGGTGTCCCTGCCATGGCTGGAGGATGAGACTAGATGATCTTTCAGGTCCCTTCCAACCCAAAACACTCTCTCACTCTATAATTCACATTTAAAGTTAAAAGTGTGCAGCTGCTGCATGCTTAGTTCTTGTGTGCCAGGGAAACACACTGTCTGCAGCCCCTCAAACATACAAGGACAGCTCAGCATCTTGCAGCAGGTACAGGATGGAGCCACTGGTGAGGATTGGATCAGAACGAGCTGAATGGCTTTAGGATTGCTCATTGCTGAGTGGCCACAAAAATATTTTTTGCCCTTTTTCCTACAAAGCCTTGAGTTTCCTCTAGTTAGACTCGAAGGTGTTTGGGACTAAAAGGTATAACCTTTATTTCTCATCCCCTGCTACTCATCCTATTAGTCTGAACATCTGTTGAGTCAGGGAGCATCTCCCACCTCTTATTGGCAACAATATCAGCACAAGGCAACCTTCAGATTGCCTCCCAGTTAATAACCCTCTCAATCTGAAGCAATCCAACCTGAAGAGACAGCAGTCTTGAGGTCAAGTACTCTGACCTGAAAACCTGTGAGCAGCCACACCGCAGCCAGAGGCCCACTGGAGGTTGCTCATTGCCCCTGAGAGGAAAAAAAAACCCCCCAAAAAAAACACCAGCAAATAGAAATTCTGCAGAAGACCCTTGATTAATTAGCCTCATTACTCAATATTTTAACCCACCTTGTCAGCCCTTCCCACTCTGCCTTCCAGGAGGAATACAGTTTCCAAAGTGCCTGGAGCTAACGGCAACGGGGAAACCACACACAGACCAAAGTGCTGACAAGAGCAGAAACCTGCTCCTCCATTCAGCACCTCTGACTTCAGAAACACTCACATGCTCTGGCCAATCTCCACCACGTGGGTTAAAATGAGATCCTTTGCATTTAGCTCCTGATTAAGGACTTCCTCTGCTCTTTGCACCAATGGACTGGTAAGGCTCATGCCTGCCACCTGAACAGAGAGGATTTGTTCTTAGCTTTTCCCCACCTCTGCTGTTGCACAACTACCTTCCAGTGTGATCCACACATTTACATGCATTCTGCTATAAAACTGTGAGTCACAGCTGGGATTTAGCTTGAAACAAATCCCCAGGCTCTGAGGCACCTTGAGGGAGATCGTGTTTAGAATCATCGAATTATGGAATAATTAAGGTTAAAAAAGTCCTCTGAGATCACTGAGTCCAACAACTGACCTGACACTGGCATGTGAATAAGAAAGATATTGTGATTTGTAGGGGATATAGGGGTGTGGGAAGGGGAAATCCTTTTTCTTTTTTCAGGTCTAGATACCAGAATTCCAAATGTTACTTTAGTACTGACACTTAGGGACACATGGCACTGAGGCTGACATCCCCACTTGGCTGCTCTGGGATAATGTGCTTGAGCTGAAATCCTGGGTGGTTTTGGTAAATCTCAGTTCCCAGTGATTAGCAGTTCCCAGGGGTTTCCACCTTCATCTTCCCTTCTTCAAAACTTTGCTACTGTAAAAATCAGTCTGAGTTTGCCTTCCAGCTGCTGCCGTGCTGGGGCAGTGGCTTCAGGAGATGAATGTTCCTTGTAGAATCTTACAGCAGGACTGCAAACGTCCAAAAAACCATGAGGCAGATGATGGGATGTAAGAACCAGTGTATCTGCTCCCAGGGAAGCCATGATGACACATCCCCAGGAGTTCCACAGGTAAAAGGAACTTTTATTCATTGCTTGTCTTTATCGTAAATAAAATACTTACTTTTATATTTATATAATATATATTTTATATATTTTTATTTATATATAAATATTTATATATTCTTACACCATAGAACAAGTGTTAAAAGATGTGGAGTGACAGGATGAAGTGTTTTTCTGCCTTGTCCTTGACTACAGACAGAGATTTTAGCCACTGATTTTGGGAATAACAACTCTACCCTTAAGTATAAAAACACACAAAGGGGAAAAAAAAGAGACTCCTACAGTTTAGTTTTGTTTTCATTGCCACCAAGTTTGTCCTAAAGCAGGAGGAAATCGAGTCTTTTGGAGCTATTCTAATGACATTAAACTTAAACTCCAACTCATTGAAGAAGAATTTGATACAACTGGTTGATTGCTGACTGTTCCTGCTAAGCTTATTAGCCAATAAAACAACCAAATGCCTATGCTGCAGTGAGCATGAACAAACTTATCTCTTCCTTGTATCTTGGGATGGGACAGATTCACTTTCTCATGTGTAAATGTACCTTAATAAACAGAAAGCTGAATCTCTTGTAATCGAATTTTTGTGGGAAATCTTATTTCTCTGTTGCATTTCATTTTTTGTGACTACTTGTGACCACCTCCACACAAAACCAAAAACTCACAAAGCTCTCAAGGCCTACAATATCTTAGCATTGCCCGAAACAAAATAAATAAGTATGAAATGAAATACGAAATGAAATAAATTAAAATAAAATGATAAAATAAAAATAGCAATGTAATATAAAAATAAAATAAAATTAAATACTGGTTAAGTAGAAAGTGGGAGAGAGAGGAAGAGATTTGGCTTTGCAGTAAAGCTGCTTGTCTGAAGATGTAAAAACCTCTTCCCAGTGAGCTCAGCATTCAAAGCCAGGCAGCCAGAACACGCTTCACAAGCGAGAACCTCTTGTGAACTCCTCACCTTTGTAAGGTAAGTCAGTGTTCACAAGGAAATACCCCACCACACCATTGCCTTTGATGTTTTCACTCTACAGAAGGGAAGGGTGGTCTTTTTAAAGAATTCACAATAGAGAAGAGAAGGGGAAGAGGAAGCCCTTTGAAGAGAGGAGAGAGCCTCCTCTCGTTTTGCTGCTGACTACAAGCCACCCCTTTTCCTTTGTGCCTTGCACAAAAGAAGGTTGGCAAGCCCACTTCCCCCTCAACCAGACAGACATTTTCTGCAAGTACCATACCGAGGGGAGGTGGCTTCCCAACACAGAACACACAGAGGGGAAGGAACTGTATGGCTTCACACGTCAACCATAAAACAAACCTCTTGAAAAACTTCTACGTAAAGTTGTAAGACCTTGGTGGGTCTTTCTGCATCTCCAGCGTGAGCTGCAAGAGCACACTTGCTGGTCCACAGGCAAAGGTTTCAGGAAATCCTAAGTCTTCATATGTTCTTCCCTGTATCAGTAGTTAATACTTCAGAGCCTGAATAATGTCAGGAAGGCCAAAGCTCAGCTGAAGCTAAAACAATCCAAGAACAAAAAAGGAAACAAGAAGTGATTCCATGAGCTTGTAAATGCAAATTCAGATGAAATGTGCATTTATTCATTAATATGGGAAACAACTTAGGAATATGGACGCTATGGAAAGGACTGGAATACTTTGTGACTTTTTAGCCTCAGTCTTGACTGGTCCCAGATGTCTGACTTCCATCAGTGTGGTTTGGGAAGGAAAGGGATAGTGAGAAAGCAAGAAATGAGGGAAAACTCAAATTACCTGGATGTGTTCAAGCACTAGAGTCAGATGGGATTCACCTGAAGATGCTGCAAATGCTGGCTGATGTGATTGCAAGGTCACTGTCTATCATGGCAATTTGGGACAGCAAATCCTTAAGGATGGAAAATGTTAATATAATGCGTATATTTAATAATGGGAAGACTGAGAAACTATACATTGGTCAGTCTTAGCTCAGGCCCTGGAAAAATCTGGGAGCACATCCTTTTAGTGTTCATTTCCAATCTATTGAAAGAGAAGAAACAGTCATGGACAATCTACACAGATTTGTCTGAGGGAAATCATTGTTAACCAACCTGATTTCTTTCTTAAATTAAATGACTGTCTGTAAGGACAAGGGAAGAGCACTAGATACTACATATCTTTAATATGTAAGGATTTTGTCACCCGCAGCATTATCATTAGGAAGCTGACGAAGGAATAAACTGCTAGACAAATTGAAAATTGGCCTGATACTGAATTCAAATGGTTGTCACATGTGGCTCAGTGTCCATTTAGCAGCTGGTAACAAGCATATTGCAATTAGCTGATAACCTGAACAGTAGAACTTCAAGCCAGACAGGGTTTTAGAAACTTAAAGACCAGGGCAGCAGAGATCTTACGAAAATATAATATAAATTTCTGCACCTGGGGTGGAATAACCAGTAGAGGAAGAGGACAGGCTGAATAACAGCTCCAAACTGGATACCAAACTGAATGTTAGACAACAATGAATATACCTTTTGTTGGGTTACATTAGGAGGAGTTGTGACCAGTAGGTTACAGTGCAATGAAGCTGTAAAATCTCCATCTGTGGGGGTTTTCATGACTCATCTAGATAAGTTTATGGTTGACCTACTTTAGTGTTGGAAATTAATCTTCTTCAGGATGGAGGCTGGATTGCTGACCTCCAGGCATCCCCTCCAAACAGCTCTTCTGTGGACCATGAATGGAGGCCATAAAGACCCATTAGCAACAAGGAATTTGAACCACTTTGTGTTGCAAGGAAAGAAAACTCGTCAAAGTCTACACAGACCAACTCGCTTAAACCCTTTGCAACTTCTCTCTTAGAAAACTTTGTGTCTTGTCACAGTGAAAATCATTTTTTGCATTTGATAATCAGCCCAAGCATTGACATTTGAAAGCACATCCAGCTGACTCAACGTGGCTCTTGTGGCTGGAAGACTTGGACAAGAGAGTGGGAGATGAGCTTGCCAAGAGCCCTGTGTGCATGGCAAGTCTCATGCTCACTGACACAGCTGAGATGCTCTGGGTGTCTAGACAGCACCACCACTTGTAGCATGCAGGGTAGCCTGTCTCAGCATGAGGAAGAGAAAGGGGGTGGGGGAAAGAAAGTTTATGTAGATGAAAGTGCTTCCAAGTCAACGCTGATTAATTTTGAAAACAGGCACATACTCGTGGGTGATTTGCAACAGAGAGCCTGACAAATGTCGTGAGCCTCCACACACAAGGGGACCAAGAAACATTCCGGACATCCTCCCAGGCCATTCCCGAGTTATGTGAGCCAATTGACAACACATCCATTATGCAGCAAATGCTCTGCTTGGCCCATGTTTGTCACGAGGAAAATCCGCCTCCGGTTCCCATGAGTTGTATTTTACACCTACGGCCAAAAGCATGAGTAGCTGGACATCCAACAGCCAGAAAATAACTGTTCCAGGGAAACAGGCGAGTCGACAGGAGACATCCTCAGCTCCCCAGCAGACTGGGCTTATAGACCCCCAGAAATGATGGAAGGGAAAAGCTTTGACAAAGCTTTAAGGCCCAAATGGAGGAAAGATTATGTGATTGCAGCTATGTTGACTAATGGACATCAGGCAAATTAGGAGTCATCTATTTTATAAAAGCCTTCTGAAATCATGCCCAGGGCAACGGATGAGTGTTTGCTCTTTTTAATTTTGTCTTTCGTTTTATTTTGGTTTGTTTTACTGCAACACATATCAGGCTACATCGGTCTTTGTGCTAAAACAAATACACAGATGGAAGACATCTCACATGTAATACTGCTCACTATAAAATATAGACTGGAGGCAGATGACAAACCTGATTCTCTCTTCTTCCCCACAGCATCTTGCTTTACATATGAAAATAAGTAAACAACAGCACTTGGACTTAGAAAATGTTTTTCCTTTCTTGTTTTCTCAATTGTTTTTTTTCATTGTTAGCTGGGATATTTTTTTTTCCCTTTGCAGTTAAAGAGAAAAACTGAATTAAAAAAAAGCTTTTGGTTCCAAACGCATGACCTTCAGAAATGTAGCTGTGTCCCCTTTCATCAACACCAAAAAATGAAAGAAGAAGAAAAAATCCTCTCCTACTGATTTTACAATGTTTCACTCATAAAGTCATTGAAAAGGTTGTCTTCAGAGAGTATAATACCAAGTTATGAGATATTTTTGGCACAAGGACAAGGTAAGATAGTGCCAGACAAAGAAAACACTTACAATTCAGTTAATGGCTGGTAAAGTTATACCCTGCTGTTATTAATTAATTTTCCATATTTCCAGCCAAACAAATGCAAAGAATGTATAATCACCCAGGACACCAGTCTGCAAAGTGTTAAATCATCATCAAGTTAAACACCAGCCTCACCTTGGCTGCTGCATTTGTCATCAGTGACAGAGGCTGACTTTGGATCCAGGTAGAAGAAAGGAAAAGGATTGCCAGAGATGGAAGCTACAAGACCCAGGTCTGGTCTCTGGGACATGTGCCTGTTTGTTGGAGCACAGCTGGGGCCCAACTAACTCCAGAGGGACCAGAACATGTCAGCAAGTAGGTGCTGTGATTTACAGGAGTGTGCAGCCACCTGCACATGCTGTCACACAAAGCACACTCATATTTAGGAAGCGTCTCCAGAAGGAGAAGGGACATGACAGCGCTGGAAGGAAACCACCTGCATCAAGGAATGGTTTTGTAGTCTTTACTTGGCCTCCCCAGAGCAACAGGGAACATAAAGCAAGAGATTTAAATTCTTCAGGCCACGATGTGTCTCCTGCTCTTTTCCTAACTCAGGCAGGAGTTGAGCACTAAATGGAGGATTAATACCCCAGTAAAAGCAATTTTTCTGATAGTTTAATCCAGATTCTGAGACTACTTATAACTCTTTCACACAAGGGTCATTCCATTGTGGAAAACTATTGGTGATCCAGTCCGTTAGACATTTTGCATCAATCCTGTTGGTGAGGCAGATATTCCAGGGCTGGCAGGGACTGTGTGCACTACCAAAACTCAAGGGAAGGTATGGCTTAGGATAGTTGACTTGCATTAAGTCAACCCCAAAATATTTCCTATGAGATTTTTTTGGTGAAATTAGAAATAAAAATTATCTCACTCTAAAGCAAAGAAGGTATTTCAGGTCATTTTCAAGGTTCTTCCCAAAAATCATAGTGGCAGAAATTTCAAAACAGGTATTTTGCAACCAATTTTTGTTTTCAATTACCTTTTTTTTAGGTTTGGATTTGTGTGAGGCTAATTTTTATGTTCATTTGGTGTTTGTTGACGTGCATCTCTGCCTTCTTTCTTTTGGTACATATAATGTTTTTGCCTTCAGACATAAAAATGTGGTTTGCAGAATTTAGGCAGAAAGAGTTTCACTTACGTAGGTTTGATAACATACAGAACAAATTTCCTCTCCTCATCCCCAAGAAGTAATTTTGCATTTCCCATAGTGGGATTAACCCTTTTTTAACCAAACAGTTAATAGACTTTAATTGCCACGGATTGATGTATTTTGTAAAGAGGATTCATTCTCTGTTGATAAGGTTTCAATATTTTTATGTTACATTTCTTTTTCTTTCAGAATAAATCTCCCGTATTTATTTTATCCCAACAAAGCAACTGATCCTGACTTTTAGACAGCTGGACAGACAGACATGGAAGCTCAGGGAAGAAATGAGTAATGGTGTTCTGCCCTCTTTCTGTCTGCTTTTCCACCCAGCAGGAAACATCACAACTTTTAAACATGAAATGTTTAAACGCTTTCAGGTTCCTCATTCCCTCCCGGCAACAACTATCCCGATGTGCTGACGTGTTCAAAGGAGATGCTTCCCACCAAGGCCACAATGTCTTGCAAGTCTAGTTCCCAGTGGAAATCCAGTCATTAGAGGTTAATTGCACTCTGCTTGGAGTTTGTCACACCTGAATCAAAACTGATCCATCTCAGCAAAATGTTGGAATTACTATGAATCAGCTTTTTCATCTGGGAAAATAAACAAACATTCCACTGTGGAGCTCTCTGCCAGCTTAAGTGAAAACCAGTCTTAAAATAGATTGTTGTGTCTTTCTACCTGGAAAATTTGGCAGATTTCAGTGGAATATGTGACAGATATTAGTTTTTATTTCCAAAAGCAGTTGGTAATCTTGGTCTAGATAAAACTTGGACTTGATGAAAGCCTTTCAAAAACTGGCCGAAAACAGGAAAAGGACTAGGAAATAAAAAGCAGAACAAAATTTCTGAAAACCAGACTTACTTGTTAAGAGACATTTATTCTGCATGCAATCTTAATTCTGCTCTCTCCAAATGACAAGGCAGTCGATCAATAACAGAAATTTAGTTCTGATCTTTTACCTGAACTCTGGTTCACATGAATACAGAGCCTGTGATCCTTAAACCCAGTGAAACTTTCAAGTAGTTATTTTTGGATGTTCAACTGCAGATACCCTGAAGGGACTCAATTTCCTGAGAAGGTGCTCAACATTTAAGTAAATTAGATGCCTGTGAGATTTTGAAGGCTTGGCTTTACCCTTTCCACCCTGAACTGAAGCTTTCAAGATACACAGAAAGCTTGAAATCAGCTCATATAAGGTGGCAGGTAACTAGACAGGACTGAAAAGTTGGAAAGGATATCTAAAGCTGCATGAAAATTTCTAAATCTCTTTATTTCCAGGTTCAAACTCTTGACTGGCTGAGTCATATATGAAGATTGTTAACCCTCAAGACCATCTTTAGCAGCAGTCTGGATCTTCACTCAGATATTGCCCAGTTTCTGGGTTTGCACGGTCAAGGCATGAGACCTCAATCCTGCTTGACAGTTTTGCTTTGCTGTCTGAAGGGTGGACCAGAAATTCAGCCTGACGAAGGGTGCAAGATTTCATCCTGTAAAACATCTGTTTGGCTGTGACTGCCAGCATCACTAGGTTTTATTAAACAAAATCCTTCAACAACTCAGTGTATTACAGTACTGGACAGTCACCGTTCCTGCTAAGGAATGTCAGAAATGCCATTGGGAGCAAATTGGCACTTGTAACAATACAGGTATTCACCGAGGTATCACACAGCAGCAGAGCCCTGGCACGGGGATGATTGTTCCTGCTGAGTGCAAGCCCGTCCAGGCCATGCTGCTTTTAGAACTGTCTCATTCCAATCTCTTACCAAGATTTATGACAATTAGCTGCCGAATCCATAATTAGCAAGTGGTAACAGATCAGCAGATATATCCAGTTCTGGTGACACCTCTGACAGATTGACATCTACTCCCCAAATCCCTGCGAGGCTTCGTGTTTTCCCTGTGACCACTCGCAAACAGGGTTTTGGCAAGGCTACCTCAGTGGGGAGGAGAGGGAGGGCTGGGGAAGAACAAGTTCTCACAAGCATGACAGGACCCATGCATAACCATTTGGCTTTGCAATTAAAAACATGTTCTGTCTTCCTCTGCATCATCGAGGAGAGTATATAAGTAGCATTTGCTCTGCAAAGTGCCTTGAATTCAAACAAACCAGGAAGTTTGGGTTTCTGCACGTGGAGTTTTGTTTGCTCAGAGAAAGGCTGGGGCTTTTTTTCCCCTTCCCAAAGAAGCATCTCAAGAACCCTTCTGGGGATGAGAGAGGAGGACGAGGTGGGAGGAAGAGGAGTCATAGTTATACTTGTTAAGACGCTGTTAAGACACTCCGCAGTGAATGTAGGTGTTAAGGTGAGGATGGGGAGCCTGATGAAACCTATCCAAAATCAAAGACTTTATAATTCCTTAACTGCTGCTCTAAAGGGGATCCAAATCCCTTCTGTGTCAGCTTCATGTGTCCACTTTTGAGATGTGTCACCTCTGCAAGTGTGTTACAGAAGTCTTTAATTTTTTTTGCAAGCACTCAGTGGTATCTTCACCCTTTCAAGCCAAAGTTTCCCAGAGTCCTGACCCAGCTTTTTTTCCAACCTCAGCCCTTAATAATATGTTTCTACATACCTTGCACCTCAATACAACCCTTGTTAGTAGATTTTAACTGCGTACATGTTTATCATTTGCATCCATAGCTTTAACTAAGCACTTTCATTTTCAAGCCCTGCTGGGTATAAGATTTAAGACCATCAAAGCACTGTATTTATGCAGTGCATAGCTAGAGAAAAAATAAGAAGTGAAGGTCGGGGTTAGATTAGGTCTTGTATACAAGGTTACTCGGGGAATGTGTGGCTGAGCTCGTATCACCTGGATTTCAGCCTAGCTGGCTGCCATGCCTGACTGACAAGAACCACATTCAGATCACCTCCTGTGAATTTGTAACACAAACAGCACAGCTGCTTATTGCATTGATTGTATTGGAAGACTGATTTGCCTGTAATTGCTCTGAGTCAATATGCCATTCTATTCCCGATGACAGAATGAATGATGTGCAATCTGAATTCAGCCCTGTGCCACTGCCTTTAATGACACTTTTCTGTTTTGTTTTGTTTCATTTTTCATTTAAGAATGCACTTACTGCAGAATGACAGCTCCATCCAGGATGTTCCAGAAAAGGCAGCTGTACTTCCAAAATCTCTTGCTGTGGTAACGAGGGCACATTGGTGCTTCGAGCTGGTGCCTGTCAAAGTGCATCCATGACTACAAGAGAGCCTGAAAAAGGAATGTAAAAGTTTGTTGATTTGTTATTTTGATGAGGTATGATTTATGTTATCCAAGCTGCCAGAGGAAGAGATGTTGGGAAATTGCCAAGTAATGATATTTTTTTTAATTTTTTTTTTTTTAAGAAAAAATAAAGACAAAATTCTCTGTTCCTTAGTGGTCACGGTTTTGCCTCTTGCCAGGCTAGCTTTGGAGAGCTCAGTGGAGAATCCTAACTCATTTTTAGGTTAGCTCTTATCAAAACTATCCCTGCACAATTTTCTGATGTAGATAAATAAATAGAGCAGATAGAAAAATAGAAGAAAAAGACGAAGAAGAAGAGGAAGAAGAAAAGAAGAACATACAAAAAACAGGGAAAAAAATAAAAGAAAAAGCCTACTCTTTCATCAAGTGGAAAACATAATATTTTTTCTGTTTGATTTTGCTTAATTTTCTGCTCTCTAGTGCTGTTGTAAACCACATAAGGCCTGGATAGGCTTTCTTTATGGTTGTACCTCATGTCTCAGGTGTAACAAGGCCAGGACTGATTTGTAACCCCAATACCAAATGGCACAGGGGAAGTCTCTTGCCCCTCTCTGTAGAAGACTGTTCTTGAATAATACATTCTAAAACCAAGCAAGGCAGTCAAGGTGACAATTGTCAAGCAGTGCTTGATCTGAGCGTGTGACCTTCATTTGTTTAGAAGCACAAAGGTATCTTGTATGTCTGCCCAAAAAAAGCCTGCACATACCTTTTGATCTTACCTTACACCTCCAGGATGCTGTGAAAATACACACCAAGCACTGCCTTTGTTCAATGCCAAGGTGAGTCTAAATGAAGGTCCAGAGATGTATTTATGGATGCATTAGTTTTCAAAGGAAGGTGTTTTAGGACCCCTTGTCCTCATTGCACTTTCTGTGCACTTTGAAAATTCTGAGTCACCATCACCACGGCTTCTGTAAGGCCAAAAAAAGGTGCCTAAATATCTTTGCAATAGGGATGCAATGGGCCAATTTGAGCTGCTCCATTTGACAACCTTGGCCTTGCTTTCGGTTAGAGAACAATTTGGAAAAAGGAAACTTGTAGAAACATTTCATGGCTCTCTTTATAAAAAACAAGGAAAAAATTCACATTTATGTGTCAGGAAGTCTCTATATTAAAAGCACGACAGCACATAACTCAGGAATAAGCTGGCTAGGAGATATCTTCATGGTCTGTAGCTGCTTCCAACATGTTGCAAGCTGTATGTTACCTAGTGATGGAGCCTTTCTTCTCCATCTTTTTCCTGTTTTGCTTTTATACATATTTATTAACTTATCATAGTCAAACCTGAACAAAATAACCCCCCCAAAGTACAATTCTTCTATTTTGCAAAGAATTTTATTTTACAGAAACAACCACTGGTTTGTTAAAGGAGTTGTTTGCAAGATGACTAGATTAGATTAATTAGTTAATGTTTGTAAAGTACTTTGAAGATTAAGAACACTATATAAGTGTTAAGTATTATTGTTATTATAATAGATAGAGAAGGTAGATAGCTAGATAGGTAAAGAGATACAGCAGTCAGATAACAATAATTATAATACTTAGCATTTCTATAGGGCTTTACATCTTTTGAGTGTTTTACAAACATTAACTAATTAATAGAGTTAAGCAGACAGATAGTAGATAAAATAGTAGGTAGATTGATAGATAGGAACAAATTTTGCCTTTGGATATACAAATAGTATAGTCTATGGAAGTTGCATCCCATTGATGAGGGCAAAATTGGATCCATAGGCAAATTAAAAGAAAATTAGTTAGCTTTTTCAAGGATTGGGTTGGGGTTTTTTCCCACAGACAATTTGTTTTCCCAGTGAGTAGATTCACTGTGGGAACAGAAAGTATACTGGAATGCTGAAATAAATGTATCAAACATGTCAAACTTTACAGAGACATATTATGGAATCAAAGCACATCGTTAAGATTAGTCACATCAGTGTCAGTGACTCAGCTTTGCAACATTTGAAATGATGCATCGTGCCTTTGGGAAGCACCTCCAAGCTGCCAGATGAAAAAGCATTCCCAGTATCAGGGTTCATCCTGATGCTTCAAGTTTTTATGAAGATGCAAAAGTTTGGTCTAGTGATTGAGGAAAATATAGGGATTAAAGACAGATGTGAGCATGTTTTATTTTCATTAAATAAATCTGATATTAATTACAATGAAGAATAAGAACTGTATAAAGACACAAAGAATGGTCAAGACACTTGTTTCCTTTTAATTTTTATCTTCTTGAACACTGATATGTTTCTGCAACAACTCAGCCCTAAAGCTGTACAGGGATGCAAGAAAATAACTGCTGCTTTTTGAAATGAGGTTCATGTCCTGGGTACCTTTGAAATCCATGTGTCAGTGAGGTCCAGGGGTCCTAAAGCTTGTCGTACCTGTGCTGTATGTCAGGGAGGGGAAGAACAGAGACCTCAACAGGCTTACTCTGAAACATGGTTGTATCAGTGTCTTTCTGCACTTGAGCTAATCAGCTTTTCTGAGGACTTTTAGTATGACTCCAGTACCTGGCTGAAGAATCAGAGCTGCCTCTACATGTGGGGCAGTATCACCACACAGTGCTGCTCTTTGCAACCAGGAGCTCTCAGTGCTGCTCTGAAATGTGTCCTGTGAACTCAACCGGTATTTTCCCTTTGCAAAGCTTTTCTGCCACTGGGTGTATGCAGAACCATCTCAAGTCTTCAGGGCAATCAGAACCACAGACCACAAATAAATCTTGATGAAATAGTAAAATGCAGGAGAAGGAGCCATCTTACTGAACTCTTGACAGCTGTGATGTAGATACGCTGCATCTGAGTTAGACGCTCCAAGGTTCCTCGACACCCAACAGAGCAACAAGAGCTTAAAAGATAAGTTTCATCTGCTTTGTATCTATGCCTGTATTAGGATGAGATGAACTGCCTCCTAGAAAAATCTTGTCTCTCTCTGCTGACTGACAGTGAAGCCCAGATTGGCTCAGGTGAGACCAACTCTTGTAGATACTTAAAGTGAGATGAGACAAAACCCATTGTGGTGGGTTGGCCTTGGCTGTCTGCCAGGTGCCCACCAAGCTACTCTATCACTCTCCTTTCTCAGCAGGACAGGGTAAGAAAATATGATTAAAAGCTTATGGGTCAAGATAAGGACAGGGACATCACTTATAGTCACAGTTGAAACAGGCTTGACTTAGGGAAATTAACTTATTGCAAATTAATCAGAGTAGGATAATGAGTAATGAGAACAAAACTAAAAACACCTTCCCTCTTTATTCCTCAAAGTGGTCCAGGTAGATAGGTAATTGGGGTTCACAGCTCTTCATCCCTGTTGCTCCTTCCTCCTCACATTCTTCCACTGACCCAGTGGGAGGTCCCTTCCATGAGATACTATCCTTCATTAAGTTCTCCAGTGTGAGTCCTTCTCCTGAACTGCAGTTCTTCTCAAACTGTTCCAGCATGGCTCCCTAAAGGTGCACCAGTCCAGCCAGAAAACCTGCTCCTGCATGGACTCCTCTCTATGGTCTGCAGTTCCTGCCAGGAGTCTGCTCCAGCATGGATTCTCCACAGGCTGCAGTTTCCTTCCAGGCACATCCACCTGCATGGGGTCCTCCTCAAGCTGTAATGTGGATCTGTGCTCCACTGTGAACCTCCATGGGCTGCAAGGGGACAGCCTGCCCCACCACAGTCTTCTCTATGGACTGCAGGGGAAACTCTGCTCCAGTACCTGGAGCACGTCCTCCCCCTCCTCCTTCACTGACCTGAATGTCTCCAGGGTTTCACAGTTTTTCACTTTTTTTTCTTTGTCTCCCAGCTTCTATGTAGCATTTTTTTACCCTTTCTTAAACGTATTATTGCTACCACTGTCACTGACTGGCTCAGCCTTGGCCAGTGATGGGTCTGTCCTGGAGCCAGCTCAGACTGGCTCTGTGTAACATGGATGCAGCCTCTGGTGTCATGGAAGCCACCTCTGCAGACCCTCTGCTATTAAAACCTAGACATACAAACCCAATAAACCCATACTAAGCTTTCCTCTTCCTATTTCCACTGCAGTGTCCAGAAAGTGGGTTTTCCCAAAGTCATCTGCCCAACCAGTCTCACTAGGATTGATAATGAGGGGGTTTACTTGGAAATTGGTGCAAAGGCCAATGACCAAAAAGGCAAGAGGTGAGTCCACATGTAGGTGGATGTAGGTGGTCATACAGTGAGACGACTACACCATTGTGTACCTGCTCTTCTCTGGTGGGTGCAAGACACAGGTACATCAAGTTCAGAGGCCATAAAGGTATAAGATCAATAATATGTCTTATATGCCTCTTTCTCCCTGTCAGAGGCCCCATACAATGAAGTCAGCAACATCACAAGTTTCCCTTCAGCAGCACAATCTATCAGTGGTGGGAAAGCTACTGTTCTGAAGGATGTGCAGAAAGCAATAAGCCATCCATCTGACTCAGCCAAAAAAGGGCAACATTCAAATATAGTGCAGAACAAACATTGTACAAAATAAATGCACCATTCATCAACACAACCACCCTTTGATCACCTAAAAAGGCGTAAAAAATTAAGCAGGCAAACAAGAGCAAGAAATAGTGGCAATGCCCTTTTTTTAACCAGGGATGGACTGTACACACCTTGGTAATTAAAGCTCATAGTTTCTTCTCAAGGAACTTGAACCCAAGTCTCAAGTTATGGGTGAATATTCACAGTGCAAGGTTTCAAGACAGACCTGTCTGAAGTGCTCTTGTTGGAGCAGTTTTATTTGTATAACATATTTCACTATTTCCTGTGTCACGGGGAGAATGATTTCTACTTTAGTGGTTAGAGTATTCACCTGGAAGGGGAAGTCCTCAGTTCATGTGCCTGCTTCTACTAATGTTTCTTGTATTTTTCATTTAAGTATTCATTGATGTGGATAATGGAAGCCAGGCCTCTGCTCCCAAATGAAAGACTATACCACGAAGATACATAGTCATTTGCATAGGCTTGCCATCTTCCTGTTCCCATGAATATTTAACTAACTATGCAAAGTGAAATGGTTTCAATATGAGGAACTGAGAATGCCCTGCCCTAGAATATTCTTTATCCCAGTGGTTAGAGCAGTCAGGGAAGTAGAGAGACGAGTTCAAATCCCCTTAAGCAGAAGAGGCATTGAACCTGGATCTTCCAGAGCTTGGTGGGTATTCTCAACACAGTGTTATTGGTGAGAAAAAAAAATAGCATCTCTACTTCCTCTTCTTACCTGAGCTGATGGTTTGCCCTGCCAAAAATGTTTATCATACTGAAAGATCATCACAGAGTGTGACTGATATAATCTTTATTAGAAAACAAATTATTTCATGATGAACTTTGAAAAAAATGGAGTAAATGATGTGACAACAAAATGGCTTACCACAAGGGAGCATACTCACACCTGTGTTGTTTGTGATCTACACAGACCATCTACCAATCTGTAATGACAGAAAAAAATTAAATTTGCCAGAATTCAATTCTCCAATTCAAGGACTTGGCCCAAACAAAACCCATGGCAACATCAGCACTCAACCAAAACTCAGAATATCATATGAAAAATCAATGAAATACCCCTGTAGATACAATGCTACCAAGTCTATTTCTTCTCTAAAGTTCAAGGCCCAATAAACAGAACAGAACAATTTCAGAAGAGATGTGACTCAGAGTCCAGATTGCTTAAAACTGACATTGGACTATTTGCTTTTCCTCAGGGCAGAAATAGAAAAGACAAAGCGTAAGGTTAACCTGTAGTATAAATTACTGAAGAAACATGTGAATTCCAAACTGAAGGTCAGCTCTGCAATGCTGCAAACCATGGCACTTGCATCCTGTTATCCAGTAGATAAATATTTATGTCACACATAAAAAAGCACTGATGTATCAGTACACATGAAGAGGTTAGATATCCTGTTGAATGAAAGTGGCTCATTTTTTTATGCATGCCTTAGGCCAGCTGAGGGAAGCAATCTGTATCTCCTAGCTGGGATCAACTGACTGGGAATGGATGAAATAAAAAAAAAAAAAAAAAGAAAGGGGGAAAAAAAATACCCACAGGAAGAAAAGAGGGGAAGAAGGAAAAAAAAAAAAACTTTGAGGCATGATATTAAAAGCCCAGAGGCCCTGGATTGGTAAAATCCAATCAGTAATATGCCTGTTCCCAAGCCTAGTAAATTTTACCTAGATCTGGCTGATAAATTTCCATTTCCTGCTAGTTTCAATTACTAAGAGAAATTTATCTTCATCATTTTCCACTCTTTTTCCATTTAAGCTCACTCTAAAAGTGAAAAAGAAAAACACCCCCAAACTTAATTTTGACAATTTTGTGTGAGACTGTTGTTTATTGACAAAAGTCTCTGCATATACCCAGTTCTCTGTATTGACATCATATTTGCTTGATGTCAACAGGGCTGTCAGGTGGCTGCACCACACTCTCTATACTCAGGAAATCTTTAGGTGAGAACATCTTCATGCCTGAAACACAGATGAAATGCAGAGCTGCACAAAAAAACCTGCAGACAGACCAATCTTTGACAATCTCAGCATAAACTTTGCTGAGGTGTTTCACAGCCAGCATTCTTGGAGTGCAAGCATGGACTTGCAGAAATATAGATCTTGCCTGTTTGGATTATGAGCTCTCTGGGGCAATGACTTTCTCTTCGGATGTAGGTATCCATTTCATAGCACCAGTCCTGCCGTAATAACACTAATAATAATAGTAACAACAGCAATAATAATAACAGAAATAATAATAATTTCATCCAGGATGCTGCCTAGAAGAGCTGAAGGGCAGCAGGTGTGCTGGGGAAATAATGTAATACACTGAATCCTGTGCAGTGAACACATGAGCCTGCGATATCAAAGACACTACCTATGAAATTAATTTGCCAGTGACACTGCCTTGCCTACCATCCCTGGGCGTTGTGAGAATTAATTAATGCTTGCAAATCGCCTTGAGAACTTCAGAGGGAAGGTGCTTTATGTATGCAAAGCCCTGCTGCCTTTGCCTGGTGTCTGCTGCACACCTGTGCCCGTTGCATCATGTGCCGCCTCTGTCTGGTCGCCGGGTGCTCGCTGCGCACACACGGCCTCAGAGTGATTGATGGCTGCATTCGGGTCCAGGCACTGGAAGCTCTCCCCTGTCAGCTTGGAGCTTGCCCACACATGTCTGTGAACCACCAGACTCTTTTCCTCCGGCGCAGTTGTCAGGTTTCCCAAAGCAATGATTACCTTTCCCCAGCAACAAACCTCTGTCCTGACACCTTTCGCTTGCTGGCGACTTGTAGCGTTGAGGGCTCCCTTGTAAGGGTCTGTTCCCTACCTCCCAGGGCTCTTGTGAAACTTCATTCCTTTGTGTTTGTAAAACACGTCAAGAGGCCAACATGAAAGTGCCAGAACAGAGTGGTGCAGGCTCTTTTTTTTTTTATGATCACTATTAGCAAATAATTGTAGCCATGCAACATGGCCAGATTGTACCTCAAAGGTCACTATTCCCCCACAGGGAAGGATGGCAGAGCTGGAGGCGTTTACAAGAACAGCAAGGTGAGGCTACTCCACCTTCAAAGTGGCCATCCCTAATC
This sequence comes from Chiroxiphia lanceolata, assembly GCF_009829145.1. NCBI lineage: Eukaryota > Metazoa > Chordata > Aves > Passeriformes > Pipridae > Chiroxiphia > Chiroxiphia lanceolata. The sequence continues at coordinate 4,829,079 of NC_045641.1, read as the reverse complement.
TTGGAGGACCTGAACATGCCTGCAGGTCATGGCAGCTGCTCTGAAGGGAGCTGCAGGTATGTTATGTCTTCAACCCCAGCGCTGAGGGGACTCCGAGTTACCAAATTCTTCTTACATGGAAAATAACTCCCATTTACAGCAAATAATTATTTACAGTGAAGTAAAATGCTCATCTAAATACCTTTTTCTTCTCTATATATATTTAATGCATTGTTTTTAAGTATTATCATCACTTGTTTGTGTGGGATTTTTTTTTTAAATGTACATATTTAGGCTCAATTTCCAGGTTATCCTTGACACCCCTATCACAGCAGCCAAGCCATGTTTACAGTTGCCTCAAAAGAAGTGGGGGGGAAGACAGTTGTTTCCAAACACTTCTCCCTCCTCATGGCTATAAAGCTATACCACAGCTCTGTAGGTGGTGGAAAGCAGTACCTTTCTGTTGCTGGGTGATTTTAAGCAGCAAATATTGGCAGTCATCTGCCTTGCCCTTCTCCAGATGCAGTCAGCAAAGTATGGAGGGGAGGGAAGAAGAAGCAGGAGAGCATGTTGGAAGGAGTCAAGTCTCCTTTCATCTTCTACCACCCCCTTTTCTGTGCTTGAGAATAAAATCCTGAACTCACTAAATAAACCTCCAGCCTTTCTTTGGACTGTACAGAGGTAAAAGCCAGAATAAATCCCTGCTGAATCTGAAGCACTTAGTCAAAAATTCAGAATTGATTATAAACCTGAGACTTATTATCTTGCCCTTAATCTCAGGTTCTCCTGACAGAGCACTGTCTATGAGATCAGATGTCAATGTAAGGACCATATGAAGAATTTCCATGGACTATAATTAAAAGTTCTCTCTGAGTGCTGCACACAGACTTTTCTTAACCCACAACAGAAGAGATTTATTTGGGAATCCTTTCTTTGATCAAAACTTTTATACATAGGTCATCTTATAAGAATCAGCTTATTTTTGATAATCAAAATTTTTACGCATTCACAATGGTGAGGGAACTTATCAATGCTGATGGTGATCACAGAATTGCAGAATTTTTAGGACTGGAATGGACCTCTGGAGTTCATCTCGTCCAGTTCCCCTGCCTAGGCAACATCTTGTGATGTTTCAAAAGATCTTCTCAAAAGTCACAAATTTATCTTTCTTTTTTTTTTTTAAGGTTGTTTTTAGTCAAATGCTTTCAGTTTTTGGTAAAGATCTGGCTTTTACAAGTAGGCTGTTCAAAAATGATTTTGTATGAAATGAGAAATTACATACTTTTCTTTTATTTAAGAATCAAAATGTTTATTCTGGATTGTCTCGTTTTGATGAAAGGTATTCCCTCTCCTTCCTCCACCTCCGGAAAAGCTGGTGTTTGCAAAAACCCTCAATTTCCATTAAGTAATAATTCTGGTGGATAATTATAATTTAATTTCTCTGACCAGCATACTCAGGGGCATTCAGATGTCTTCTGCTTCACCATTCCTGTTTCACACAAACAAGAGTAATAATCTTTTCCTATTCTACCCAGATGTTGGAAAGCTGAGTCCTTAAAAGTGTGCTTGGGTTCTACAGTGGTTAGTCAGGGCCCTAAAGGGAGAGCATCAGCACTCAGTGCAATCTCCCTTTGGCTTTCCCCTTCCCTCTACCTCCTCCTTTTCCATGCTTTGCATGGGTGTTTGGGTTCTACCTCCTCTGAAGAGCTTCAGCTCAGCCCATTCCATACCCAGAGGCAACTAATAAAGGTCAATCTCAGATATAATGAAAGGGGACAATGAGGTTGTTCTGGCCACTCCTAGTTTTCTCCACTGCTTCACACGAGCTCTGCAGGTTCTTCTGGTTCCTCCACCAGGCCTGAATGTCAGGGGGAGGCTGTTCCCATCATCATCCCCAGCTGTTCTTCAACAGTTGTGTCCTTTGAAGATGTGCATAGTTATCATGTTATTTCAAAATACTAAAGGTCACATTACCTTCCCTTTTCCCTTCCTCCCTGCTGGGAAGTAAGGGCAGGAGCAACTCCTGAGTAAACAAGGAGGAGCGGGTTTGCAGAGTGCTGCCGTGAGGGACTCCACTGCTCTGTTGCAGCCTGAATTCCCTTTTCCCCAGCTTGTCCTGCAACTCAAAGTTTCAGAGGCCTGAAAGAGGCTCTAGTGCACAGCATTTTCCCTACGTCTCTGTTGGCCCTTTTGTTGAAGCAAATCTGGTTGGATGTCCAGACATTCATGAGGCAACAAAAAGCTCACTTTTACCTGAATCTTTTACTCAAAATTCCATGCTGGAGTGATAGAACCAATTTCCAGCACTGCAGGAGGCACTGCAAATAACACATTTGAGGTTTGGGGAAATAAAGTTCTGTGTAAGTCATAGACCACCCCAAATTCTTGATGACCCTCTGCCAAGACAGGAATCAGAACTGTCTCAGATTCCTCCTCTTCCAGCCTACTGTGCAGCAAGGCTTCTCCTTACTTTTTCAGTGATTCCTATGAGGTATGTTGGCCCTGAAGGATAAGAACTGCAGTTCTTCTTGGTAATTACATCATGTAAGTATTAGGTCTACCTCGCTCCCTCCAGCTCACCCAGCTACAGGCTGGGTAGAGCTGGGCCCTTAAGAAATACTTTTATGAAACTTCTGAAAAGCAGGTGGTCTGACACTCAGAAAGCACATTAACACTAATGAAGATAAAGAATTTCACAGAAAGATAATTGTTTGCCTAGCAGCTGAATTTATTTTCATTCTCCAGTTGTAATTAAGGGAAAAGTTGCAGGTTAGAATGCAATCTAGTTTTCCCTCTTTTTTTTTTTTCTTGCCTAATAAGCAGAGCAAGAAGTTGATTCATTTTTTATCTGCAAGGTAAAAATGTATCATTTTACCCACACCTGATTTTACTGAAATGAGTAGAAGACAGATAAACAGCTGGAGAAACCTGAGAAAAAAACACATTGAGTTCAATTTACCAGAATCTTGCTATGCTCGGGGGAGGGGTAAAAAAAAAAAAAGAAAAAAAGGAACGAAAAATAAATAAAAACAAAGAGAAGGGTACTTTCCCACTGAAGTGTCAGAGTGAGGAGTCAGCCATGGACAAGCAAGATTATATCTTAAGACATTGGGCAGTTTAAGTTTTTTTCCAACAGCAAGAAAGGATGAGCAATTCCTGAGGACCCAGATGTTCTTATTCATGTTATTATTTATTATTTGTATGTGTGTGGGGCTTAGGAGTTGTAAACTTAAGAGTCCAGTAGTCTTACCAAATTTAAGGATGTCAAAAACCAAAACTGGTCTCAGGTCACTGAGTACTGCACAAAAGAGTAAAGAAACATGGAGCAAAAGGAAAGGATCTGCTCCAGAAAGGCTGCAAATAAAGGGTAGAAGGGAGGTAATGAAAATAAGTATCTCCTTCTGGATACAGAAAAGGGAAGAACAGGTCAGTCCAGGATAAGGGACAGTTGTCTCATGAGAGACATGTCAAATTCTTCTATATGTCTCTACTACATGAATAAATTTTGCTAAATGATGTTTAGCATTGTATGTTGTATCAAAACTGGAGAGAAAGTTCATTTGATAGGGGCAGAATTACAGCCAGATGAGCATGCTTCCAGGCACAGAAAACAGCATTTATCTCTGCAATGAGTTGCCATGGAGTGAAAAGTTTGAATCATAATTTTGGATTTTGGATCATTTGAACTCAGTTAAAAAAAAAATTTTGTTGTTTTTTTTCTTTAAAATAATCCATAATATTTATGCACAAATCTCAGAATGTGCTCAGGAGTACAAATTAAACAGGGATAGATGTCTAAATACCTTTGAAAATCTGCATCTCATGTTCACTCTATAATGATGAGTGTTAAGATAAAGGTCAGTCTCCTGCAGGACTATAGACACTAATCTGCTGGATCAACCTGTAGGTTTATATGCAATATAGTATTTTCTCTACCAGTGACTGCATTCAAATGCATCTGAAAAAATTATAGTAATTTGCAGGAAGAAGAACTATCTCCCCATCTTTGCTCCTCTTGAATAACTATTCTTAATTTCACTCAGTTTAGATCTTTAAGAAAGAAATGTTGTATTCTTTCCTTCCTTTCTCCAGCTACCTGGAAAACTCTCCAATTATTTCTTGGAATCTTGATAAATTTTCAGGATGGCAGTTAATGAGATTGAGGTGGCCTGTCAGCAAATCACCTGAACCAGGCAGGAACATGCAATCATTTGATGTTGCAAAAGCAACCACACAAACACACAGACCCACGATCACACGATCAGCTGAACCACTCGGATCACTTGTCCCAACACTGAATATTTTATGTGTTCTCTCCTCTGTCTAGAGCTTCTCCCAAACCCCCAGATCTTGAAATTCCTTGGATACAGGCTCAGCTTTTTCTGCCAGAAATTCTTTCTAGATTGTGAACCTCAGAATAAATGAATAGGCTGGTTTTCTGAAAGTGAACCAGTTAGACCTTTAGCAATTAATTTCATGCTTAATATAAGCTTATGAGCACTTTTAAAGATTAAAATCATAGCTATTATTAAAACAAGATCCTGATAGTCATTTATTATTTTCCAGATATATTTTTCCAAGGAACAGCTGATATAAAGATTGCCTTTTCCTCCTTACTACCACATACTTCAGGTATTTTCTTTTTTCTCTTTCTGTGCCTTCTCTTCATCCATGTAGAGTAGCAATTTTTGGCACATCAAGCACATTAGATAATTATATGTCAGTTGAGAAACTCTCAGCTTCTTGTCACGAGTCTATAAAGCTCTCTGTAATGTTGTAATACAGTATCACTGATATCTCAAGGAGATAACTTGTTAAGTGTCTACTGGCTATATAATTTGAACCAGAAGTTAACAAAGAGAACTGATCTTTCGGTAAACATACAGTATATTTTTGTCATCTCTTCCTGATAGTGGTTTTGATAAGCAGATTTAGATGTGGTGTTATCCTCTGATTGCTTTTGCAGTGTACTTGCAAGACAGGGAACTCCTTCATAATTCCTCAGACAGATGGGTGAGAGGAATTTCCCAAGTACCCGCAGATCAAAGATTGTTCCCTGTAAATGGTGATGGCTGCTGATATTACGAACCCACCCAGACATTTTATTCTTCCTCATTCTAAAAAACCCTTTCACTTTCCTCTGCCCAATGTGGATTCCCATTAGGTGGGAAGAACAGTTTTAAGCAATCAAGAGTCAGTGTGATAACCTTAGATTGCTCATTAAGGACCAGAATGGGAATGAGGGGTAGATGAGAGAGATCTGTGAAATCAAAGAGGCATGGAAATGACGAGCAATTGTTCTCTGTCTCTTCCAAAACAAGAGCAAGGGGACATCAAATGGAACATGGAGGAGACGGGTTCAAAATAAACAAAGGGAAATGATACTTCATACAATGTATAATTAAGCCGTGGAACTCCTTGCCACAGGATGTTGTGGATGCTGTAAATTTACATGGGTTCAAAAAGGACTGGACAAGTTCATGAAAGAAAAATTCTTCAAGAGCTATTAAATACAAAGACATTACCTCTGGCTCCGGAAGATGCTGAAATGCAAATCTCAAGATGTTGTGAGAGTGCTCTGAGGAAGTCTCACTTTGCTATTTTACTTTTCCCCAAGCAGGTATTAATTCTTGGCCCCTGTCAGAAAGAGGTACATGTGTTAGATGGTCCTTGTATAGCTGATACAGCTCTTTTTATGTCCTTATTTCATGCAGTTGTCTTATTCAGAGAGTAGATCAAGTGATGGTCACTGACAGACACACCATTTGCTTCTTATTGTTCTCTCTCCAGCTTAGAGCAGTAAGTGATCTGAAAATGAGTGTATTGCTGAACACTTTTATTTGGAAGCGGTTTAGCTTCCCAATTTTCTGTATGGAAGGTATAGAAAATTGAAGCTTGCTGGCTGCCTCTGAGAGAGGAGGACACAGTGACCTTATAGAGACATCTCTCCTCCTCATGTTCCAGCTGGTGGCTGTGTAAAGAAGCGTAAAGGCTTGTGTAAAGAAATGGGGTGTCCCTCTCAGCTCTTTGCCTCTCTGGGCTGTACAAATAACTATTCCAGTATTAAATAGTGATTCAGAAGCATAAACACTCATTTGGGATGCTTGGCTATGTGAAAATTGGCTGGGAAATCCCCCAAGCTTTTTATTTTTGTTACTTCTGGCACTTGGCAAGACTACCAGTGCCTCCTCAAATAGAAGTTTTCCTGGTAATGGGGAAAAGTGGAGAAAAGTCAAGGGAAAGTACCTCCATCCTGGAAGTACTGCCTGGTGCTCTACCTGATAGCATGTCCATTTGAAAGGAGGTAAAAATATCCCCACTCACTACCATTTCCTAGCAGCTGGGTTTGAGGAGAGTTAGTGCAGGGAACAAGTCCTGTCCTGCACTGGAATACTCCTGCATCTTTACAGGCTAAAAGGCTCCTTAGCCAACCCCTTGGTCCCGCAGGCTTAACCATTTTTGTGGGCTAAATTAACAGTTTGGTGGTGTGGAGTCAGAGAGCTCCTGCAAAATTACGTCTGGCTGAGTGGTGTACACCCCCAACCCATGGAATCTAACAACCAAAGAGGAAGATTAGCTTCCTTGGCCCAAACTGGTCACCCCAAAAGTCTGGAGGCACTCAAAAATTAAAATCTCCACTGCAGCATTTAACCCGGGTTTCAAAAGCCATTCCCTTCCCAGCACCCCTAAAAAGCCTTTTGGGCAAGGAAGGCAACTCTTCAGGCTCCACGGGTATTATTATTTGGAAGCCTGTTTTGTATTTGGAGTTGGCTGCTCCTTGGGTTCACCCAGGCAGTTCAGTGCGTGCATGCCTGGGTGTATGTTGGATGTGCCTAATAGCTGCAGTAGGTGGAGAGGGAGGAAGCTGTTCCCCAAATGATGGGAACTCCTGGAGGGAGTTGTCTTGCCACTGGCATGCTGTCAGCGTGCCAATAAATAAGAAAGTTGAGATGATCAGAGGCAGCTATCTAAACAAAACAGGGTGAAAACTCTCAGCCTGCATGGCAATCAGCCACAGGAAACTCATTCAGCGGCCATCCAGCTTCTTCCCATGCTTCAGGTTTGCTATTCCATGAACCACAAAACAGCCAGAAAATATCCCTGTGCCCAAAAAAGGCCCTGTGTCTGTTGTCCTTTCTGTCATGCCACTGCTTCTGCAAAACACCTCTCAGAGTAGTGGGAAACATGAAATGAGAGGTGATTCAAAGGCATCACAAGCTCTTTGAGTGTCAGTTTGCAAGAACCAAAATTAGCCACTGAACAGCACTATCCCAGTTCTGGAATGGAGAGGGTTGCTCCTTAAGGTGTTGCAAATCACTGACAAATTCATTGGTGCTCTCGTGCTCAGGATTTTATCACTGCACAGGCACTAACCAAGATCTTGATGGCTGTTAGGAAATCAACAGTGAGAGCAAGAAGATATAGAAATCATGCAGTTATCTTCTCACCCTGCATGAGCAGGTAATATCAGTAGCTGGCTGATCAAATGCATGACTGGCTTTATAATATGTACAAATATACAAAATGACATAAATATAAATATGTAATATGTATAAATATGTATACAAATGTACAAATGCATAGCTGGCTTTGACCCCAGTTCAAAGCCCCAGTATTCCTAATAGGCAGTGAGGGAGCTGAATCTTGGCTGTTCACATCTGACCCTTTACCTAGTAAAGCTAGAAATGTAGAGATTACTCTGGCCATCAGGATCTTCTGTGCTCCACCTTTGGATGAAGTGTCCAAAGACAACAGAATGACTCTGTGTTGTAACTTTTAATCTAATCAAGTGAGAGACACAGATCTCTTCCAGTAAGACTTGGAAGATCTGAAAAAGAGCTTCCAAGATATCAACTGAATGTTTCAACTGGCTGTAGGAGATGTAGTTCATGGACTGACAAGTAGGCTGTGAAACCTGAATGAAAGAACATCTGCCTCCAAATCTGGAGTTGGGCACCTGGTTTCCCTAGAAGAAAAGAGCATAAAGCCTCACACCTACCCTTGGCTTTCCTGCCATTAGACTGGGTTTTACCTTGTGCTGCCACATGCTAAACCCTTTCAGAAGTGCATGATGCCTGATGCATTGCATAAGAAGCTTACCTACCTAAACTGGGCAACTCCCTACCAACAAAGCTCCTAAGAATTAGAAGCTAGTGAATTCCCAGCTGTGATATGTAAGTCCTTTGGTAGATGTAGATCTTTGATACCATACCAATGACAGAAGAGCTGGAATAGTTTAGAATAGAAAAGAATAAGTGCTTTAATCTTTATTCATTGGTATCCAGGATCTTTAATATCTGCAGCCTCTCTGAATCAGTTTAATTTATTTAACACAACTCAGATACATTTGATCTGCTAAAGCAGCCAACCTCCTTGTTCCTCAGGCAGGCTGTTTATCACCTTTTACACATGAGAGCCATGCCATCTGTCTGTCTCTGTCCCTCCCAACTCTTCTCAAGAACTAGGTGAATAAAATGCAGTCAATGTTCCCTTCCCTTAATCTTATTAAATATGCCCAATCAAGTACTATAAACACAGTCATAAGACTTCTGCATTCAACTCCTAACCCTCAAAGCTATGTGCCAGTGACAGATGGTCTGCAAATAACCCAGGCTTCCCCCAGTCAAGTGGTGGCATTTGCAGACTCATCAATAAGTTGAGATTTATGTTCAATAGTGATTTTGCAAGAACACAAACTGAACCAAAAAAAGTCAACAACAAACCCCACCTAAAGTATCTTCAGCTTCATCAGATTTCAGCAAAAACTGTCAAAGCTCCTTGGTGATTTATGAAGGTGGGAGAAATAGCTTGGATTGAATATTTAATGACAGCTTCACCTGAATATTCTGGATGTATATAACCACAGCCACTCTACGTATGGAAGCACAACTGATATTAAGTGACATATAGAAAACGGCTGCTTGGGTGATCAGAGAGACAGAGAATCTACTCCAAAAGAGGAAACAAAAGGGTGATCTAAAGGTCAGAGTGTCTACATCCAGTTGAGGCAGCTCTGCTGAGAATCAGAACAGAGCTGACATTATTGTGGTCGTAGCATTTGCAGGACCCCAGATCCCGTTGCTGCAGTCCAGCACTTTATCCTACACAGGCATATCAGTTATTCATCGTGTGTCTGTAGTACTACATCAATAGAACATGTCTGAACATAGCTTGTTGACTTTAAAATGCTCAGCAATGAAGGATTAGAGGGGTTAGAAGTGCCCTGTATAAACACACTGAGAGATAAACAAGGGAGAGTAAGAAAAGCTCTGTGAGCTAATGGCCAGTGCTCTCACCAGAACCAATGGGATTGGATGTCCAAGAATTACAATTTAAACAAAATCCATAAAACTTCAGTCATGTAGAGGGAACAAAGAAAGACAGCAGCAGTTTTGAAATGATCAGCTGGTGTTGGTGTTATGACTACCTAGAAAGTGCTGCAACACAGATATGTTGCATGTCCTATTTGCTCTAGAACAGTAAACACTCCACCAGAATGGCATGTGGAGTTCACTGCATCACTTCAGAACAGAAATTGTATGGGAGAACTTCTTTTCCATACCAAGGGATGTGTAAGGGGCGTCAGAAATTTTGGGGCTTTAATGTAATAACTATTATATTCCTGTAATCTTTTGATTTCTCCTGGAAAAGCTCCTCAATACTAGTCTGTGAGGCTAAGTAGAATTGTCTTGTTTCATGGGGTAAATATTTGTGGACAGGACAATGATCATTGTGAATACCAAATCAAAAAGGGCAGACACTTTCCATAAGAGTGTTCTGCTCTTGGGCCCACATCCAGTATCTCACAACAAACTCAGAAAGATCTCCAGGGATTTGTTTTACTTATCAACATCCTAGTTTTTGACTGCTGGGTCTGCCTGACCTGAAGATCTGTATTCACACAGAGAAGTTCCATCCCTATAAGCATGACCAGCTTCCACCTACCCTCACCTACATCTTTCTGAGGACATGGCTCAAGGGCTTTCATGCTTAAATTCTCTTGCACTCCACCTCTCTCTTTGTGCCAGTGGTGGGAAGGTTTGCCTGGATCTCAAGAAAGAAACTGTTAAAAGGACATTGTGCAGGAACTACGTGTTGGAGGAACTTTTTGCATCCACTGGAGAACGGGTTTCACCTCCAAGCAAAGTGCAATCAGGCTTTAACCCAACTTCTACCCAGCTGAATAAATGCACTCAGGCTTAAATGATACCCCAGTATAGGTGAGGGTTGTTTTTTTTCTTCCTGCATGGATGATCAAGCATTTTGGATTACAGTTTGGGGAGCTTGTTTATAGAAAGGAGACAAATCCTAAACTAATAAGAAAAGTATTCTACCCAAGAATCTCTAACACGTAACTTCACTCAGAAGCTGACACCAGCTTTTATTTTTTAAAGGTTATTTTTCCTGCTAAGTCTTAGATGTTCAAGTTTGCTGAGAAGAGCAAAAGTTTTACTTCCTGTAACAGAGAAGGGCACAAATAAGCTTGAGACATGGTGAAGTTTTTCAGTAACATAAGTTTAGTATTTTAGAAATTTAAATACTGCTAAAAATTCACTAGAATGCTTTTTTTTTTGCTGACTTTTAAAATTATTATTTACAGTGCTACAAGAGATTACTTTGTCATGAAAGAGTGCCCTGATCTTTTTTTTCCCTCATTGTTGAATCTGGGGTACATTCTAGTGTGAACGTCTGAGAGCCAGGAAGCAGTACTGATTAGTAATGCATTATTTTATATTCCTTATTCCCCATACAAAAAAACCCAAACAAACAAAACAAAACAAAACAAAAAAAAACAACAGAACAAAACTCATCCACAAAGTAAAAAGCAAAAATAATTATGCTTAAAAATAGTTTGATCTTAAACAAAATCTATCATGACATTAATAAGAGATGGATTTTCCCAGCCATCGCCTTTCTAAAATTCTCAGTATTTCCAAATAGAGATTTTTTTCTAACTGTCTGTATTTTAAACTGCCTCTTTAAGTGTGTACACAGTGTACACATTCTTTTTTTTTCCCCTAATGTTCAAAATTAAGCCCCTCTGTATGCCTTCCATGCTGAAGTTTATAACCCCAGCCTACACAAGTCCAGTGCAGAAAGATCTACAGCCTCCAGGCAGAGCGAGGAAGCTCTTTAAAGATGAATCATTTTCATAAATGAGTGCAGAGGGAGGTCAAGCCAGGGGACACAGAAGGTTACATGTGTGGCTGAGATAAGGCCTCATTCATCCACTTCTTACTGTCAGGTCTTGATGGGTGAACATTGCCTTGAGCTCCCATAAAACATGTTGTTTGCAGAAAACTTGCAGGTGGTTCATAAAAAAGTCCAAACTGTTACCAAGAAATTTATCTCTCAACTGCTGGATCTGTTTATAATAGAAGTGAAGGATCTCATAGAGAAATTAAGTATCGGAGACTGACTTATATTGGCTTGCCAGGCTGAAAAACCCAACCTGCCTTCCAAATACTGCACTAAAAATGTCAAAGCAATTGTATTGATGACATCTTGACAAGATACTGTACAAGGCTGTTAAAAATACAACAACAACAAAAGAATGTTGCCTGTTTAAGGAAAACTTCTCCCTGGGGAAGGGATGTGGGTATTTAAGAGAGTTTTATGGAGGAAATTTAATCAGTTCTCACTGCACCATTTGTTTTTGGAGAGTGTCAATCTTTTATTACTGTGGTGCCCATTCGAAGCCAGTTTTTAAAAGGGTGTCATTGTTTCTCCCTGTGTTTCAAAGCAGATATTCAGATAAAACTGTGTTGTGTTGGCAGGGAGAAAAGGTGAGGGTTAAACCAAATGTAGGAGGTATCATATATAGGACAGTTTGATGTTGTGGATATTTATCCACTGAGGATGGATTTGAGACCTGTTGAAGCCAATGAAGTCTCTTTATTGACTTCACTAGACTTTTAGCTCCAAGAAACGGTATAGAGACCTCCAGCTGGTTTCATATCAGCTACCCTAGAGCCATGGAATTATAGCAGCTTTCAACATGTACCCACCTCAGAAGTGTTCACATTCGTGTTCAAAAGGCCCCATGTCCATTCCCTTACAGCCCCTCATACTCCCCTCTCTCCTCCACACAAAAATACAAAGTTAAGTTTTCTGCATTCTCCTGAACTTGCTCTCCTGTGCTTTCGTATTCATAGGTTTTTACGCCCTGAAGGAGCCATTATGATAATCTGGTGTGACCTCCTGAAATCAATGTATCAATGGGATTGCACCAACATTATGGGAACAGTATTTGCCCTCTAGACATCCTGCCATATAGAGACAACACCGAATGAATTAAAATGGGATAGGGCATTCATTATGAATTATTTGCTTTGGGGGTTATACATCCCACATTCGGAGGTTTTTTTACTGTATTCAAAAGAAGAAAAATAGTTTCCCCAGAAGGGTCTTTGCATAAGTTGTGTGTGTCCATCTCAGTGCAGTTGCTGCAGTTCTCGGGCAGAACATGATAGAAGCCCTAGGTTTAAGTTAATGTTTTCTTTAAAGTTTTGATTAAAATAAAATAGTTTTTCACTCTACGTTCCCTTGGTCAGTTCTTTCTCTGCAACTTCTCTTGCAGCTGCTCTTCCCATTGACTGTGTGCAATGCCCATGGGGTGTCACTTTGCCCAGCTACCTGCAGTGGTGCTCCTGGGAGCAGGGAATGTGCAGTACGGGTCTGGTTCTCCATCCTCAAGGAGTTGCTCAAACTGCTCATGCACCACTCAGGGCTTCCCCAGGGATTTATTTAAAAAACACCTACAAACAGAAGGATCAGCACTTGGTTTTGGGCTGTAGTATCCCCATGCTGCCCATTTCTAAGGATGAGTGTGGTCTCATCTAACTCAGACCCCTTTTAGAAACACGACTTTGGAGTACATTGTCACATCACTGAGAGTCTGAAATTATACTGGGTCAAGACCATTTCCAGGAAATTGTGGTGACAGTAAAATAAAGCCTGGTGTCGACGAAAGCTCGAGAATCCCAGGACATACAGGAAGCCTTGGTCCATCAGATCATCTTTCATGGTTTTAATAGGGGCACATCCACTTCTACAACCTAGAGCAGCTTTCACTCTGAGTGTAAATGACAATCACAGGGCCCCAGATACAATATAACTGCTTCTTAATTAAAGGAAGTTTAATGAGAATTGCTGGTAAACAAACATCAGGTGATTATAGGATGACATCTCTCCATAGATTACTGAGTAATTGCACTTCTCTGACCCAAAATGAATTTTCATGTAACTTGCATGGAAATTCCTTTTGGGTCAGAGAAGTGCAATTACTCAGACAGAGATAATTAGGTCTTTATTCTCTGCAACTTTTAGTCTTTTTTTAGTCTTTTTTTCTTTTTCCTCTTCCAAGCACACAGAAATTATCAGAGGCTGCATCATCCCTCACACATTAAGTCCTACTTAGAGAGATGGTAACTTCTCTGGTTCCCCACATCTGCTCAGCTTCCTTCAGCTGCTGCTAAGTTTTCATTAGCTTCAGTTTTGAAACTCCAACAGGAGTGAGGAGAACTCTCCTCATCTGTCCACAGATGAGAATTGCCCTTTGTAAGCTCTGAAAGAAGGACTGTACCATAAATACCATTTTCTATCCCAATTCCATCATGTGGAAATTGAAGTTTTGCTAAACATATATTCTCTATATGTGACTGGAGTAAAACCCACCAGAATTTTAAAGGCACATCAGCCCTCCTGATGCAACAAGTGTTGATTAATGTTGTTTTTATTACACCGTTTTCTACCAGAAGAAGCTGACTTCTCAAAATCAAGATGTTTCTTGGGAGCAAGTCTACTGAGTTAATACACTTATTGGTAATATTTAAAAAAAAAAAAAATCCAAGATTAAATGGAATATTTAGTTTGAGCTTGCTTCTTTTCTTTGTTTGGAATTTTTTTCCTTTATTTTATTTTGTTTTCCCTGTTTTGACTTTTGATACTGAAATTTTGCAATTATTCTTCATTAATTGGAATGATGGTGCACAACAGTACAAGCTGTTTCATGAGCTCTGTGATTTCCATGACTATGTGTGGGCATTACCATGCCAGAGCACTTTATAGTTGGATGGAAGAGTAAACAGGGAAAGATTTCAAAAGGACTTCAAACCTGACCTTTTGCTCTGACATAAAATCAAATATTTCTAGATCATCCATGACAGATATGTGTCTAACACGCTTTAAAAGCCCTCCAGTGGTAATGATTCTGCAGTCCATCAAGGATGTATTGTTCCTGTCTATGGAGTAGGAAGGGGTTTGTGACAATTAACCTAAAACTTTGCTCATTGCAAATTAAGCCCATTTCTTCTTGTCCTACCAGCAGTGGACACACAGAACAATTGATTACTGTCCTCTTTTAAAAAAACTATTATATGTTTGAAGACTCCTAACATGCCTCCCTTCCTTCACTTCTTTCCTAGACTAAACAAACTCAATTCCTTCAACTTTTCATTATAGGTCATGTTTTCTTAAACTTCTTTTCCTTCGTGTTAGTCTCCTCTGGATGCTTTCCAAAGGGTTTATTGCCTTTTCTTTTTTTTTCCTTTAAAGTGTGGTGGTCAGGAGTACATACCTCAGGCCAGCTGAGTCCCCACCTGTGCCAAGTAGTTCAGGCTAATGACCTCCCTTTTGATATAAGTGTGTTTCTACATTTCTTTTAAGACAGCTTGGCTTTCCATTCCATGAGATAGCACAACTTACCATTACCAACAAAAATTTTGAAATGCTGGAATTTCCCACACTATGGGAGTAATCTCTTCTGTTTCATTCTGCTATGTTAGAAGATGTTCCTGAAGTTGGCATACATAATACTTTAGAGTACTGGAATTCACACAGTTTAAATGTTTATCTTTCATATGGAGTTTTTTTACCTGTAGACTTCATATTGTTTTATAAGCAGTGTCTCTATCCACAGTTTTCTGATTCAGAAAGCCACGGAGGAAAAATGACAACCCCTCAGGACAGATAAGACCCAGGGTGAATGGTATGGCTGCAAAGATGAGTTTCTGCATTGTGGTAGGTGAAGTGGAAGGGGGTCCCACTCATTGCATGAGGTCAAACCAGAAAAGAACCCATCCACTCATCAGGTCACATCACAGGGCATCCTCTTCCCTCAGGTACCCCATCACGAAGATGACATACACGCTCACTCCCAAATTTGGGAATCCCTAGTGATGCACCCAGCTTCAAATGCACATGTACAAATGCATTAGATGCTCTACATTGGCTCAACAGAGGGACTCTAAAGTCCAGCTGTTTCTTCTACTATCAGAAGGAACTGATAACCTAAAGGAGCACCTTCTGTCCAAAGCACACTGTTTGAGTCAAAATCCATGCAAAACTAACCTTCCCTTGTCTTTGAGCTCAGGTGAGACATATGTGCTTTCTCATTGCCCTGAGATTTTGGAGGTTTGGATCCTGCCCCCAACTCTGCTTCAGGGGTTGACTGTTGGGTGATTCTGAATAAATCCCTTCCCTCCCTCAGTGCCCCATCTGCCAAATGTAGTTACCATCCTGTTCCTCCAGGTAGTCCTTCACACTGCCCCGTGGGATTCTCTACAAAGGAGGTAAATACTCTTATTGATATTTAGAAGGGGGGGAAAAAAGGAAAAACAGCACTGCAAAAAGTGACAGTAGACTTATGTTTATGGAGAATAGTGTCTCCCTTGACAAAATGAAATCAAATGTGTCTGAGACAGAATGGAAAAATATGGAACATGACATTCAGGAATGTTCCTTGCTCTCCTAAAAGTCTGCAGTAAATGAGACCCTGACATGAGTATTTAAACATAATAAAAATATCCGTCTGACTGGAAGGAATCCAGAATTTTCTGAAATACTTTTATTAATATAATTTCCTCTGCAATAGCCACAGGACTTGCTTTCCATTAACACTTTGGGCTCAGAAAAAGCTCTAGTGCCAGTCCCTGCTGGGCTATATGGCTGAGAGCTCCACAGAAGACATGGGAGTTTTCCCAGTATGTGTTAGTTAGGGAACTTGGTCTTTGCTGGAAATGTTCTTTAATGATGCCTTGAGGAAGACAGTCATTCTATAGAATGAAAAGATAGAAAGGAAACAGTTGCATTGGCTAAAAGGGGAAAAAAATAATTGTGGACAAAACTGGACCAGAGTTCTCTCTGTATTTGGCCTTGCATTTTAGCATATTATTGACTCCATCACTCACTCAGCAGTGATAGAAGTGTATCTTTCCATTTATAGTAGATTAGCTAAAACTGAAGGGTGTCCTGTAAGAAGAGGTTAAGAAATATTCATCTTATACCTTATAGATATTTTAACCAGGTACATTTAAAATCCAGGGAGGTACAATCTTATATTCCTGAGGAAACATGCCTTATTCCTTGACAATTGGACAAACATACCATATCCTTCATCTGTCACTGTGACCATGCCTCCAGAGGTCCTTAATGTCCCTTCAATGAAGAGGGGTCCCTATTTATTTGCACCTTGCAACTCCCACCCCATCACTCAGTCCTTTTTTCACCCACCCCCCCCATTCTGCACTTGATTTTTATCTTCTGAAACAGTCAATCCCCTTTGTCTCCTTTTGTGCCTTTGTTTTGGTGCTTAGAGTCTAGTGATAAATATCATCCCCACAGCTCTGTGAGGGTGCTAGTCTCTGTGGTGTCTTCCACCACCCACACACACTTGTGTGACCTTTTCGTGCTATCATGTGCCTAAAGTCCCTTCTTACTACACATGTTTTTAACCAGATTTCCACTGCTGTCTTCTGTCTCTTTTTATTGCTGTGCATGCTCAAGAATTACCTACAACAGAGCACACAGGACTATTTCAACCATGTCATCCTAAGAGATTTACTTTAATCCTTTGAATATCCTCTTTCCTCTATCCACAAACTTTGCTTACATCTTTGGGGGGGGCTCATTTAATTTGTGAAAAATTGAATAAGGTGGTGCAAGTAATAACTCCTCATTTCAGGATGGTTTTTTTCAGGATCATACAACAAAATCATCCATTAATTTTAGCTCACCAATTCATATTCAACAGCTTCCAAGAGTAGTGTCAGATGTGGTGGAACAATTCATATCAATTGGAATGAAATTTTACCACTCTTCATCTTGATGATACTTGACTCCATGAATTTATCATTGAGTTCAGTGAGAGCAATTTTAGAAAAAAAAGTATTACTTTGGTATTAAGGAGTATTAAGTAGTGGTAGTTACGAGAAATCTGAACAAAGGTGCATGAAAATAATGAAATCAAAAGCAGGAAGCCAGTATGTGGTTGACCAGCTAATTTTAAATAGAAAGTTTGGGGATTTTTCAGAGTACGAGAACTCCGGATTTTAGAGAAAAGCAGACTTTACAAGAGGCACATCTCTCCTGACTGCATGCAAGCAGAGAGGTTGCTGATACGGAAAATTACTTGGCCATTGGCCAACATATATTTAGGTTCATGTAAAGGGAACAAGAAAATTTTGGAAGAAAAATCTCAAGGTAATACATTGACTAGTTATTATCACAAGGGATAAAAAGAGACAGCAAATCAAGAGAGTTTAGAAAAAGGATATTAAATATACATTGGTTAAAGATATATTCAGTGGCAGGGCATCATTTGTGATATAGTTTCCTAAGGAATAACAAAATAGAATAAATAACTTGGGTGAACAGGGCAAAATGAAATGAAGGAAGATAAAATACACCCAGGTATCAAGTCACACAAGTAGAGAGTAAATTATAAAAATACAATAATTAAATCATAAGTATAAAGTAATAAATATTTAGGTAAGTTATCAATATATTATTGTTTTCAGAAGCTACCAACTCCAGTTTAAGTTCCCTCTTTCTGAAGTTATCTTCAGATAACTTCTTCTGAAGTTATTGTCCTCGGAGCAAGAAGCTGGCCAAATGGTGAACATTCCCTGAAACAGCTGTCCTATAGGAGAAGCTGTGTGTTGTTAGACTGACCTACAGCATCCCAAGCTAAACCCCCTCCTAGACCATTATAACGCTCTGGATTTGCTGTCATGCTATTTCCTTCTACCCTTCCCCACCTCCATGTCATCACCTAAGGACGAGCTCACGTTGTTTGAAACAGATTTCTCATCCATTAGCCAGAGGTTCAGCTTCAATCAGTGCAACCAAAGGGTTTGGCTTGGCCAGTTTCCCCACATGTTCAGTGCCAGGCTGCTCCAAGTGACTGTGGTGGGAAGCATCCAGCACCACACTGCTCCAGAATTGCTCTGTATCTGAATAGAAGAGGCACAACGTCCCTCAATTTGTCTCTTTGCTGCTGTTAGAATTTCCTGCCCCTAGGAAAAGAGGCTATCAGTCCACAGTGGGTGCTGGACAAAAGGGGTGAATTGAGATGCTCAAGATAATGATGATGAGAGAAATCATTTTGGGCAGTGAAATGTCCCTCCGCTGCTCAGCCCATCCCTTTCATCACACAGATAATATTTTTGGATGCAGATTAAACTGAGCCAACAGGATTTACCTAATGTGATGTCTCTGTGTTTTGCCTGCCAAATTCAGCACCCCTTCATGAGTATGCACAAGTGAATCATGACAGGGAAGGAATCAGACTGGACTGAACAGGCCTGATGAGACCTATCTGTTATAGGCAAACTGCAACCTAGCTCCCGGTTCCTCTCCATCCTTGGCTGATTTTAATGTGAGATGAAACAAATAAGATGGATTTTTCTTCTACCTAGGAGTCATTCAGTCGTTCAGTTCCACGTAATCCTTCATTTTTCTCCTAACAGCTGAAGATCTTTACCCATTTATGTTGCACAGTTACTGACCAACACTGTTGCCATCTCTCTTTTTATTCTTACATGAGTAGCT
The DNA here is from genome assembly GCF_009829145.1 of Chiroxiphia lanceolata. Classification (NCBI taxonomy): domain Eukaryota; kingdom Metazoa; phylum Chordata; class Aves; order Passeriformes; family Pipridae; genus Chiroxiphia; species Chiroxiphia lanceolata. The sequence goes on along the minus strand of NC_045641.1, from coordinate 4,810,269 downwards.
CTTTCCCCCCGGGATTTCAGAACTCTCATGTTTACAGCAGGCCTGATTCTGTACTGGCACACCTTTCAGCACAGTATTTGACATGGCACAGCCTTTTATAGACATAGTATTGAGAAACATGACATAGTCTGTAAAGGCTTTTATGATATCACTGGGTATAGGCAATCACACTGATGGACAAAAGCCCATCTGCTGTAAATCAGACCTCTTCTATGGAGCTGTGCCAGTTTACACCAGGTGAGAACTGCTCTTGCTATTATTAAGATATTTTTATTATTTTCCCTGTGTGTTTCTTAATAGAAACAGGAGAAACCATGGAAAAGAAACTACCTCCTCAGTAATGTCTCATTGATCTCAACTGAATAATTCACAGTATCAGAAAGGTAAGTAGGGGTGGAAGAGACTGTGTGTTTTTAAAATGTCAACAAACGTCTGGTCCCCATTTGTGAGAATTACTGAGTCTTCTTCAGTCCTTTAACCCTTTCACCCACATTGTATCTGTGACTCCATGGTTTATGAGTTTTATCTCCCAAATCCTTTCAATGAATGAAACTGGATATAGAAAATTAATCTTTTCTACAGCCCCTTCCCAAGAATTAGAAGAAAGACTGAATCAAAGAACTCCCACCTTACACCCCTCCCTGACACCCATGTTACTCCAGTTTAGGATTGTGTCAATATTTCTGATATAAACCTTTCCATTTCAAAGTCAGTATTCCCACCACAATGGGAATGTGGGAGGTAAGGTGTCAGCCTGGGAGTAGTTTTGAGTCTGACCCCAAATGCAAAGGGTATTCATGGCCATTGAAACCTTCAAAAAGCATTTTGAGGGTAGAGAGTATATATAAGTTGTTCAAAAATTACCCAGAAAGAACTGATTTTTGACAGAAGGATTCCTAAATTTGGAAGCTTTTCTCTGGTATTTTTAAGGGCTGATTTTCAGAAACTTCTCAGGATTGACTGACTGGATACCAGACATTTCAGATGCCCCAGTTGGGTGCCCAAAGGCAAAAATGTCTGTATTTCACTCTAGATTTTTGTTACAATTGTGCCTCTAGCATACAGAGACTCCTTTTTTTTTCTTTTTCAATTACAGCTAAGGCGAGGCAGGGTGTTAGTCTAGATGTGAGGTCCGATTACGTGAGTGATTTCTGAGTGTGAAGATACTAAAACCTCCTCTTCCAATTTGTTACGTCAGCCACTGCACCTCTTCAGCAGGGCAGCTTGAACCAAGGTAACTCTCTGCTACCATCAATAGAAAATCCTATTATTTGACTCATCAAACCTGAGAAAGGGTTGGCAAAACTGATGATGCCAAAGTATCTCATCCAGTCATGCCTCAGCTACAAATGTAGAGCCCTGGGAGGACTTGTCTCCTGTGACCACACTGCTGTGACCCTCCCTTTCTCCAAAAGGGAAAGAAACAACAGAGGACCTGGAAATCTGGTACTAGAGAAATGGAGATTAAGCACAGAAATGCCTTAACAAATACATTTTCAGGTGCCTTTTGTTGTATCCTAACTTAAATCAAGCGTTTGGAACACAGGCTTTCCTATAGCTTCCCTAAGAGAAAGGTAATAAAGTTGGAGCTGTAACCAGCACTTGTATCAGCACACTGCTGAGCAACTGTGAAAATTTCAAGGGTAGATGTCCCAGGTGTGTGTCTCCTGGAAGTGGGGAACATCAAGGACTTCTGCTGTCCCCCCAGTTCCCCATCAGTACAGTGGTGTCAAGGCTATACTCAATGCTGCTCTATCAGAATATTTAGCTTTATGAGCAATTCTCTGACTTTTCCCTATATTTTAGATCCCAACTCCCCCCAAAAAATCCTTTTAAGTTTCCTCAAAATGACAATTTGGATGGTTTTTAACCAGCTGTACCTCATTTGTTAACTGAAAAAAAAAAAGAGTTAGCCTTGGAAGTATGGACCTGCATCCATTAGAGACAGTGGGGTTGGGATTGCCCTTTAAAGGTCTGATTTACAGATGGACAAAGTACCCAAATTACCACTGATTAGAATATGAATAAGAGGAGCTACACATCTATGAAATTCAGGCCTCAGATGACTATCAAATAATTAAGAACAGTTAGCAGCAGCCGCTAACATAAAACTTCATCAGAATTTCACATGCTGGCACGGACTGGGGAGTCTTAAGCAATAACAGAAACTGAGTTATACAATTAAAGCATATAGGGATGAATTCTGTTCCTGATAAAATCTGTGGGAAAATTGCCATTGAATTCAATATGACCACCAAGATGTGCCCATAATTATTAGCAATGCATGAAGCACTTTGGACACTTGGTAAAGCTGCATAAATGAATTGCTGTGCTTCCACAGGGAGGAACTGGACTTTGCATGACAGGTTTTTTGGCTTCATTACAGGAAGAGTCCGCAGGACAGCAATTCCATTTCACCACAGTTTTTGAGGTTTGAAATTTGTTTTCCCTCCACGTCGGAAAGAACAAAAAAAAAAAAAGAGAGGAAAATTAAAAGCTTTTCAAATATTTTATCAAATTAAATGACACTGGAATTTTAATGGTGCTTTCATATTATCCATGTAACAGAAACCTGAGACTCTGCTTCTCCTGGAATACTCCCTCTGACCAGAGCCCTGAACCTCAAAAAATCTCTCCAAGAGAAGTGTCAAGAAAATAAGACACTTCTTTACAAAATGCTTCAGCTTTGATGCAACATGTTTTAACAAAATGTATTTAATTAACAGCTCTAATTATTATATAGTGTGCAACTGCAGAGGTGAAAAGAAACTCTGCTGCATACCAAGAACCTTCCATCAGAAGATAAATTCTCCTGGGGATTTTTGGGTCCCCTGTCTGTCTCAATTGCTTTTGACACCAGGTATGGACACTGCCAATGTCCCTGCAGAAAGACACCTTCTAGGTAAATGCACTCCACTGTAGCTGAAGAAATTTAAAAACTGACCATAAAAATCTCCCATGAGATCCCTTTGTTTTGTTGTTCAGACTTTCCCAAAGAAGTACTTTAGAGATGTTTCTTGAGATTCTGACTTTTATTATATTTTGTGCAACTAAAGAGAAAATGGGAAACTTACAGTGTGATGATGTTTTGAGACTTGAGTCTTGTAGGCTCAGTTGCTAACTCAGCCAGAAAATTTCACTGTGACCTGCTTCTGTATTTGTTTCACCCCAGGGAAATTGAAGAAAAACGTAGTATTGGAGACTGAGTGTTTAAACTGGAAGATATTAAATTTTAGGGGCAAAGTACTAAAGACAAATACTTTGGTAACCACAGAATAATTCACATTGGAAGGATCTATTGTGAATTGTTGTTCCATTTCATCACCTCTCCAGAAAATGGCTACTTCAAAGTTGCCATGTGCTGTCAATCCCAGAAACTAAACCTTTTTTACTATTATTATGATATTTACTGGGGTTTCTTAAGGACCCATTTTCCAAACTCAGTACAATTTTTTTGCAGAAAGGCTTATTTTAGGCAAAAGGTTTAGTTGATCAACTGTCTAGTTGATCAAAATCCGTAGTGAATTTAAGTAAAATATAGCAGTTTGGGGGGAAAAAAATCAATTTACCTCAAAACTTACAGAACAAAACCTTCCACGTTCCCATTTTCAAATCACATTTAATTTTCAAATTCTGTTACATTAAGTATGCCAATGGAATAAAAATAAAAATTAAATATTTCATTTAAGGTGAAAGAAAATGTTTCTTTCTTCGCAAGTTTCTTTTCATTTTCATTTTAGTGAGGAAAGTCCCACAAAGAAAAGCAACATTATTTCCCAGTGTTTTCAGAAGAGTGGTTTGGCCACTGAAGCTGAACAAACCAAAGCCACCAAGCTTGTAGTACAGCTTTTTTGGTTGAACAGTTTCTTTTTCTTTCCCTTTTTATAGTATTTGAGAAAGGCTAGAAAGTGGAACTTGTGGTGGCAAACTCGAAAACTAAAAAGGAAACCAAAAAGCCCAATATTCAAAACTGTTTTTTCACCTTTATTTTGTTTTCTTTTTTCCTCTGGACTTGTGGAGCAGTAAGATGCTGTTGCACTTAGAGAAACCTCATAACTCCTTTTGAGTCAACCAGCATGTCCAAGATTGACAAGGTGTCCTCGCAGGCATCTCCACCAAGATGCACGTACAAAGAGCACATTATTGTCTCTTCAAGGAGCAGTTGTGGTGACTGAGGAAGTGACTACCTCCACACCATCCAAAGGAGCTCACCACTGCCTCCCAGCTGAAGGTTGCTATCTCAAATCTGGCTCAAAGTTGAAGATATGCGCCTTCTCTCCCTTCTTTCAGTCAAAACCAGCCAAGTAGATCTACCGATATAAAAGGCGAGAGATACCATTTTGCCGGAAATGGTTGGAGATGCATCCAAGTTTTCATATCTGAAACTGGGGAAAGAAACCGGAGGGCCCCAAGTCTCACCTTGCTTCTTTTGAGGAACAAGCTCTTCTGCCAAAACTAGCCCGGAGCAATCCCTTTCCTTGAGGAGAACAAGGAGTATGACTGTGATGAGTAGTGTCTTGCAATTCTGCAGACTTTCAAAAGGCTCGTGGAGATATAAGAGCACAAATCTGATGGAAAGCTAATGAAACTTTCACTCCTAAATCTCTTAGGTCCTTTTGAAACTTTGCTCACTTATCTTCAAAGCCCTGTTTAAGTGTAAGCCCTGGAAATTTGCGTGGGTGATACTATATGGGGATTAACAGCCATTTTATAGATGAGGAAACTGAGGTGAAGTGACGTGCCAAAGGCCACACAAGAAGTAGTGTCAAAGGATTCAGATGGAGGAGGATTAGCAAAAGTGAGAGAGGGGTGTTTCATCACTTACAGAATTTTGGAGAGAAGAATGAGTGTCCATCAGATTTGTAATTAGAATTCTGGGGGTTTTGGCGGCAAAATACTACCATCCTCTAAAAATTTCTGATTTCAAAAATCAAGTTTTTCTGTTCCTGGGTGGGTTTTTTCCTTCTCTTTCTGTATTCTCATTCCTGTTTCTGCTGCTTTTTATTTTCCAACTTTTTTTTTTAACTAAAGGGAGGGTGAAAGACAGATATAAGACACAAATTAACGATATGGATCAAAAAACCAAAAAGATGGAAAAATATTCTGTGTCTTTGAACATTCTGCTGTGACTTAAGGAAGAGCAAGGGTAGCAGAAAACTATGCTAAATTGGCTAATAACAATGAGAATATTGCGACCTGGTCACCTGAAAGTGTAAAAACACATTATTTACAGAAAGAGAAAATATCAACTGATATAGTTGGAAAAAAAACCCAAGTTTTGGCAGGCTTAAATCTTTCAGATCTGAACCTGGCAGTAAACTTCAGTCTAACTAGAAGCCTTAAACATGTGCTGTGTGCATAACTTAATTATGTTAATCATCTAAACAACTGGAGAGAAAAAGGTGTCTCACAAGCACAGGTGCCATCGGGGCAGAGGTGATAAGGTTTTACTCCCTCTTGGACACCAAGAAACATGGGTAATTGCCTATGGAACTGCGAGGGATTATCTGGTAGTGTGAGTGAAATTCTAATGCGCAAAAAAGCAGCTGTGTCTTTAAACAGTGAGCTCAGGTTCCAATAGCCACCGCAGCGCAGAGCAACTCACCCTAATTATGAGCATTTGGTCTGCTTCATCCCCTGGTTTTTCAGCCCACGCAGTGTTCCCTGAAACTACAGTGATCCTAAAGATGGTACTCCAGCAAATTAATTTAAAGGCGGCTTGGGGATACCTGCATGAGCTTCAGTGACTGCAGTATAAACATCCCCAACTGTGGGTCAAAGAATGGGAGCAAAGAGTGGGTGACTCACCCGCTAAGACAGGAGTGTGCCAGGCAAAGTCTTTCCAGGAAAGCGTGGAAGGAACTAACCTGTCTCCCAGACACAGGAACTAGTTGGGCTGGGGTTGACTGCTAGGATGTCGTGGAGGAAGTAGCTGTTCAAAGCTGAAAGTGCCGACCCTTGCATGCTGGCATAAAAATTATGGATGTTAGCATGTGGCTGTACTTGATTGGTAAAAAGAACATGAGCAGAAAGAGAACTGTCCAGGCTGATGTGACGTCTTGAAACTCTTCCACAGATCAAGGTACAGTCCCTCTGTGAAGCAACTAAATGCATTAACCCCCACCTAATGGAAGGGAACTGCTGCAGAGGCTCAGTAACTTGCTCAAAACTTCAGGACTCATGAATCACCTTTGTGAAACTAGGACCCTCTCTCACTGGCTGCAGAAATCAGTGAGAGTTCGGGGTACAATACATTTAGTCATGTTTTAAAAGTTCTTTGACACTTCAAACTTGTTTAAGTTTCTTAGAATACCTCATCAGCCCAGATCCTTGGAAGTACTGATGTGCCTAACTCCCACAGGCATCATCCTCATTTTTAGCCTGCCTTTTAAAATCTGACCCTGATTTGGTACTTCAGGGCCTTTGGCCTTGTTCCTCAGAGGTGTTGAGGAATTTCTGCTCAGCATCAGGTCTTTCATCACCTATCCTTTGAATCTCCATCCTGCACACTTGGGGCTAGTGGCCTGGTCCCAAGCCTATCACTGCCAATAGAAAGATTTCCATTGGCTTCAATAGGCCTTGGAACAGTCATTAAATCCTTAAATAACCTGTTCTGAAAAAGTCTATCCCCAAAATTAATCAAGGGAAGGAAGGTCTGTGAAAACACAGCCATCTACGTTCCCAGCTCCCTCCCAACCCCTCCCTTCCCCTCCCCCACGTTTCAAGCACTTCTGCAGGTGATTTCTGTAATTTTAATTAATTTTAATTGCCTGATTAATTTAATTGAAACACCACGGAAATTAAATGCACACATTATGGTGTGTAATTAACATTAAGGCAATGACACAAACTGGCCGGAGTGGAGCGAAGGTCTGTACACTCTGTTAGTGATTCATGCTCTGCTATTGTTGGTGCTCAGGAACACGAGTTTGGAAGGAGTGTGAGACAGGGGCTGGTTTTGCAAGAGGTGCTGCTTGCTGGGAGAAAGCCACAGCAGGCTGGGATGAATTATGTGTGGCATGGCATGAAGCCTTGTTGATGAAACCTGCCTTGATCTGGAAGGTTTCGTCATGGCACCTGGTGAGATGAACGTGGGGTATGGGGTGGGGTGAGGGAAGAAGAAGTATCCAGAGCTTTCCTCAACAGAGAAGAAAACCTTCTCAAGACAATGCAAAAGTACCAGCAATTGAGATAAAACTTCCCTTTTGCAAGAAATATAAAAACTGCCTCTCTGGAAGAGGGCTGCATTCTGTCTTTCCATCTGTGCCAGGAACCATGGATGTATTTGCATGTTAATTTTGAGTGTTCATTAGAGTTATTTTTTTATTTTCCTAACCTGAGGCTTTTTTTATTATCAGGAGGGTAGATGGGTATTTTGCACGATAAGATCTTGTTTGCTGGGTTTTTTCTTGTGTTGGGCTTTTTTTTTTTTCCTTTCTTTTTTCCCCTCACTTTCTTTCTCTAACCTGGTGTGTCAAATTCCAGTCTGTGTGAAAGGTGAGGGCGTGTTAGAGAAGACAATGAAATGTTCTGCATATGCAGGGAACTCTGGAAAAAGCTCAGGGCTTTGCTCATCCCACCCCACTCCACCCCTGCCACTCCCAAAGAGCAACACAACACTGATGGGTGAGATCATTGCTCCGAGGGGGTAATAAAACCAAACCAGAAAGGGTAATTTAGCAACTCTATATATGGAAAAATTGGCCAGTTTTGTGCAACCACCGACTACTGCAAAGATGCCAAGCTGACAGAGATAGACCAGATAGGATCTTTCAGATCACTTCTGGTAAAGGCGGGGACACTCCCCTTTACACATTTTGTAGGATTGACACAACTAAAAAATGTTGGCCATTTTTCTTATCTCTTTCAGGGAAGACTCAATTCAGAGTAACTCTTTGGGACTGAATTGAATCAACCTCAACTTCAACTTGGTGCAAATGAAGATGAATCTACCCCTAAAACTATAAATTTCTACTGCTTACCACTAGTATATCCATTTAAGAGAAAATTATGGTGACTTTCCCAAGGTAGTAAAGTTCCCCATTCTCTTTTCACAGTTATAAATTCTACCAGACCCATCAAACTTTTCTGTGGCCAAACCTGACACACAGTGCACCAGACCATTCCCAGAGATAATGTCCCCAGCTGCATATACAAGCATGTTCTCAGCACTTTCCAGGGCATGGTATGATATTGCCAGTCAGGGGAGTGTGAATAATTACCTATCCTTCAGGTAAAAAGCCCTAATGCAGCTGAAAAAAGAAAAAAAAAAAAAAAGGAGAAAAGAAGTCCCACAGAAAGGAGAACTACAGTCACTGTTTTCTTCTGTTCTCTGCAGAATGGATTGAACCCCATCACTTTTAAGGAAACAAAGTCAAATGTCCTCCTCAGTACTCAATGGCTGAAGAGCCATCCCATGATTATAAGGCAGTGATAAGACCTTTCCTTTAGGTTTTAGGAGACCTGGATTAAACTCTTTCCCCTCTCCAAGTGGAATCAAACTCCTGCCTCCCGCTCATGAAGAGCCTCCTAACCAGGCAGCATTAAGCATTTCCAATCCCTCCCAGTTGATGCTGTTCCCCTTTGCAGCCCTAACCTGGATTTGGGATCCAGGTGCCTCCCTCCCAGGAGAGCAGCCTAATCAGCAGACTAGTGACTCATCCTGGCTCTTTGTCTGTGTGAGCTCTGAATTATTGCCTGCCAGGTGGAAGGGTTCCAGAGCCTTCCAGATCCTGCTGCCCTCAGATACCCTCCAGCCCAGAGGCTAGACCACTCAGCAGCTGGTTGGGAAACATCTGCTCAAATCAACTTTCTTCCTGATTCAGCTGCCTCCTCACCAAATATCCTGCTCACCTCCCTGGCGAGTGCTATGGGAGCGTGCTGCCTTTAATTCCTCCCCTTGGATCTGTTCCAATCTCAAAAAAAAAAAAAATTAAATATTAGTCAATGAGGAAAGCAAATGGACTAATTCCTGAGGGTACTGGTTAGCACTTTTCTGTGGGTTCTCTGTGACTGCATATTCACACGAAATAAGACTTTTTAAACAGGAGGATTTGAATACATTCATTCTTCTTTACACCCAAAAGCATGGGTGTCCTCCAAGTTTCCCACTTCCTGCACAAAAATGACAGTAGATGAGCAACTGCTGATGAAACAGATGTATCCTACTCTTATTTCACCTCCAGTTTTTTGTTGCTCAAAAAAATACTCCTGAATGAAGTTATCAGGAGATTTGAGCTGAAATGTTCAAGGAATATCATAGTAGCTGAAACTGCATTTCACAGAAAACTTCGCCTATGACCAAAAAGTAATAATAGAAAAAAAAAAAATGGACCATCATTTCCAGGTCTATCTTATCCAGGTGCAGTTTTAAGGAGGAGCCGGAGGAACCTCCAGGTGCCACCGTTAGGTCCCTGTTCTGCCCCCAGGCACTCAGTGATTCATCAACAACTGCTCTGCCCAGTGCCACAGCTTTCTTCAGATCCCCAAAGCCAGAGAAAGAGCAGCTGCAAAGCAGCTTTCCACATGCACATGTGAGATGTCCTCACTTGACCTCAACTCTCTTAGAGTCCCAGCGTAAAAGGATAAGGACCTTGGTATGGGGACAAGAGAGAGGGAGTACGGCTTTAGCCCTGTCTTTGAACACAGAATCAATCACAGGATGGTTGAGGTTAGAAAGGACCTCTGAAGGCCATCTGGTCCAACTCCCACATGGCTTTTGGACACCAATATCTCTGGGTAACCTGTGCCAGTGCTCTGTCATACTCACAGTGAGAAAGTGCTTCCTGATGTTCAGAGGGAACCTCCTGTGTCTCAGTTTGTGCCCATTGCCTCTGGTCCTGTCTCTGGACACCACTGAACAGAGTCTGGCTCCTTCCTCTTTGACCTCTCCTTCCAGGTATTTATATACACTGGGCTTAGCAGTCCCAGCTCTCTCAGACTTTCCTTATGTAAGAGATATTCCAGTGTCATCATCTTCTTGGTCCTTTATTGGACTCTCTCCAGTGTGTTCATGTCACTCTTGTACTGGTGAGCCCAGAACTGGACACAGTGCTCCAGGTGTGGCCTCACCAGTGCTGACTAGAGGAGGAGGATCACCTCCCTTGACCTGCTGATAATATTTTACCTGGTGCAGCCCAGGATGCCATTCACCTTCTTTGTGACAAGAGCACATTGCTGGTTCTTTAACATCTTGTCTTCATCCATCTCTAGGGTACCTTTTATTTCCTTTATTTGAATAGGGCAGGAAATAAAGGAAGATAAAACCAAGATTAATTAATAAAGAGAACTCACAGTGCTCTGCCAGCTGCCCTGACTGTGACCAAGAGATTACCCACTCCATCTTCAAGGAAAGACTATTTGCCCTTGTCCCTTACTTCTCAGTTGAGACCACCAGTGGATTGTGCACAGGATAACCTACACAAGCTGGCCTGCAAAAGCCACAATCACTGTTATTCATAGCAATAGTCATGGTATTAATAATAAGGACCATATTACATTCATAAAATTTAATAGTAGTAATAATATTTTAAATAAAAGCAGGGTAATAATAATAGTAGCAATAACAGCAATAATTGGATCTTCATTCCCCTACCATCTAGAGGTAGTAGAAAAGGTTACAGTCAAATTGTGGTAAATGTTGCATGCTCAGGCAAGAAAACTGTAAACTCTTCCCATTTTATCTGACTGGGTCAAAAAACAGGAGTGCTGCTATTCCCCCTGTGTACTTGAGAATGACAGATTGAAGTCAAAGTAGATTATAAAGGATGTACACTGATTTTAGGTACTCCATTTTACATCTCCAGGGCATGGCTTTCCTAAGACCTCAGCACTGTTGAAAGTTTTCTGTACTCCAGAGATAGATCCCATCAACCCTGACTGCCACAGTAATGGCTCAGCACATTTGCAAAGCAAACCAAAGAGTACTAATGAGGGCTCCTAGAGGGATTAAAAAAAATGATTCCCAGAATTTTTAATCTCTCCAAAGACTTCAGCAGCACCAACAGGGACTTCAGCAGCACCAACAACAGGAACTTCAGTTCTTCTCTCAAGGTGAGTATTCAGCTTCCTTGACTGCAAGCCCTTCCCTTCTGTTCCTGAAAATCCCCTTCTCATTCTCTGTACACCTTCAAATTTCTGTGGCAAATGTGGTCATACTGGAGATGCTCTTGCTAACCTGGAAACATCCCAAAAATAAGGGAGTGTAAGAGTTCCTGTGTGAGACAAATATCCTGGTGAAATCTGGGCTTTATTTTTCTTAAATAGGAAAAACAAAAGCTCTTGGTTGTCCCTGTTGTTGGCAACAAAATAAACACAATTCTGTGGATGATTTTCAGCCACATACAACTTTTGACAAAGCTAATGATAGTTCAACTTTTATATAGACAATTAATAGCTGTCATAAGAGAACAACTATATCCACTGCACAGGTTGATATAAATCCTGACCAAGGCATTATAAAAGGAGGACCTGAAGCCCACTGCAGACAGTGACAACTACTGAGGTTACTACTAAGTTTGTAACTGAGTTCCCTTTTTGCATATATATTGAATAGATATTTTTATTATAGAATTTAGTTCTGCTCTGAAGAGTCATTACTCTGAAATATACTACATTGCCTACCTTGCTGCATAAATCTGATTGAAACTCAAGAACCAATCAAGTGTAAAAACATGAAAACATGCCCACATATAATGAAATGCTTATATTTATATTATAGCTTTTCAGGCATATATATGGAAGGTCAAAGGTCCATCTGGATGGGTTTTTGAGCAACCTGGTCTAGTAGAAGGTGTCCCTGTCCATGGCAGGGACGTAGATGCTCTCTAAGGTCCTTTCCAAGCCAAACTATTCTATGATTCTATGAAGTGTACGACTTCCCAACCTTAATATTGCATTTCTTGTTTCTGAATGCTTGGCCACCCAAACTGAACCACACTGAAGCTGGTTGCTTGCTTAGAATAAATATCAGCTTCCATAGGGATGCACAACTCAGTTTATTTATTGGACACCATCTTCTGAATAATATTTACCACCTTCCAGATATATACCACCCCATAATAGAAATGTATAATGAAGCTAGCAGAAGAGCAGGGAATGGCCTAAACCAAGCAGTCATCATTAAAATAAAAGAGGCATAGTTCTTATATTGATTTCATGACTAGAGTAGAGATTTTTTGGAAGAGGAGTGCCTTATGTTGATTTGATTCTGAGGCAAACAACATAAACATCCAGAGCTACATAGCATTAGATTCACTGGCTGTTTACAGCAGGAACTCACTGCTCTGGAAGGAGGTGGAGATTTCACATAGTTTATCCACAACTCCAAGGCAGAAATCACTAGTTCCAAACACTCCTTACAGATACAAGTTGAATCAGTACTCTGTAGTAATAAAGACTATGAATAATTGGAGCAGAAATAATATTTTGAGCAAGGAATAGAAGCTAGGATGAAAGCATCCCAATGACCAAGAAACAAATTGGGAGCAAACATGCTGTTAGGCCAAGAAAGATCGTATAAAAACTGATGGGGAGCTGTATGCTTGAAGTTCCTCTCTTGCCCTGTCTGCCTCCCTGGAGCAGCAGGTAATCAGGCAGATTTTCATTGTCTTGACCTAAAGAGTAGCTGAGAAGAGAAAAAAAAGCTGTGAATCCACTTCAGTATCAGTCCAGGCAAAGCAAGGGCTGAGCAGCACCAATGACAACCTGCCTATTACTGATGGGACCCAGGCTGTGTCCTCCCCCACCATGCCCATGAATGAATCATGACAGATCAAGTCACATTCCACCTATATTCTCACCCAGAAAAACTGACTGAACTCTGGAAAGCCTCACTCAGTTTTCTAGGTTTATATCAAAGCCAAAAATGCCCTCTAACTCCCCCAAACTACTCCTTTGCTTCCCAGGAAGCACAAACCCAGGATGCCGCAGGGCAATTAAAAGGCTTGCACTGCCGAATAAACAGTGACAAATTGTAGATTAAGAAAAAGCCTGTTATTTGTGTGAAAGAGGCAGCCTTTGCCGCCAAATGGATTCGTCTGCCATTGCTACTGATTGCTCCCTTTCCACTGAACGTCTCCTAAGAAAAATGTAAATCCTATGTAAATCCTTTGTTATCACCCGACAATGCGCGTATCACGAGCTGCATGGGTTAGAACACAGGTCCATTTTACTCCAGACTACGCCACTCCTCTTTCAAATTTCAAGGTCTTAATGTCTCAAGAGTGAGGTGGCAGAAAGCATTCAAACCCTCTGGGACAGGCTGAGGGAGGAAAGCCCTCACAAGAGGAGGAGAGGGGGAATCTCTTTGTGGGTTTTGCTTCTGCAGTCAGCCCCACTGCAGTTCCTCCTCTTCAGGGAGATGAATGGAGGCTGAGACACAAACCCAGAGCTCAGAAGAAGAGCATCTCCCCAAGGTGAGGAGGAAAGCATAAAGGAAGATGAGGGAGGGAGGGGAGTACGAAGCTAAATAGCAGGGAACTGTGTAGAATTAACCTGCCACAGCCTTTTCCTCGATAGTTCATTCTCATCTTTGTGCCAGGTTGCCACATTCATGCCACATTGCATGGGTTATGATAGAAAAATATAAAACATAAATGTAGTAATATGCCCCATGTTTACAAAAAAGCCAGCAGTAGTTACTCTGAGAACTGTGGCACTCAGCATCTGTTACTGAAACATTTATCATTTAACCTGTGAAACACTTGGAAAACCCGACCACTAAACCCCAGGAAGCTCACAGATATGTACAGGTCGTTGAAAGCTACATTAGCGTCTGTCCTTCTCAGAAAGCAGGACAGAAAACACAAGTTATTGTTCAAATTCTACCCTCAGTACAGTCTCACCCACAGGTGGATTTCAGCCCTTTGAGCATGCCCCGGTTGGGATAACACCAGCCTAACTATCAATCCAACAGAAGTCCTAGTTTTCCAGAGGTCAGTGTTCCTCTTTGAAAAGCCAGCCCCAGAGAGATGTTGGTGGAGCTGTGATTACAAAGATAAGGAGTGAGCAGTTCCTGTTTGTCAGGTGGGCTTAAAACCCTCAGATTTCTGGGTTTTATGATTACCTACTTTAATAGGTGTATGGAAAATCACTGTTATCAGATAATAATTTCATAAATGCACATCATTATTAAGGATGACTCCTGACACGTAAGTTCAGCTGCATCCAAGGAGTTGCTATTATTATTATTATTATTATTATTATTTATACTTTTTGGAGCTCAGCTTATTTTAAGGTCACAGGTAGCCTGAGGTAACCCTGAGGTACTTCAAGGTTACTTCTCATGGTACAGATCATGTTGCCTCTGTTTTAAGCTATAGATGTTTGCTGAACTATTGCAGATGTTTGTGTGCACTTGCAGACCGTGGTTGAGTTGGGGTAATTTACCCTAACGTCATCCACAATTAAAGACTTTTATTTTCACTCTCTCTAAAGACTACAAGACACTGCTGTCAAAGACCATTTTTTGGGTAGTGAAGTAGGCCTTGGTCACTTTGATCTCACAAACTGAGATCCGCCACATAAACAAAGAATGGAAAATGCTCTCCCAACCATGCATTTCTACCCCAGTCCTCATCCCCAAACCCAGCTGCAAAGACCCTTTCCTTTGTGTGTTGTTTTGGCCACAAAGCCCTGCTCTGCAAATCCTTTCTCTGGTTCTGTCACATCACACATGAGCTACTTCTCTCCATCTTATCAGTCCTTAGTATTCTGCTTTGATCTCCATCACGGTATATACCATTAAAAACTCAGCAGGTGTCCTGCTGGAGAAGACTGGTATCAGAAACACCATGTTTTCCACATGGAGATTTGGGAAGGGTTCCGATCTCTTCGTTGTCTCTTTCTGAAGTTGCTAGACAAATTATCTTTTTTAAGGGAGAATACTGTCTCTGAAGGAGGAATTTGACCTCACGTTAATTAGCTAATTGCACTGGCAGCGTCTCTCTTTCCTCACAGCTTTCAACCATTTCTGCAAGATTCATCCTGCCCAACAGCCCTTGACTCCCTCCGTCATGGTTAAGTTCTATCTGTGTGGCTAAAGTCACCTGTGAACAACAACAGTGACGTTATAAAGCACAGGGATTCCAGGACTGGGAAGAAAGTAAAAGTTTGATGCCTTTGTGGACATCTCTATTTTGGTAAATGCAGGAGCAGACCCATGGCAGCCGAGAGCCAGCATTGGTCTAAAAGCTGTTTGACCACAGTACTTTGCACACAGTGTCCTGCCTGTCTGCCTGTCTGCATAGCTCTGGTATAATTACAGGCCACCTCCAGACTGAAATTGCTGAAATTTTTGAAAAAAAACGTCTTTTTAAAGGTCTTCTGCAAAGTAAGAAACTCATAGTCTAGCCATGGACATCCACACCACACAGGAACTGCCAAGAAACACAGCATCAGCAAATCCTATCTGTTCTTATGGACAGACCCAAGATTGTTCAAAAGAGAAACCCAAGGTGACAGATGCTGCCACAAGGCCGTACAAGGTGCCCATAAGGTCATGTCAGGCATTGTGCAGGTCATACATGGTAGGGTTGATACCCAAAAGTTAACACAGGCTTGGACACAAAGCACAATTTGTCTGAGGCACATGAAAACTTGAGGCTTTATACAAAATGCACCAAGGAGATGTGCCCAGGAACACTGAGAGTCATATCTATAAAGATACCTGTGCTCCTTCAGCAGTACACAAGCACCCAGTGGGGTTTGCAGAAGTGACTGCAGAGTGGTCATGAGGTACCTAAAGTCCTGCTGAAGTACTGTTGAAGATACAGGAATGAGTGTCTCCATCCATGAGGTTTTGGAAAACTTTCCAAGCTCTCCTCTTCATTTTAAGTCTAAATATCTTCAGTAATCTAACTCCAGTAGTCAGAGAAAACTGCACAGAATGGTGATTTATTATATTTAAAATATTAAAACATTAAACAGCAGATCCAAGCAAAGGAATTAAGTGCTGAGTTTTCTAGTGTCTGGCCCCAAAGCACAGCATTAGGCCCCTGGGCTCTCCCTGCCTAATGCATAGGGAGTGTTATGCATCTCAGAGAGTGGAGCCTTTCCTTACACCTCCTCTCTGGTCCTGCTACAGCCTAAAGCCTGGAGGCTTAAAACCAGGAAGTCTGCCACAACAGGGAGCAGCCCTGGGGCGAGACTCCATGCGGTGCATCGGAAGCCACAGAGAGCAAGCCAATTTGGAAATGCTGAGCACAAAGGGTGTGCCCAAACTCCAACCCGTCCTAAAGTACATGAATCAGGTCTGCAAAGTAAAATAGTTCTCTCCACTTAGGTTCCAGAGGGCCGAGCCCACTCCTGAGGGGAGACATCTGGAAGCGCTCGGAACTGAGCTTTGCTCACTCTTTTTAAACACGGACCAAGACAGGGATACAAACACCTTTTTTTTTTTTTTATCAGGAGACAGCTTAGCGAAATCGCTGGCCCATGAAGTGAGAAATCTGGCTTCAGTGCTTTCTTCAGCCTGGAGGGATCCAAACCACATTTCCCACCCCCCAAGAGAAGGCCCGAACCAACGGGGGTAAAATGAGGTTGAGATTGGGGAGATAGGATGTGCAGACGCCTCTCCTTCTTGAAGCTGCACAGAAATGCATTCCAGGGGGCATAAGGAGATCAAAGAAACCTCCCATAACCCAGACGCACATAGACCACCGCTCTGCAGTCTGGTGGTTAGGAACTCAGCTGGCCGACAGGAGCTCTGGGT
Source organism: Chiroxiphia lanceolata (assembly GCF_009829145.1). Classification (NCBI taxonomy): domain Eukaryota; kingdom Metazoa; phylum Chordata; class Aves; order Passeriformes; family Pipridae; genus Chiroxiphia; species Chiroxiphia lanceolata. The sequence continues at coordinate 4,793,558 of NC_045641.1, read as the reverse complement.
TAGAGTTGCACTAGTTACAGACTTTTATATAAAAATCAGTCACAAGGATAAAAAGAACAGAACTGCATCTCACAGCAGGGAGAGGAATCCAGTTTCCCTGTTGCTTCTCCTTGCCGGAGGTGCCTGTATGAAAGAGTCGGGAATCAGGGAGCTGCAGAGAACTGTGAGATATCATTTTTGAATCTATGGGCATCTTTGTCGTTTCTTTGGTGGTGGTTATGAACAGAACAGTACACAAAAATATGGACCAGCTTGCAGGTTTGGTGTTCCAAACTCAAGAATGGAGTATAGTGAATAACATCAGAGATTAGAAGTAGGTAGACATCCATATATGTTGCTTTTGACATTTTCTGGGCCCATGAGCAAGATTTCCCTTCAGGAAGTTATCTTTTCTTTTTCCTTTAAATTCTGTATAAGTCTTTATTCCCTGGAATCACACAGGGGAGAGAGAAAGGACATGCTGGGGACATCTGATTCTGCTGAGACCATGAAATGGGTCATGTACCTGGGGCAAAATGTAGGATTCCAGCCAAAAACTGTTGCCAAAGCATGGGGCTCCCAGTAATCCTCCATTGACAGGCTAGGCCTACCAGCCATATTTGGCTCATGGAGTAGGTGAGAAAGGACCTTGATGCGTTGCTAGTGTGCAGAACACCAGCTTAACTGTACCAGAGCAGGAGGTGAGAGTGAGCTGGAGAATTCTTAGTCTCAGTCCTTGAGGCTTGAATGATAAATTCCTTTCTTACCTCATCTGCATCCTCATTCATTCACTGCTTTTCATGGCTCTAACAACCCCAAGGGCTAATTCTCCCTATACTTTTGAAAGATAGGATTGATCAGTGGGTTCTCCCACGAACACATCCCTTGACTTTTTTCTGATGTGAGCCCAGGAGGAGAGAAACTGGTATACCTAGGTGCCCAGGTAGCAGCTTTCCCTCCAGAAAATTCTCTTGTTTGAGGGCATTTTTTTACTCCTTTGTGATTTGGGGATGAAACAAAGAAAGAGTATTAGTCCACAAACCAATGTGAGGAATCATTTCAGACAACTGCTGTCTAAATCTCTAAATATACTCATGTACTTATATTTGCACTTACCAGCGTGGGCATTGCACATGGAAATGTTGGCTGTGGAAAAACTAAGAGCACAGTTCTTGCATGTAAAGCTCTGAAAACCTTGTTCAATTTTTAACAGCGCTGATAGAAAGACCTCATGTCACATGTGTGTGTTTTTGTGGTGTCTGGAGGTGCCCTGGCAGCTCAGGTTTAGCAGAGAGACTGCCTTAACACAATCCCTGGCCTCACCACCTACGCTAGATTTTTAGGCACGGAAAAGGAGTAAAGTTTAAACATCCTTTCCAAGGTGGGACATGTCTAAGCAGTTCATGGCCTGGAACCTAGAACTTCCCATGGCCGTGATATGCATTAACTGTACTTTCTGAAATGAAATTTCTGTTACTCCTCCGCATATTTTAGCAAATTCTCTCAGTCTCATTTTTCAACATTTGCATCTATCGCCATTCATCTTGCAAATTAAAATATTTCTGCGTGACACTCTTACACACAGGAGAGAGGGGGAAAAAAAACCAACACAAAAGGGTTTCTCAAAGTAACAGAACTACAGAGCTTTTCAAACTTCCTGTTTCATAGCACTGATAGAAAAAGTACACTGAGTTCCTATGAAGCACCCTCCTGACATTTCCAGACTTATTAGCCAGTTTTCACACTGACTTCAATCAACCTCTTTAATCCTCCAAGGAAAGAGCATTTTTAATTCACCGATTGGCTGATAAGCTTGAAGCCAAAAAATGATTTACACGTAGATGAATTGTGCTTACAAGATGGAACTTCGAGCATTAGAAGCGGATCTGAATTTCCTATCTGTCATTTTATTTGCCACATTCATTTTTGCTCTGCCATTACCCTTGCTGATTATGATCTTTCAGCGCTATTGGGCTCCTGCTTCCACAGTTTTTAATCTGCCTTTAATCCCATAGATTTTAAATATTCCCCGGCACCGAGAGACTGGAGGCAATTAACTGCCCTTCTGATGCTCTCCTTATCAGTTGCCTCCTTGTATCTCTCAGAAGCAGCCTCAAGACACTTCCAGGCTGACAAATACTACCAGCATTTCTGATGAAGCAGCCGCAGCAAATGCAATGTGAAGTCCAGCTGCGTAACCTGATTCTAAAAAATCCAGTCATTCAAAAATATAAATAAATGCAGCACAGGCATCTAAACCCCTGTTCCATTTTGACTTGATGCGAATGGAAATAAACAAAATATTCCTTTAAGTTTTTAGGTTGTAGGTTTTTCGGGTTTTTCCTTTGGCTTTGTTTTTTGTTTCTTTCCTTTATTTTTTTTTCCTGAGAGTTAATTTCTGCCTCTTCCAATCTGATTGCTGTTTCAAATTGAAAAATGAGGCTGTTTTCCCAGATCTGTCTAGGCATTTCTGATGCCCAGAAAACAGATCTGCTGGGTAGTCAAAGATCCCTGGATCAGAATCTGCATCTTTTTGTTCTCAAGCACTAACAATAAAAAATTGGCTATGCTAGTTCACCTACCACTAGTTGATGCAGTGTAAATTTTCCTACCTTTCTAGAGGATACCCACTTAAATTTGGACTGTGTAAACTCAGCTCCACGCATTTTTCCATTACATCAAAGATCTGATACTATAAATGAAGAATCAAATCAGTGTGACACAGATCATGAAAAGATGTTTTTCATTAAAAACCATCTGTTTATTCACTAACGTATACATTTACATAACCCTTCAAGAATGCTAAACTTTCACTCATATAGGTCACATGGCAATAATAGTTGGGAAACACAAAGAATTAAATGCAAAGGGCCCAATTCTCCGTGACTTTGCACCTAAAAAAAATGAATAATAGCCCAGCAAAACAAGGGAAAGGTGTTATTATTTTCATCTCCTTTGTGCAGGCACAAATTATTACCTCTGAGATAAATAAAAGAATTCATTTTTCTAGTAATATGTATACATATAAGTATATATGTATACATATATATGTGTACATAGCTATGTCATAGTTATAGACAATTTAGACTTCTTTAGTGATCAGAAAAAAGGTTCTACTTAATTCATAAAACTGCCATTACTACAGCTCTGTGAGCTGATAGTATTGTATGGAGTGGGAAATTTACCCAGAGTAAAGATTTCATAGAATAGCTGAAAATGGGTATGTGAAATTTCTGATCTTCTGTTTATTGTCTTAACTGTCTCTTTCCATTTATATCTTCAAAATAAATGGGAAAGTGTGTGTTAGAGAGGGGGAAGAGGAGGCAAAATCCCTGACAAGAAATAAAAAAAGTTCTGGTTTACAATCCATCCTTTGGGAACTTAAAATCAGCAGTACCTGTCCAGGACAAAGGTCATCTCAACTTAGGATCCCATTTTAAAAAGGGCTGAAAGCAAACACGCAAAGAACATAAGAAAAGTGCAGGCACATGATGGTACTTTCCAAATATGCCAGAAATTTGCAGATGGAGAGTTTTCTGAGCCAGAGATCATGTCCCTGTATTTAACATCTTTAAATAGCTTTCTCTTCCATTAACTTCTCCAGTGGCTCCCTTAAACCATGTAGATTTTAAGCATCGACAGCATCCCGTGATAATGAGTTCCCAGGCACAGCTACACGGCAGAGCCGCTGATGTTCAGAGGAGATCTGCTGGGCTGTATCACATCGTGCTGGTTCGTTCCAAGCACTGGATATATCAGATCCCCAAAAAGGCACGGAAACACAAATTCTTGGAGTAAATTTATATTCCTCTGCTGAATCTAGTGATGCCATTCCAACTAAGTCGGAGGAACTCGAACGATTCCTACTTGCTCAGTAGCTTATCTGAGGTTAGTGGAACTATGCTGATTCTCATTAGCTGAGAATTTAGCTCAATATTTTATTTTTGAACGTGTCTTACAGAATTATGAATTCCATTCCAGCTAAGCTGATATATTGTGCTCACAGCTGCAGGAGCCGAGCAATTAAATTGATAATATTTGATGATAGTGTATGTATGTGTGTGGGGGGGAACATATTCAATTTTGTTTGGCTCTCGAAACAAAGTCTCTGATTTTTGCAAGGTTGCAATTCTGTCTCTCCATGTGCGATTGAGCCTGTCTTTCCCTTCCAAAGGGAGTGCCTGCATGTTGGAATTAAAATTTGCTCATGACTATCAGGCAGCAATCTGTGACCGATTTGTTCTCACAATCTGCAAGGCAGGTACAGAAGAATCAACATCAGAACAAGTTTCTCTTTCCATATGCATCAGTTTGCAAAGGCTGTTCCGTAGGTCAACAGGTAGGTAGCTCACACTTTGTGAAGTGAGTTTTCAGCATCTTAACGCAGAACACCTCAACAAAGTCCTGGAAGAAGATACTTGTCTTTAGTGGACACATCTCCCATGAGAACTGGACCATGAGTAACATCTTTATTTTCCAGACCCCTAACCGAAAGTAAAAAAAAAAATCTTAAAAAAATTAATTTTGTCCACTACTGGCCTGGACAAGATTTGGACCAGCAATATTAAGGTAGAAGTACTTCATTAAAAGGCTCTTTGTTTCTTTTCCCTCTTGTGCATTCCTGATTAAAGACCAGAAGAAAGCAGCCAACCGTCTGTCTTGGATCCTGAGCCAAAAGCATCCGAGTCAATGAAAATGCTCCTTATTGATGCCATAGCCTCCAGAATATATTGCCAGTGAGCTACCATGACATTTGTATGGGCCATGCTTTACTCATTATTATCCCTGGCTGTTTATATTTACAGATGGAACAAAACATATGTAGAAAAACTGTTCCTCTTTGTTGTGCATTTGCAGTGTCTAACATAGCCAAGAGAGCAGACTTTGAATGTTATAATAATATTAAAGATAAAACATAATCAGACTGGTCATGCAGAGTTCAGCTGAGGAGTTCTCTATCTGCAGCGATTGGCATCATTTTCCATCATACAAAATAATTGTCATTTGTGTTACTTATCATTTCTTATCAGCAATATTAGGAGTTCAATTTTATTAGTGCCTGTGATAACAAATAGCTCAACAGTACTTTAAAATTAATATACAAAATAGTCATGGGGATCTGTCTACCACTAACCTGCAGATACTTGGGGGCTGAAATGCACCAGCATAAGAGCAGGAAAGGACTGGGGGAACAGAAAGGTGCTAAACTGATCCTGAAACAGTTGGTGCTTGTTTAAAGGTAAAAATACATACCTGTATATGTACTTAGTCGAGTGATGCCCCATATCAAATTCATAATACAGCAGAGGGGTTTGTTTATAAAAATAGGTTGAGTTTTAGGGAAAATAACAGACCTTTGGTTAGATGCAGGATTTTTTTTTTTGTTTGCCCTTTTTCTTGAGAAAATGTAAACATTTACCCACCAAAACAGCAAATTGCGCTGAGAGCAAACAGATCGAAGGAAGAAACTTTGTTATATAACACGACGAACCTGTGGTAACCATCCCCAGTGTGTGTTGTTTGCTGTGACTTACAGCTTTGCTTAAGCATTTTAAAGATTCTTGCAGGTCTTTTTCAAGCTGCCAGCTCTAGCCTAGGAATTATGGTAATGTGCCACTTCTGAGCCCTCGGCAGGATTTGCAACAGAGAAATCACATCAGCCTATGCTGATTAACAATTCCATTCCATCCAGAGATTTATATAAAAAAACTATCTTACATTTTGCTTTTTAATAAGAACGATCGCTATCTCAAATTGAGTCCCAGCAAATTTTAATAAAGGCCCAAGGTTGAGTGGCATTTTGCATGCTGATTTAGCTGTGATTGCTTGCTTTTGATGAGCACCAGCCGGGCATGTATAGCTTTCCTCAGAGCAGGTTTAAAGACCAGTAGTAAGGAAAAGGATAAAAATAAAAACTTCCAACTGAAATTCGAGGTCTTTTCTTTCTATGATTGATTACTGAATAAATACCTACACATATCTCTGCATTCAACCCACAAGTAATATTCCCTACAGCAAAACAGCTGTTTTAATGGATTTTAATATACTCTACTGTCAAAATACGTTAAGTTTGAAGGCTGCAATTATTAAAAAAAAATTAGATATGATCAATCTATTTATCTATCTATCTTCATGACAACTCTTCGGTTTAATCAGCTGAGTATGGATTGGAATAAACTGATTCTTTTATTCTGTGTTTGTCTGAGGGTCCCTCTTTAGCACATTTTTTGCCATTGTTTTGGGTAGCACTCTCAGTGCCCCGAATAATGGTGGCATAAAGGTACGATAAGGTGTTGGATTTCTGTTGTTGTGCAATAGAGATGGTGTCTATCAGGGGCTATTAAAAAAGAGGAACAAATTATCAGCACGTAAGCTTTTGTAGTCACATTTTCCCGGCTTTGTGTTTTGACTAAAAATACACGTCGGAAATATTTATTTGGGGAAAACTGTCTTCTGAAGATAGGAGGGAAAAAAGAGGTTGCACAAAACAGTTGAAGTCGAAGCTCGGTGGCAGCGTGTGCGTGTGTGTGTGCGCGTGTACACGTTATGAAAGCAGCAACGCCATAAAAGTGATCAGGTAAAGCATTCCATTTGTTTTGATTCAGCTTTTATGGTTCTTCTTTTTCATCCCTCTCAATAAATTGTATTTCAGCTTCTCTCATTAAAATAGTAACCCTTTCTTGCTCCAACTTGGGGAACAACAGAGGCTAGAAACCCTTTCATATAGGAACCATCCATCATCATTAGAAATAATGATCCTCCCACACAGTAACTAGTGCAATGTACGTGAAGGAGCAACTAATTCCCACCCAGTTTCCTTTGCCTCTTTCTCTTTGAGGGATTGCAAATGATAATTTAAAGAAACAGTGTGTGAAAGACGCCTTCAGTCACAGGAAAGCTATTTCCATCTTGTAAACTGGGAAATCGCGTTAGGTGAGACAAAAAGGATCCTGTATGATCTCAGTGGAGACATGGCCCTATTTTCCAGATTAAAGTCCCATGTTGCTTTAGCACACACAGGGAATCATTTTGACTAAAATGTTTTTGTTTCATAGGAAGTAACAGAGGGAAAGAATCTAATGACCAGTCCACTGAGAGGCAACTCCCAGTAACCTGCCTTTAGCCTACCTGCTGTACCGCTGTACATCGCTTAAGCACATACTTAAGTCCAGTGTTTAGGCCCATGTACTTAAGTCCAAGAATATAGAATGGTTTGGGTTGAAGAGATCTCAAAGATCATGAAGTTTCAACCACATGTCCTTTTAAGTGATCATGGCCCTGAATTAAGGTATCTCTGTAGTTTCTCTCTATGGTTTGTGAAGAGAAGAGCATATTCTGGAGGGGGATTCTGGTACTGGGTGGGACTAAAACCTTGCTGGCGCTGTCCATCAAGGGGTTTCATGGATGCTGCCCTTCGTGAAGGACCTCAGTGCTTGCTGATGACACCCGACAGAAAAGACTTGGGGAAATTTCAACATTGAAAAAGTGCCCCTCCTTCCACCATGTCACCCCGGAGATACCTCGGCTCGTCAGGTGCCTCCTGGCTTGTCTTGGACAGCCCCATTGTGATCCAGCATGGCAAGGCAGGGTGGCACCGGAGTCCCCTGAGGGACCCAATCCTGGAGGTATGCTGGGAACACACCCACCTCTCACTCACAAGATCACACCCTTCAAGAATGCAGTCATAGCTGCTTTCTTCTTTTAAATGCAGTTGGCAGAGGAGGAGGCAGAAGTGCCAGTGCCCTCCACTTCTGTAATAACCTCAGGATTAAAGTGCTCACTTGGGAAATGGGACAGTGGGTCCCCGGCCCTCCTCAGCCCCAGGGGTTCAGAGTTCCCATTTCCCATGAAACCGTCCTAAACTCTGAGTTATTGGGTGAGGGTGAGATCCAGGGCATGGGGAGGAGAAAGTATTTATTTCCTCTTTCAAACTATGCTGATGAGTAGAGAGAAAGAAATGAAAAAGCCGTGACACCCCAAGGTGAATTTCAAGCAGAGCATGTGTGCATGTCCTAGGGATTAAAAAGAGGAATGTGTTAAGTTTCAGTTTCCACTTTTTTTGCTGCATGAGTATTTTGCACTACAGAGCTATGGACTGAGATTTGAAGGATGTAGAGGGTATAATCTCTAGGAGAAAACATTTTATTCATTAAATGTCTGCCCAACTCAGTCCTAAAATTGCCATTCCCCCTTCCCAAATCCAAATCTCATGCTGTGTCCGGATAAACAGACATCAGCCTGAAAGAAAAGGAGAAACGTCCCAGAAGCCCAGCATCTCTTTCTCCTCACAAATAGTCATGGGAATCTCTTCGTCTTTCCTGCATAGTCCCACAGCTTGACCAAGGAATGCAGAAATGCTTTCTCCACCCAGCGTCACCTGCAGTCTTGTGGTTGGGGTACTCCCATGGCAATTGGGAAACGTAGGTTTGAACCTCCCAGGCAGAGGCAAACCCAAAACTTGTCTTGCTTTTCTTGGGCAAGTGGTTTTAACCACTGAACTACAACATAAATGGTGAGAGGCTCCTCCTTTTCCTTTGGTGACTGTGTTTTTTGAAGGGAGCAAAACAAAGCTGACTTTGCTCAGCCCTTTGAAGACTTGCTCAGGTGAAGCCTGAGACCTACCTGTCCCAGCCATACCTCCCTGAAGCACTGATTTGGGCACTTCCACTTTGTGTTTTCTTTCTTGACCATTTACAGCCCAGTGTGGGGTTTTGGAAGTATTTTTCTAAGATATTAAATGTTCTTCACATACTGATGTGAGGTCCTAACATTGAATTGGGGGTTCATTCTGGGTACATGTGCCCAAGAGTTAGGTATTGCCATGAGTTTTCCCATTTGGAATAAGCATCAAATTCCCCGCTTAAAGTCTTGTATTAGCACCTTCTGCAAATGACCAAACTTTCTCTGGTGGTGAATTGCTCAGGACTGTGAGCTTTCTTTTCCAGATCACCCCTTCAAAAAAGTTCACAGAGCTGAAAACAAGCAGAGTAAGTATAGAACCTCTTACAACAAGACACCTCAACCTACATGGATGACTTCAGCCAGCTCCAAGAACTTCTGTGAATGTAGTGCCTCCTATCCTGGTCTGGATCAGGCCTTAGGGACAGAGTTGAAACTTCAATAAAGGTTTTTATGAAGGAAGGAGGGATAACATACCACAACAGAGATGCCATTTCAAAAAATTGAATGACTTAAGGCAGATACTCAGAAACCATTGAGATGACTGTGGGATGGCCTGGATCCTCAAAATGTTCTGCACCCTGGCTTAGACCCAGTTGGGTAATTCAATGCATAGTTCCTTTACTGCATATAACCAGGTTCAGTGGGACCACTCCTGCTTGTAGTCAAGAGTGGGTTTAAATGTGCAGCTGGATGCAAGCCAGAACACTCAATACTTTGCTTAATTTAGCTTAAAAATATATAATAGGGCATAATGCCTGGCAGTGGATGCATCAGAAAAGTGAAACTTCTTATCTGCCAGAATTTTTTACAGCAGCGATATCAGCTTTTGACTTATCCCAGATATTTACTTAGGGTAGAAAAGTGTCCTGAAATGCAAGTAAATATGTAGGTGTGAAATGAATTGATATAGTTTTCTTCATTTGAGAGAAAAATACATTTCTGATATCACTATATCACTCTCTCTTACTGCTGAAATATGCCATGGGAGAATAAGCCACCACTTTCCATTTCTTGTCTTTTGAAGTTAATTTCCGATCCTAACAGTAAATCAGAGTTCTGTAATCTTGCTGATACATTACAGGGGAATGAAAATTTAATTTTTAATGAGATCTTTACTTTAAAAAAAAAATACTTACAAAAACGAAGAAAGCTGTATTCAATCAAAAGTGGGGCTTTGGCATGCGATGGCTAAGTTTAGAATGAAAAGTAACATCAAAGAGATGTCTTTTAGTTTAATTTCAAATAGCACATGCCACCTTGGAAGGGATAAATTCTGGAACATTTCTGTAAAATCTAGAAAATGCCATTTAAGCCTAAGGAAATCTAAATAATAAGCAAAATATAACACTCACCGGTGAGCGAACACAAGGACACCAAACTCTGTGTATGGACTCCAGGAAGAGTAGGGCATAAGTATAATAGTCACAAGATCATGCTCAATATGTCCAGTTGAAGGATGCTGCGTGAAAATCCCTATGTGCACCTCTTCTGCTGCCTGACTTTGTATGGTATGACTTTGAACAGAGTCCCAGAAATCTTTTTGTATTTGGCAAATCCCTCCTGCCACATATCATACAAGCAGTTTAAGAATAAATAGCCAGGGTCATCCAGCAACTGGCAAAATGCGCACGTGAAATGATTCCTCAGTTGTGAAAACATGCAAAATGTCTAGACCCAAACAGCGCCCTCCACACTGATGGTCACCTTGGTATTTTCTGCAGGATCTGGCCTATATATTTTGTGAAATATATAGACCCTGTCTGCAAAAGAAGTATGAGGACAGAATCAGCTGGATAATTCTTAAAATCCATGAAAGTTGATGGGCCTGGTAACAAATGGAGATTGTGAATGCCATTTTGAACACAACAAATGTGACATTGTGCCTGCTTCCCAAGAGTCAATTAAGGTCAGCAATCAGCTTTCATGGATGTTAATTCTGAATCAAAACACTTTCCAAAAGAAAAAAAACCCACCAAGCCCACTTCCCTTTGGTGTGACAACCATTTTTACGTCAACATTTTCACAGTAGCATGAACTCCTTCCTGTCATTTTTCAGGCTGAAGAAAGCAGCAGCCCTCAGGCAGGAACCCATGAAAAGTCACAAGCCATCCCGAAGCATCCAGCTCATGATTCCAAAAAAATGTCCATTTCGAGAAGTTTGGACCTATTTCACTTCAATATTTACTGGAAAATCCGCCTCATGTCAAGCTGAGCAGCAGTGTCAGAGAGATGCTGAATAGTCCCCTCTGGAAGAATTATCCACTAAGCAGATAAAAACTAATGTCTGTGACAAACAACAACCTTTTGTCAAATCAGCACATTTTAAAGACCACATTTTTTCTCAGCCTAGGCCACAGTTCCTATTTGTGCTTTCACACCATTGCTTTGAGACCTGATAAGATGCTATCAATGGGCCCTCTAAGTACTCAAGAACCACTTTAAGGGGAATCACTAGGGCAATTACCATAAGCAGTGAAAGATATGGTATTTATTGATGGGAGATTAATATTGGCCACAATGCAATTGATTTTTTTCCCTGCAGCTTTATTTTCAAGTTCTTACAGTGTTTTGTGGCCTGCTGTGGTCTTTCAGGTTTCTTTCTCTTTTAGATATGAATTTATTTTTAACTATCATTCTAATTGGTTGGAGTTCTTCCAAGAGTCTCCAATTTACTCTTAGAGTGTTTGATATAAATTGCTCTAATTTAATTAATAAAAGGAATGATGAGTTGAAGAAGCTGGGAAGCAGGATCTTTGTGTTATCAAGTTTCAACGTAAACATCCTAGATGTAGTAAGGCAGATCTTTTCCATCTAAGGCAGATGTGTCTGAAAGAGCCATGAAACTAAGAGCTAGACCTAATGAAAGGACTTAGGTATGTACAAGGTAGGTGCTGCAATGCCTGCATTTTAGATGCTTGGGACAGTGAAAGAAATCCTAAACCTGGAGTTTGGGTACTCATTATGAAAGTGAAACACTTTTGGCTGAACACTGATCAGCCAAAAAACCTGACTTGCTGAGCAGCTTTAAGCCTTCCTGCAGAAATGTGAAAAACAAAGGGCTGCGAGGAAGGGCAGACACAACTTTCCAATAAATTTCTTCACCTAAGTGCTTCCAAAGGCTAAAAGAAGCCAAATCTTGGGATTTCTTTTCAATGACTGAAATGTGCATATGAAGGTGAGTGCAGTGTTATATGGCTGCCAAGTAGTTGCTCCATAACACAAAGGCCACTGAGACCTGTTCTTGGACCTTCTGAGCATCAAAGATCATAGAATCATAGAACCATGGAATCGCAGAAGGTTTTGGGTTAGAAGGGATCTAAAAGATAACCCAATTCCAACCCCCCTGCCATGGGCAGGACCACCTTCCACTAGACCAGGTTGTTCAGGGCCTACAACTTGGCCTTGAACGCTTCCAGGGATAAGGCATCCACAACTTAAGATCACATAACAGGGCTGGTTGCTGAGCAGGGACTGAAGATCCAGGCTATGGGTGTAGACACTTGTAGTGGCACTTAGACACTTGTGTCCTTTCTTCTTACTAAAGCTTTGGAAATGCTGCTTTTACTTTCTTCTAGGGAGCCATAAAGTAAAATCAAGTAGATCTTCAAGAATGAAATTACAGAAGAGAATTATTAAAATGCGACGATTTTTGAGTGCCAAGAAGCAGATCTGGTGCTCATTGCATGGTGCTCAAAATATCTTAAAATAGAAACTCCCTAGGGTGCCTTTAGCAAAAAAAAAAAAAAAAAAAAAAAAGTTCCCCAGGACATGTCCTCTAATTAGACCAAGAAAGCAGAAATTTAGATATTAAAATCTAAAATCAAAATATTTTTATTTAATTATTTGAGAAAATGTAATTTTATTTTTTTATCACCTTTTAATTCTGTCTAAAAAATATTGAGGGGGGAAATAAATCTTGCTAAAGATGTCTTCTAACAGAAAAACCCATGAGTTCTGAGAAGTTCCTTAAGATAAAGGAAAATATATTTTAAACTTAAAAAAGGGTTCTATTGAAACACAAATCTTAAAGATCTTTTAAAAGTAAAAGAGATATTTTCAGACTCACTTTAGAACTAAGCAGAATCAAAACCAGGCAAAAGACAATTTTTTTTAATTTTTTTTTTTAACTTGCATTTAAGTCTTTAGTTCTGCTTGTCTTTGAAAAATGCAAAACACTCCCTTGCCTGCCAAAAAGCCCCTTGTGGCAAGTACAATGCCTTTACTGGCCAACATGCGGACGTATAACTTCCCAATCTTGCATTCTTTGCACACACAAAATTCCCATTGATTTCAGTGGGAGTTCTGCACAAAAGGATGGAGTCTTTGGGTTAATGCAAGACTACAAAAGGGGAGAAAGTGCTTACTGTACTGAGAATGTGCATCTGAATTGGTTTTATCACAGCTGGCAGGGCAGTAAAAGAAGTTTATGCACAATAAACAGCTCTTGTGGTTAGAGTGACGTTGTTCATTCCTAGCCTAGGATTTGGAAGGAGTTATTATTTAATAAAGTTTAATTTGATGAAGAGAATATTTTTAACGCCCTAAACGGTACTCTATGAAGATGACTGATAGGCCCAGCCCACTCACAGAAAGAAATGCAATTAATTGGTTTAATGAACTCACCACATTAATTAGCTAATGTCTGTGCAGTTTCAGAATGCAACTGAATGGGCAAATCCTGGAGAAGTTGTGCTCTGGACTAATTCCCCCCAAGGTCCCTTTGCTTTTCTCTGGCTGTAGAGGGTGGTTACCAAAACAGTCAGGCAGGATAGACACAACACTTCCTTTGCATGTAGAGCTTGGAGCAGGAGAGGCCAGCTCCATTCATGAAGCATCCAGTGCCATAACGGAGAGGGGAGATGGTGGGAGATGCACTAATGGCAGAAAAAATGGGTATTTCTTGCACATACAATGAACGGCAATTTTCTGCATGGACCTGTGAGTGCTGGAATATAAGAGCCCAAATGTGGCTTTTCCAATCACCTGGCCTCCCCTTGGACAGGTCTGCTCCTGCCAGGATGGATCGAGGGACACATGCCAGCATATTTAAATGCATGACGTGACTCAGCATGGCCAACGATGTCAACCAAGGTTTCAGTGTGCGCTCGACGCTGGGTTTTGGGACAGGAGCCCTTTGTGAGTGCACTCAGAGCTGGCTGGCATAGACCTTAATCAGATTGGCCCTCACTCAGGTGCCATGTAGAGTGGGCAGGAATGGATGGCAAAGCATCCCACAGCTTCCCATGGAAGGAAAGTCAGGCTGAAAACGGGATGGGTGCAAACGCTGAACTGACAAAGTGCAAGACTGGAGTTAAACGAGGGTCTGCAATGAGCAGGGCAGCAGACTTAACAGGTCACCTTTTCCTCACCAGCTCCAATCTCAGACCTGAGGTACAGAAGCTGGGAATGGTTAAAAAAACCCTGGCTAAAACGGCACTAAAGACATTTATGACCAGCTGGGATGAGGGCTACATTAGCTAATGTCTGCAGGTTGTTAGGAGGTCATCTGATAAGCAGGTGCCATAAAACATATTTTAGTTCACTTCCTTTTTTAATCTCCCTGGTGCAAAGTATATTTAGAACAGGGAAACCCCACAGAAGCAGGACACTAATATGTGACACAACTCTGCAGCCTCTCGATATCCTACAATTTTATCAGACGATCAAAGAGGAAGCAGTGAGCTGGGAGATGGAAGTACTGCTCATTCACCTCATTTGGCTGCCTCGTAGTGGGAGTTTTGCTTGTGTGAAGACTGACGGATCAAGGGGAAGAAGAAAAAAAAAAGAGACACACTCAGTGTTAAAGGGAAGCCTGTTTATGCCTATAAGTAAGAAAGCTTGCTCAAGAATAAGTTAACTCTTGCTAGAGGATTATACCTGTAATGCTGGCAATTCTGGCCTCTGCATGAGCTGTAATATCTACTTGCATTACCTCACAGGGTGTTATGGGCCTTAATTAATTAATGTTTGTAAAGCGCTTTGAAATCCTCGGATGAAAGGCACTATAGAAGTGCAAAGCAGTTATTAATATTAATATTGCATAAGTGGCTTGGCTCCCTTCGCACCGCAGAGCGCACCAACTCCTGCAAGGGCTGCAGTCCTGAATCAGCAATCTTCATACCACCAGGCAGGAGCCTCCCTTCTGCCTCCTCCTCTGATCTCTTTCTTTAGGACTTCCATGGACTCTTCTCCATAAATCCCCAACAGCCCTCTTATGCCTTCTCTCACGCAGAAGCACAAGTAGTGAGAACAGCACTTTTCAGCACACCACTCCAGTCTGGTTGTCCTCTGGGTAGGAAGCTGCAGGCTGAGCAGATCTTGGAGTGATTAAAAGCTCTGTGTTTGGGAGGTGGGACTTTACAGTTCTGTTTTTTCCCTTGAATACAAGACATTCAAAGTCCCACTTCTGCAATGCAGAGAAGAACAGGGTTGAACTTTGGTGTATCATAGAAACTTTAATACAACATTGAGACCACTTTCAATTTTAGTCCTAAACAGAAAACAGTGAAGCCCCTCAGTAATGCTGGTGCCACTCCAGATTTTTTCATATTTTAAAAGAAATAAAAAAGAAAAGTATTAAAATATACAGGTTATTTCCAAAAATGTTCTTTTTTCTGCTGAAAATTTCCCACCCAAAAGCCATAATCATACACGTAAACTGAGAGTCCTCCACCTCTCACAAGAAACATCAATGAGTTGGAAGAATGAGTCCATATAATAAACTATATGCATATTTTTGCTAGTTAGATTCTCGTTTGTTGGTCTGTACTGGTGAATGACAAATACACAGGATATTGAAAAGAAGGTAATTGTCACTTTATATAAATATTCCATGAAACCACCTCAAGGTGAGTCAATTTAAGGTGATGAAACAGCTCTAGGATGGTTTTGGTCAGTACAAATTCTTCCTAATTTGTCTTGAAATATTACCTCTGTGATGAACTCTGAATAGTAGTGATAGTGAAACAACAATAAATAATAATGATAATATCAGACATACTGAAGACAATCCCATTCATGAGTACACATGCAGTTATGGGAGGTTATTTTTAACTTAGATGTGCAAAAATAAGCATCAGTGTGAACAACTGGGGAAAAAAACCAATTTCTTATTAATTGAAGAAAAAACCCAGATATTTAATCATCAGGATTGAACAGTTTTCCCATCAACACATTAACAGATCACAAACCAGTTCCCCCTGCAGTAACTGCACTGGCTGCCTATAGCATTAGCACTAGTTTGTACTTGTTTATGTCAGTGAGGTAACATACAAGTTAAAAACAAATTGGGCTAATGCACTTCAGCAAAACTCTTCTTGACTTTGAAGAAAGTTTTATCTGCGTACAGAAGGCGAGCTTGACTCAGAAGTGAAAACAATACCCTGCCAGTTCCACGTATCTGCCTTCACAAAGGAGGCAGGGAGAGCTTCCCAAGCTCCTTACCACAAAGAGTATAACGTTTGCAGAGATTAGGAACTGCTGAAGGCAGCTTCAAATCTCAGTTTGTTACACGCTTTGCTGCAGTCTTGCTGTAAGGCAAAAAAAAAAAAAAAAAGGTGGTTCGTCGCACCGAGCACAATTTGCTGGAGCGAAGGAAATGGTGCGTAGGATGTTTTACCAAAAGGAGAGCAATTTGGCCCAGCCACTTCATTGCCTGGTGAGCACAGCCCAGCCCAGGAGTCAGGGCACATGGGTTTCTTTCTTGGCTCTGCCACTAACTCCTTGCGTGGCCTTGGGCAAGACGTGCAACCTTGAAAGCCTGTTCACCCCCAAAAATAAGGATGATTATAGGAATTAGAAGGCAATTCATTAATGCATTAATTAACAGGCGGTGGGATGTTAGAGGCAGAGCTGCTCTGATTCACCCTGGCAGCCAGACAACTCTGGTCCTATCAGCACCACTGCAGGGGCTTCCCTCCCCAGTGAGACCCCGGGAGCGGGGCAGGGGGAGAGCACCAGTGAGGCGAGAAGGGAATTCAGACTCAGCAACTTAGAGTTGCCCTTTTTTCTCAGGCAGAGGGAACTGAGAGAAGGGCACGGATCTCCATTGTTTGCAAAGAGCCCGTCTCATGAGGCTGCTCGGGTTGAGATTTATTTTTGTTGCCATTTAAATTAAGTATATAGGCAATCCTGAGGCCGTTTGGACCAGATCCAGCGTGTGCAAGCACCATGTTTGGAACAGGGTGGGAACTCTATTTGCGTTCAGAGGCAGAGGAAGGACTTTAAGCTGTCTCTAAGACAGATGCCAGGGACCTATACTGGAAGGTGCTGAGCATGCACTGGTTAGCGGGGAATATGATTGCTCTCTATAAATACATCGCAGGGAGGGGAAGGTGGGCAAGCGCCGCAGAGGGAAATGAGCTATTTAAGCAAAAGGACAATGTTGGCACAAGAACAAACTGGTCGTAAGGCTGGAAATTTGAAGATTTCTAAACATCAGAGGAGTGAAGTTCAGGAAAAGCCTTCTATGAGAGAGGAGCGGGGGCACAAAAACTAATTGAGAGGCACTGGCAGTAGGTTAACGGCTGTGACCTAAGAGCTGGGTTGCTGGCAAGAGCCAGGGCGTGGTGGATTTCAGAGCGGAGATTGACCCTTCCAGGAATGACTGGGAAGGGCCCTGAAGAGCTGGGCTTTGCATTCACAATAAAGTCACCGAAGTCAAGGGAGTTTCTTTGAGTTTACAGTAGACTGGAAGTGGGCAGGATTTGGCTTGGCATGCTGAAGCCCTTTATCCATACAATATTTGCTTACTCTGACGATTGTTTTGCTGCCGCTGTTCAAGGGTCTTCCTGGGAGAGGCAATAAATGCCAGGTTAAATAGAAACTGTGAGAAACATTGTCACTGGAACATGAGGCCAAACTCTTTTTTCTTTCTGAGTGCAAAGCTTCGGTCTGTTCTTCTTTACCAGGGGACTTAAATGTGTGCTAAACTGCCAATGTTATGCCCTGGGCTTCGCTTTGTGGAAGGACAGGTTGTGCTATGAAAAAGCTTTTCTGCACCAGGAACACCATGCTGAAAGAGTGACATAAAGACCATTTTGTCCTCTCCAGGTATTATACAGCCTCCTGAAACCACTAGAAGTCTAAGTATGAAGGCAGGATAGCAATAATAGCAATGGAGCAAAAAATAGGAACTCCGATCATTCATTTGTTATCATTTCTCAAGGGGATGCTCGTTTCAGAGGAGTGCTGTCATCACTGGAAAGTGGGGATGCTCAGCACCTCCTCAGGAAGCCTCTTTCAACAAATTAAGGGTCAGTGCCAGAGTCAAAGTGGACCCCATTGAATAAAGAGGTGACAGGCAGAGCTGCTAATCGCCCCAGTGATATCCAACTGGCTGGCACCACAAAGCAACCTTCCATAATAGCTTGAGTCTCATCACTCAAGCATTTGTATAGAAGACATAAAAGCAAGAGTTGTTTGCAATTCATTTTACACCCCAGTGCCACTCTCAGAAGTTGCTCCTGGGGCTGCTCTCCCTTCAATGAAAAATGTTCCGGAGCAGTAATTCCCACTGGTTTTTTCAGTGAAGACTGAAATGACTCCATCGGTGATGGTACACTGCCCTGTACATGGAGCCTAGTAATGTGAAATTGCTGTGCACTGCCTCTCCCTCCCAGCCACATTTATAATGCTTATTAGGAAAGCCAGCTGCCAGGGCTGCTGTAACTAACTCCGTTGTTGGTGTCTCTCTTGAATTACCTTGGCTTGTGTTTCCTACTCAGGCACCCAAGGGCAAGGTTATGGGGTTCCCTCCTATTCAACCATCATTATTATTATTATTATAGCTGTTATTATTATTATTATTCATTACTAATATTAATTATGCAGCATGTGGTAGTGCCTAGGAGCCCCAAACCATGGCCCAGAACCGCACTGCACCCAACCCTTTACATGTGCTGCACAGAAAGATATTCCCTGCCCCAGAAAAAGTACATGAGCTTCTAGTGGAGCAACAGAGGGAAGAATTTTCTACCTTGAGGCCAAATTCACCACAGTATGAAAAAATGCACCTCCCTTTAAATACATCTTTACCCTGTGAAACACATCTGTACAAGCTAGAGTAGAATTCATTCCCTTGAAGGGCAGAGATGGCATAAAGACAGAACCTGAAGATAACGCTTGTGGGTTTTTTCTTGCACTGTCAATAGATTTATTTGGTCCAGGACTATAGATTTGGGGTTGTTTTTCAAATCACTAGTGCTGCTGAAAGCAACTGATGTCCTGCAGCCTTATGTCAGCAAGAATGTCATGGCATCAAGGGTTGTATGAAAGCTCAGCCTCAGATAAAACAAAACACAGCACACTTCCAGTCCCACACTTGTGGGGAAATACTCTAAAGTCACATTGATCAAAGATCTAGCAAATGTTTAAAAGAACAAGTTTTTCTTATTTCAAAACATATTTGTGATATGGTTTTGTGGGCATGGTAGTATTCAGTTGAAAGTTGGACTTGATCTTGGAGGCCTTTCCAACCTTAATGATTCTATGATTCTGCTGATGATTTGCAACATCTTTCTTACTGCGCTATGAAGAGAAGGCCTCAAAGTAGCTCCCGTATTGCTTAAGAAGGTAAGGTGCACAATTAGTTTGGATTACTGTATTTCATTATTTCCTTAGGATTTAGTCTGCAGCAATTAGAGAATACACATTTTGCACGTAGCATTACACAACGCACTCCGACACCCGCGACGAGCCCAAGGAGCTGGATCCTGCCTGCCTCTGCAACAGCCCTGCTGCAGAAACCTGCCAAGTTACTTCATTTCTCTTTGCCTCAGTTTCCTCCTCTGTGAAACAGGGATGAGTGTAATTTATTGTAATTCCTTTGTAAACTGTTTTGAGGTCTGCTGAGCTCTGTGATTTAAATGAGCGAAAGAAGTTTGACACAAGGAAGAACTGAAAAATGATGCTCGCAACAGCATGTTCTCATTTCCCTGCAACATTGACGCTCATCCTGCAATATAACAACATGTCACTTCAAAATTTACTTTAAACATTAATTTAATTATTACTTTAAAATGAAAGTGCCAGACGTTTCAAGTCATGGGAAGCCAGTGTATTAACACCTCAAGGCCTAGGAAGCTTTCAGCTCCAAATACTGATGGTCACTTGAAAGGTACTTTGGCACCTCTTAATGGAGTGTGTGTTTTTACATCTCGCAGTTATTTAAAGGTTGTTTATTTTTCTGCTTCTCTGGGGGGTAATTGAATATATTTTCATGTGGAAATTGAGCTTTTCTGTTGCTTTCAGAAAGCTTTATGAGAATTGCAGATGAACAGTATGATTCAAATTTTCTGATTATTTAGAAATAAAGAGCAACCCATTCTGAAAAATTCTTGAAAGGGTGCACCCCGTTCTAAGTGCAGATGGAGTTCACTGTTTCTGGCACTAACACTCACATGTGTAAAATCTGGCAGCAGCTCATACATTACAAAGAAGAGGATCAGCTCCTGAAAAAGCTCAGAGGCGTTGACCAGGTTGTACGGATTTCCAGGTATCAGGCTACAGGTGAGGACATTTTATATTTGCCACAAAGACGTTACAGAGTAATCAACAACAACAACAGCAAAATCAAAACCAAACAATCCTTTGAGTGAAGAATTTTGGCTATTTTCCCTCCTTTTTAGTGGATGAAAGTGATTATGAGTGAGAGGCAGTTTCAACCCTTCTCCTTTCTTAGTTCCATGGAGCAATAAATATCTTTGGCTACAGAAATAATTAGCAAAAAATGATAACAAAAAATGGTAAGGAGTATCCACTTACCTCACATGGAAAATGAAATATCATGTTGAGCATGTTATGACAATGTTATCATTATTATAACAATAACTGCTTTCTAACCCAGGACCCCAGGAAGGGGCCTAGGACTAAGTAAATCTCATGTTTAAATAGAAAATTTAGCCTCTTTTGGCTTCCCACGTAGTCAACAGAGGGAGAAAGACTTATCTAGGAGACAAAATTAGTCCTGCTTCAAATCATCATTCTTGAATTGTCAACAGCAGTTTCAATCTCATGTCTAAATAGGTATTATTTCACAGCTGGGAAAACCAAAGCACCACAGGATCAGGGGATGTGACTTTGTTCCCAGTCCTGGTGTCCTAAACACACTGCATGTTGGGTACAAAAGACATCTGGAGACCCAGAGGTCTTCTTCTGATAAATTTATAGAATCATAGAATCATCAAGGTTGGAAAAGACCTTCAAGATCATTGAGTCCAACCATTAAACCATCACTGCCAAGTCCACAGCTAAACCATGTCCCTAAGTACGACATCTACAAGTTTCACATCAACACTTCTAGGGACAATGATCCCATCATGTCCCTGGGCATCCTGTTCCAGTGTTTAACAACTCTTTTAGCAAAGAAATTCTTCATAATATCCAATCTAAATGTCCCCTGGTACAACTTGAGGTCATTTCCTCCTGTCCTATTGCTTGTTACTTGGGAGAAGAGACCAACCACCATCTGCTACAACCTCCTTTTAGGTAGTTGTAGACAGTGATAAGATCCCCCTTGAGCCTTGTTTTCTCTAAACTAAACAACTCCAGTTCCCTCAGCCACTCCTCATAAGAGTGGCTCCAGACCCTTCATTAGGCTGGCAGCAGAGTCCACTTCTCTCTCCCCACAGACATTAACTTGCAGGATAATGGGTGTTCTTGGGTGTTCTTAGAAGGCTGATGCAGAATTTCCCAGCCAGAAAAGCCATTGGTGCATTAGCATGACCTAATTCTGCCCACGTTACATTCTGTGTAGTCACCTCAGAATTAAAGAGCTACAGCTGATGAGAAAACAAACATTGTAGGTGGCCTTGGTTCCCCCTTTCACATAAAATGGTTGAGTTCCTTTTTGGAAGATAAAAAGCAGCCCAGCACACTGGAACTGTTGCACTACCAAAATTAGGGTGTCTGTCTGACCTTCCTGGTTTTTCCACTCAGTGTTTAGCTAACAAAGAATGAGACTTCTCCAAAAATTATTTCTAAAATGAACCAGCCCAGAGAAAATTACTTTTTACCGTGTTTGTAGACAGAACCTTAGGAGACCAACTAGGTCTTAGGTAGACCAACTAGACTCAGGTAACTTCAGTACCTTAGCTGAGCACTCAGTTATGAGCTTCAGTGAAGGAGAAGCGTGCACATAAAGGAAGAGTCCCCCCTTACGCAAAAAATTAATCCAAGCCATACATGGAGGCTGCCTCATGTCTATCCCCAGCAGGATTCAAAACATTTCTAATGGCCAAAAAGCATGTGTTTCTCTGGGGGTAAAATTCTTCCACCTGAGACTCTTCTAATCAAACATGCATGTATACCAAAACTGAAAGGGTGTCTGAAAAGACCAAAAAGGGGGGAAAAGGCAACTCCAACCACAAGGAATGTACTGAAACCCAAACTACAGAAACCTCAGAAAGAGAACTAACAGCAACTGCATGACCCAAATTCCAGCTGTACCTCAACAGTGCTTTCCCACACAGGGACATGCAGGGAAGTGAAGGCAAGTCAGCTAACTACAGGTGTGAAGTCAGTGCACATAAATTAAAGCACATGTGCATGTTTTCATTTAGGATTAAAATGCCTTTAGTGCTTAATCCTCCTCTGAGGATTAAACTACATCAGTGTAAGGCGACTTTATTCCTGAATGAGGGCATCCCCACAAGGGCTACGTGTCTTTAGCTGGTGCATGTTGACTTCACACCTTTGCTCATTCCCTTTCCTGAGGGTCCCTGCAAATGCACGGCCTGGGAACACTTGGCTGCAAAGGGCCAAGAAAGGGGGGGACCAAAACTGCCACTAATGGAGATATTAAGGTTGACCCCATACTGAAGTTATCCCTGCAGCTGGTTTGCTTTGCACTTCAAGCCTGGCTGTAGGAAGGAATTTCTTCTCAAAGTTGTACATGGCCCAGTGGCAGTGTACATCCAACTGCATACTCAGGTCAGAAAACATGTTGGGTTTTTTACATAATCCAAAGGGATCACTTCAGTGCACTGAAGTGAAATTGATGTGGCTGCTGATGCTGCTTTTTGCTTTCTGAGTGTTGTGTTCTGTTTCTCATGGTGCAGCCACCTCTGTCCAGATATAAAGCACCTTTCTGCCAAGAGTCATAGAATTATAGAATGGTTTGGGTTGGAAGGGACCTTAAAGATCTCCTAGTCACATCCCTCCTTCCATGGGCTGGGACACCTCCCACTAGACCAAGTTGCTCAAAGCCCCATCCAACCTGGCCTTGAACTCTTCCAGGGATGGGTCATCCAGGACTTCTCTGGGCAACATGTTGCAGTGTCTTACCACCCTCAATGAATAGAATTTCTTCCTAATATCTGATCTAAATCTACCCTCTACCAGTTTAAAGACATTTTCCCTTGCTGCATCATTACATGCACTTGTACAAAGTCCCTCTCCATCTTTCTTGTAGCCCATTCAGATACTGGAAGATGGTACAAAATCTCCCCAAAGCCTTTTCTTCTCCAGACTGATCAACTCCAACTCTCTTAGCCTGTAACAGAGCTACTACAGCCCTCTGAGAATCTTTGTAACCTCCTCTGGACCCTCTCCACCATGTCCACATCCTTACATCAGGGGCCCCAGAGCTAGACACAGTATTCCATCTGAGGTCTCATGACTGCAGTGTCCCCTCCCTTGAGCTGCTGGTCATGTTTCTTGAGATGTAGCCCAGGACATGATTGGCTTTCTGGGCTGTAAACATGCATTGATGAGTCATGTTGAGATTCTTGTCCACCAGCACCCCAAGTCCTTCTCCCCAGGGCTTCTCTCAATCCTATTCTGTACCCAGCCCTGTGTTTGTGCTTGGGATTTGCCCCAGCCCACATGTAGGATCTTATACCATGAGAAGGAGACCGATGAAAATTTTACTTTGAGTCTTTCTTGGTTTGCTTTTCTTTCTTTCTTTCCACTCCCAAGTAACTGTGGAAAAAGGTGGCTAATCCTTAATGTGCACTGGACCTGTCAGAGCTTTGGTAAGAGCAGTGTATTTGGTGAAAACCTGAAAAGTTTTTTAGAGGAGAGACTAAAGAGTGGCAGACACAACAAGGGACTGAATTTGATGGCTCAAAAATTTCTTTCCAGTCCCATCCACGTAGTCTCACAGGAAAGCTATGCACACAGAAAGTAGGTGGTTGGTTTCAATGCATGAAAACTGTGAGTGTTAAGGCCCACTCACTCAGTGATAACAGCTTCTGCATCTCTCCTCTGTTTCCATGGCATGCAAAGCCTTATCTTAACCTAAGCCACAACTGTGAGTGCCTGACTGTAAGCGTGGACCAAAATACAAGCATCTCTCCTCATTTCCAAGGTGGAGAAACTGAGGCTAACAACAAGGAGAAAGAGGAGGACAAAGGTGCCACAGAAACCTGCAGCAGGGATGGGAGAAAATCCTGTTTTGTTTCCCTTACTGTACCCAGTGCCACACTGCCTCCTCACTATTGCAAAAAAATCACACAAACAAGCCTTTTGCCAGGCTGGTCTCCAGCTCTCCAATGGCTGTGCTCAAAAACAAGCGTGGTGTGTTCCACCTCTGCTGAAGAAAATAAGGAAACAACTGTGATAAGGGAAGGACGGGTCTGAAGTGGTGAACCAGGGTAACGGCTCTAACCACACCAGGAACTGAGGTGCAGCTCCCCGTCGTCAGGGCAGGTCGCAGCCAGGAAGGTGCCTCTCGGCTGCTGTTTGCTCAGCGCTGGCACTCGACGCGTCCTGGCCACAGCAGGGATGGGAGCTGCAGCTCCTGCACCCATCAGCTACAGTGCAAGGCAGACCAGGGCCTCTTCCAGATCAAACACACGCTGATCCCTTCTTTCACTGCAGAGCAACCACAGCTACGTCCCTCGGCTGCTCCGATCAAGATTTCAGTTTTACCACACTGAGGGAGAGCG
This sequence comes from Chiroxiphia lanceolata, assembly GCF_009829145.1. Lineage (NCBI taxonomy): Eukaryota > Metazoa > Chordata > Aves > Passeriformes > Pipridae > Chiroxiphia > Chiroxiphia lanceolata. The sequence goes on along the minus strand of NC_045641.1, from coordinate 4,769,010 downwards.
GCAAATTAACTTTTTGCCTGGGCAAGTGCTCCATTGAGCTCTGTCTGTGTTGCCTTCATGGCTGTGTCATGAGCAGGAAGGATTTAACAGGTGGCTTTGCTGCGACAAAGGTGGCACTCTTGTCCTGGTTACCTCACACAAGCCTCGTTTTGCCTCCTTGAAAACAAAGTTCCTGGACACAGCAGGGAAAAAGCACTTTCCTCTGGTGGATGGTGCTGCAGGTATGAAGAAACACAACTGGGAATTTCAATCCACCCAATGACTTGTGTGTTTGCTGGATAGGGAAGCCAGCTCCATACCATATCCTTAAGTGCCCACCTGCAACACTTGAATTACCAAGTGGCCAACTCAACTACCACAGGAGAGGTCGGGGTGGCCCTTCAGTCTCTTCAATGTCTGCACAAATCCTGGGATGTTACTTGCTCTCTCTTTAACCATCCTGGAAATCCACAGTCCTTCCTTGCATGCTTAAATTTTCCTGAAACTCATCTCTTCTGGAAAGGATTTGAGTTCTTCTGCTTGTTTTCAAAGCCCTCACATGACCTAAAGATGAGCACAGTCTCAGTCCAGCAGAGACACTCTGTTTTCTTCTAAGAGAATGTTCCTCAGGGTAAATATCCATCTTCACTTTTGTTCTCACCAGGTCGTGCTGGTAAAACAGCAGCAACCAGGACATAACAGGGCACCAAGGACAAAGCACAACATGAAACAGTTCCTCCCAAAAGGAGGATACAGGCAACATGACTATTGAGCAAGCCATACAACCTTACAATAACACCTGTAAACCCTAACACGTAGGGATTTTTTCACATCAGGCTACTGCATGTATATCTTTGTGTATAGTACAACAACATCAAAAACAACGCTAAGACAAACCCAGGCACCCTGGATTCACCCACGGTGATGGCATCTCTGAGTTTTGAATTTCAACTTTCTCCATATGTGGGAGGTCCCACTGCTGCTTGGGTCTGCTAGTCCATGCAGAGGATTTATGCAGAGAACCAGGAGGAAGAGGTGTAGACCACCTGCCACCATGGCCATCATCACCAGGATCTCCTGCTGGTAGAGTGGAAAGTCCAACAGTTTAACGACAGGGGAAGCTGGAGCCCACAGACTGTTGCAGCTTAGAACAAACACTGTACATAACCCACCTCCAGTTCCCCAGAGGCAGAAACAAGGCACAAACGGGCCATGCTGGTGCCAAGAATGCCCAACATGGCGTCTAGTAAAAGCAACTGAAAAGATTGCAGAGACTTTCTGGAATGATCCATTAATACTTTTATGACGAAATGTAGGTGTGACGGGTCCGAACCATCTCCTCTCACCTCCTTAGTGCGGCAGAGGCCGTAACACCTGCGGACGCGATACTGCACACGGCAACATGCTCACTCTGCCAAGAGACACGAAACTGTGTTGACTGAAATATGAAAATAACCACACCTTCTGTGGATCTGGGTTAAAATGGAGAAATTGTACCTTTCAGTCTTCTTGCATGGAGAATATTTACAACAGCAGGAGGGGAAAACGTGCGTGGAAGCTCACAGCCTCCTGCTGAGCTCCGTTCAGTCAGGAAGTCAGCTACACTAGCTGTGTGATGGCTGACATCCCAAACCCAGGGGAGGATGAGGGGAAAAAAATTGGGGTATCTGGGTCTTTTGTTTAGATAAAAACAAGTTACTGGTCTCACTATAATGGTAACCAGGTGAGAAGGACCAGCCTGGGGTATAGAAGTTGTGCCACATGTCTGAAGATCTATTGCAGCCATGAGAGTCTGTTGCTGGGACTTCACCTCACCCTGTGAGGAAGAAAATGAAAAAGAAGGCACAGATTTTGGTACTAGACCCACTTGTGGGGATGCTGAGTGTGCAGATGGGAACTGAAAAGATGTGATGCTTCCCCCAGGCTGGAGGGAATGAGAAGGATGGTGGGGAGAGGGAAGGAGGAGAGCTGAAAGCAAAGATCCCGTTTTGTTTCCTCTCAGTTTCATTGCAATTAAGGCTACTAATTGAAACCAGTTTTACCCAAGGTTTACTGTGGTGGTTGTTTTCTTTCTCTGCTGTTAAATGCAGGTGTTTCATACAGCAGGAAGTTGGCACGAAAGGGTAAATTTCCAAAGCGCTGCCTGTACCATTCATAAGTTTATGCCTGAAGAAATCAGCATTGTGAGGAGTCCAGCTTTGCAAAGGAGATGTCAGCTAGGAGAGGAGGACAGGGGAAAGAGGAAGAAGGGGTAGAGAAAGGATGTTTGTCACAGCCAATGGATGGAGGCACTGCGGTGAAGATGTGAGGAATGAAAGTCAACGAGTGGTTTGGCTTGGAAGGGACCTTAAAGATCATCTCATCCCAATCCCCCCTGCCATGGGCAGGGACACCTTCTGCTAAACCAGGTTGCTTCAAGCCCCATCCAGCCTGGCCTTGAGTACTTCCAGGGATGTAAAAGCCCAGTCCTGCCTTAGTGAAGTAAGGAGAAAATTTCTGGGTTGCCATGGGGGAAGTCTTAAACCCCATCATTTTGTGTTGGATCTCTGCAGAGCAGAGCTGGCCCAGATGAAGGAAGATCTCCAGGGAGCTGTTTACCAGCCTGGAAGTGGGCTGCAACTCTGTATATGCTGTTTCACTGATGTGGAGTGAGTGAAACATGAACTGAAGTAATATTAAAACTGTAGTGTGCCTACAGAGCCATAGGGGTGTGTGTGATGCTTTGCAGACAAATAAAATTCTGAAGAAAAAAATATACATATTTTACCTTAAATGAAATACCAATACCTTCACAGAGGCCTGTTGCAGACTTTTTTCCCTCATCTTCCTCAGTATCTAAAATACAGTTTAATAGTGCTTAGGGATGGAGAAAATAAACATATTTATGGACAGTGAACCTGGAAAACACCTTACATAGTTGCTTGGGGTTACAGAGTGGATGAGAGAGAACAGCCATTCCCAGCTCAGGAGAGGATATGATGGTGATTTTGGATGTTACTACGGGGTAGGGTAAAACCAGTTCCATGTAAACTCCTCCAATTTTGACATTACTTACTCCTGAAGGAAAAAAAAAAAAAGCCCTTGAGCTTACGAAACAGCTTTAGAGCTGGGACACAAGGTGTGGGTAGGCTTTTTGCTAATATATTTCTGGCTGCTAAAAATCAGTCCTCTGGCTGGAAAAAGGCTCTGTGCTGGAGACGAAAAAAGCTCCTAATGCAGAAATCAGCTCGGTGCTCAGGCTCCATCCTGCTCTGTAGCTTCTATTTACCTGTAGAGCCTTGGCCTGGAGGAAACATGGGTGTTGCAGACTGAGGTGGCTCTGACACAGAGACAGGGTCCAACCTTCACTTCAGACAGACTAACACCTGCACATCTCGACCATTCGATCCAAACACTCCTCCCGGAGAGACAGAGAAAAACAACAAACCAAAAAAAAAAAAATTAATAATACTTTGCCTAGGAAATAGGTCGTCAAGCTTTGGTTTTTAACCACAAGGGCAATCATTTTCCTATCACACCATGGCTCTCTGCCCTGTACCCGCTCCAGCAGCTGCTCCTGGGGCAGGGGCAGCCCCGGTTTCCCCAGCCAGCACCAGGATCATGTGGTGCAGCAGTGCACAACCCCATCTTGTTCAGCACAAATCACCCCCTGCTCGATTAAGCAGCGCCTCTCGGTTGCATGCTCAGCAGCAGCAGGCTAATGTGATAAAACCCGTGTTTATATCACACAATTAAGCCGTGTATCACTCAGGTGCTGTTTTCAGAGGAGTGCAGCGATGTCACAGGGTTAACCACCAACGGAAGCTGAAGCTTCAACAGCCTTTATTAGCTCGGCAAGTGCTCCTAACCACACTCTTCCTATTTGCAGAAGAGGCATCTTCTTTCATGGGCCTTCTCTTGGGCTGTGGAGGTGATATTTACCAAATAAAAACTGTTGCTGCACCTGTGTAGTTCTCGTGTGGCTTTCACTCCCTCCCAGGTTAACTCATTCCTCTCAGAGGCTGTTTTAGGGAGCATTCTTCACTTTAATTTGGGTTTTCAAGAGGGAGGATGAGGGCAGAGCCTTCCTGGTGGCACCTCAGCTTTCTCCCTTGTCCTTCTCAGCAAGGTGTTTGGCTGATAGGGACACAGGGCGGTGAGTAGGTGAGAGAGGGAATGGGAATGCCTTCAGAGCTGCACAGTTTCTCGGCTGCTTTGAGTGCTGTGTCATGAGGCAGACATATGAGAAAGGCTTAGAGAGGTGAAACTGTTTCTTTCTCTGCATCCTTGGGGTCCACGCCAACCTCCTCTTAGGCTTCTGCCAAACCGAGGAGGTGAGGGAGGTGCAGGGTTGCATGGAGGGAGTGTTTTGGGAGTGCCTGCCAAATTCATAAAGACATTAAGTAAACAACTTTGTGATTCCACACGTTTTCTTAGGGGCAGAATCCACCCTTATCTACATCCAGGTCCTTCACTCCTCATTCCTGTTTTAATGCTGCTTTTGGAAGAAGAAGAGGTGTGGGATAGACTGCTTTTTATCTAGCAGAGGTTAAATTTGCTGTCTGTATACCAGCCCTGGAAGCTGTATGGGCACAGCTGGGGTTGGCAGCAGGAGAAGGAGACAAGACCAGAGTACACTATTACCTACTGCAGACACTTCACCCAAAATTCGTGCCTCTTTCAAGCTTCATATTACTCACCTAAGCAGCAGTGGTCAACATGTGTAACTCTACAACTGGTTCTGTTCTGCTGGTCTCCAGAGAGACATTCCATGGGCCAAGTTTCCCATATCCAAGGTGTCTTTGGGAAAATACCTTCAAGCAAACCTTTTCTGAGTGTAGAGTGCTGCCAGGTGATATACCCCAGCTGCAGTAAAGCCCTGCAGTAAAGCCTCTCCCACTGCTGTGATTCTTCATACCCAAGGCTGTTGCTTCCTGCATACCAGATCAGCTCCACCAGAAGCACCTGGCAGGTGAAAATACACAGCAGGACAGGAGCTGCAGTGTTGGTCTCCAGAGGTGAGAGTGACAAACCCTTGCCAATAGCTTACCTGGATCCAACAACCAGCAAGAGAAATTCAGAGAAGAAAAAACCCCAAGGGCTACTGAACACAAAGGCAGCCCCTCTGGTTTAGATGCAAATTACTGACACCTGGGAGGGTGTTTGAGGAAGTATCACCACATGATTATTCCCAGCTTTTTTCCAAGGTTTGCTATTAGCTGTAACACACTGCTCTTCCCCTCAGTGCCCATTCCTCTCAGCTATATTGTGAGTCTTGTGTTCATCATACAAAGCTCAACACACCTGACCTGAGTTCCCTTCTGGCCTCGCAATAACCAGCACCTCAATTCTGTGCCACAATTTCAAACAGAAAGGCTTTGAGATGATGGTGGTGATATCAAACACTCAAAAAGAGGGAATTCATCTTTGCAGGCTCTGACATTATCTTTAAGACAATGTGAAAATTTACCAAGGAGCAATTCTGTGTTCTCTTTTATTTGTTTTCTGATCTGGAGCATTTAGGGAGCCACACTATTAAACTCATCTTCACCACTCTGAGAGATGGACGTGATCTCTTTACAAAAAAAAAAAAAAAAAAAAAAAGCAGCGTTTCTTCAGTAGTCACAGAAGCTGGTGCTACTTATATTGGTGGAAACGAGCATCAGGGAGGAAAAGGGCAGCCTGGATGCTGCTCCAAGCTGGTACAATCCATTCCTTGAGGCCACCAAGGATAAATAAAGGCAAAAGTGTTTCTTGCAAGCAGTTCTTCCCTTTCCCTATAGTGGATCTGAAGTCATCGCTGGATGAATGTTACAGCAAGAGAAGGCAGGACTCTTAAATCAGTTTATAGCTCCTGTTTTCCTTCACCAGGTGGCTAATTAATCCCAGATGGGGTTAGTTACATTTCCCCTGTTAGGAAAGATGCCACATAAGAAACCCTGTGGCAAAACCCTGTTCTCCAGAACTAGGGAGACCATAAGCTGCTTTACTGTGAGCAGCTCCTCTCTCTCCCCATCATGTCCTACCTCCTTCATCTTCCCACTTTTCAGCTGGACCACAAAAACTCAGTTTCCATACTTCCCCAACCCTGAGTTATTTCACAAACACAAGCCTCGATGTAAAGTGACAAAAAAAGTCCTGTAAACATTAAATAAAAACTTTAAAAGAAAATATTTAATCTTTTCATTCAGTATTTTGTCTTGTGGCCAAGAAGGCTTAAGGATGTGGGACTTAAAATTGCTCTTTTTAACATGTTCTCTAAGAAAAAATGCTGTGCCACTTTGGGAAGCAAAGGGTGCTAATAAGTTATTGGAGAAAAACCACATGGCCAGATGCTATTCACTCAAGCCCTGAGGGGAGATGTTACCAGCAGAGGTGTGACAGTACTCCAGCACTCCAAGTCTATAAACAGAACCTTAAGCAACTCATTTAAGATAAATCATTTTAGAAATGAAGCCTTTACTTACTCATCGACATAAAACCTCCACTCTTTAATTGTCTATCTCGTTCTGTGAAAGTGCATTGAAAATCTACCAACATTATAAATAGAACTGCTCAGTTAACAATCGCTTTGATGTCTAAAATGAAGTCCACATCCCTACTCCCCCTGTCTACCTGTCTGTTTTTTGAGATTGTCTCTGTTTAGACCAGCATTCCTGGGCTGGTAGTGAGATAGATGTAAATGAGCTATGATGAAAGATTAATTATTCTTCATTGGAGGGAGTTTCTTACCATGTACAAAAAATTACAAAGGTTTTCTATCTCACGAGCATCCCAAAGCAGAGAAGGGAGATTATAACATCAGGGGAAAGGCCAAGTCCTCCCCGCTTCCCTCTGAAAAACAAATTGGGTCTTTTAATCACAATCCTCATTTTCAAGCGCCACACAGCTTGAATATAGTCCTAATAATCTCCAAACTTTCTACTAAGGTGCTTCATTTTGGTTCTGTAGGCACTCCACAGCACCAGTGGCTCAGGGTGTGGAGATCAGGATAATGCAAATCCCTCACTGGTTTCTGGTCCTGAGGGATATGGGCACACACAGAAGGTTGTCTGAATATGGCACCCAGAGCCCCTGTCTGTCCTTTGCTAAACATTTCATCCCCTAAACACTGAGACTACTGTGATGATATTCTGAGTCTGAGGCATCCAGATTTTATGTCAAAAACCTAATTGTGCCCTATTGAAAACCCAGCCCTAGACAGGTAGGTGGGATGTGAGGGATGCTGTCAATAATTGGATGTGCAAAATAGCTGAGAAAGAGCCCACCCACGTCTTGCCTGACTTAGACAAGTACCATGCACCCCTCATGTTCATAATTCCTAAAGTTGCTTCCAAAATTCAATGTGTGGGACCTGAAAAACACCTACTGTGGAGGGGGTCTGAACACAGAAAACCTAGACCTGTTGCCAGTACACTGGAAGGTTAATTAAATGAATATGGCTTTCAGTAACTTCCAAGCTAAACAATTTGCCAAAGCATTCAAACTTGCTAAATATTGGAAGTGTTTTACCTCTATTGGCTCCGTGCTCAGGCATCACAGGATGATTCGTTCTACCAATAATTCGTGTACCTGCATGTTTTAATGACAACTGAAATACCCTGGCATTTCTGGGCTAGCATGTGTGTTATGATCTATGAGCCTACACTCCCTCTACCTTCACTTTGAACTGAACTGCTTTATTAAGCAACCCCACTACCCACCACTATCGAACGTGCCAGGACCTGTGAAGTTTTCTTGTGCAGTGCTGCCTTTGAATCCCTTCCAAGACCCAACCAGTAGCACCAGTATTCAGACACTGTAGGATGATACCCACAGCCAATGAACTAAAACTTCCTTTGGGAATCTGTAGAAACCCAGGGAGCCTGTTTTGGTTTTGTGTTGTGTTGTTTGGTTTTTTTTTTTAACAGAACCAATTGACACACAATCTGCAATCATTAGGACAGGGAGCTAGAAATGAGCATATCTGTAATAAAAATCTCTTTACACCTACCTACTTCCCCAGGAGACAAAGTTGCCTGTCCTAGAGGAGTAGAACAGGGCACTCTGAAAAGAGGAATATAGCAAAAAGGGGTTCTTCTGCCTTATCTGTACTGCACATGAAGCTGCTTCAGAAGCTTATTTCTAAGGATTTTTTTCTCATATTTACTCTTTTATTGTTACAAAGTGGGTAAGATATAGAGCCTTAGATATCCATGGTCAGATCCCTGAACCAGCTCATGCATTTCAAGTGGTATTAGATATTCAAGTAGCAATTTGGAATGAGATTTAGTTAGCAGATTAGGGTATCCAAATTCAGGTGTTTATGTGTTGACCTATGAAATCCCACTGTGGCCTGGTGTGGAGGTAGCAGTGTTGTCAGTGACTTCTTAAGATTTGCTTAAGATTACCTTAAGGCAGACACTTGTGTTTGGCCCACCAATCAGGGTTTTTCTGTTGGTAGTGACTGTACTTTCCAGGAGCTTCATCCAGGTGGCCACTTGCCAACACCTGATAGCTGGAGTGAAACCCTGGAATACCTGTAGCATTTCCACCAGACTGTCAAGTATGATTTGGGATCTATGGAAGATCTATTGTCTTCTGAGCAACATCAAGAGGAAAGACAACATGTCTTAGAGCACCTCAAAGGTTCACAGGCTCCTCAGGGAAGTGATGACAGCACCAAGCCTGACAGAGTCTAAGGACTGCTTGGACAACACTCTCAGGCACTTGATGGGATTCTTGGGGCTGTCCTGTGCAGGGCCAGCAGTTGGACTTGATGATCCCTGTGAGTCCCTTCCAACTCAGGATGTTCCACGATTCTGTGATATATGTGGCAAATGAACAGTGCAGAGAAGGCAAAACTCTTTGGCAACGAGGGAGAGAATGAGTCTCTATGGCTGAGCCATTTTGTGCCATTTGCCCTCAGGGCCGTGGTCTATTTGTTGTCATAGACTTGTCCTTTGAGTGTAACCTTTTGACTCTCAGGCCTCTGAGTCTCCCACATGACTGGTCACTACACAGGTTACACAGCCCTCTTGTACCTAACTACTGCTAAGATGAAATAGCACAACTGAAACTAAACAGAAAAGAAAGAAAGAAAACACCCAGAAAAAAAAAAAGAAGACCCAACAGCCAACAGTCTGCTTATCAGTCTGATCTAAATGTCCTCTCATCTTCGGATGAAAGGGCAAGGACAGCTTTACTTCTTCTGACCACCAAACAATTGTTCTCTATGTGTTTATTTGCAAACAGATATTTACGTATACTTCATAGCAAACCAAAATGGCTCCTGGCCCAAATATGCACAGTGTTTTTTCAGTTTTGTCTCTGTGAACAGCTCCCAGAAATGTCTGGACAGACACAGAGAAAGTTTGGAGCAACACCGACAGCTTGTGTTTTGCTGGATCCTAGCAAACACAAAACAGGATGTAGAATTGGCAAGAGTCAGCAAATGAGGATCTCCAGTTGTGTTTTAATACCTACTGGAGTTGCCGTGGGATCTCTTCTCTCCAGCTCCCAGGTTTTTCCTGTGTTGATTTTTCTAGAGAAAGCCAAGGATGTCTCCATGGAATGTCCCAAAGCCCTAGTTCCCAGGTGCCACCATTAGGGACCATTGCTCCCTCTGGTCCCCATGTCAAGGCTCTTTTCCCCGTGCAAATAAACATATACAGGTTTCAGAGCACTTCTGAGACTTCTCCAATATGGAATCATAATGTGGCCATGGCATGGATCCAGCCCCAAGAGCCCAGAATTTCTCCTGAGTTCAGTAGTTTAAGCTCATACCTATATAATCAGGCAGAAAAAAAAAAAATCCCAGAAACAGGTCTCACTTAATGAATTAACATGGAGCTTTCTCCTTCCAGCCAATACCCCCAAGCCACAGCATTCTAATTCCATTCATGTCCCACACTGGTACATTTATACCAGCAGATCTGCTTTGGTAGGTGCGAGTGGGATAGGGAGAAGGCAAAGAGTTTTTTACTACTTTTACTATTCAAAGGTAATTAAGCAGGGCAACTTTTGGGTGTAACCAAGGACTAAGCCCCCTTTTATTGCTCTGACAGAGCAAAGAGGCCATAAAAAGCATTTAAATGCTCAACAGTGAAATTCACAGTCAGTCCAAATGAAATTCAATTTCAGGCTCACTGACTTCAGCGCAGCCCTCAATTTCACAGCCTTGGAAAATATAACTTTATCAAAACAAGACTCTTTACCAAACATTGCCCAGAGAAGTCGTGGATGCCCCATCCCTCTTAGTGTTCAAGGTCAGGTTGGATGGGGCTCTTAGTAACATGGTCTAGTGGAAGGTGTCCCTGCACATGGCAGGGGGTTGGACCTGGGTGGTGTTTAAAGTGCCTTTCAGCCTAAACCTTTACATGATTCTATAGTTCTATGATTACTGTAGCCTTTGCAGCTACACAGGGAGAGGACACTCACACAAATGTCAGGAGGTGGCTGCAGTGCCGGTGATGGGGCTCGTTTGTGTCTGCAGGGAGCAGAGACACATGAACGTCCTGGTTGTACAGGGAGGTGGCCTCCTTTCACCTGTCCTGACCATTGGCATCTTCTCAGTTTGCCAGTTTTGATACACCCTTACAAACCTTGCCCTTCTCCTCGGCTAAAACCTCCCAGTGGGATTTGCAGATGCTCAGCTTCAGGCTGGCTCCAAGTTTGCTTCCAGTCTAGTTCCTGCAGTTACTTGAGCAAGGATAGACTGTATCACTGGATCTTCAGCATTGCCTTTATCTGTTATTTAAAATGGTAAAGCTTACCAGGGAGATGAATACAGGAACAGAGGAGTTGAAAGCTTTTATATCAGTCCTGTGCAAACAAAGTTAATGTGTCTTCCTTGTGCACAAAGATTAACTGTGATTAAGTGCTCCAATATGAAAAACGAAGACAGAAAAATAGAAAAGTGTTGCAGCGCTTAGCCATCCTTCTTAAAATAACTACCATTGTGTTAGGCTTAAAAGGCATTTGCTAAAGATTTTGTGAAGAATTAAGCTTATTTGTTATTCTTTTAAGATAGAAAAAAGAGTAAAGGAAAAGCTGTTAGTCAACATTGTCTTAGAAGATAAAGGTTTCTAGATAAGAGCATATATGGGTCAATAGAAGCTTCAGTAAATATCTTTCTTGATTGACAGGTCTCTTGAGAATTTTTTAGCTGGTTTAATGTCACCTTCTTTCTCTTTCTTTTTCTTTTTTTTTTTTTTTTTACTCTTGCAGTAATATTAGCTGATGAGGACAAGGAAGTTATATCACATTTATATTTGACCAGTGGGTGACACCCAGAAAACAGTGAGAAGCAACTTAAGGGCTGGTGTTTGCATCACATCAGCCTAATTCAGGCATTTTATCTAGAGGTTCAATTAAATGAATGAAACAGAGTCATTCCAGACACTTATTTCAGGAGTTAGACTTCAATGATCCTTGTGGGCCCCTTCCAACTCAGGATATTCTATGATTCTATGATTATGAATGTCTCCATCAGGGGGGACTTTTCTCTGATTTAATTAAACTCATTTAAAATCATCCCTCAGAGCATGGGTAGAAAAGAGCTGTACATTGCAAACCCCAGGCTTTAGACTTGCTCAGGGGACTGGGCATCTATGCTTTAAGCTGTTTGTCTGCAAGGTGTAACTGTCAGGTGTTAAAAATTGCAAACCTACCTAGAAGTCCTAAGGCAAAAAATAAAATTCAAAGATCTTTTAATTTGCCTTCTGTGGCTGAGGTTGTTTTTTTTTCAGTTTCCACTCAGCCACAAAGATTAAAAACAATTTACACCGAAGAGGTAAAAAGAAAAAAAGAAAAGAAAAAAAAAAAAGGAGATTCTCAGATGATAAGCTCATTCCAGCAGCTGAGTATTTATAAGGGATTCAAAACAAAATAGGCTGAGCCAGGGTGTAGATGTGTCTGCCCCCCTGGAAATAACACCTCACGCAGTGAAGATGCCCTTTGACTTCAGCATAGCTATCTGAGGAGTCAAGTGTTGCTCAAAGCACCGATGCACAACACCCCTGAAATGCATCCAGCTGGGTGAGAAATAAGCTGAGACCACAGTGCAGCATCCCTTGAATCTCAGTCTTAAATGATAGCCACCCCCAGAAGAGATTCCTGCATTGAACAGTGAAAAAATAAATAGCTCTGCTTTGCATCAGGATGCCAGATTTTGGAGTGTTTGAAGCTTTTCACGCTGCTGGGAGAGGTAGGAGAGAGCATGCAGACAGACAGACAGACTAGGGGGCAGGAAGGCACAGTGGTTTGCCTACACTGAAAAAGCTGAGCCTGTTTATCATGTTGCTGAGTGACAGCAAAAATCTTTTTTTCCTTATGGACAGATCAAGATGGGAGCAAACATCTTCTGAATTTTATTGGGCAATCTACTCCAAAAAATTAAGGCTTTTAAAACGAACCTTAGATTAGTTATTGAGCATCTATACCAGGGATTTGCAATAGCTGTCAGCTGTGTCCCTGGGGCATGTTGGATGAGGCACAGATGGGTGTGTTGGCAGAGGAGGTGCCCACTTGCCTGGACATTGCCTCCAGCTCCAGCCACACTTCAGAGCTGGCTCCCAGCCCAGGTGCCAGCAGGCACTTTGCTGTGCCTCTGGCCAGGCTGGGACTCCCATGGTTTGTCCCCTCTCAGCAGACAGGGAAAGCAGCAGTTCCTCCCTTTGGGTAAGGTCACTTACTCCACAGAGCTTAAGTGCTGTCTTTAGCTCTCAGCATCCCATCTTGATGGTTGAGAAATGCTGAAAATCACCAGAAGAACCACCAAGATGAAGCCCTGGGTCCCCTCAGCCAGTAAGGGACCCCAGAAACCTACCATCCACAGAAAATAAAATGATGGATCAGAGTAGGAGATAGATAGATAGATACTTCCAATGTCTCCTTCTGGACAAGAAGAGTGATGTGGATCTACTGTAAATGTCCTTCCCACTTCCCCCATGCAGTCCCACAGCTCCCCATTCTGGGACCACCATAACTGAGACCCACAAGTGAGGACAGAGCTACTCCAGAAAGCTGCCCCAGGAGATGCACTGCCTGGGCAGCTGAGAGGAAAAGGAGATTCCTCCTGGGAAAACAGACACAAACACAATGACTGATAAAAGCCTTTGAAATACATTGTTCAGTAAAGACAAGCCTGGGGAGAGAAGATGTTCGATGAGACACACAAAACTTCCAGAAAAATATTAACGTGTTTCAACTCATGCAACTTTCAATGACAGTTAGAACCAGCTGTATGGAGGGAATTCATGTATTAGCCTTCCCCACACATCCCACTGCTGGCACTGGCTACAGCCAGCTCATATGATTTGAAATTTGATTTATCCTGAGTGCAAAGTCCCATTTAAAATTCAGTAACGCATTTATTTACTTCCAGGCACAACCTATTTCCCTGGCCTAAAGACTGCCTGAGAGGCAACAGATAGTTCTGCCTTGAAATGTGATATGGCAAAGCCTGGGTGATTTTGGCCTGTCTCAATATTGTGATCACTGCTGGGAAGTAAAACTCCTTCTCCCACAAGCTGCAGGGACAGTATGTGTGGATGATCACGTGCATTTCCAGGCCTCTCACATCCATCCTAAGTAGTAGGGGTACAGAGAAGAGCAGCACAAGTTTTTAGGGCTGGCAAAAGCCACAAAAAACATTATAAGCTTGCTGAAGAAATTACTAACTTGTGAGCCAACCCCACCCAGTATGAAAATGCCTTAGAGGTGTGAACTCTGCAGAGAAGGGGGAGCTGGCACAGGAGAAGCAGTCAGTAGAGACAATGTGTCAGGAGAATCTTGAAGGTCACAACTCACATTTAGACCCTCTTAGAGAAGACAGTGGAGATAATATACCCCAGCATGATCTTTGTGTGGCATGAGAGATGAAGACAGAAGGAATTGAAAAAAAAAAAAAAAAAACAAACCAAACAAAACAGCCAAGGTAGAGAAGAACAAGAACAGCATTTGGTGAAATGCTTATATTTTGCACAGTGGTGGGGGGGTGATGCAAGTGTTTCTTCATGCTCAGTTACGGAGGATGTGCTTGTGGCCACACCAATAAGATGATTCAGAGCTTCAGCTCAGGCTTTGAAAGCTCAGACCTTTGTTTTCCAGAGGTTTGCATATCAGCCATCCTTCCCTAAAGTGGCCAGGTCTCCTCATACGTGACAACACAGACCTCCATCGTACTGGAGGAAAAACAACTAAAATGACCCTATCACTGATAGATCAACAGAAGAAGAATAACAAAAGGCCAATTTAAAGGTATTCTGGGCCAAAACTTGGTAGATGGGTGCTTCTCCCATGCCTCTACCCTGGGTTTTTATCCTGAGACACTGTGCAGGTCCAAACAAGGCCTGGCTGAGTGCAGAGTTGAGCAGAGACCAGCAAACCCAAGGCCTTCATCTCTGCGTTCTCACTCCCCTTCCTCCTCTGCCATTATTAGCAAATGTCTGATTTCAAAATATCCCACTAGAAAATACCTTTTGAAGTTGCAGGTTTTATCTGCCCCTCCATGGTTTTTGTTTTTAATTTTGCCCGTTGCCACCACTTGTCGAGGGGACCTGGTTGGTTGCTTCTTCCTGCTGTTTGTTTTCCCCTTTGCTTTTCACATGGGGGAGGATGGCAGAGGGTGGAAGCGACTGCGCTCATCATCAACAAACACAGGGCAGGTGGAGGTCAGCCCAGAATCACACTGGGTGCCTGGTAAGGAGCTGCAGAGGCAAGAGCCAACATAAAACCAGCGTGGTGAGGGGGGAGCAAAAAACGATGCATTTTTTGTTTGGGATTGGTTTTCTGTGGTCAGCCTCCATGCCAAAAAAAAAAGGTTAATTCACGTGCATTTTCAAACTCCTGGAGACCCAAGACGCTGAGGTGTGTTTAGGAGATTTGAGTTCACATGTGCAACATAGATGTCATGAAGAAAAGTAATATCCCTGGGCAGGGAAGGCTGGAGGGGATGGAGAAAGGGGGGAGGTGGAAGAGGAGGAAAGCTGCTAAGCTAAGAAATAATGAGGTAACCATAACATAATTTCCTAAACTGGCTACTAATTAACCACAACTCCTGAGCTTAGTACTGTCAACTGACTCCATCATAACCCAAAAAATCACTCTGAAAAAGAAAACAAAAAAAAGCAGCAGCACATTTTTCAGTGGCAGTGCTAGCCAAAGAAATTGATACATTTGATAGGGGTTTTTACTTCTCTTTTTTCTTTTTTTTTTTCTCCCCATACTTGTAGGTAACATGCCAAAATTTCTTGTCTACACAGAAGAGAGGGCATGGGCATTTTTTGGTATGAAGTAAAACATGAGAAGATGCAACTAAAGCATAGGGGAAGTTCCCTTTTGGTGCTTTTCTGGCAAAGCACAGAGATGAGCAGTGCCCAAATCAGCCCGATGGGCAGTGCCAAAGTGTTTCTCACAGATGTAAGTAAAGAGGAAGGACAAACACCAGCATCTTCCCTTGCCCTGCTCAGCCTTCTTTGGGCTTTTAGTCACCTGCAGTATTCAGGACCACTGGGGTCAGCCTGAGAGGTCTCAGGAGGAAATATAGCACACGCCACCAACAAGTCTACATAAAATATTCCTTCCATGGGAATAGCTCTATGAGAGGGCAGGAAAGACCTAACCCCTTGCTCAGTTAACTGGCATTACACACAGCATGTTTTCTTTGGTGGAGGAAGAGGTCCATCCTGCCCACCACATTAATTCCAGATGGAAAAGAGCATCTGTCTAAAGAATTGCAATAAAGTAAATCCAATTCTCAGATATTAAAAGGTGCAGTGCAGTACAGCTTCAATGCAAAGCAATGCTGCAACACAAAGCAGCCAGTGGCTCAGTAAAGTCAAATAGAAATGAAAAAGAGTTAAATTTGCATGAAGCTGTAGATATTAACTTTTAAAAGCTGATGTGCATGTTGTGGGGGGACAAGAAAGGAGGAGACATCACCCAGGACAGATCAGAAAGGGGAGAGAAAAACAGGTGTGCCAAAAGTTTCTCTTTTAATGTTGGGCCTCTATATTGGTAGTACAGTTTGGGTTGCTTCTGGCAACAGAGATGCTGAGTTAAGGGAGAAGGTGAAATGTTGAGCCAGGTACATGACAACAGCAGTACCTCCAGGAGACAAGGAGATGGTCTGAGTGGGAGGCTTCAGAAAAACAAGCCAATATCCTGACCAGGAACCACAGAAAGTGACTGGGGAGTGGGGCTGGGGACATGTCAGGCCTTGGTGAAAGGGAAAGGAGTCAAGATATCAGTGCAGAGGGTTCAGCCCCTCTCTTTCTGGCATTATCACATCATGCATTGGACTTGTCCCCATGCTTGCTCTTCTCACCACCTTTTTCTCCCTACAGTACTGCTAAGGAGCAAAGCTGGGAGCACAAGAGGTTTGGTCATGAAGGAAAGGAGGTGCAGGCTAATGAGGGGGCTAAAACTCCCTTCTTTCCCCTCCCCTTGTAAACCTACACCTGTGCATCCCAGCTGTGCTCATAGACAGGGTTTGGACTGGGACCTTTCTCTTACATACTTGAAAGTGCTTACCTGGATGGCATATTTGTGAGTGTATAGATGAAATCAGCCTCATGCAGGTGAAAGTTGCCTGCCATTAAAGCACTTGAGCATGAGCTAATAAACCCAGCCAATCTTCACAGCTATTTCCTCCCTGTCACTCAGCACCACCTCAGAGCTGCAAGGGAGAGGACACAGTGCTCCTGGCTCCAGCTCAATCTCCACTTTACAAATGCTGCATCCTCCAGCTAAGGGGTAAGCTGTCACATGCAGCATCCATTTCAAACTGCTGCTCATGCCATCCTCTTCATTCATTTCACATGAGCAAAATGAGAGATCACAGCTCAGGAGGGGATCGTCAGAGCACAGGGTTCAAGGGGAGATGGATTGTGCAGCAGACTCACTGAATAAAAAGAAAAACAGGCTTGGTTTCTCTTTTTCACTTTCTACTTTGATGAGTAGTGGAAAGAAAAGTGTTTCCATGCAGTGGGCCTCTCAAGCATCCCCTGTGAACTTTAGCATTGCCATTGTGTCTGCTTGTAGACAGATCCTCAGCTGGTGTAAAGTCATAGCTGCCCTGCCTTTGCTACATGACCTTCTCTTCTACCACAGCTTCCACCCCCAGACTCCACGTTATCAGACTCACCCACCACCAATGCTTTCTGCAGCTGGCTGCAGCCTGACCCTCTCTCAGTCACATTTTTAGAGCTGTCTTATTTATTCTGAAGACTGAATTTCTTCTGATTTTGTGGTTTGGTGTTGTTTTTAAAGATGGGGTAAATATTTATTACAGCATTTCTATTTTGTTCTTGCATTTCTTAAATATGAAAAGTAAAATGACCAAAAAAAAAAATGTCACAAACAGAAGCTCCAGGCACATCTCTATGTCACAGGAGAGCAGAGGACTAGTTTGCAGCTCAACCAAGGGTTGCTCACTGAAAACAAGGGTGGGATCCCTGTCTCTGGAAAATAGTATTTTGTATCAACTTTGGAGCACTCTTACCCAGCATGGGTCCTGACAAGCCTCATACACCACACATGAGCTTCACTTCTTTGCCCCCTTGTCCATTTTCTCATCTGGATGACAGATATCTCATTTGTTGTCACCTCTCTTCTGCCCAGGACCAGGTACTGCCAGATACAACCCATGGGCACATCCAGTCCTGTCATGTGTAGAGGGCTCTGGAGCAGAACAGAGGTTTCAGCCTGTGCTCGAAACATTTCTCCCCATGCCTCTGCCACCCACAGGCATTTCCATCACAGGCACGGTGCTTCCCTATGTGTCAGGAAACATGTGGTTTGGTAACTAAGGCATTATTATGGGGTATACAAAAATTGGGCTCAAACCCATGTTCAGTGCATGTCATAGGAAGTGCTCCTGTAATAGGAAGACACCCCTGAAACCCTGCTAGGCAAAAGTCTCATGCATCTATCTCCTCTTAAAAGGTAGAGAAACACTTGGGTCCTTTCGAGGATCTGGATTCATTTCCAGAAATGATTAATGTATTTAGGAACTACCGGGGTTAAACAGCTCAAAAGAAGATTGCTTTCATTTTAACACGTCTTTTGAAAAAGAAAGATCAAAATGATGTCTCCTGAAAGCTTTTCTTTTAAATTTTGAAATAGGAAATTCAACCAAACCAGTCTGGCTTTTTGGATGGGTGGGTTGGTTTTTGGGTTGTTTTGTTGGGTTTTTTTTCCGCAAAAACATCTCAGTTTGAATGAATAAGTGTTTTCAAAGAAAATTCAAGCCTGAATCTCTCAATTTCATTCAAAGTCATGGTAGAAAGTGTCACAAGGTTGTATGAAGTTCTCCCTAAAAAGACGTGGCACACAAAAATAGGTAGGCTTACTCGAGCAGGACGCTGATTCTGGTTCCTTTGGCATCAGACAGTCCTAGCAAGAGACTGAACAGGTTGTGTTTGAAGAAACTTTCCTTTAGTGACTGAGGACTCTTCCAATGCCCCACAGGAGCACAGCGCTTAAGCAAAAGCAGTGATTCTTTCGAAACTATAAATCCCTCTCGAGCTTGTGAAAGAATTAGAACACCACTGATGCAGCTACGAGCCACGTGCATCTCCCTGGTTGCCTGTTAAATAGCAGGGGGCTGCCACGGGGCATCAGTCACACCTCATTCACAGGATCCCCTTTCAGCACCACTGTCCTCACTCTTGCTCTTTCGCACCCACCCGCAGCTCCCATGACATTCACCATGTGGCCTCTTTCACATGCCTCATGCTGGGATGCAGCATTCCCAGGGCCAGCAAAGATTCCTGGTTTTGCAGGGCAGTGAAACCCCTTGCCACCGAGAACGGCCCAACTCCTCCTTCCCCAAGAAATGGGGGAAAAAAGGAGGGAAAATGCTTCATGCAGCTTCTCGTTTCTTTTGGGGGAGGTGGAGCAGATGACCAAGGTGCTCTGGCACTTATATATAGTTTTTCTCCCTTTTTCCATCCTTTTGACTTTGGTAAGATCCTCACAAACATAGCACAACCCTCCTTAACACAGTAAGAGTAAAATCATAGCTTGCCTTGATTGGAGACTGTGTGTTAGCAGCGCCCAGCTCAGTCAAGGCTTGCATTTTAATTAGAGTCTCTAATGGTGAAATAATATAAGAATAATCCCAGTAAGTGCTTTGCCTCTGGCAACTGGAGATAATACTGACATTTCAGGTGTTCCCTAGTCTGTATCCATTTTTTAATATTTTTTGTCCTACAGCATCAGCTACAGGTCCTTAAACCTGATAGACAATATCCTCATAAATAAGCATGGTAAGAGAAGTTCATTCCCCTGAACAGGTATGGTCACGGGTATGTATCTCATTGCCTGCATTTCAGAAAACTAATGGACAGGAGATGAGTCAGCAAAGGAAGCCCTGAAGGAGCTTTTTACTCTGCTGGTTTTACAGGAAGCCCAGGCCCACAACTTTGGGATCAATGCCGCATACTAGGGGAGCCCTGTTCTCCAAGGAAAGCCCACTCTGTTCATCACTGTTATACAATATGGACAAAAAATATTTTTTTTCCTCAAGTTTTTGGAGCAGGGCCTGCTTTTGATCTGGTTTTAGACAACATTTAGAGTAGTGGAGTTTTGGACACCATAGGAGACACCTTGAAAATCCCAGTAATAACCAGTTAACCTCTGCTGTCCCGAAAGCGGTACTGGGATATTTTAAAAATATTGAGATTTCTTCTTGGGGCTGATGAATTTAAGTGCTACATTTAAGGCATTTCAGCTTTTTGAAACCAAAGACTAAGTCTAACTTCCAGTGGAGTGCATTATTAGGTAAATTCAGATCTGCACTACGGCCAGTTGAGAGATGCAAGTGCATGAGAGAAAAAAACAGGAAAAAACTCATATAAGGGTTTAAATGCTATCTGACCCATTTTCCTATGCACACAAGATTATTACAGTTTTGTTTTTGGATATGATAACACTGGAAACAGGATCTGAGTATCCAGCTGGAAAAATAGGGCGGGGGGGGGGGGATGAATGGAAAAAGGTTAAGAATGTCTATAGATACACTTAAAACAGTTGCAAAAACCCCTTTGCTTCACTGACTTAGGCTGGTCCTCTCTGCCAGTAAATTAGGCAGGACTGTGGTTTAACAGTTTTGCAGATGCTGTGAGGTAGAGAAAGAGCAAGGGACTCCTCAGACATTGACACTGGTGGCCCTGCCTCTCTGTGTCTCTCTTTTTCTCTGATCTGTTAACTGGAGCCTTCAGTGGAAGAACGGAGAGGGGCAGAAGTGAAGATGATTCATCAGTACCTGGGCACAGAGATTGTGATGAATGACACAGAGGGAGCCTAAAATGAAGTTGTGTGAAGAGAGAGTGAAAACCAACCTGAGTGGGGTAGCCTGTTCAGAAGCTCTTTGCTCTGCAGTTTGGGCTCCTGTGTATCAGAGAGGTCACAAGTAGTTCCCAGCTTCCTGGGAGTGCTGAGCTGTGCTCCCAATGTGCAGTTTCTGATGGATTTGTCCACCAAAATCACAGGTTTCTGAAGACCCACTTTAGTGCTGCCTGACTGTGAGCTAAGCACGCTGCTTCCTTTGAAGGTGCCAAACTGCACTAAAAGTAGTTAAGGGCACAGGAAATGTTTCCTTTTTCCATTTAGGTAGTTGTTGTCCTTGCCCCAGGGATGTTATATGAGCACGAGTGGGAGGGACCCAGGCCAGCACTATAGGAGAAGAGTTAAATAGCCCTGGAGCTGGTGAAGCGTCCTGCTTCCAATTCCCTGTAATCTATCAGCTGTCCAGTGCCTGCTAGGGACCAGCATCATTAGGTACATGAAAGGGGAAAACAAACATGCCCAAAACCCAAGAAAACAAAGCAAACAGGATTCATGGTCTAGTGGTTAAAAGGCAAGCACTGAGGAATAAGGAGAGCTGCCTTCTCTCGCAGGCTGTGGCACTGTAATTCCTGCTTAGCATCCCCTCCCTGGGCCTCAGTTTACCCATCTATGAAAAGGGTATGGTTACCCCTCCCTGAATAAATTAGGAGGGCTCCAAAACACCCACAACCTAATCAGTGTTACAGGTTATTCCAGCCTTGGCAACCTGGGAAAAAATCAAAGCTGATTTATACAGTCGAATCATTGCTGGCACTGACAAACTGGTAGAGACAGTCCTGTCAAGTATCATATTTGGAACATAAGGATTATGCCATTCATTCCTGTCATTTTTTTTTTTTTTTGTTCCATGCAATGGGAGATACATATTGCATACACTGATATTCCCTCTGCCTGGGAGTCAGTGTGCCAAAAGGAATAATGCCAGGGAGTTTCAGCCCCAGGGAAAGGCCACAGCAGAGCTTCCCACAGGTCTGCTACCAGTGGGACCCCAATGCAGAGGAGGTTGGCTGGGAGGTGTGTTCACAGCTGCAGTTTCCCAGTATGGCTCTTCTCTGATTTTGTCCCCTGTGTCACTAAACCTGACACAATACCACCTCACACATGGGAGATACCATCAAACCCTGGTCACTGTGATGGCAGAGGAGGGGAGACCATTTCTGCACATCTCTGTTGGTGGGACTGGGGATTTTTGTTTGTGTTGGTTTTGCTCACACCTTCTAACCAAGAATGCTAAACCAGCAACATTTCTTGAAAATCTAATCCAAGAATAGTGTCTGCACAAGTTTCTTAACACGGCTGCAATGGTCACACATCACCCTATTCCCACCTGTGACAAACCCAGCAGCACCAGGAAACATTCCACTTCTTCTGGCATATTGTGGATTACAGCCTTAAACCTTACCTTTTCACATCTCTCTGAACCTCTGACCCTTTTGGAACATTTCAGGAGGGATCTAAGCTGTTCATTTGGGATTTATAAGCTCAAAATGAATAGGCTTCTTCACAGAGATGTCTTCTTCAGTGTGTTTTTAAGGATTGGCCAAAACATTTCTCTCTTGACCATCATCACAGGCTGCCCAGGGCAGTGGTGGACTCACCATCCCTGGAGGTACTGGAAGTGCTGACTTAATGGCTGGACTCAATGGTCTTAAGGCTTTTTTCCAAACTAAATTATACTATGATTCTAAACTGACAGCTAGAGACTTGCATAAATTTTGTCAGAAAATTCATGCACTTTCTGTGGGCAAAAATGAAATTTTTCTCAAGGACCTGAAAACCTGAAAGTTTGCCCCACAAACTAGGAAAAGATTTCATCTAAAAAAAAAAAAAAGTTCAGTTTTCAGCTTCTCTCCCCCCTTTTTTAGCAGCAGAAAGACATTTTCCATGAAAGACATGGCATTATAAAGAGAGCCACTTCTAGGGAAAATTCAATCACGCCTGATTGGAGCTGCATGGCACTAATAATGTGTAAAGTACACAGTGTGCACGAGGTACAGATATTGCTGCCTTCCTTTATTCAGGTGTTTAGGATCTTGACTGCCTGAGGTAAAGATCCAAATGTCCACTGGAAAAAGTTTTTCTTTACATTCTTGCTGGGAAGACACATAGGTTTAAAAAAAGTCTGGATATCACATGAGCCAGCCTCTCACTCAAAGCAGAGCCATCCTTGAAATTTGATTAAATTGCTTAGCATCCCACCTAGTTGAAATTTGGATATTTCCAAGGATGGAGATTTCCCAGCCCCTACGGGCCTCTTTTACACTGTTTGATCACCCTCAAGGTGAAAAAAAAAATGTCCACAGTATCTTATTCTCCTGTCTGTTGCCTTAGTTCTGTTGCTGTGCACTCTGAGAAGAGTTTGATTCAGCCTCTTCTCCACCCACCATAAGGTACCTGCAATACCTAATTTGTAAGTGATCTTGAATCTTGTCTTAAAACTGAGTCAGCCGGGACCTCAGTTTCAGTTTCTATTTTCTGTCCCCAGCGATCTTGGGGTCCCTCCCCTGGGCTTGTTCCAGTATGTCCATCAAAAATCTGATATTTATTGATAGAGGATATAAATTTCCTTCTCCCCACCCTCTTGGTGCATAACCCAGAATTGTTGGACATTCTGGGCAGTCCCTTACACTCACACAGGATGAACACAGACTCTAATGATGAAGGAAATTTCAAGTAATAGTTTCATTCAGAATAGCAACCGTGCTTTAATTTACACTCGACTTCACAGCACTTCTTTTATGAACTCTGTGTGGGCAAGAGCACTGGAAGTCTCTTAAAAAGCTTGTTTCCACTGTAGGTACCACAGAATTTGCGACCACACATGAGTCAAAGCCTTTAGGGTAATATGTAGGTAGCTTTGCTCTACATCACTTGTAGCTGTTTAGCCGAAAAATCTTTGGATCAAAGGCCTCATAGAGGTCACTTTAATATCATTCTTAAAATACAGTCAGTTAACAGTCTAGCTCTTGGTTAACAGTCCAGCACCGTGTTGCTTTTGCTAAAATGCTTTCTGAGAAGTCCCAATGCATCACTTTTTCCTCAGAAAAGGTGGTGGAAGTAAACAAGCAGTGGTGTAAACACATAGATCACTTGGCCTGGAAAGTGGAAGCAGAGGACTGTAAAAAAGCAGCCTTGGCAATTATATCGTCATTTTACTGCCAGTAAAAAAATGGGAAGGGAGAAAAATTTAAAAAAGGTGCCTTCACTACAATGAAAAACTGGGTCTACATGCCCACCTAAAGGGTAATAATAGCCATTCTGGGAGTGCTAAACTCTTTGAACTGTGTCTAAGTACCACTTCTGTTTATTTTAAGGAAGGAAACTGTCAGGTTCTGTTTGTTCATTGTGAGCCATCCACAATGTGCTCGATGCATTCAGGACTAGTAAAATAGTGGTACATCAAGTATAGGAAACAAGAGGTTTATCGTGGGATTAGTCTTACAGAGATAAAAGTAATCACAGAGTTGCTCAGGACTTCTTGTTTGCTGTGAAACTTGACTACAGGAGGTGATGGGTCTTTTCTTTTACAGCTCTTTCTGGTTGAGGAGGGAGGGAAGTGGGGTTAAAATAAAAACTGTTCATCTCTCCCTTATTTTGTTCTTCCCCATCGTTTGGTGCTTTGCAAAGGGGTAACTTTTTTTAAGGGATCATGTTTCTACCTTGCAACAAATCCCAGTCATGATTTTTATGGGCTAATTGCATTCCTGAATAGGTCATGAACTCTGGTCTGTTTTATTTCTATACCTGATTTTAATTTTAATTTAAAAGAAGAATAGTAAAAGAAAAGTGAACTAAGTGATGCAACTAAGACTATGCTTTTACTTGCAGTGCTTGTGTTATAGGGCCAGTCCTTTACTGTTTCAGGGAATTGTGTGTTTTGTAAAACAACTGATTCAGCCTATTAGCTCATCATTTTGTGCCAGGGTTCCTTTATTTAAAAAAAAAAACCTATTTTTGCCGGAGTTTTCACCTTAAATGCACAGTGGAAAAGTCTCTCAGGGATACCTTCCACAAGCCAAATCATTCTTCCACAGTTCATTTATACCTGTTTTCTTTGAGCTGCTGTATTGTAGATTGGACATGTGGAAAACTCTGTGGGAACGCTGTCTTATGGAATGTGGATGGATCTCCAGGAAGTACCTGACACCTGCATGAAACTTTGGACTACCCAGGCACTTTGGTGTGGGTGGGATATGTCTAGTCTTATTTCATGCAGTCAGTAGAGAGAAATGAAGACTACAGAGGGAGAATTAAGTTGATCTGTCTTGAGCCATTTCTCTGGGAACTGATACAGTCTGACCCATGACTGAAGCATGGATCTGGAGACCCGAGATCTCCCTGTTCAACCACTAGCATATGGTAGTGGTTGAGAAGAGGCTCTATTTCACACCACATCTAAAAGGATTCTCCAGTATTCCCTGAGAGCTCTCTGGTACAGGATGGCCTCTAGAGGGAAGTTTTGAAACCAAATCACAGTCCCAAGTGGAGACAATGAAATGAAAAAATAAAAAAAATATTTTTTTTCTATTTTCTACTGGTAAACATCAGAGTGCCATATAGTTCTAGTGATGTGTACCAGAAAGGTCACCGGAGGTTCCCCTGTTTTTCATTAGTCCTTTCAATCCTAAAATCTGCTGATCAGGAACTGCCTTTTTAATGATTCTTTCTGATGGTAAGTCCTGATCATACAACAATATCATATCACATAGTAATAGCAACATTACATGCATTCAGATAAGTTACATGTGGGATGAATCTATCTCACCTGCATTGACATGACTGATACAGGTGCCTACCTCCAAGTGAATGTCTAGGATACCATTACAGTCTGAGAAGGCCTAGTCATTGGAGAAAAACATCTGATTTCTCCACTTTTGAAGAAGGTAAATCACATCTTAGTCACTACTAACCCAGTTTGTTTGGTTTTTTTTTTCATTTATTAGCAAAGGATTCAAGGTGATTTGCTCATGTTTGGATCTCTGCTTTACAGATGAACACTTTTGGCAAGATAACTCCCACGCTTAGGCACACGGGGTAGCAAGGGGTGTAAGATTCATCCATTCTGTCTCCACATCCTTTGGATAACTTTCAGAACTACTGCTCAGAGTAAATTTCAAAGCATCAGTGGGAGGTATGGAAAAAAGGAGTTAAAGATGTGGCTCTACTCAACCCATGATCCAACCAACTGAATGGAATTGCTGTGGATGATGACAGGGGTAAAAGCCCTGGATAAAGGAGTGCAGTAGCTTATCTCTCTCTGCAGAAGAAATATAGAGGAAACAGGATGTTCCAACAAAATTCTGCTAAATATTGACCTAGATACCTCACAAAAAAACCTGTGGCCTCAATAACTTGTCCATACACAGAGATCTGTGAAAGGCCCTTAAGGAAAATATTTTTTCAAGCCCTTGTCCCAGCACATAAAAGTTCTTTGCCTGATAATAAATGCTTTTTAACATTTGTGCAAAACCAAAACGAACCAGGGCTGTGCACTCCCATAAA
Organism: Chiroxiphia lanceolata; assembly: GCF_009829145.1. Taxonomy (NCBI): domain Eukaryota; kingdom Metazoa; phylum Chordata; class Aves; order Passeriformes; family Pipridae; genus Chiroxiphia; species Chiroxiphia lanceolata. Next base: position 4,743,216 of record NC_045641.1, on the reverse strand, counting down.
TCACTATGAGCAAGTTGTCTCCTTCCAATTCTGTGAACACAAGGGGAAAAATGCTAAAGGTGTAATGTTGATCAAACAATGAGTTAAGGGCATAAAGTGGAGGGAAGCGATAAATTCAAAGCCAAATTGATTTTCAGATGGCCAGATCCCAACAAGAAAGGGGTGATTATGATTTCAGACCTTCATATTATGACATAACAAATTCTTGCAATCTCCTCATCTTTGGCAAAACACAGACAATTCAACAAGCCTCATACCTTGCGTGTCTCCTGCTCCCCACAGTTCCTCTTTGCAAGAGGATCCAACACTTGTATGACTAGTGGTACAGACAGCACTGCAGCTTTCTGTTTAGAGAGAACTGCAAAGTTTACACCAAGAAAATCTTCTCAAAATTGGAAAATGAAAAATATATCATACCAGCTGACAGACTTTTTAAATGCTACTTTGTGCTGCAATGGAAAATAGATACTGACAGGATGGGGCGGGGGAGGGGGAAGAGAAACTATTTTTTAAAACCTGTTTTGCAATTATTATCTTTTTTTGTCTTGACATCTTTACTTTTCTCCCTACTCCAGGGTATGATCAGGTGAATAAATTTCCATAATTTGTGCTATGATTTATCTTGTCATACTCCAAATCAGTGAGTTCAGATTTTTTTTAGCATTGTTTAAAAACAAGGACTACTTGTAATTCATATTCCATGAATAATTGCATGAAAAGCAACTAGGTGGCCAAAGGTGGGGTCCTGTGTTCTGTGGCTGGATAAGCAATGCCTAATTGTAAGGTAATCTACAGTATGAACTCCAAGTCCCTGCTCCACACTGGGAAAAAGGCCACATTTCCGGCAAGGTCCCTCACCACAGACATAGTCTCCTCCATCCTCCACATTGTGCTTTCTCTTGATTTTAACCATCACCATTTTCCCTTCCTATTGCCAAGAGACTGGTTTTTTACTGGTTGTCACAGACAATAGACATAAGCATCCAGCATCACACACAAAATCAGGCTTTTTGGCTGTTCCTCTACCACAAAGACTTCTGAAGGCAGGTGACCAAGTTCCTCACCACCTCATCCCTGAAAACCACTTCTCCTTCAGTCCTCTGGGAACACTAAGGAAGCCATCCAGGGTGAAACATAGATGGAAATATTTATGTTAAGTAGATTATTTCCAGCCAAACATTCCACGTATTCAGGTCATGCCTGTCTGCTTCAGGGAAAGCAACTGTTCTGCAAGTGAAGGGAAATCAGGAGAGGGAACAAAAAAAAAAAAAAAATAACCACCCGTCTGCTGAATTGAAAGCCAAAGACGGGCCTGGTCCTTCCCTTCAGAGGCCTGAAAGAGAATGAAGGGAAAGTCTGAGACTTCCTGCCTTTGTAATGAGTTTACTAATTAAATGTTAATTGTGGGCCTCGACTGACCAACATTTAAATGAGGCCTCGGAGCCAGGAATTGGACTATTGTGGTTGAATTGTTTATACGGACAGGAAAAAGTCTTTCTAAACATCAGATTCCTGCGCGCTGGCCAAGCTCTGGAGGAAGCTTCACGTGGAACACTCCTGGGGATTGTGCCCGTGAGGACTGTTCCTGCAGAGCTGCCCAAGCCTCAGCCAGAGAGAGATCACACATTCTCCTGGACGCCTCTGGCTCCTTCTTTTCCTATGACAGGGTGGCTTTGATGGGGACTCAAAAAGGGAATGTCCCACTGGGCCAGTTGAGCGGGCGAGCGACACCGGTGCTGCCAAGGGGTGCATTTCTCTAACACAGATGAGAGGTTCCCCACCTCATGTGCTGTGGGTGGTGATTAGAGGATATTTGTGCCTTATACTGAGATTAGAAGTGGTTTGTGGCAGGAACTCTCCTTTTTTCATCTGCGTTAAGTGCAGAAAGCAACAGTATGGGACTGTGCCTCGAGGCTGGTGCACGCAGTCCCAGCTGCAGCACACAAACCCTCATGCTTTAGTGTTTCCCTCCTTTCTTGATAGTCTCCATGTGTTCAGACTGACTGTTGAAACGTTACAGTGTGAGTTCTGATACATCCTCTATCTCCAGGGTTGTTTTTTTTATTTTGGAACATTCAGCAGAGATTTGAACCTATGAGTCTGAGTAATTTCCTCCTTTCTTCACCTTCCTTTTTATCTGAATTTCCTCTGATAACTAGAAGAACCTTTTTCAAACCCATCATTCACATCACTTGTAATTCCTTATCCAAAATCCTCCTGCTAATGAACAATGAATGGGTATGGTTAAGTTCTTGACCCACTTGGATCAGTTGTTCAGGTTCCTCCTTCTGCTTTACTTCCCTACACATTTCAAAATCCAACACAAAATATGCTAAGCATCCTATTAGTGTCTATCTTCATTTTCAAAACCACATGCCAAGTAGTTTCTGAAGAATTCATACTTTAGTCAACCTATTTGTTTTTGCACTTTTCTGAAAGCATTTCAGTACAGTGGCATGATATCATGAGGTAAAAATGTTTTTGGGGTTACAGAAGCCCAGGAGTTATACTGTTTCCTGCATATCCATTTCTTGCCTGAAGTTTTCAACTATGCTGATATAAACCAATTATACCTTAATCTTGGTGACTGTGATTAATACCCATCCCCACCAATGCCAATAAATTTGGCCCGGCAAATTCTGGTTGAACTTTCATCCTGGTGATGAGCTTTCCCTGTTATTTGTGTGTTTAAGTCATACCTTTGTATCATTGGTAGTTTAGATTTGAAAATGTATTTGACCATTATATCTCAAGAGGGTAGGGAAAAAGTACTCACCTGATTTACCAATTAGCCTTCTATTTTATTTCAGAAATTGATGTCAGGGAAGTGAAGTGATAGCCTAAGCCATGCTGAAAGGTTCTATTAGTTTTGGGGTAGCCATGGTGTTAAGCAATTCCAGCTTACCTGAGAAAGGTCAGATGAGCCCCAGTGATAAAGCTCACAACTGAATGTTGTGCTTTATTGTGGAACAGCTTCAAGCTGTATTAGCCAACAGTGACTTTAACTAGTAAACTGGATTCCCATCAAGTCCAAATTGAGCTCTTGTACCAAAAAGTCCCACTGGATTTCAAATACAGAGAACTGAAGCAAAACCAACCCTCCTGTTGTCTCTCGCCCTCAAAAGAAAACAAAAATTCATGTTTGTTTTTGTTCGTCACGTTCGTTTGTTTGTTTTTTATTCTAGTTTAACAGTGAAGATGAAGACCTTTTATATCCATGGAATACGAGGCAGCAAAATGCCTCCACATTGTCCCTGCCATTTGGAAATGGCAATGAGCCAAAGCATAGTAGAAAGCCTGATGAGAGGCCTCTAATGTCCCTCACCTCAGGGATTTGGTTGTGAATCAGTGGCAGTCCTGTAGTAGTCCTGTAGTCCTGTAGTCCTCTTTTATAAAACCATTTTGTTATGTTCAAACAAAATCGTACCTTTCTTCAAGCAGTTTCTCTTTGTAATTTCGTTGAGGAATATTCCAGTTTTACATGAGTTTTACATGAAGATGCTCTGAGCAGTGGTTGCTGTAATATGATCTGTCATAGTGTTGGCCAAATTCTCTGCTGGGATCAGTCAATACGGCATCACTAATGTCAAGGAAGTAATTTACTGGAATTACTGTTTGCCTTCTCTCTTCTGTTCAAGGAAACTTTTTCTCTATTAAAGAGATTGTTTCCTATTTCCTCCCTGTTTGAGAATAACACATTGATTTCAGTGCTGGTACTTCTGACTAGCAGAATTGCATCAGATGAAATTAATGATCTGTATTCCTGCATGTAGGAATTATTGCCACCACTGTACAGGTGAGCCAGTGACCTACCAGTGTCCAAATTCATTGCAACAATTTTTGCTTCACCTTTTCACTAATGTGAAGCATCTGAGCCAGGTACATAGTCAGTTCACACTTGGCCTGTCATGAAAGGGGTGGCAGTGTCTCTGGCAGTCATGGTGAGAGTTGCAAAATCCTCTTTTGGAGACTTTAGTGGCAAATGTACTGCAGGAATGGGTGAAGAGGAAGCGCAAACTGCAGCAGCAAGCTCTCTTGATTTGTCTTCTTATTGATATTCAGTGACTCTTTCTCTAAATTGTTGTTGTTGCTGTTTATAATTTGCTTTTCTTAAAGGGTGGGGAAAGAGGGATAAAATGCATATCAAGAAGTGTCTACTTAATATTCCTGAATTCCTGAATTCAATTTGATTTGACTGTTTTCTGTGTAAATATATATATATATATATAATGGTTGTTTGGAACATGATTGTCCTTGTGCTAGGCCCATGTGAGTCTTACTTTTCATATATAAACTCACCCATAAACTCAGTGCAAAACCCGGACAGGGCACCTAAAATTATATTTGCACGGCTCATCACGAGGTGCTCATTTCAGTCTCTCACCTCTTAGGGGGTGTGAGGTCAAGGGACTGATGAGAAATTCAGACCACCTACCCTCTGAGCTGTCAGAGCCTCCTTCCTCTCACTGTCGCTGGAGAAAAATAGTCACATCTTGATCAAACAGGGTGTTGGTTATTAAAGATAAGGAAGGTCTCCAGACTAGAGTGTCCTACACATGGCCCATGGACGATACCTGCCTGGGCCAGACCCCAACCCATCCAGCTCAGTGCCCCTTCTCCAACTAAATCCTAAGTCAGAAGATGAGGACACCATAAAGAAGAAATGAAAGCTTCACAGCAGATATCAGTTAAATACTCTGTGACTCTTATTTTGCTTCCCTTCTCAGTGAAAGATGGAAGAAATAATTCTGTATTAAATATTTTTGCTACACAGAAGAACAAGTTTAGATTCTCCAGACGATTTTGGGAAACTCTGATTACTACAGAGTCTTGTCAAATCATTCTAGTCAGAAAAAATAATCAAGAAGAGGAAGAAAAATAATTGATGCTTTTTTAAAACTTTTTTTTTCCTCTTGGTAGTGAATGTGAAGTGACCCAGAAAATCAATTATTTGCTCTAATATAAAGCTATAATCCTCTCCAACAGCTAGACTATAGCTTAAGCCCTGAAGTACAAGGTTTAATATGCCTTCCATTAGTTTTATTGTCTTTAATTATGGTTTGTATTGTTATCCTTGGTATCTGTATGAATGGCCCAAACTCTTTTTAATATGATTCCCTTAGGAGACAAAGTGCATGAGATGACACTATCTGTGCCTTTTCATCACCTGTTTCATGGTGAGAACTTCTGGGTTTATGCCAATTTCAACCATATTTGACAGAGAAGCAGAGATACCAAGTTATTAAGTCCTGAAAAGTTTGAGTAAGAGTAGCCTGAATGTAGAACACAATGAATGAATGATGCCAGAAAAGCTGCAGAAGGAAAACCTCATAGAAATACAAATATAACAAAGGTATGACCAACATTTGCACTTTATATTGTGCTAAGAAACTAAACCCACAGATCCTTCTTTTGCTTTGTTTAGACCAAGCTATTTATTTTATTATCTTCTTAAACCCTCTGCTTATCAAGCTTTGATAGCAAGTCATTCCCCAGATTAGTTGCATGTTGATAGTTCACCAGAATTACAGAATCATAGAATGGTTTGGGTTGGAAGGGAGCTTGGAAATTATCCAGTTCCAATGTCCCTGTCATGAGCAAGGACACCTTCCACTAGACCAGGTTGCTCAAAGCCCTGTCCAGCCTGACCTTGAACACTTGCAGGAATGGAGAATCCACAACCTCTCTGGGCAACCTGTTCCAGGGCCCCACTGCCCCTATAGTAAAGAATTTCTTCCTGATATCTAACCCTATGATCATACAGACATTTCAGATGCACCCTTTATGTCTCAACCCAGTCAGTTTGTGGCTGATGGTAAAGGATGGAGACTTTTCTGGATAATTCTGAAAATAATCCAGAGAATTTTTTTGAACAGCATATTGTTCAGCAGAAGCCATTGTAATGGAATGAATTTGACATATACAGACAGAAAATAATTTTTTGCAACATTTAGAAGCTGAAAAAATCAGAGAGATTGACGAATTAAGGAAAGATGCATTTATATTGCAGTTCATTTGAAATCTGATTCATACCTCAAGCATTTTTGTGGTCCTGAGCAACCTGACATAGCTGGTGGCATCCCTGCCCATGATGCAGTGGTTGGAACTAGATGATCTTTAAGGTCCCTTCCAACTCAAAGTATTTTTTGATTCTATGAAATTTTTGCTTGTCTTCATTCATTTCACACCCATTTCCTATGTCAGTTCCAATTGCACCTCTAACATTTCTGTCCTACCACCTTCTTTTTGGCTTCCTGCCTATCTCTGTTCCTCAATGCCATGCACACATTTAGTAGCTACATGAGTAGCCTCAACAGAAGTTAATTTAAATAACATGTATTTGCATTGGAGGTCTCCCTTCCAAATACCTGCCAGGCCCAGTGCTGCCTGGTTTATATGAATTAATGGCATCACTGCCTAAGGTGCAGAAGCTCTGAGAACTAATCTACTGCTCTGTAATGATTTGGTTCTTATTACACTACGATGATAAAGCTTGCAAGCTGAAAAAAGTGTTTAAGTGCACATTAAACACATGCTTAAGCCTTAATGGTGATAATAATAACACCAATTCCAAATGTATAGCTGTGAAATAGGGGAGAGAAACCTGGATTACCTACTGGAATCATATATTCTACCCTAAATTGAAAGTGCAATGTGCAATTAAAAGATGAGATGATGAGATGAGATGAGATGAAATGGATTCATACCAGCTTTTTTAGTACCACAGGACAGTGTTTATTAATTTTCATATTTTAAAGCCATTATTAAAAAGTAAAACATCTGATTTGACTTCCTGTTCCTTCTCATCCTGTTAGGCCTGTATCTAGCCCATAACTTGTGTTGGACTAACACAGTTCTCCCTCAAAGGTGACTCAATTTAAATTAAGTAGCATGCACCAGGAAATGGAAACTCCATCATTCCTTTCTGTAGTTTCTTAATCAGCCTCATTGTTAAAAGATATGTGCCTTATTTCTAAGATGAACATGTCTAGCTTTCATATCCATGATTCTTGTTATCTGCTTTCTGACAGATTAAACTGCCCTTTCGCACCTGGCGTTTTCTGTATTATGCAGTGTAATCAAAGCATTTCTCAGTCCTCGTTCATGCAGGCTAAATAAATAGAGTTCTTCATTTCTTACACCATCAGGCACTTTCCTCACACCTCTAATCCTTTCAGCTCTTTCCTTCTGTGTCCCCTCTACATCTACAGCACCCAACCCAAAACAGGACTCTCACACCCCATGCATGGACCTCCAGATCTGGAGGAGATCAGAGCTCCTGATCTCTAGTGGGGAAACCATCCAAAAAGTTCTGGCTTAGCCTAATTTATTTCTATTTTATTCGGACAAGCTTTTTAAATGCAGACAGTACAGGCAGAATGCAGGGTAAGGAAGCAATGACCCCGCAGATGTGAAGATGCAACAAGCCTTTTCATGGGGACAGCAGCAGCCTTGTACCTCAGCTACAGCCAGAATGTCCCATCTGACTGTGCCATCACCCAGCTCCAACAGGGCAGCTCTCCTGAGGGAAACTTGGGCTGGCCAGTTATTGTAAATTGCATCAGGCTAATTGAGCTTTGATTTACAGATGTCATTTTACATAGTCATTTTATACTTGGTAGAATGTGGTTTGATTACCCCTTACTGTTGCCTTATCTTCAGTAGCTACAAATGCTATTAGCAGTTGTGCAGCAACTTATTCATCTTTAACAATATAACAATAAACCCTATACCATGGTTAGCCATGCAGGAAATGTCACTTGCAAATTATCATTTCCAATTATTCAGTATTAATTTAAGGGACACAGTTATCAGTCCAGTAACAATTCCTTTCTTTATATGACCTCCCATTTAACAGCTAAAAATTTCACTTTTTCCCCTCTTTATTGTATTTCTTTTATATTCTCTCTTCTTTTCTTTTCTTTTCTTTTTTTTCTTTTCTTTTCTTTTCTCTTTTCTTTTCTTTTCTTTTCTTTTCTTTTCTTTTCTTTTCTTTTCTTTTCTTTTCTTTTCTTTTCTTTTCTTTTCTTTTCTTTTCTTTTCTCTTTTCTTTTCTTTTCTTTTCTTTTCTTTTCTTTTCTTTTCTTTTCTTTTCTTTTCTTTTCTTTTCTTTTCTTTTCTTTTCTTTTCTTTTCTTTTCTTTTTTCTTTTCTTTTCTTTTCTTTTCTTTTCTTCTCTTCTCTTCTCTTCTCTTCTCTTCTCTTCTCTTCTCTTCTCTTCTCTTCTCTTCTCTTCTCTTCTCTCTCTTCTCTTCTCTCTGTGCAATCAGAAATAGATATTGAAGTTCTTGGAAAGATCCATACCTCTTGTCTAAAGGGAAAGTGTTGCAAAGTCACAGAAATGATCTAATCAAGTTCAGTGAGAGGAAGCTGTTAGGAAAGGCTGAAAAGCTTGTTTCTGTGCTGTGTGAGGTTCCAACAATTGTTTTAAGCATCTACAGATGGTTAGAAAATAAACTGAGGTTTATTTTGATTTAGAAGAGGAAAGGGAAAGGAAAAACCCAAGAAACCAGGTTGTTGGGACAGCACTGTATTAACCAGCCTGAAAGCTCTGGGAGTCTCAGTGGTTCTTCGGGCTGTTCAGGGCAGCAAAACTGGCTGAGAAAACCCTTGCTGTTAAAAACTGCCTCCACAGACCTTCCTTCCCCACGGTACCTGCCCCCTCTCTCTGGAAGGAGTCATGATCTTGAAGACATGCAGCTTCTTTCTTCTGTCTATAAAAATTCAGGAGTGCCCCTTCTTGGTCCTTATCCCCCACCACTCTCAAATTTGTCTGTGATTAATGGGGCAGCACAACACTACCCAGCAGAGCAGTAACTTATCTGGGTCATGTTTCTGGGAGGGATAAACCCAGGCTCTCTCAGGGTTGAACTGTGAGCTTTCACTTCCTAAATGACTGTTCAAACCAGCGGGCTATTAAGCAGGGGAGATCATACACCACTGGCTGGGTTTGCAAAGCAAAGCAGCTAGAACTGCATTTTGTGAGGGCCCTGATCCTATTAGAATATTTTAGGCAAACTCTGAGAACACCCACACAGTCAGAAGACCAAAGTCCTTCTCCACCTAACTCAGGATCCCAAGGGGATTAGGCATAGGCCAACTCTCCCACTGCTAAATTAAGTGGCTAAGAAGAAATGGGATATTTACTGTCTGGAATTGCCTACCTTCCTACATCAGCTACAGAGGGAGCCCAAACAACTGGCTTAGACCAAATGCCCAAATGCCTGTAAATAGATAAGATATATCCCCCTTTTTGAGCCTCAGTTCCCTATTTATAAAATGAGAAAACTAAGATTACTTCCTTCCGTCGTGGGTTATTATTAGGATAAACCTAACTGTGAGTTTCTTTTGTATTCTTAGGACAAGGTCAGAAACTATCCAGAAGCAGCAGTGCTCTGGGAAAGAAAAAAAAGAAAAATTAAAAATCAATTCCTTTGCTCTAAGAGAATTCCTTTGCTTTGTGCACCAGTTTTGCTCTTCTCTCTTCAGGCTCAGCTTGTTCCTTGGAGCCAGTGATCATGGATGCAGCAGAGCAGGAATAGCTCCTTCTCCTTCACTTCCTGTGGATGGATTAGAGGACATCTTGCCTCTCTAACAAGCAGAGTCTCACCTTATCTACACAAGGAAGATCCAGGGAACACCTTATTTGGGTGCCCGGGGAGATTAAGATTAAGCAGACCTACAGGACAAGCTCCCATAAAACTGCAGAGATCTGAAAGCAGCAAGGGCAGCTCAGGCTTATGCAAGACCGCACCTAACACGGGGTGAGCAGCAGCAGACGTTGTCAACTCGTCAGTGAAGGGTGGTAGGTCCACTCTGTGCTTTCTCAGGAAGTTTTTTATAAACATAAACTCATTTGTGGTTGCTGAGTTTGAAACGATTATTCCCACAAACAGACCAATAGGAAGCAGAAACAGACCGAGTGCGTATTTTTCAGTTTGTGGTCTCCCCTGGGTTTAAATACAAAGACAGAGTTAACAAAATGAATGACAACATTACACCTGAAGACGATTAGGAAATAAGATAAGCCACCCCTGTGTTTATCTTTGACAGCCATTACAACACAACGTAGCCAATATGTAGTTCAATCGGTTCTGATGACACTTTCTTTCTCTTTTTATGATAAGAACCGTTAGGTTTAAATCCTGCCAAGTAAAACGAGCCTAGATATTGGCAGCACTGATAAGCGTAGCTCTGCCTTTGGGCTAATAACAGTTGATACACCTATTGGGTCATAAAGCAGTTTGCAAATGTTAATGAATTTGATTATCATTTTCTACTAATTTACAAAGAGATTTATTGAGGTATTCAGGCAACTAAATGTGCCACTAGGCACTAATGGATTTTTAAAAAGTCCTTTGGGCATTTAACTGCCACTGAGAGTCAAGAGAGCACTTGAACCCACATACAGGTCCTGCTAGACAGCTGCCACCCAAACACTAGGTGATTCATTTCAGCACCCAGCTGAAGACAGCAATATGCCTCACACTGTCCTGAAACCCAGGAGCTTGTAGTCTGAGTACAGAACAGGAGGTAAATGGGGAAGCTTGCAGGACTAATGAGGCAGTTTTGGTCCCCACAGAACACTGTGCCTGCACAGAGCCCCTGTAGAGCTCTCTGCTGTCAATCCCTGTGCAATTAGCTCTACATCACTTTGTGTGGAATTAATTTCACAGAGGTCATGCAGCTAAAACTGCTGCTCCTATGTCAGGGGTTAAAGCCAAATGTACAAATTCTTTCACCAGTGACTCACTCCCACTTTTGTCCCATCTTTTCAGTTCAACCTGGGGCGGGGGGGAAGCACAGAAGTGCTCCTTAATGAACAATGGGTGAGATTTAAAAAGCAACAAATTACATTATTGTCCTTAAACCTGCATTGTTTCAGGCTCCCCCATGCATCAGTATTAGCACAACTGAACTGCACAAGGGCAGGCATAAGGCTGGAACTGGGAGAGATGGGCTATCTTTTGATATGCATATTTCTTTTTGCAAGCTCTCCATGTCTGCTCAAGGATCTTGAGATGATGCCCAACTTCCAAGTCTATAAGAATAACTTTTAGCCCTAATGAACAAGTCAGAGCAAAATTAATATGGCAGCTCACTCTTTTTCCACCAAATCAGACACAGAAAGACTGATGGGGAATCCATAATTTTGCTTGTATAATTCACCTTACACCTCAGTAATTCATTTACAGATATTCAGATATTCATTTCCAGTCCATCAATGTTCCATTTCAGGAGACTGCCAGGGTGTTTACTGGCTCTCTAAGGCTAGGAAGGGGATTTTTTTTTTTTTCCAAATAGCATGGAAGGAAGTTTATCTGTTCAGTTTGAATCTGGAGGTAATTTGCTGTTCTCACTGCTATATACCAAGAGAAGAAGCAAATACAGAAACTGTCATTTATACCACTAATGGACTTAATGAAAATAGTCCAGGGGAGTAACCAATGCTTTATTCATAGTGATAAGCTATGACTTAGCTAAAAAATGTGACCTTTAATTGTCTACAAGTGTAATTTCCAAAACTCTCCCATGTGCTGTAGAGTTTAAAACTCTCTCTTAGCTCTACTTAGGCAGATGTAGCTTTTAATCAAAAAATCATGATTCTGTGGCAATTTGACAGCAACAAGAAGGTGCTGCCCTGACATACCTGGGCATTCAGCAGCACTGCTCCTTCAGACCTCGTTTGCAAGGAACGTGGCTGTGGGTCTTACACATCCAGGGGAAGTGGAAAATGAGCTCTTTGACAGCAGCAGAGGAAGAGAGGACCGGCCCACAAGCTTCATGTGGCATTTGGCTTTGTGAACCTGTGCACAAAGTCAGAGCTTTGTGTAAGCACATACCCAGGCACTTGAATCCCACAGAGATGATAAGGCAGATATCAACAGCATATCCTTCCACAGGATGCCTGTTAGCTGGCAAATCTCATCCAGTAGGGCCTCACTAACCTACGTGGAGGCAGCCCCAACTCTCATTGTGAGTTTGGAAATTCCACACCAAACAAGGCACTGCAAGGAGGTTTTCCCCTCAGATAAAATGAACATCCAAAAATTTATCCCTGTTGTTTTGTGAGTTGAGTAATGGATTTTTGCTTGAATCCACGGAAGAAGTAGCCCAAGAGATTTTGGCAGATCATAAGCCTGGTGTCGGCATTCCAGATTTGGCCCAGTCAAACTGAGAAGACCAACCACAGAATCACAGAATCCTATGATAGTTTGTGTTGAGAGGGACCTTAAAGGACATTTAGTTCCAGCCCCCCTTTGAGCATCTTCATGGCTCTTGTCTGGACTCACTCCATCAGGTCTATGCCCTCCTTGATTAGCTCATCTCCTTAACAAACTTATGTTCAGGCAAACCCCTGTCCATTGCCTTTCCTCAAAAGAAATAAACCTCCTCAATATTCCTTCGAAAGCACAAGAGACCTTCAGAAAATTAAAATAAAATATATATGTTCATGAAAATAGGGGGGTCATATTCTTAGAGGTTGCAGATATTTCTTCCTTCTGTCGTTCACAGCACTAAGAGTGGAGGAGAACTCTGATCTGTTGAAGCAAACAGAAAGACTTCTGAAATATACAGGATGGTGAAAAAGCCATAAATTTGGAAATTAAGGGAAGAAATAACATCTGGTAGATCAAGACTTTTACTTCCACTGCTGGAGGACTAAAAGCCAATCAATACCAAAAGGTGCAGTTAAGAGATCCCTTCCCTACACATACTCCACTCTCAGTTTCAAGGTTTTATCCCAGGTGGCTTTATGGCACCATCCCTAAATTAGATAAATGCAAGCCAGAGATAATTCAAGCCAAATGTTTCAGCTAGAAGTATTAACTTCCTTCTTCCAGAAAACAGTGATTTCACCTCATCAATATTTTAAAAATATATTAATTTGTGATAAAATCTAAATATATTTATGGTTTATGACAAATTTTTTGTGTGTCAGGTATTGTTGCCATATTCAGAACATTTCTACTCTAGTCCAGAATTAGGTTATAAATTAAAACAGACAAGTCAAATCAATGAAGTAAAAGTGAAATTGTCAATTCCACTTATCCTACACATAATTTCAGAATTTTGGCCATGCAGGTGGTTTTTCATTTTCTTACCAATGGGAGACAGTAAAAAATCATGATTTGGAATCCCCTGTAGTACAATAATCCTGACTTCCCATTGCAATTGCTCTACTCTTGCAATATTTTCAGCTCAGATTTCCATCAGCTGAACTCTTGTCCTTACAGATAAGGAAAGTGATTTTCCTAAATTTACATCTATTTGGGATAGTTTTGGAATAATAATTATTCAGAATACTTTTAACTCCCTACATCTTGTTTCAGGCTTTTTGCCAACCTTTAAGTTCCATCTCTGAATTCACATCTCTCTCACAGTCTAGAGAAAACCTTGTTTGATAATGGATAGGAAGACAGTGAGGCAAGGTTGCTGATACAGCACAGAAAAGAATTGGTGCACACAGCTAATCTGTGTTTATTAATTTTTTATCAGGTCTTTTCCTCTACCCATACTGTAAAGAGAACATAAATGTGCATTAAAATGGAAGCAGATTAGAGATTCACTAGACTCTGGGAGACTACACTCCTACTTAGGGTTGAACATGAGTCCAAAATTAAAGTTAATCGAATACAGCCAGATTTACAAAAGTTTTTAAATGCCTAAGGATGCAAACAGTGTAACCTCTCAACCCTTACTTTAAGTGCACCTTTTCTTTTATTAATTGTTACCATGAGTGCAGGAAAGACTGACTCAGACAAATCTCTGCACAGCTGCACACGGGATGCTGGTAGATAACACACATGAATTCATTTAAATGCCATAGTCTCACTCCTTCCTCCCTTCCTACTCCTTCACTTCTACCTACATCCTTCCATCACTCCCATCAGCTCCTGTGACACCTCAGGTCTCTTTCTGACCCAGGTCAGCTCTCAGCTGGCAGAAGACACAGCAATAGAGAAGAGCTGTTTTCTGCCCAGGTTACAGGACAGCAGTAGCTCAGCGTAGGGTCTGACGTGTTTCAACAATTAAAGAGGTTGGATTAACCAAGTTAGCAGTTGGGCTTGATGATCTTAGAGGTCTTCTCCAACCTAAATGATTTTAACGTTATCTGATTGCACCCAGGGATGGGAGGAAGGAAGAAATGGGAGAGGAGGAAAGAGGGAATCCTGTTAGATTAGCAAGCAGTAACACAGCGCCACACACAAAACACAGTAATTGTTTCTCACACCCCGGTTTCAGAGCAAAATTCAACCTGAAGAGGCTTTGTCTTGTAACAAAAATAACCACAAAGTTCAAAAGACATCTTTTAATGTTTTTAGAAGATTGTGCTGAATAATAGATGTGGCTTCATGTTTGAAACTTTGCCTGTTTAAACGTGATATGACCACAATCTTGTTTTTGCACTTGTAATTCAGTTAGAGAAAGAAACATGGAGAAAAGTAAACCTGGAAATGTTCACTAATGGCTCTGTAAACAATGAGTATGAGCTTCATGCAGCCATTTTTTGCAAATATTCAGTAAGTATGGCACACAATTCCAAGTGAGCTGTTACTGCAAGGCCTGGATATGCCTAAATGGATATTTTATCAGCACTCTCTTGGAATTTACAACCAGGCTCAGCAATATATTCTTCAGCAATGCATCAGCATGCACCCTACTCTTCTCTACTGTTGTGAGACCTCACCTGGAGTACTGCATCAAGATCTGGGGCCTCCAACACAAGAAAGACACAGACATTCTGGAACAAGTCCAGAGGAGATCCACTAAGTTTATCACGGATGTTGGAACTAGATGATCATTCAGATCTCTTCCAACCCAAACCATTCTGTTATTCTATGATTTGCATAAGATGCTCCATTCATTTTGACAGACCCAACACTGTCTCTAAACTGATGGGAAAAAAAAAGATTCTTCCAATAATTACTCAGCTACTATGCAACTTCATACAAAGTATGCCACAAATAAGCCATCATTTGTTTTTGAAACCTGTGCAACAAGAGTTTTCTAACACTTTTCCTCATCCTCCAAAAGGGTTTCAGAATTACAGAGGAGGTCTCATTTTATCAGTGCCGATGCCTGTTCTCACAAGATGAGAACCGCAAGGCTTGGTAAATATTTTCCAGGCTTCCAGGGTTACCTTTTGTATTTATTACTTGTTGGCCACTTTTTACAGTTTTCTGGATGACTACCCCAACCTGTTGCACTGTACATCTCAATAGTTAGTAAAGAGAGCAGCTTGCTGTAGCTCTAGAGACTTTGGCACAGGACATGCTGGCAGTTACGAGGCCGAGCTCATCCCATTCCCACTGGTTTTCTTCTTTGGGTTTACATCAGACACCTCTAAAAATCATTCAAAGGAACTTCAGAGAAAGATCTGCAAGATCTTGACCTGGTGTAAGCCAGTAGTACCTCAATTACTCTTGCAGCTTTCTTTATATCTGTAACAAATTCGCTCCTTAAAAAAGTAATAGAAAATCCTACTCCATAAGGCAGGAAAACTCCTTCTTTAGGGTGCAACAAAGATGGCCTTCGTTTGTATTTGACCTGAGTGGGGATTTTGATCTGTCTTCAGAAACCAAGCTTCAGGTGTAAAACTCCAGAGGAAGCTGTGCCAAAGGGAAAAATGGGGGGATTACGTTTTTTCAGGCAGGGAAATTTCCTTCTTAATGTTCAATCTATGTGAACAATGGGCTGAATTCTTTTCCCCCTCTGGCAATTGAATCATGTTGTACTGTAAATAATGTGCTACAGTGTGGCCCTCCCCCTTCCTAAAGAAAAAGAAAAAAGAAAAATATAAACCTCTCCCATAGCTGGCTATGCTATATTATTACTCATTGACTGCATCAGCACAGGTCTACATGAGACATTTGTCAAAATCCCTGCCAAGAGAAAGTTTTCATTTTCATCAATTTATTTTTAGTAGAGCAGCTGGGAAATCCAATGACTGGCTGAGTAGAGACCTGGAGTTTGGAATGGATAACTGCTTTTTCCAAACACACTTCAGGTTCCCTCTGCCTTCAAGTGAAACCTCTCCCTGGGATCTTATTTGGACCAGGCTGGACAAGAACAGCCCTTTTCTTCCCAGGCTTCTGGGACTCTGCCCAGTTCTAAACAAAAAAGCCCAGTTAACATGGATGGTTTGTTTATCTGTCCCACCTACCGTGGTGGCACAGGGGACAGGGGTGGTGGACAGTTCAGGTCCCCTCCTGCGAGAGGTTTTTGCAATGTCATGGGGAGAATTTGACATTGGTCTTGAACTAATCACCGTGTGGTTCCTCTCAGTTACTGCTTTCCAGGATAAGGCAGAAACACAGGATCCTTCTATACTTAGCAGAGAACATGCACACTGAAAAGTTCTCATAATGCCCCTTCCAAACATTTCATTAAGATGGGACAATCATCCTGGAGAAGTGCTTGTTGGTTACCACTGATTATAGAGAGGGTCTGGACACCTGGTATGACCTAAACTTCATCTTGGGAAGAAGGGCTCTCCCCGAAGTATGATGTGATATTGTTGTCCTTGGGGTAGTGTCAAGCAATTGTGGCAAACCCATCATTTTGCTCTGCAAAAGTGAATTAAATCAGGTGCTAAAAAGAGATTCAAAAGGCACTGTTCATCATGTACTCTCTTTGGGCTAACAATATTTCATTTCCCAGGCAAGTTAAAGCTAAAAAAAACGTTAACCTGGTTTTCTACTACCTATGTGAGTTCTCCAGTGTCTAATATCGTTGCTGAGTTTAGATCAATACCTTTCTCTTTGGGGTAATATCTCAGTGAGAGAGTTGATTTGTCAAACTTTTCCTCAGACTTTGCGTTACTATTTCTCTTCCCTCCTCTTTTCTGCCAGTTTAATTTAATTTAGCAGTTTTATAAATGACCACGGCACTGACAGTGAAATTGAATCATTTCTGTTTTCTTAGGAAACTAAACTTCCTTTTTTTTTTTTTAATTTGCAAAAAGATCAATATTAGGGACAAAATAACACAGGAGAGAAACCTGATTTTCTAAATGAAACCCTTCATACTTGCTGGCTTGATTTACAAGCTTCCAGGCTGCTTTGCAGTTCTCCATCCTCTCTCTTTCCCTCTGCAGGACCCAAAACCCCAGATGCAGTAGGACAGCTACCCCATTTTCCATGTGTGCTACTCATGTCCCATGACAATGCAGAAACCACAGCCTTGTGCTGTGGTAGGGAAGGAGATTTCATGGCAGGAGCAATGAGCCAAATTGACGCCTCTCATGCAGAAGAATGGCTTGACCTGCCAACATTTGTGTCAGTACTGACAGAAACTGTCAAAATCACAGTAGGAACCAAAAGCAGAGATCCAACAGAAGACTTCTATGCCTCATCCATACATAGGTCGTATCTAGGACCGCTGAAACTAGTTAAAATTGATCAATTAAAATATATTAAACCATATTATATTAAAATGTATGAAAATATATTAAAATAAAATATATTAAAATGAAATATATTTATTTAAGTTATACGGAATAAAATATATTAAAATATAATTAAAATTAAAATACTCTGGAGAGAGACTTTTTGCAAAGGCATGTAGTCATATAAGAAGGGACAAGAGCTTTATACTGAAAAAGCTTAGATTTAGATAAGATTTAAGGAAGAAATTCTTTACTTTGAGGATGGTGAGACAGTGGAACAGGTTGCCTGAAGAGGTTATGGACTCCTCATCCCTGGAAGTGTTCAAGGCCAGGCTGGGTGGGGTTCTGAGTAACACAGTCTAGTGGAAGGTGTCCTTGCTCATGGCAAGGGGTTGGAATTAGATAATATTTAAGGTCCTTTCCAACCCAAAACAATCTATGTATTTTTGATTGTATAAAGGCCTCAGAGCAACGTCAAGATAACCTAAATCAATCTAAGAATTACTGTAGTTATATTTTCCATGAAAAACTGGGGAGAAATGTTTTGTGAGCTTCTGAGCATTATTTGTGAAGTGCTTTAGATATTCTGATGCAGAAAAACTCTCCATTTCCATTTAGAAAATTGATCCATCAGGAAAGATATTTCAAATTATATTTTCTTCTGAACAAATATAATCAATACCAGCTTCATCTGAAGTTTTGGCTGTTCATGTAGGACCTGACAACACTTGATTTTATATATGTTTAATTAGATGATTAAAACTCTTGTGGGTAGACAAAATTTTAGTTTTTCAGAACCTCTGCAGAAATGAATTGTAAGTAAAGTGCCAATGCCTCCATGTGATGAAGCAATTTGAAAATAATAAAAAGAAACAGAACAAGTTTTGCTGAAATTACTGGGAGAAGTAGTTTTAATGCAAGTATTCATCCAGTACTGTAATAACAAAAGATTCAAATAAATCCAAGTGAAACATTAAGCAGAACTTTGTGTATATGTAGGAGGGATGGCCCTGGGGAACACACTGGGGTTCTGCAGCATTCACAGAGACAGGACGTTAAACACACACATCCAAAAACGTAAAGTTAAAATATTGTAAAGGCCTTGCCATAAACCTGCCAGAAATCAGAGAAATTTGGAGTAATGATAATTCCCTAGAGATTTGATTCTACTCTCACTCATGCTGGCTTCACATCAATATCGTGCATTTGACATCCCAGCTTTACTATCAGTTCACACCAGTTTAGGAAGAACCAGGTTCTGCATTATTAACTGTTGATGTCCTGCTACTTAACTGTGACCTCAGGACCTTAATTGCCATCGAAGGGGCCTCTTCATTTCAAGCCTTTGTTTTGATTAGATCAATATTTGGAGAGAAAAATGACCCCATGTGTGCAATCTTTCATGCTGCCCTTCGGTCCTTGAATTATTTTCATTATTAAAAAGTGACATGCAGTAAAAAATGTTTTTCATAAGGACTCTGAGGACCTGCAAAGATCAAATGGTTGGACACCAGGGTAAGTAAGAGTCTTTGATAAACTCAGAAGGGTGACTGGGCTACAATTTCTACAACACTTAAACCTTCAAACATGCACAGGGATGTGCAAGAGACTATTTCCCATCTTCCCTTGCAATACATGAACAAAGCATATAGGTGAACATGTTTCATGCAGAAGACCACTCAGCATTCTTCAGATCTATGCTTCAAGAGTGTGAGGCTTGCTGAAATCTCCAGGGGTTTTATATTGGGTTATTGCTCAGTGGAGACGAACAAACAAGCCTTGAGTCTTTGTCTGTGCTGGCTTTCAAATGGCATCATTATTTCTGCATGTGATGCAGAGCCCAGGCAAGCTGCCCTGACCACCAGCTAATCTCCTATAGCCTGCTACTGTGAGTCAGTTGGAGAGCAAACGGAAATAGTCCCTAGGTATAAAGCAAAATCTCCTGGGTAGGGATCTCTAGAGCAATGTTTTCCTCTAAGGCCTAGCTGTATATTTTTTTTAAGGAGGAAACAGCCCCTATGACCACGGGCCTGATATTACATGTAATATGTCAACAGAAATTCTTGGACTTTGGAGTGATTTTAATGTTTCTTACACCTTGGAGGCCCCCATCAATGAAGCTGAAGGTACCTGGATATGGGTCCACAGGACCAGGAATCCCTTCATGGAAGTTCTGTAGCTACATGAAAATGATGCTTTGCCCAAACTATCATAGAATCATGGAATGGTTTGGTTTGGAAGGGAACTTAAAGATCAACTACTTCCAATTTCCTTAATATGGACAGAGACACCTTCCACTAGACCAGGTTGCTCAAAACCCCATCCAACCTTGCCATGAACACTCCCAGGAATTGGGCATCCACAGCTCCTCTGGGTAACCTGGTCCAGTGCCTCACCACCCTCACAGTGAAGAATTTCCTCCTATTATCTAATATGTCTTGCTTCTCAGCATATGCCTTCAACAGATCTTATTAGCTTGGGCAAAGCTCCATCCTAACATGATTTCTGGCTTCCAGTTCAGAGCTGGCCTACATCCAGCCAGCTTGGAGTGTAGGCAAAATGAGCTTCATCCATTTGTGCCCATCTGTGTCAATGTGCCCTCACTGAGAAGCTTTGAGCTAAGCCAGCCTAACTGTCAAAGATATTTGGAAACAGCAGGGATTTCTTTCTCCTTGAGAAAAATCAAAATTGCTTCCACGTGTAAGAGTGACTTGTGGTTTGTGATGAAGAGGCTCTGTCAAACTAATGGCCAACTGGTGATTAAAATCCACTTTCCGTTTACTGTACTGGAGCTAGTGCAAAGTAGCAGCTGGGGGTTTTTTATGGTGTTTCAAATTTAATAAACTTTTTTTTCCCACTATTATGGAACATTAAATACTGGGGAAAAAAAATAAGACCTCTATGTTTTATGTGTTTCTACACCTAATGTCAAGCAAGGTTTTGGAGGAATAAATGCTGGGAAGAAGAGACAAAAAGGAAAGGCTCCTCACTGAACATGCTGAGTGCTCCTAAAAGCTGTTGAGTTCTTCCTGTTCTTAAAGTGGAATTTTTCAAAATCATTTTTTGGTAGGATTCATCTTACCTTGGTTTGGTCATCTACAAGATAAAAATGGGATTCAGTGCTCGACAGACACGCAAATTTACATGTTTGTGTGTAGATGTTTTTATGTGAATTATGAGTTTAATTCAATTGCTCCCACATAGATGTCAACTATAATTTTAGAAGTTGTGGGCTACCCAAGCCATTTATACATCTTGTAGAAATAACACAACCTATAGGAAGCCAAAGCCTTTCTGGAGAGGAGCTGAAAAACCTTAAAGAAAATTCCACAGGGCACTTCAAAGAGAACTAAGTACCATTTGAGGGTATCTGAATTGAAACACATGTAAATTCACTATAGTTAATGGAGAACAGGGATGTGATTCAGTTGTGTAGATATGGACATCTAGTGTCATCTGAGATTATGTAATATATCCAAAATTTCTGTATGGCTGGTACCTGCAGTTAGGAAGTCTGCTGGAGGTGAGGACAGATCCACTAGGATAGCTCAGACAGCTATAACCACAAGATAATCTGCAAGCTTAAATAAATGCAGCTGACCAAATTCGTTTACTGGAGAATAAAATTAAACATAGGCTCCACAAATTGTCTTTACTACATCTCCATTCCTTCTTAAGAGAGATGAAGCATTTACCTCACATGTAGATGTAGCCTTCCAAAATTTCAGTCTCTAACTGAATCCTGCCCTAGACATCCCAAATAAATTATTTACTTGGACTTCTATTAAAGTCATGAAGTGAGACAGTGGGTGATTGACCCCACTTGGACTTCTGCCTTAGGATGGGATGAATCAATCTCCAGAGGTGCCTGTATCTCCCCACTGAACAAAGAGCAAGCCTACCCAACCAGATTAAATACATTGCCTGCCTCTCAGATGACTGAACAGCCCACCTCTCCACTGGTATCTCTTTATTTTCACTGGTATCAGCATTTATTAATTTAGTGGAAGGACAGCCCAAGTCTGAGCATTTCTGGGAAGCCCACCTCTAATATCTTGGAGTTCACTAATGTAGTCTGCTTTCCCTCATCCAAGCAACTTATGGCTCAGAGAGTTCTTGAGCCAGAAATGTATCTTTGTAATCCACAGCCCTTGTTGACCTCTTCTTTCACTGGTTTG
Source organism: Chiroxiphia lanceolata (assembly GCF_009829145.1). Lineage (NCBI taxonomy): Eukaryota > Metazoa > Chordata > Aves > Passeriformes > Pipridae > Chiroxiphia > Chiroxiphia lanceolata. The sequence goes on along the minus strand of NC_045641.1, from coordinate 4,721,647 downwards.
TGCAATTGCTTTTCTAATCCTTGTGAACGTTTTGGTATTCAGATAACTCACAGCAAAAGAGGAACCTCTTCCTTTTGTATGCTTTGAACTTGTCATCTATCAATTCCATAAGGATCTCTACTAAAGACCCCTTGAAAATATAGCCCAGCTGTGTGCCAGTTTAACACAGAATTGCTCTCTTAGCTCCACAGAAGGTCTGCTGAGCAACTTTATCAAAGTTGTCACTGTTCATATTGAACCTGAACGTTCAGGGCAGAAGGAGGATCAGTTTCTCATTGTTTCTACTTTGGATCCTCCCAGAGAAAAGGGTTCACTTCATGTACAAAGAAATTCAATGAAATATATCAGTGACTCATACCAGATGCACCAACCAAGATGCATTATGAAATCAAGCTCTATGACTTCGCTCCAGCTGAGATTCATGTGATTTTCTTTCATTCCATAAAATGCAGTCAGAAACCCCATATAAGCAAGCACTGCTGTGATGCCTGAAATGGGAGAAAGTTGGAGGGGAAACAAGAGAAATAGAAACAAGGTTGCTTCATAAACTGAATTTATGTGATTTCTAATGAAACTTTCACCTTAGTACGCCTGTACTCCTTATAAGGCACTCTGTGTATGTGCATGTGTACATAAAATCACTTCTCTCAGCTCTATCTTTATGCAGAGACAGGAAGGGTGGTTTTGTGGTTGAGAGAGTGATGCGGGACTCAAGAGGTCTGGGTATTATTCCTACACACTTCCTCTGTGATTTTGGGCAAGTCACATAGGTCCTGATCCTGAAAACACCAATGCACCTACTAAAATCTGCTGTCATAAGTGGTGTCAGTGAACAGGCCAGATTAGACATGGAGAGAAGAGTAGGCAGCAAAGAGCTGCCATACTTCAGTTATCTTTCTGTGAACTGGGGGTGTAAATTAATCCTCCACTCATTACCCTATTGATTCTATTTCTACGCTCTTTCCAAAGCTCAGCCTGTTGGGTATTTGGACAATGAAGACATCTCAGTTGGGCCTTGTAGGACCTTATAAGATGGTCACCAGAGGTCTCTGATATTTCTATTGCTCCTCTGTTTGCTCCAATTCCCATGCACATCTCTATGCCCTCCATCTCTTCTCTTGTTTTTGGTATTTTCTTTCAGCCAGCAGCAGAGATTACTCAGAACGCGTGTAGTGCAAGGCTAATATTTCCTAGCCATCCAACATGCTCACTCTTTTTGTTTCAGTATTCAGGATTAAATAGACAAAGTAATATTTGTTTTGGTTTTCTTTTTAATCATTATTTAAATGGCTGCAATAGTGTATGCCTTATGTTTAGTTTAGAAAGTACATTACATCAGTGGTTGTTTTCCCAGTCTTGTGTTCTCCTAAATGTTCTTTCTGCCCTTTCCTTGTCTGCTCTTTTATAAGCAAGCTCGGAAAGAGGAAACATTTGAGTTACATTACGAGCTGTTCAGTCTGGCTGGGAAGCAGAGCTATTGTCACTCACCAAAGGTTTACTCACTTTGACTTCCTCTAAGAACCAACAAACATTTGGCAGTGACTCCAGAGCTGAGTTAATTGTTAATAATTCGTGGCCTCCCTATATATGTCATCTGGATAATTATTGCAGTCTGCCAAGATGAAGAAAAGGGTAACAGTGAGCAGCCTAAGTCCAGAAAATGAGGTTCTTGTCAAAGGAAGGCCTTGTTTTGAGCCATATTCTGGCTACTGTGGAGGCACAGGATCAGAAATCTTGCCTATTCTCCCATCGGGGGAGACCCTCGGGTGGTCATAGTTCTGTGGAAGCAATTCCCACCATTCCCACCATGACCACAGACATGCCTGAGGGCAACATCAACAGCGCCCAGTTGCTGTCAGCAACTGGTTCATCTCACGCTCTGCATTACACCAACCAGTGAAGTCCATTCACAGGAGAAGAGGCAAAAGAACGAGAAGTTTCCAATAATTTCAGTAGAGCAGTTTTTATCACAACCAAACCAATGATCTGTCCACATAATGATATTCAAGTCCAAATATACCACTTCTGTGTAAGCAATATTTGCAGAGCAATGTGGTATCAGTAGCAGATGTGGTCACTGGCACTATCATTTGGTGGATTACTCAGTAAATGGGAAATAATTGCAGGCTAATTTCAGGTTTCATTTAGAGGTACTCCCCTTGTGCCTCCTCCTGCTCTGCTGTCCTTTCCCTTTCCTGATAGACTCACTGTAACCTTCCACAATGCCAACAAAATATTTCCAGTGAATGCACAATATTGTCATAAATGTTAATGTTAAGTTTAATTTTCTTTCTTTCTGACTGCCTATTTTGCAGTAACAATACTAAAATGCAATCTGAAGAAGAGCACAACAACTTTTTTAAGAACTCCAAACAACACTGCAGAGAGCCCAGTTACTCACCTCATGATGTTCATTGCCCCATTTCCCACTATCCAACATTTCTCAGCAAAGGAGATCAGGATATGAACTCTCATTAAAACATCAGGGGAAGAAATATGCAGGCAAAATGTTTGTATCTGAACTGGAATATAAACTAAGCCCTGGGAATAAAAGACTCTCCAACTTGTACTTTTATAATGCAAAGTTACACAAAACCCCCTCACTATTAAGTAAAAGAAAGATACTTTGCAGCTCCCTAGCCTCCAGTAACCAAGGATCTCAAATCTCTTTATAAACATTATAAGCATGAATTAATTTAGACTGCTAACAGCCCTGAAAAGCAGGTACTATTAATCCTTCTTAATGTATAGGTAAAGTGAGGCATCGAGTGATGAAATGAGTTAGTCACTAAGTGAATCAGTAGCTGATCCAAAAATAAATAATTCTAAGTAGCTTTGCAATCTAAAATAAACAAGCTGAAAAAGAGAAGGTATGGGTTGGCAGGGGGTGGAAATGAGGGAACGAGGGATAGTAGGGAATTCTAGTAAGTGATATTATATGAAGGCAGTGCCTCTTAAAGCACCTAAATAACTCATACATCATTATTAAATATTTATTTCCCCAAGTTCAGGAATTTGGGGAGATGGGAAAGCTGGTTCTGCTACATCTGTTCTTAAATTAACATGTTTCTTCTAAGCCTTCATTAGAGAGAACTTCAACAGAAAAAGCAGAGGGGAAAAGAAACCTCTTCTGGAATGCTTTTAAAGGGAGAACCAAAGCAAAATGCATGGGAGAAGCAGAACATGTTATCAACTGTCATAGGTTTCATTCCTTGTTTAGTGAAGCCATCTAAGGAGAAGCTGTGTGCACATTCCTGCCAATTTAGCCTGCCTCAAGGACTACGGATGAATATCAGTTTTTGGGGAATTCATTCGGGCTTTGCCTGTTCCTGATACATGAAGAGTCCATCTTCTCCTTCTCCCAGTGATGGGGCAGAATTAGTGTGCCCAAATTCCCAGCTACAAAACCACATCCACTACTCGTTGGAAATGTTCTGTCCCTATTTAAAAAGTTCATCTTACCCTCTGTAGAAGTGAAGGCAGGACAGGTGTTTAGCTCCATCACCTCAGTGATAGATTCATGCATGCAGCCTGTCTGGAGAAGGAGGTAGTAACTCTGGAACTGATTAAAAGAGACATTTATGGGATTTGGAGGAAATCACATCCAGTTCAGCAAGATCACACTGATGATGACCAGGAGAGGGATACCTCATTAGCGTTTAAGAGTGCTTAGTAAAGGATCCCTTAAAAGAAAATTCCAACCCTTCTAAACTACTGTTCCCGCCCATCTTTTAAGCCTCCCAAAAGACTCTGTATTAGCAGACACAATTCATCATGCTCCCTCCTCACCTCAGAATAAACAGCACAGGTTTCAACCTCCCTGTTCAACCCACCTTAGCCACTCTACCCTGCAAACTGGCTCCTTCTTGAGCGGAGACTTCAATAAGGTCTCCACACCGGTTTCATTCTCAGGTGAGCTGTTGAGGTTAAGAACAAGAGGCATTTTCACATAGGCAGGTGCAGAAACACCTAATCTTTTCAGCCTGGGCTGAGAGCTGGCTCCAGTTCAGGCTGTATATTTTGGCAGCTCATTCACAACACGGCGTTGACTGCATGACACAACCTCAGGCTCGGTGATTGCCCCTCACCTTGGAGCAGGGGAAGGTGAGATTATATCTGTCAGCACCCAGTGTGGATCTGGGCTCCCTAATACTCATCCCAGGAGAGGAACTGGGAGTGGCACAGCCTGCAAATATCCCAGTGCTCTCATGAAATGGCATCTGGAGAGGAGGGAAGGTCTGAAACCACCTTTGGTCCTGCTGATCCACTTCAGGAACAAACAGGAGTTGTCACACGATCAGGTGAGCAGAAAGGTAAGGAAAGGTCTGAGCAAGGCAGGCTGGATCAGGGCTGTCCATGCCCACATCAGCAGAGGAATGCAGATGACACAGACCCTCCCTCCTCGACTGACTGGCTGCTGTGTACAGGATGTTTTGTTCTTTTCCTTTCCTGTTTTCTCTTCTTTGTGGGACAGTGTTTTTGTTTTGTTTCTTTTCTCCTTTTCTCTTTCCAAACCACAGTTCAGGCCAACATAAATTATTTTCTTTTTTTTTTCTTTTTTTGTTTTTATTTCTTCTTCTAGGGCAGGCCACAGAGATACTCTCTAGGAAAAAGAAAGATTTTCACTCTTCATTTCTTTGTCGCCTCCACTCACCACCTGAGAGTGGTGCTGAGCATGTGATCCCTGAGTGGGATCCCCATACAACACAGGAGATATTTTGGATCAGACAGTGTGTTCTGCGCTCTGTGTAGCTGTTGCAAAGCTGCTTCCATATTGGGATGTGAGAGCTAGTTTGACAATCTCTGCTCCATCATTGCAGAATCCTTGGTCACCTCGCTGGCTGCAGATTTGTCACAAAGCACTTAGGTACCCAGAAAGGCTCCAGCACAAAGCTGATGGTGACATATCTCTCTACTTACACATCCTTCATCCCAGCTGCCTTGGGCCTGCACTAGGACACAAACAAACTCAAAGCACCACCTTTTACAGAGCCCTGAGGTAGCTTGTTTTGTCCAGAACCATCCCGCTCAAATTTCACCACTTATCTTAACACCTGCCTCTGTCCTTCAACTACATCCTCCTTTTAATGTACTTGTGGTTAGACAGGTCAGGGCTTAGGGTTAGAGTCCAGTTGATGGGCAAGTGGTAAACATGACCTGCGAGTGGGTTTTGATACAGCTCCACTAACCCACTTGACACGTGGTTTTGTCCACCTGAGAGCAGGGCACTGCTGAATGGCTGTAAAACGCATAAAACCAGCATGTAGGTTATCAGATATTCCTGTTTGGCTTGTCCGGAGTCCACAGGTCAGTACAAAACAGACAACTGGGACAAGTGATGTCTTGGATGTTCGTGTATTTTTTGTAGAGCAAGAACCACAGAAATTACCTGTGTCTCCGTCAGGCACAGCTGGTTCCTATGGCCATTCCAGGCACTAAAGAACGTGTGAAACAGTCTCTCAGGACGTACCCAAAACCAAGGGCAGGCACCTAGAAGAACAGAAGAGTAGAGAGCACAGCTCTGAGTATGGAGACAGGAGCTTTTCCCTCCCTCCATGTGTGTTGGCTGCAGCTCTCTAATGATCTGTGACATTTAAAGGAAGCAGCTACCTCACCCCTGTGAAACTGGTGGAAGTCCTCCCTTTATCTCCTCTTGCACTGGTTCTTCAGATCTGAAACACAGCCACTCCTGTCCCCCTCCCAAGGGTGGCCAGAGAAGGAAAGGGACACCTTACCTCACCCCTTCCATCTCCTTGTTCCCTATCTCCCATGGCAATATTACACATCCTGTTCTCATCATCGCAGTTCATAATAACGAATGTAACAATCTCCTAGAACAATGGGCCCCCGTGATGTCTTGACCACCTGGTGGGGTTTTCTTATTAGCTTCGCAGCCAGTACCTTTTTTCCACTCCATAAAAGAATTAGTCAATCCAGGAGCACACGTCTGGCTTTTGACACAGGCACGGAAAGAGGCGGGGAAGGCAGCTCTTCAACACCGAGTGTTTACGACCTGCTTGGGCCTCGGATGCCGTCACAAATGCTGCCAGATGAGCCCGATCCTACGCATCCCTTTCACCTTCAAAGCCTGCCTCTGCACCTCAGATGAGGCTTCTGCAAGGCTCAGGTCTCATACAGGGATGAACCATACATGTCTCTCCAGACCATCAGCGTAAGAGACATTCTAAGCACTCAAGGTGTAACCATGAGCAAAAAAGCCCAGTTGAAGTGCAAAGATCAGCAGTATTTTTCAAGCCTGTTTTGAAGGTGCTTTTGAGTCTTCCCATCACTACTCAGAGGCTGCTGCCTATCCCCATGACCACAACATATTAGCTCCAGTAGCTTTTTCAGCGACTCAGCTTTGCCACAGCTTCCTGCTTTTGAGCATACCCTGTGTGCACTCGGCTGGAGCTTTGCCAGCCCCAGCTTTTGCTCAGGTTTGGTTCAGTCTCATACAAGATGGGTGTTTGGTATGAGGTGGCTTTTTGTATTGGAAAAAAAAAAAGTCCAACTGCTACACCTGAAGACTGTAGAGGAGCCGCCGTTTCCGATGAAACCTCCTTGCTCCTGTTTTGAGACAGCTCACAGACCTGCATGCATGGGGGTCTCGAAAATGTGCTCCTAATTATTGACCCCTTTCTTCAGGAGCTGCTACCTTCCCCTCTCCCTCAATACATTGGCTAAATCCTTCTCATTTACACCAAAGATAAATTTAGTTTGAAAAGAGAAGAGCTGGGTAGGCTCTGAAGGAATACCCACAGCTATTTTTGTTACACATTTAGCTAATTGGCAGTGCTGATCTGCCAAGCATCCCAGGTGAAGGTAAACCCTTGAGCTAGGTCTGCAGTTAGGGCTTGCTTTCACTGCTGAAAAAGCTGAGTTTGGGTCTTTTCCCTTAACCTCAGGATGGCTGAGGTACCTGAGCTAACCTGATGTAAAACTCTAACAAAAAGGATGTGCTTTTTCTGACTGGGGTGAATTTGCTGAGATCAGTCCCTCATCCCTGAACCCCACCTCACCATGGGTTTGCCCTGGAGGAATACTGATGGGCCTCTTCTTTGTATTATTGCTCTGATTAGCAAACTGAAGCAGCTTAGCTGTGCTTTAGCATGTTTTCCTAATGCAAGTTTAAAATCAAGAACACCAAGATGTTCTTTACCTCAGGCTGAGAGCCAATAGTTATGAAGTCCCTGATCTAAACCTTCATGACTATGCTAAAATAACAAATACAGAAAATGTAAAAACCCTAGGACTAAACAAGTGTTTACCACGTTTCCCTCCACAGCAGCATGAGCACAGTAGGAGAGAGAAATGTGGTTTTCCAGCACTGGCTGGTTTTATGACCCTGGGCAATATTTTCCCTACTGGTTCCCCCCCTTGTTGTCTTCATCCCTACAGCTGGAAGACCTCTGGGGCAAGGACAGTGTCTCATCACAGGCAGGACCTTGAGCAAGGCTTCTCATGGCATTGCAGTGGGGTAAATTACCCAAGAAGACAATTGAGTAACTGAGGTAGGGTGCAAATCAGTGTCCTCTTGTGCCACACCCACACCCACAGTGCATTAGGGACTTACCTTGTTTGTCCCCGTTGACCTGTAACTGGATGCAAAGCCAAGCTTTTCATGCTGACTTTTGATCTAAGAGCATGAGCAAAAGTGGGAGTGAGCAAAAAGTCCCACCAATATTTTGCAAAGATCTCACTCGTTTCCCCTATAACAGAGGGCGTTTTGATTTATGTAGGACCTATATTTTTAAAGTAAGTTTGGGGTTGTGGGGGTTTTTTTCTCAGAAACTTTTACAAGAAAAGCAACATAATAAGGACAGAATGAACAGTGGCCAAGATTAAACCTAAGTTTTGCAAATAAATGGTGCTTTTTCAGTTATTGTTTGAGAGGTGGGGGTCAGTGGGGATCTCCCAGGTAACAAGAAATAGGACAACAGGAAATGGACTCAGGTTAGAGAGGTTTAGATTGGATATTAGGAAAAAAATTCATCACTGTAAAGGTGATCAGGCATTGGAACAGGCTACCCAAGGAAATGGTGGAATCACTGACCCTGAAACTGTTCAAAAAACATGTTTAGGGACATGTTTTAGTGCTGAACTTGGCAGTACTGGATTACTACTGGATGGACTCAATTATCTTAGAGCTCTTTTCCAACCTTAATGATTCTGTGATTCTAAGAAAACCATCTCACCAGCATTTGTCACTCTCTGTGATCTCTCTCCATCAGCATCTATGAAAGTAATTTATTGACAGAGAAGAAGTAAATATGCAAATCCAGGTGAATACTAAGGAATATTCACCAGCAAAAATGCAAGACTTTCTTGGTAGTGAATGTATTGCATTTGCACCAGGAGGCCAGATCCAAATCTGAGAAAAGAGTTTGTTAAATGAGTGCTGTCACCGAGACATTACTCCAAAACAAAACACATTGGTCTAAACTCAGCCACAATATGAGACACATGAGAACTCACATAACATACATGTTTCTAAAAATAGAGCTAGAGCGATATCTGAAGTCTTCAATGTTGATCATCTCCAAGAGATATGCCCTGCCTCAGTCAAGGAACAGACAGTGCACCACGTGACCAGTTTGTTCAATCAAAACACTTTTAATATTGAATGAATGAATGAAACAAAGAAACATTAGAAGGAAACAGGAATTAAAATTAATTGCTTCACCAGCGATTCCAGATGAGATAGAAGTCGGCAAAACTCACTGCTTAATATTATTGTGGGACTGTGCAAGTATCTAATTTATTGGTTCATGTGTACATTTAAAATGTAGAGTTTAGTAAAAATTCAGATCAACTCAGAATGAAAATACTCAGAATTTTTGGCGAGTCAACAGAATTCAGATTAATTCCAAAAATATTGGTTTCATTCAAAATGAATCCATGTGCATATTTTTTATTAATCATTTGGAAACTATTTTTTAAAAACTACACTGGCATCAACTGAAAATCAAAACTGCATCTTTTACTTGTGAATATACTTCATTTTAAAGCATGAAAATGGAACTTTGCAACTCTTTAGTAATTCAAGATTTTTTTTCTTTTGAGAAAGTTTTGTACTGTAACAAATACCAACTCACAAAATATTTCTGTCTGCTTACATTCTTTTTATTTTATAAAATTAAATTGAAAAAGGGGGACAGGTAGGGCTTAGCTTTAAGATAACTTTTTCACTAGCTGTACCTGAGGCAGGAACTTGATATTCTACTCCCAACCCTGTCATTTTCCAGGTGCCAAACCCACTTCCACCACCCCAGCAAAAAGAAAATTGATGGTTCCCAACTCCTCGTGGAGTAATCCATGATTTGCACACAAATGGGGTGATCTGGAGGTGTCATGAAGTGGGGAACTGAGGAAGAGACAGTGTTCTACACCAGGGTAAAAGTCAGTAGAGTGGTCCAGCACCAGGATCTGCAAAGACCAACCTTCATGGAGGAAAGAGGTGAGTGGTGAGGTGCCTCCTCACCTTCTGAATAGTTCAGCTTCGAGCAGGAAAATATTTGAACTAATGCCCCCAGGAAAGAAATGAGAAAAGAAAGAAAGCTGAACAAATAGATCACAGAAACACAAAATCCCAGAACCCCAGAATCACAGAATGATTTGGATTGGAAGGGACCCTAAAGATCACCTGGTTCCAACCCCCTGCCATGGTCAGGGACACCTTCCACTACACCAGGTTGCTTAAAGCCCCATCCAACATGATCTTGAACACTTCCAGCAACAGAGCATCCACAGCTTCCCCAGGCAACCTGTTCTAGTGCCTCACCACTCTCACAGTAAATAATGTCTTACTAATATCTAATCTAAACCCACTTTCTTTCAGTTTGAAACCACTACCCCGATCTAAGCAGAGCAGCTGAAAACTGCTTTTTTAATACCTCACCACCGAGGTCCCAGGCCCACTGTACACTCCACATAAGTCAAGCCATTTATATTATGCAGCAGTGGGATCACATCAGTAAGAACATGTCTAGTTAATCCCATTTTAGAAGAATTCATCGAAGAAAAAAAAGAACTGCCGTCATTCTATTATTAGCATAACAAATCATCAGTGGGTTTGAACCATAACCTCAGATCTCAACTCTGCTACCAGGACCCTGCATCTCTATTTTTATCTTTCTAACAGGTGCAACTAGAAAGAAATGAAAATGTCCATGCACCCCACTGTGCCTGCATCATGGATTCTTCACCTGGGCTGGGAATCCAGGCTGGGAGACAGAGTCTGGCCATGGTGCTCCTAAAAAAAAAAAAATGGCTATTTCTACTTTCTGGCCTGGGCTCTGCAGGGTGCATGGAGCATTTCCAGGCACCGAGGCAGCGTCAGCTTGTTCTGCTCCTCTCGCACAGCATTTGACTTCTTCACCTGCCTAAGAGGGTCGCAAAGGAAACAGCTAACTCATCACTTTTTGTTGTCAGTTATAACTACAAAGAGACCCTGAAAGGTTTTATCCGCTCTTGTCAAACTTCAGTTGGGAGCAGCAGATAGAAGCTGCCGTTTGTTTTCTCTATTTCACCACGAAGGTGCTATAAATAGAAGCCTGTGTGTGGCTTTCTGGCTCTCTGAATATATGCCTCACACCTTCTCCATTTTTTTTTTTTAACACCCACATAAACATTTGCCTGCCACCAGACCCACAGAGACACACATTTTCCACAACATGCCTATCAAAAAAAAAAAAAAAAAATAGAAAAGAAAAAGAAAATTAAAAAAGAAAAGAGTTCTTTGTACATGTACTGTGCATGTAGGGGTATTTGCATACATGTGTTTGCATGCAACAAGGTTTATGCTCATGTAAATTGAGCTTCAGCAGCCCTTATGTTGACCTTTGGGACTCTTTTAAGTTCACTTTACTGTCCTAAGTTTCACATCTCACCTGGTGTGAGCTGTGATGCTTTCTGTCAGTGGGCTGTGACTTGGCATTATTAACATTGCTGCTGTGCATGGCAAAGATGTTCCTGTGCTCTTTCTGTTGCATGATTTTTAAGGTTCCCAAAGTGTATTAGGAGAGAGACTGGCCTAATGCTGAGCTACTTTGCTGTCTGAGCTGGAAACCCACCCCGGGAGATAGGGAGGCTTAACAGAAGCTGTGACCATCTCCTCTGGGCCAGCACTTGCAAAGCTGACACGGGAAAATCTGGAGCTGCAGAGGCTGCAGCAGGACGGACCCTCTGTAAGCTGGGCACTGGAGGAGTTGTGGGTTTCTCCTGCAAAGTGCTGAGTGCTGAGAACGCTGAGAGCCTTCCAGTGTCTGAGGGACGGTTCCTTGCCCCACGTCAGGGCTGTTTCCTGTCAGAAGTTTCAAAGAGGTAAAACACGGTGCAGCTGCTCTGCTTTCTGCTCACCATACCCAGGCATAGCTCAGATTGCTCTGCCCTGCGTGAGCCTGCAGAACATGCCCTTCTTGGCATCATTTCGGGCTTCAAGTAATTTTTTCCCTTTTTCCTTTACTTTTGCTTGCTTTCCTTGTTTTTTTTTTTTTAGGGTCTCCGTTTCATGTTTATATGAAATATAAAATATAAAAATTATATCTGATATAAAATATATGGGTGCATCACATCGTGCTGACACAGGGCAAAAATCAGCCATCACACAATTTTTTTGGTCCCTCTGGAATTTTATTTTGATGCCAAAAGGTGCATTTTCCTTAGGTTCTCTGCCAGATTGGATTTTTTAAAAAAGAAAAAAATCCTTGTGATATTCAAGCTGCCTGAAGACCTGCAGAAAGATATAGACAGTTGCAGAAAAAAACAGGAGAGAAAAAAAAAACCAACTGTGAGGTTCTTCTCACCCCTCTCCCTCCCTTTCTTATTTTTACACAGGTGTTCAAACTGCGAAGAGCCAAACAAACCTTCAACTTTGGTTTGAAATGTGAGATCGTGAAAATAAGGGTGGCTGATGCTATTTTTATTTTTGCTGAAAATTGGAAACTGGGTGACATTTGTATAAGTACATGGAGGTTTAGATCAGATATTAGGGAAAATTTCTTCACTGAAAGGGTGGTCAAGCATTGGAACAGGCTGCCCAGGGAAGAGGTAGGACCACCATCCCTGGAGTTGTTCACAACATTATAGATGTGGTGCTTAAGGACACAATTTAGTGATGGACCTGACAGTGCTGGGTTAATAGTTGGACTCTGTGATCTTGGAGGTCTTTTCCAACTTAAATGATTCTGTGATTCCGTAAGTTCTAGTCCTGACACAGTTCATTTAGACTTTATTTACCATTTTCCTCACTGATCCAACATTACAGACCAGCATTTTATAACCGTTCATGTTTTCAGATGACAGCAACTTGTCATGTAGTATCTATTTTTAAGAAACTGTATAGATGCATATGAGCTTTCAATAATTGCTTCCTTTATTGACTCATGTCCATGCACTGTGGTCTAAGCATATATCATCTTAAAGGAAATGCGTAAATTCATGAACAAGACAGTCACTGAAAAATTTGCAGAATGTTGTCCCAGGTAACCATGTTAACTTCCTTTAAAAGTGAGTTAAATCTCTAAAAAAAACCAAAAACTTGACTCAGCTGGGTTATCATGAAGCCACTGTAAGCCAGTAAAAAAAAAAAAAATTGTTGTAATTACCTTTTTGAAATAAAAAAAATTGAATAATATTATCTGCATTCCTGTTAAATGGGATGTCAGGCCCAAGACTGAGCTGAGCCTTGCATGGCAGAAAGCTTTTGATGATATATGGGTAACAAAGTCAGCCGAAGTGGTTCTCAGTCATACTGAAATCACTGGCAGAGAGCTCGAAGACGCCTTGGCAGCAGAATCTGCAGCGATGGGATGACGTGAGCAGCAGCAGCAGAAGCCTTGGTAGGAACTACATGAAAAGTTTCTGCTTTCACCGTGAAAAATGGGGTTTGGAAGTGAATCTCCCATGGCACTAAATTGATTGCGAGGGAAGGATGCAGAATCACACCAGCTGAGGCTCTGGTCTATCATTCAATTAAGGTACTGAATGTATGAAATGCCTTGCTTTGTTGTTTTAGCTAGACTGCAAATGTGTTTACAAGATAAAATAAAAGGAAATTGTTGTCTGGTTTCTTTAAAATGTCCATCTTTTTGACCTTCCCAGGTGCCTCGTGGGCTTTCAGTTGCTATGTTGGGAAATAACTCTTGAATGGCAAATTATCTTAAATGTAGAAAAAGAAATAAACCCAAATAAAGTCTTCCAGTTTCTGCAAACAGCACTCAGTCTTTTCTAATATGGCCAAATTTCTGCCATGGTAGTTACCTCCAAATGCCTGAAGATGTAGGAAGGCTTATATCTCCATCATCTTCACATCACTTCCATTGTCTTTGGTGTATCTCTCATTGCTGACAGACTCAGCCACACGGTATGAAAGTTTGTTCATCTGGACCTTTACAACATTATTCTGAAGTTTTATAGATTTCAGTCATCTTATTCTCTTGAAGACAGCCAGGCCTGGATGAACTGGGAAGGGGAGGAGGCTGCTGAGACTACCATGCAGGTGTCCCCCTCCTCAGCCTGATCTCCTGGTGAACAGCACCAATGGCATTAAAAGGAGGATCCTCTCCATGCAGCACAGTGCAGCACCAAACTAAAGCTTCAGGAGGGAACACAAGACAAAAATGAGAAAGCACATCTTTCTGGGCAGTATTTGCTGGAGCCCTAGAGGTGTGGATGAGCTTGAACTATCCCAGAAAATGGAATAAGCCAAGAAGGGCTTGTAGGAATCAGAGGAACAAATTGAGCAGCCTTTAAAGGGCATTTTGGTGAGAACTAGAGCATCCAGAGATGGGGTGGAAATAGGCAGGATAACTGTCCAAAGCTAAAACTGGGAAATGGTTTCCAACAAGCAGTGTTTACAAGACCTTAGATTTCCTTCCTCAAACTTATGGTATTAAATTAAGAATGAAAATAAGAGTATATCTTCAGCTATTCAAGTTTTAGGCATCCAGCCTAAGATAATTGTCAACATTCCCTCTATTGTCATGGCAAAGAGGCAGAAACACCTAGAAGGCAATGAGAGACAACTGTTTTAGGACAAAATAATATTCCTTTGAAATCACTGTTTAAGCTGAAATAGTCTAGAGGAAGTATTCTGAAATTATTACTGTGGTTTTGGACTGTGTGAGTGTACTTTTGCAGCTTCCAAAGTTTTTACCAATATTTATCAACTAATAAGTAAAGGAGCAACTAACAAAGCGTGTTTATAAACATATAATGGCACAAGCTTGAACTGGTACCTTCTATTTTTTGCTCCCTGCATACTTCAAATTCCCAAACAACTCAGTGCAGGGTGTATAAATCCGGGATGTCATTTATCTTGACCCATTTGTTATGCATCTCAGCTATATTGGTCATCCAATCATCACCTGGGAGATAGATACCTTCAGAGGAAGACTCGTCTTAAATTTATTAACAAGTCAGCTTTGTCAGAATTGCCCAGTCTGAGCAATGAGGTGCCTGAATTCTGCCAAAAACATGTCAAAACCTGAAAGTGGATTGGAGCAAAGAAAGAATCCCCTGAAGATTCTGATCCCCTAAACATGTGAATCACACCAGCAGCATAGGACCCCTCATAAAATGCAGTCACATTGCTTTCTTTCTAAAAATCAGAACAATCCACCCCTTAAAGAGAACACTAAACTATAAACAGTGAAACAAAATCCTCTTGGGGCTCATAAGCCTCTCTTCAGCCACCATCACTGCTCAGCAGGTGCTTGCAATGCTTATATTATTAGCCCATTCCAGGATGAGACCTCTGGGGAACCTGGCTTTGGAGATGGTCCAAGGAAGGCAAGTAGAAGTAATTTTGTCATATGTTTAGTTGGGATGTGATTGCAGTCATTCCATGCTTTTCTGGATTTGGCTGATTCTGAGCAAAAGCTGGATATGTCTCCAAATCTTTGAAATGTAGGGAACTGAGTAGTGCTGAGAGAACTACATATGGTTTTGTGGCATATGTGTTTAAAGACTCTGGATGCTTCAGACAGGTAGCTTTCCAGATTTGGAGTTGTCCAGAAAATCATATTAGAGATCCTGGAGGATGTTATGGAGGCCCTATATTTCCCTTCACGGCATGCAAGCAAAGCCATATCCCATGGTGTCCCCGGAGTATCCCAAGCCCAGATCAGTCGGAATATTTGGCCTTCTGGGACCCATGGGAACACCATAAAAGCACAGTGTAGGTAAATCTTTATAGAACTAAAGTCTCATTAGGAAAGATCTTTAATATCAATAGTCCTCAAATGCCACTGGCCAAATCCTACCACACTCAGCAGGAATGTGCTGTGGGAGATGTTAAACACTGTTCTTCCACCCCACCTGAGCTGAAGCAGCCCTGGCTTTCTGAGGCACACACTGTGGGTCCCGTCAAGCCACAAGGCACAGGCTGGATCTGCTGTTTCCCAGAGTTTTCCAAGTCAGTATTTGAAATATGAGCAGATCAGATTCTCTCCTTATTTAACTTAAAACCAACTGCTTTGATTACGTTTTTCATGGCATAATGTTCAGAGAGTTCATACTTCACCACTCTTCTGTTACACACTACCCAGTGGAAAAGGAGGAAGGAGAGGGAAGGTACATGTAAGTCTGCATAACCTCAGAACAGAGTTTAATGAGGGAGAGGGTAACACTTAATTCAAACCCAAAGCATCCATTAGTACATTACCTTTGCACCGTATCAGTGCAATGCATTTCACTCCCTTTTCCAAATACCATTTAACATAAACCATTTATTTTTTCAACTTTTCCCACAAGCATTTTAATGCAGGATTTGGACACCTTTCAGAAGAGCCGTGTGATGTAATGCATTTGAGAGACATAACAATGTATATGTGGGGATTGGAAAATCTTTTGCAACACGAATAAAAATAACTGCTCCTTTCAAAAGGCAGCGTCTGACCTGTTGTCAAGGGTTTTGAGGAAGATGGGGAGAATGGAAATTGTCTTAATAATAAGTATTTCTACATTATCATATGCAAAAGCACAAGGTATGTCTACAGAGCATAGCACTAGTTTGTGATTGAAGAACAGAACTCCATGCACTTGTTTTCCTCCTCGGTGGGGTCAAGTCCTATATTCCAAGGGAACACTGTTTCCAGGACCAAGCAACTATTTATATTTTTATATAATTTCCCGCTGTGCCTCGTAGACATCTACCCAAAAATATGAATTATTTCAACAAATGAGATTCATATGAACTAAATGGACATCTGACCCAGGGTGATTCCTCTCATCTTAAATGAGACATCGTTACATGTCTAAAATGGTTGCATCTGTCACAGCTGAAGGTTCAGGTTACTCAGCAGCCCACATACTCCTCCTCTCCAGCTACATATTGCTGCCACCAAGTACTACAGCCCTTCATGAGGGGATCTCTCAGCTCCTCAGGAGCTGCACGCTGTTCCAGAGCCAGCCCTGAGAGGAAGGACTTTTCCCTGGCTACAGCCTTGCTCTGAGTTTCAGAGAAATGAAACTTTTTGGTCTGAGTTGAAGTACCCCACTGGTAAAATTCCCTGTGTCTCATTTTGGGTGTGTCTGGACATCCCAGGTGGTCAGTGTGGAGCAGTGGACCTCGTATGCTGTAGTAGCAGATTTCTGTTGGGTTTTAGAGCATATGAGTTCGTGGGAACTTGCACAGACAGCTTTAAGGAAATACAACAAACTTTGGGGACTCAGCAAGAGTTTCAGGGCATTGGCAGCTCTCTGAAAATTTGTTATCAATTAAAATGAGATACAGTCTACTATGCTTACACATGGCAGTAATATTTAAATCCATAGGGACATCCCACTGAAGACATAAATATTTAGTTGGAGTCAAATAACTGAAATGTAACTGTGATATTTCATTATAATTTTTAGCAGCCTATTTAGTGCTGGGTATTCACTTTTAAGATTCCAAAATCACAAGAATTTGACCTGAAGTATACTAATTTGTCGTAAAATTAAACTTTCAAGTCAAATAAGATCTTAAATACATACAAAATCTCAATAAATAATTTAAATATCTTTCAAGAAAAAAAGAACTGAAACTATAGGAAAGAAGAAAGAAAAATCAAAAAAAAAAGGGGGAAATAAGGCTACATTTGACTAAAGGAAGACAAACATCTGACTAGAGAAGGATGCACTTTCAAAAATATTTTTTTTCCTTGTATCTGAGTTCATCTTTGTTAGCTCAATAAAAATTATAACAGTGGGGTGTGCCTGTGAGACAGGTATCTGTAAAACACTGAAATAATGCTCAGTGTGCTGCCAAAGCCCTGGAGATTAATTTTTAACAGGATGCCTGATATTCTTTTCATCCCCAAAATCAATTCAAGCGCCACCAACAATCTTTACTTGGACTTTTCTAGCACATGTTAAGCTTGCAAGGCTGTATCAGGACATTGTTATTAACCAAGCAGAAAAACTAGTCTCGATATTTCAGATAAAAACACCTTTCCCAGAGCTGGTTAACAGTAGATCAGGGTAACAAAGGCAGCAGATCTTCCAGGCTGCACTTTAGACTATCCCTGTTGTCCTCCTTCTGCCTGGGGTTAGGCTGGGTGTTTGCAAGTCACACCAGCCCTTGCTGGGGAGCTGCAGCCTTCTTCAGCCATTATTTCTCCTGCAGGAAAATCCCTACGGTTGGTTATGGAACACACTCCCATTTGTTTAGCACAGGGGCAGATAGGGAGCAATGATGTTGTGGTGAGATTGGGAAGTTCCTGTTTTCCCCACAAGCAGATAGATCCTGTGCTCAGCACCAAAACAGTCGAAGAAGAGCAGCTGGGCCCTTGCCAAGATGAATTTGGAAGTGAGATGGTGCCAGTTACCAACATGCCTAGAGAATAAAAGGCATGTGGGCTCTCTCTGATCCCTGTGTTGATGTTAGGGCAATGTGATAGGAAGAGAAACAGATTGCCACAAAAAATAACCACAAAAACTTATCTGGGAGTATCCTTTTCATTCAACCTGCACAAGAAAATACCACATTATTACTGTTTTGTCCTTTGTAAACAAAGGTGATGCCACTGACAACATAGTTCCTTTTGTACATATGTGTGTGAGTTGAAAAGTCTTTCTTGTGAATGGTGGTTTCGTTACACAGGCAGAGAGAAGAAATTCAAGCTGCTGCTTATCTCTTCCTGATTATCCTGTGCAACTATGGCAGTGAATTCCAGGGGGAAAGGATCTCTCCTTTGGAAATGGAGGAAGATCAATCAGCAACATCACCTAAAGGAAGTCTTGGTCTCACAGAAATTTTGTAGACCTGGTGGCATGTTATCTCCAGCCCGTTTTTAACCCAGCAGGTCTCTGATGAAGGAGGTGGTGTTTCATGCTGGAGTCGCATTCCTGCCTTGACACACAAGGTCCTCATCTGGCATGAGCTTCTGCTAGTCCCTGTTGTCCATGCAGAAAGAGTATTCCATGCTGCAGGATCCTTTCCCACTGACATCAGGGAGTCAGTGGGAAGACAGGGCTCTGTTGGAGAGAGAATTTGTCTATGAAATTAGAAGTTAAGATTTTTTTACGTGTTCCAGAGCTGGCATTAGGTCCAACAGGGGCAAAGGCACCTTCACCTTGTGTGATTTATCTATCTCTCCAGTTTAACCTACGGGCCTTCCTCAAACTGGCCCTCAGATGATCATCTGAGCTCTACAATGTAGATGTCCACATGAGAGATACAGGTAAAAAAAACCTCTGGTCTTCACAGGAACACTCATGGTCACAAAACTCCATATCCCTGGAACCCCAAAGCATCCTCTCTGCACCAACAAAACCCTGTGCCAAGGAGAAAGGGGAAGATATCTCTGTTGGTGACTGGTTTCTTCTGGTACAGACACACAAATACTTTGCAGGGAGGTTCTTCAGTGCAAGGACATCTCTTGCCTTTAGCATCTTCTCTACATGCAGTGAAGACCCTTGGTTCTGAGTCCCTGCAGGACACCTCCCATGTTAAAGAAAACTTGTCTTTTCTCCCAAACAAGGGAGGAAGGAAGAGCTTGTGGTTAATGCAGCAAATGGAGGCTCAGGAAATCTATGTTCATATCCTGGTTCTACCACAGGTTTCCTGTGTGACCTTGGGCAAGTCCCCTAATCTCTCTCTCTACCTCCCTTCCCCCCTGTGTAAAATTGGGATAAAATAGTTCCCAATTCTAACAGGACTAAAATCTTAAATTGGATTACAAATACATGTGTGGACCAATCCTTTCTTACCTGTGTGAGATCAGCTAACAGGACTCCAGCTCTGGTGTTCATAAATTTTTTCCATTATCTAGGTTGCAATATATTTCACTCCACCAACCGCACGGATGGACAACTCCAAGAATCAAACCATGTGCCTGAGAGTATTGTCCAAACCCTTCTTGTACCCTGGCTGGCTTGGTACCATGACCACTTCCCTGGGGAGGTTGTTCCAGTGCCCAACCACCCTCTGGTTAAGAACACATCATGAGTGTTCCCTCTTCCCACTCCAGCCAGTCCCACTCCTACCCATCCATGACTGTGAAGGTGTGTTGGTCTTCAGTATGGCAGATGTATGGACATTCAATAACAGAGGCTGTTTGGGTCAAGTTGGACCTACACTGTCTGCCAATGTCTGCAGTGACTCAGGAGAAACCAAAAAACAAATGTGGGTTTTCATCCAAAACTTTTGCATTTAGAGGTGAGAATGTGACAAACCTGGCCTGTAAAGATGTAGACAACAGGTTGTCAAGTCCATCAAAACCAGATGTGCTCGCTCATAAGGCAAAAAAAGGGCAGTGAGACTTTATTTAAAACATACATTCTGTTCTCACATCCCTTTGAAGAGATGATGTGGGATAATTCGAAGTCTCCTTCTTACACAAACATTGCAAACACTTCCTGTTGGTACTATAAAAGGACAGTCTAGCTAAGTAAACAGTCCTCTTCATAGTTGTGTCTAAGCAGGAAAGCCCTGTGTTCTTCACCAATAGCTCCATTGATGACTACAATTGTTCTAGTTATTGTTTGCATTCGTAGTAACACTGATTATAACAAAAGATCAAAACAGGAACTTCCTTAAACTTCTTAATGCTTGCAGTTGGGGCCTGGATGTTGCTGGCATAAGGATGGATGTGCATTGACGTGCTAGAAAACGGGAGCCAGAACATCAGCTTGCATAAATTATGGTCTTCACCACCAGCTGAGAACCTGCCTTTGTCATGGTGTCTTATTCTTAATGCCCTGCTGTTACCCACTAAATTTCCCCACACACCGTTTTCTTGTACCATGAATTAAAGAAAAAGTGAAATTTGAGAAAGTGAAATAATGGGACCAAAAGCATAAAAGGAATTCATGGCAGAGTCTAGAATAGGGCACAGGCCTCCCACCTCTCACTGTGAGTGTCCCACAGAAGGGTCTCTGAGGTGTTCAGTGATCCCCAGCCAGCCCATACACTGCCTCTTTCTCTGTGTTCTTCTCTTTCACTTAACAATAATTATTTTCTATCATTATTAGCTCTTACTTTACCTGCTAAGGAGCCTACAGGTTTCTTTCCAATTTACCACAGAGGAAACCCTTAATCAGCCTCCGAGGTAAAACAAACCATCTACCACCACTGAACACACCATTCACAGTATTTTCAGCTACTACTGAACCACCAATGGCCAACCTCTTCAATATCATATGAAGAAACATACCCATGGTGGGTTAGATATTGGAGCTACAGCTTTGAAGTGGATGACTTATGGTAACATCTTCCTCTCCCCAGCAGAGCCCTGATGCTTGTTTTGGCTTCTCAGTCCTATGTCCCAAGTGTGTGTGCCCTCAGCACTCAGGCAGAGAAGCAGTAGATGTATCACTGATAATATCATACCATCCCAAATTCTGGTTGGCTTGCTCCTTGTTTTCTCTCTGTAAGACCAAGATGAAACCACAGGTCTGACTTAGAATGGAGAGTTTCCACTGGTCCAACCAACAAACTTCCCCGATTTATCAGACTGGGTCTCCCACAGCTTCACAATGTTGATACAGTGCCCAGGAGAATACAGTCCCTAGTAAGACAATATGTGATGTTTAAAAATCATCTAAGTTGCAAAAGCATGGCTTGTATTAAGGTATTTTATCATTCCATAAATCATTCTTCCTATTTTTTGTCTGACATTGAAATAATGGCATGGGGAGCAACTGCTTGTAGAGAGAAGGATCTTCTATCATAGCACAGAAAGGACCACCTCAGAAAATGAGGAGAACAAAAATGTAAGTTGATGCTGTAAGCAATAAATTCTGCTTCTAAACTGCAAACTTGAACTCCTTTGGAAAGGAGATGTGCCAGCAAGGAGCCAGGGAAGCCATGGTCATATTTGCAGTTCACTGATCTAGGCAATAACCTGTTTTACCTGAGCTTGAGAAGGAAATCTCAGGTTGTTGGATGCACACTGATTGATACCTGTGGATACAGCAGCTCACTGCTGGCTTGCCCAGAGCTCTCCAGGCCATATAAAGTATGCACATGGGCTGGTCAGACTTTCTAGATCTCTTTCCTAAGGCTCCTTTCCACATCTCTGTGGGCAGAGAGCCACAATCCACTTTGCAAGAAAAATTCCCAAGAAAACATTGCAGAGGCCAGGGAGGCAACATTCCTGCAAGTTCCTTGTGGTGATTGGATGGGGACAACCTTTACATTTTTCTTGCCTGTGTCCTCAGACAACATCACCAGGATTTGTGAAAACCTTGACACACTCAGCCCCTCATTGCCTCTAACTGAAGAGGAAACCCATTTGTTCAACTTTTCTTCAGCTTGTAAAATTATTTGTGCTGCCTGGGGATTTTTGCTGCCTGGGTGAAAAAGTCATTTCTTGTGATACCAAGTGGACCATCTCCCATTTAACACAGGGGACTTAATATAGGAAGTTGTGTTCCTCTCCCAGCAGAGGCACATAGGGGGTTTTTTTCTCACATGAACCCAAGGAAGTTCCTAGTCATTTCCTTTAGTCCATCTGTAATATATCACCCCTTTTCCACACGGTTTGCAAATGCTCAGGATCAGGTATAAACCCTTATACACACCTGGTACCTGGCACCATGGCAGCCCCAGGCATAACCCAAATATTGACAGGACAAGAAAACTGGATTATCATATCCGAATGGAAAGAACCCCCCACTGAACTTCACATAACACACAGAAATCAGGGATTTAAAGCCCAGCACATGAACTATGAACTTCTCATCCCCCAGTCTCACAGCAGATCTGCTGGATTCAGCTGCCCAACTCGAGCTCTAAGTGCCTCTGTTCTGCTCCATAAACAGCCCGTAGTAAAACCAGGGCAGTCAATGGCACAGCCAAGAAACCCTAATGCTTATCCATCCTTTAACTGGGATTTGGTCCCACTACAAGCCATCTCAGCCAGTTAAGTGGCTTGCTGTTACTGTTTTGCCCCAAATGACATCACCATTTGGCTTTCTGAGTGTACCTCCTTGGCTCTAACCGTCCCCCTTGGCTCTTTTCCCTGTAAACAGGGCCTGATTAATGTTGCAGAAGAAGGGCTGTGAATCACGTATTCCATTCTCTTATGGGAAGTCAAAATGTCAATTTTTCCTAGTTTTAAGTGCAGAGAATTGGGATATTTAATGCAGAATCCCTAGCAACGACACAGAAACTGCAGCCTGAGCCCACAGCTGCAAGCTTCCCAACATACTTTCTGTAACAGCAGCTGATGAATCACCTACTAGAAGACATGCACTTTAAAAAAAAAAATAAAAATGAAACAGCATTCACCAATGCTGCCTATTATCACCCAGCCCCAAATACATTATAAGGATACTCTTTGATAAGGAAAGGGCCCTCACACACACATCCACAAATCTCTACTGGGCTTTTTAAAGGCTGAATGGAAACAGTCCGACAGCCACAGATGTTCCCTCTTCAATCCTGGGTGGCAGCATTTTACTGCCCATGGTGCTCATCACTACTAATGCTTCCAGCTGGTGGCCAAAAGCCGAAACTCTCTCTGAGCTTTTGCTTTGCAAATGCAATGAAATCAAAAGCAAGAGCTTAAAGAGCAGCTCAGGGACCCTGCTGCACTCTCTTTCCATTCCCTTTTTCTTGGCTTTCTCAGCTTTTCAAAATAAATTGACAAACAAAAAAATAAAGCACAATTTAAACTGATGTTTTTAAGGGGTTGTGTACCTAGTGAGTTAGAATGGTAGAAGAAGGATGATACACAGGGAAGGCTCAGGGAAATAACTGGAGAGATACACTTAAAAGCATCTACTTGACAAGCAACCTCTCTGGCACATTTATGACTCCTGATAGTATTATGAATAACGATGCAACAAATGCATGAGGCAAAAAGAGTCAATAGTTCAATGAAAAGGAGAAACATATCTTTTCAGGAAGATCATTTCAATCATATACAAAATTTCAGTCATATACAAAATTTCAGTTATATACAGAATTTACCTGAAGAGCATTCAGATGATGGTCTAGTGGAAGATGTCCCTGCCCATGGCAAGAGGGTTAGAACTAGATGATCTTCAGGGTCCCTTCCAACCCAAACTATTCTAGGATTCTATGATTTAGAAGCATTCAGAACCCACTGAGGTGCACTGAGAAACAAGCTCCTAAATGCCTTAAACCCAAAGGGAATTCTGTCCAAAAATGAATTTCCCCCAGACAGAAATTAACTGAAGTCAATATTAGATAAATACATGTGATGAGACATTCAGAGATAACAGGGTCAAGAGATGAAAAATAATCCATGTTAATCTTGATACCATCACTGAGGAATGCTGACAGTGTATTATCAGTGTTTATTCAGGACATGAGCCCTATTGTGCAAGGTGCTGAAAAGATACACCACATATGTCTGACCCAAAAGTATTTCATAAATCAATATAAAGATATTCAGATGCTTATTTCCTAGCTGTGGAATAAAGATTTGGACAGGGATTTAACTTTAGGAAGGTCCCTTTGCTCCACTTCTCATAATGAAAAAAAAAAAAAAAAAGAGGAAAATTTCTTCCCTTCCCTGTTCAGCCTGCAAACACCTGAGAGCTGGGGCAGCCTTGGATGGATTTATTAAGACCTTGTGCAAACCCACTTAAGAGCCTAGTGATGTTTGAGCCCAGACCCAGAATTTCACACCTTGTGTGATGAGTGGAGGTCTCATCACTCAGAATGTCTTATTTTTACAGTCCAGTGTAAGATGAGATGGCCATTTTAGGACATCTGAGGTCAGCATCTCCACTATCTGTGGCTCGGGACTTGAGAACAGGACCGGTTAACTCTCTGTCTCTTCAAAAGGGTCTTGAAACCTTGAAAGGAAGAGTTAGAAATGCCTCAGAGAGAGATGAAACCAACTCACCTTTCAAACCTGAGTTACAGAGCACCTGTACAACCTACAGCCATTCCCTCCTTCATCACATCACCTCTTGTTCATGACCAGGTGAGCCAAGCAGAGGAAAAGGCTGGTAAACGATATAACCTGAGAGGTTCAGCACCTTTGAGTTGGCCAACAGGATGTCTGTAGAGGTTGTGGGACCAATCTCAGTGATCCATACTGCTGGTATAACTTGCCCACTGTTCTTCTCAGGATGGTTAGATCCTGCTAATGCAGCATTTGCTGTCCTTATCACCAGCCCAAGGCATTTGAACCAGTTCTGCTGGGAGGAATGGGAAACTAGTTTTTCCTTTAGAACTGCCTATCAGGAAATCCTACTTTGCTTCCTCTATTCCTACCAGGAAACGTTCCTTCACTTTCTCTTCTCCTAACCAATGACTGGGCACGCAAGATCAGCACAAAACTCTTTTGCAATAGAGCAAATAACTCTCGCTTTTAAGAACAAATAGAGCCACATAGATGCAAGGAGCAGCAATGCTGCTCCATGCTGAGGATGTAACTCCTTTCCATTTGCATGACACCCAGAGTAACAGGACGTATGAAATAGAGCCGCTCTCGAGTAGGCGGAGGTGAGTATCCAGTTGACTCAGAGCATCATTCTACGCTAGGGTGCAAATTTAAGGGCAGCTGGAGGGACGAGGGGGGAACTTGCCTGACTAAAGGGTTTGTTATGTTGATACTGTTGTGCAGGGGAAAAAATAGCTGTAGGGTATTCTTTAGAAGGTCTGTGCTCATAGAGGGATATGGAGGTTGAAAGAGGGGGAAATAATTACTAAATCATGATTGCTATCTGCAGTATTTACACAAGATAGGCCACACAAATGTCTAAATAGTGGAGGCACTTCAGTATTTGTTTATTGCTATTGATTTGTATGAGGTGATTTACTACCCATATGGTCTGGAAAGTGTTAAAGAATAGAAAAATAGAACTTTTTCTCAACTAAAGAAAAAGACAGAAGGGATCGATCACATCTCACCTGTTCCCTAGCCTTTTAAAGTCTAGGGCAGAGACAGTCTGTGGAAATTTGGAGGCAACACCAAAGGGTGATTCCTCTGACCCCTGCCATCTCCTTAGTCCTCCAGTGCAGGTACAGCAATACTTGTGTTGTGCCAGAGCTGAGTGCAAGAAAGCCGCCAAGCAGGGTCCAACCACTGTGACAGAAGTTTGCTATGATGTGGAGTGTGACAGAAACCACCCATCCCCTCACCCCACCATCCACTTCACCAGAGCTAATCTGGCTGTAAAAGCGAAGGCAGAAGTGAGCAACCAGGAGGAAGGTGGGAAAGGTGCTGGGCATATTGTGGCAGTTTTCCTGATGGTCTGCTGAGCTGTGCCTGTGTCCCTGCCACGCCTCTCTCCGGCTGTAAGATCCCATGGACAGGCAATTCCTTGTATCACAAGTGCATCCACCACCTGGAGCAATGGGGCCTCAGTTTTATGAGCAGTATCCAAGCACAAATCTTAATGCCAGTAATTTTAATAACCGAAATATCTTTGAAGGGACCTGGAATGAAGGGTTGTTTTGCATCCCTCTGGATTGTTTTTGACTATTGGCCACTAGTAATAAACTATTAGGGAACAAAAAGCAAATGGAAAACAATAGATGTAATTATGTAGCTGGATGAATATTTCACTTCAAATATTATTGTCTCTGTGAAGATATACAGCATGGATTTGTTATTGCAAAAAGAAATACGCATTGATCTCTTTACCAGGAAACAGGTATGACTGTATTATGTAAATATTACTTCATTTACTGTCAACAACTCTAGGCTTATTTTCACTTTACAAACAGATGACAAACGTGCTTGGAGTCATATAGCATCAATCTTAAGGCTGACAAGGATTCCTAATTTTGCAGCCAATTTTTGAAAGTCAAAAGGCCAAATTCAGACTTGGGCTAATGCCATTCACTCCAGCAGGAGTGATGTGCCAGATTCTCCACGTTAGTGCAAATCAGATGTGCTCTCTGAACTTCAACAGCCAAAGAAGGGGTTCTAAAGCTGTTGATTTCAGAGCTAAATTTGGCCCACAAAGCTGAAGCACTGGGTGAGTGAGAGATCTGGATTCCCCCCCAATGGGAGCAAATGCAGCCTGGAAGATTTCTGTAGAAGTTAAAAGATCAGTCACGACACTCCTTGATACATCATTTTAGAATTCAGCTAGTTCTGATGTGGTTGCTAACACCAACAAGAAACAGAGCTAAAAAGAGAGGATTTAACAAACCTTGTACTTCCAGATCTGCAGCTTGGAGACCACCGTGGAAAGGGCTGCAGCTCCCTCATCCAGTCCACTGCCACCCACCAGCATGGGTTTGACTTCCTGAAAAAGGATGACTCTGGCTTGGCTTTGAGCTCATTCATCCCCATAGAATTATTTTGGCAGCCATGTAACTACAGAAGGATTCATCCTTTAAATTCTCTTCATGCTCTCCTCCCTGTGTCTTTTGCCAGGAAAGATAATTTACCCTTCAGGGTCTTGTCTGTGAGAAGGGGATGCCCAGACAGAAGAGTGCATCCATCTCCAGATCTAGACCCAGAGGAATTTGGGCAGCAGAGACTTTTCTCTGGTGACTAATCACACTGTGATATCACAGGCTAACTGAGATCTTCCTTCTCTCTTTTACAAGGATTATTCTTGCAAAGCAGAGCAGTCCCTGGGCTCAGACCATCTTAAGCTGTTCAATGAGACCTGTCTGGTCGAAGGGTAACACTGCTCAGATCTGGATGTGTCTTTTGTAGGTCAGAATGTAAAACAAAATAATTCCTATGTGATTTTCACGCTTTGATGATCTTGCATGATGCGAACACAATGTATGGCCTAATCTAATTTTCAGGGTGTCCAATTCCCAAAATGTCCTATTTGAAAGAAAGTGAGATCAATCTTGGAATCATAGAATGGTTTGGGTTGGAAGTGACTTTAATGGCCAAATTGGATAGGTCCATGAGCAACTTGATCTGATGGATAGTGCCCCATGCCCATGAGAGGGGTGTTGAAACTAAGGGGTGTTGATCTCTAAGGACCCTTCCAACCCAAACCATTCCACACAGAATGCAGTTTGCAGGGCCTAACACTGCCAAGTAGCATTATAATTTAATGGTGGAAAGGACATAGATTTCCAACGTCCAAGCATCACGACCCCAAGCAAAACTCTTATCAGCAAAGTTGATTCCTACAACTTACCCTTCCTTACCTTCCTTTGTTATCTGCTCTTTTCCTCTTTCCTTCTACCTCCTTGGCTTTCTCACTTTCTTCCCTACCATCACCAGGCTTGGAAAAAGAAATTAATAATAATTTCTTGAAATACAGTGGGTACCACCACACTAGAATAGGTTTGAGAAAATAAAATGGCTCCATCTCTCAGGGAATTGTTGGGAGTGATTTAGCAAGGGATCACTTAGCATTTGAAGCAAAGCCAGCTCACTGGTAACAAAAATTAAACAAACAAACAAGCAAACAAACAAAAAACCAACCCAAACCTACTCTCCTTAACATGAACTCACTGTGACCTGCAAAACAATAGGACTTGCACTGGCAGATATCATGTACATCTAAGTATGGAGCACAAGTAAGTTTGCGAAGGGACTGGGTAGGAAAGCAGAAGCCTCTCCCCAAAAAAAAAGCAATGAGGATTTCTGTGGGAAGTTTCTTTTTCACAACAATGTCAACGACGAAATAAATTGTGCTAGTGTGAGAAATTTTGACCAGCTATTCCTGTGTTGTCATAGCAAGAAAACCAGAGTGTGGGTACACCAATTCTAGAGCAGAGCTTCAGAATTTCAGCTTATTTCAATCTGTCAGTGAGACTGGCAGAAATCAGATTTATCTGGAGAGCATCTGCACAGAAAGTGAAGGCCACAGCTATTTAGTTTAATCTCTCTTCAGATAGATAGTGTATTACAGGGCAAAAGGTCACTGATAGAGTCAGCAACCAGCCCCTTGCCTTGAAATGCACTGGCTCTGCTTCCTCAGCATCCTCCCACCCAGATAACAGCCAGTCTTGCTCCTCCCTGCTTCAGGCTGTGGAGGAAATTGAACCTTGAGACAGCACAGCCACAGGATGCCAAGCCACCAGCTCAGCTGGCATCAGTTTCCAGGGCACAGGTAGGAAATAACACCGTGTCCCAGGCACTGCAGGTCGTTGCTGCTGCCTGAGCTATAGTCCATCCTTTATGAGCCAAGCTAAACTGTGATGGTGAGATGCAGAAAACTGAGAGGTCTTAAATGCCCTGTGACCTATTCCTTTTGCTCTGAAGTACAAGCACTTAACCCAGGTGTGGTTCAATGCTGTGCTTAGGAAGGGCTGACCCTAAAGGTGGGCACTGGTGCACCGTGGCACAGTCTGAGCTGTGTCTCCATTAGTTGTGTGCTTGAGCTTTTCCTCCCCACCATCACCTCAACCTTCTCCTCTGCTGGAACCTCTGGATTTCAAGACAGATGTGTTTGCTGGGACAGTGTGGATGAGTCAGGATTCAGTGGTGGCTGCAGAGTGCACAGACCAACCCTGCAGCCACCAAAGGGGCACTTCAAATCCATTTATCAAATTTAGCAATTTTCTCTGGCTGCTCTCTACAGTGGCTTCTTATGCCTTAGCCATGAGTCTCCAGTGCTTTTCCAAAACATTTCCCAGCTCCCTCCTCACTGTGGTTCCATCTGAGCTTTGGCCTCCCCTGGGTAAACCCCACCAGTGATAACCACCACTGCTCTGCAGCTGCTGGGGTGGGATTAAGTACTTCAAGGCTGTTCTGAAAGCCTGTCTCCAACTATTTTTTTCCCTCGACTGGGAAGCAATAATCCCACCCCAGCTTCCAGGTCCCACTACGTCTTGGCTGGAGAGTTGAGAGCTGGAAACTTGCTACCAGCACAGTAATCTTTTCCCAGCCATGACTGCTGAAGGGATTTACAATACCCGTGGTACAGCAAGGTCTCAATATTATCATCTTCTGTTTGTCCTAAACCAAAGACATACTAGTATGGCTGAACTATTCTGTTTGTGTGTGTGTGCATATAGTGTTGAATAGCATAATAATATAAATCTTAATTTTAACTGCACAGATATATGTGTTGAAGTTCTGTCTGTGTGTGTGTGTGTGTGTGTGTGTGTGTGTGTGTGTGTGCTTGTCTGCATGTCTACACACAGCCCTATACACACAGCCCCATGGTTAGTGTGATACATCTACATGTTATTTTTCAGCCACACTAATAAGATAAAAATCTTCTGGACCCTTTCAAGATCTGAACAAGTCTCTGCTGCTAATGCATTCCTGTACTCCTTGCATCCAAGGATTGCCAACAGCCTTACTGAACGTAGTAGTTTTCCCCCACCCCCAGGGCATCTCTGGCACTAATACCTGTGAATTTTCAAGGAAAAAGAGAGAGAAATACATACATGTTGACTCCAAGGCATCAGACTAGAGACACCTTAATTTAGCCACACAAAGGTGAAAGTCTAAACTTAAGCAGTTTCTGAGGCTTTCTCTGTGATCACTTTGAGGGAACAAACACTTGCAAGAAGACAACACGTTATCTGCCAGTGCTGATGTCTAACACAGCTGGACAGACACTGTAGAAGTACTTGTCTCTCTGAAGGTGTGATGACCAGCTGAGATGCCACACCAGCCTTCCACTTATAGTGTGCTATGACTTAAGATCAATCCTACCTTATCTGGCAAAGCATGGGAATCACTGGGCAGAGCTTAGGTCCCTTGAAAATGATTTTGTTATTTCAGCTTCTAGATCAAATTCTTTCCCCCCTTCAAAACACTGAGTTTGAAGGATGAAGACAGACTGAGCATCCTCATTTAGCATTTGCAGGGTATCTTCATCACCTTCGAAGAAGTCAAAGAATCATAGAGAATCCTGAGTTAGACCTATCTCGTTCCTCATGCTGAGCAAAAACTTGGTTACCAAACACCACAATGTACCTTGTAGGAACAATGTTTTCCATAAAATTTCAGCTCTTTCCCACAGAACTGTCTCACACTTAACTGGAAAATGATGCGTTTTGACCTTATTTTGCTGCAGAGAAATCCTGAAACAAGCAGGACACAAACATAAGTCTCTGAAGACAGAAGGCAAAGAGAAAGATCCCTGAAATGTAATTTTTACAGCTGTTTCATGGCTTTTAACCCAATCTTGTAATTTTGAAGAGCTTGGCTTGTTATTTCTGAATCCCTGGGGTGAGAAGTGCTGAAAGTAAAAGGTGCATTCAAGTTCCTCTGGATGTCACAGCCCTAAACATGCCCCGAGGAAAGAGGGGAGGGGATGGTAAGGTACAAACCAAATGAGTGAAAAATGTATCTTCCTTGTCCCTCTCTCTCCCCACTCAGCCCTGCTCCTGGCACGGGTTAGCTTCTCTTTTGAGAGGCAATACTTTTGTTTGAGCTGACCTTCAACCAGATGTCCCTGCAAAAAGGTAACTCTGGGAAGAAATGCCACAAAACAGAGCCCCACTATTGAAATCAGGTCTCTGAAAAGCCGAACAGATGGCCCTGGAGTCTCCCAACTCCATGGTGAGGACGTTTGGCAGCGGAATGAACGCTGAGAAAAAAAAGGAGCTGATTTCATCGGCTGCTCTATCTGGTATAACTTTGCCTTGGGTTTCTGCTGTTGCCACCTCCTTTGCTGGAAAGTGCAATAACTATTTAAACAACCTCCCAACAACAACAAAACCCTTTCATGGGCTTATATTTGTTAATCAGGTAGCTTACTTGATAGATGACTCTGGTAGATGATCTTTAAGGTCCCTTGCAAACCAAGGCTTTTTATGATTCTATGACTCTTTCCTGTATTTCTTTCTTTTTCTCCAGTCTTATTTTTATCTTGCCAGGGTGACCAGCTGCAAGACACCATCCTGAATCACTGCACAAGTTATCCTTTTGAACTCCTCCTGCACAGGAGTCTATGTAGGCATCGCTACAAGCCTGAGAGTGAAAATGTACATATGTGTCTGTGCACATGGAGACTGACAAATCCACCCCTCCCTTTTTCAAACAATGAAAATACCCCTCCCTTTTACAAATACTTAAACATTTATAGGATACTAAGTGTGATTTTCACCCTCTGCTCCAGTTTGTTGGTTTTTTTCAGAGCCACGTAAAAAGGCTGCAAGGAATCCTTAGGTAGATGTATCCCAAGTACACAGGGCATGCTGGTAGGATACATGTCCCTGTGGTTTGCAGAGTACTCTTCAATGATCATCTCTCTGTAGTTGGCTTGGTCTGCCACTGATTTTTAGCATGTCATTGAGCAAGTCCCTTAACATTTGCACTCCTTAAAATGCCACCTAAATGGTTTTGTGCTTTGCTCTCGCTCTCTCTCTCTCTCTCCATTGCAAGCAGGGCTGGAAAACACCCCTGCTTTTTTGGTGTCATGGGAGGGTAAATGTACATCTAACAGAGTGGAAAGCACCCTTCAGGGAGCAGGCAGAGGGGGGATAACCCTCTTCCTTACCCTATCCCAGCCTGTAGAGGTAAATGCTGTGTGACATCTGTGGAGTCTGGTGGAATAACCAGGAACCTGGGACTCAGCAATTTTGGGATTGCTCCTTGTTCTGGTGGTGCCCTATAGAGTGACCCCATCCCTTCTTCTCCCTGCTGTGAGATGAGTTTTCCCATCCTCCAGCCACAGCATTCACTGATGCCTCCAGTGCATGAGGCTCCCTCCCAGCGAGCTGCTTCAGTGCTGAAACCACCCCGAGGAGAGGTTTAATCCCTGTCACCAAAACAAAACGCTGTGTGTTTGTTTTTTCACCCTGCGTAACTGTCAGGATTAATGTTGTTTAAATTATGTCAGACAGCCACTGGTTTGTAGCAATATACTTACTCCATTTGACTTTTCAATAGGGCCTTAATATTTTACCACATGAATCAGAAAAAGGAAAAAAAAAAGGCCTTAAGAAAGAAGACAAGAGTAATTAATCCTAGAGTTACTATCCCTAAACTCCTTTTTTAAATCACAAAAGCACAAAGAGCCCAAAGATTGTGATAGTGAACATAAAATATGGTTGCCATTAAAAAAAATTCTCTGTCTCATCCATTTCAATTTATACCACTATATATCAATGAGCTACTTAATCAAATATTGTCCCATTTTAATTGTTTTATCTTGCTTTTATGTTAAATTCAGTGAGTTACTGTGGGCACTAGTCTTCACATTAGAAAAAATGTGACAGTGGATTGGCCTTAATCAGTATAAAATTCAAACATTGGTTTAGAGCATTAGCTATATGGAAGCTCCTGCAATTTAATTGGTTCAGTGACACCATTCCAAGTAAAAGAAGGAAGTAGGGAAAAAGAAGCCCTAAGTTGGATTAGTAAAGTTAGCTGCTCATCTATTGTCAAATTCTGCAGCAAGTTCCCTTTCTTTTCAAAATGAGAATAATTTTAAACAAGTCTTTTGAAAGCTGTCACTTGGTGTTATCCCATGAAGCATTAAAACTCCATTGGGGTGTCCTTTCGAAATTCCTCAGCCTTGCCTCAACCCCCTTAGAAAGAACAGATGCTTGTCTGGACTAGTCCAGCATTTCCCATGAGAAAATACATTTCA
The DNA here is from genome assembly GCF_009829145.1 of Chiroxiphia lanceolata. Taxonomy (NCBI): domain Eukaryota; kingdom Metazoa; phylum Chordata; class Aves; order Passeriformes; family Pipridae; genus Chiroxiphia; species Chiroxiphia lanceolata. The sequence continues at coordinate 4,688,758 of NC_045641.1, read as the reverse complement.
CACAATGCCTATAAAAGTCTGAGCTCCAACTCTGCTGTTTGCCATGAAGGGCATTACCCTTGTATTGTGAAAAGATAAGAAACTGTCCCTTGTGAGTCATTTTCTTCTGTAAATAGGAGGGGAAGCATTCTTTAGTGTTTTGTTTTGTTTAATTCTCTGTTATCGATTGGTACCTTCTTCAAAAGGCCACAAGGGATACTTTATTAGTTAGTGTAATTGTGATTTAAGGATGATCTTGCACGATATAGATGTACTCAACATGGAAAAATACAGATGGAGGCATGAAAAGGCATTGGAAGGTGAGCTGGCATTTGCCCTGGTTCAACAGCTAATAGAGGGTAGATTGGTTTTTATAGAATCACAAAATCATAGAATGTTAAGGGGTTGGAAAGGACCTTAAAGATCATCTAATCCCAACCTCCCACTGGACCAGGTGGCTCAAGGTCTTATCCAACCTGGCTTTGAACACCACCAGGTTTGTGGCATTCACAACCTCTCTGGGCAACCTGTTCCTCAGGTGTCTCTCCACCCTCACAGTAAAGAGTTTCTTCCTACTTAATCTGACCTAAATTTTCCCTTTTTCAGTTTGTACCCATTACTTCTCTTGCTATCACTACAGTTCCTTATGGAAAGCCCCTCTCTGGCTTCCCTGGAGGCCTCTTCAGACACTGGAAGGTTGCTGTGAGGTCTCCACACAACCTTCTCTTCTCCAGGCTGAACAGCCCCAACTTTCTCAACCTGCCTTCACAGGGCAGGTGCTCCAGGCCCCTTATCAACTTTGTGGCCTCCTCTGGACTTTCTCCAACAGTTCCATGCCCTTCTTATGTTGGGGACACCAGAACTGGATGCAGCACTGTAGGTGGGGTCTCACAGCAGCAGAATGGGAGAATTCCTCTCCTTTGACCTGCAGCCCACACTCCTTTTGATGCAGCCCGGGATTCCATTGGATTTCTGGGCTGTGAGCCCACACCACTGGCTCATATTCAGTTTTTCATCAACCATCACCTCCAAGTTCATCTCCACAGGGCTGCTCTCAATCAGTTCTCTGCCCAGCTTGTAGGTGTGGCTGGGATTGATGTGACACAGGCATAGGACCTTGCACTTTGCTTTGTTGAAATTCATGAGGTTTGCATTGCCCCACCTCTCACTGACATGAATAACAGAATGGTTTGGGTTGGAAAGGACCTCAGAGATCATCTCATTCCAACCCCCTGCCGTGGGCAGGAGCACCTTCCTCTACACTAGGTTGCTCAAAGTCCCATCCAACCTGGCCTTGAACACTTCCAGGGATGGGGCACATGCTCATGTGTCTGAGCTCCTCATATGGTAAAACGGTTGTGAATAAGTCACCTTTGGTCTGTACAAGTTTCTGATGGGCACCCTTCCTGGAGAAGGTGTCAAGGTGTGGTCCAGATCCAGACTGAAGCTGTCCAGAGAAGTGGTGGAATCACCATCCCTGGAAGTGTTCAGAAGGTGTGTGGATGTGACACTTGGGGATATGGTTTAGTAAGCACTCTCCTACCTTCAAGCAAATGGATCAAGACAAGCCAGTTTCTCTAACATGTTTGTTCACCATGGAAAAGTTCCAGCTCATGAATCTGAGGGAGTTGGTGGTGGAGACCCTCACTGCAGCCATTGCCAATTTTTGATCCAGACCAAGTCTGGATTTTAACCATCTCTGAAGTAATGAGGTTCCTGGATCCAGGTTCTGCTTTTTTAAGCCACCCAAGTACAATCATCTGCATCAGGGGAAGGGAAAAAAGCCTCCACAACATTTACATGGAAGTTTTTGAATTTCAAAGATCTTTTTTAATAAGGCGAGAATGAGGAAGTCTAAAGATGTGCATATCTGCTTTACAGTTGTTAGCTTAATAAATGCAAATATTTCCAGCAGCCAAAGGTTTTACCCTGCAGTTTTACCTGCTAACATTTCCTTGTTTTGAATTATGTAGATCAGAAATGGAGGAAAAACATAACACTGGTTCTAAGGGTATAGAGCTGTCATCTAATTTTAGCTAAATGTTCTCTAAAGCAGAAAGATGCATAACTGTGGGGTAAATTGCTAGTGAGGTTTTCATTTTTTTAAGGATGTGTTTACAGCTTTGCTAGCCAAACTCAAGGAGAAAAAAAAAAAAAGAGAAAAACAACACAGGCAATGTTGAATATTTCAAAAGAATCATCAGTAAAAAATACTGTATCTCAACTTCCAAAATTATTTATTTCTCACATATAGGTCAAAATCTCACTTGAAAATAAAATAAAAGTGTGCAATATGCAAGATGTCTATTGGATGCTTTAGGAGCATTAAGTGATCCCTGGCCAAGATTTCTCAAAGTGGTCAGAGATTTGGAGGGTCTGTTTGTATGTTGCCAACCTCAGACTTTTTATCAGAGCCTGGAATTCAGAGAGAGGGCACTCAGAAATCAAATTCATTGAAGGCATCCAGGTTCAAGCCATTCAAAACCAGGAACTCTGAGACGCAGTAGTTGTGCTTGGAAATTTGGACCTTTGTATTCCAATATTCAAAGTGCAGCTTCCAAGATGTTACTCACATCATTTTATTAATCCAGAAGCAGGTCACAACCAGGAAGTAAAAGCCTGCAGATGCCAATCTTCTTGGTAACACCTGATCTACAGATCAAAGTCGTATTTATATTATTGTCATTTGAAAAGAGCTTCACAGAAGTGAATGAAGTCTGCACCAAAGTTGATGAGATTAAAATTAGGTCGATAAGTGAAAGTTATTAAGGATGATGGGTAGTGAAAGTCTTATATTTGATGGATGCTTGCATCAGATCTATGGCTGCTGTTGCTACTGTTATGACAATCATAGCTGCTGTCATCTTCTCTAGCTGTCCCAGCCAAGATCTACCAACACTTATTTCTACTCTACATGTCCATGGCAAGACACAAGCTCTGTTCTGGAGGCTGTATGATCTAACATTCTGCAGGTATGGAAAGGAGTGGTATTTATCTCACCTAGTGAATGTGAGCTCATAGTCAAGGTTTTTACAGCTGCTGGAAAGAAACAGGAACTTCTAGATCGTGATTTCTCTGCCCGAAGTGAAGTGTCCACCTTAGGATAAAACAGTCTGGATTCCTGGATTATCTCTTTCTCCTTACTGACTGCAGTAGGAATCTAAGATTTTTCCCTCCATGTTATAAACATCTAAACATAAGTAAGATGAATCATGTGCAGGAATTAGTCTTCGGCCTGGGCTCAAGCAGGATGTATGAGACAAAAAGGGTGGTGTCCCGCTTCCAGTTCATTGTTTCACCCACATATAAGGGATATATAAAAGAGTGGGCATAAAAATGCCTTAAAAGCACAAAATCCATCCAGGATTTATCAGCCTTTATGGAGCTGTCATAAGGCTATTTGCTGAGGAAACCACTGAACTTCTTGTGTCACACGTACCAGAGAGTGAAGACTAGTAGCAAGAATATGAGAGTCTCTTAAGACATTGAATTTTAACTGCACCACAGGAGAATATGCCTTCAACTGCACTCATAAATTCAGACTCTGTCCAGAGTCTCCCCTGGACATTTTTTCATTACACAGGCCTTACAAAACTACACTGGTTAGGAAGGCTGAGGGTCAACTGCTGGACATTCACTCTTAAACTGCAGAGTGAACATCACCAAAGGCAACTTAGAGGTATATAATCTGTCTCACTGGGCTGGAATCACCTTGATATCTACATTGTGTGGCTGCAGGGAGCTCTGTGGTGAATGCACTTTCTCAGCCTCACTGGCAGCTACAAGGGAGACGGCCCAGCCTTCAACAAGACCTTCCCACTCCCTGCCCCTCCTGAAGTCCTCCTTGCCACAAATCAACCGCTGTATTTCACCAACTGTTCCATGTCACAACTCATTAGTTCCATGCCTGAGGAACTCTCTTTTCTATGTAGAGTTCCTGGAACTTAAAATCCCACCCCACCAGAATAAACACACTCTGTTACTAAACTGTACTTTTTCTTCACCAAAAGTGCCTGAAATTTATCTGTTTTTTCAGCAGTCAGCATTTCTGAACAGGGGGAGTCATATAACTGGGGGAAGCAAACAGGTTCTTCACTGCTGCTTGTAAAGATGTTGAAACAGTTTGGGAAACTTGGAGATAAAAGCCCTAGCAGTGCAAGATAGGATGATACAAATTATTCTCCTTAACACGTCAGACAGGAGCGGTAAAGGCCAAATATGGTCACAATTACCACATCCGTGCATATCTAGCAAAAGGAGGCTGAGATCATATTATAGAAATTAACCTGGGGGACATTACAGCTGTTGCTTCTTAATGGAATTTTATGATCAACAGCCATATATTATAATATTTGAATAAGTTTCAGAAAGATTTGTTCTTCCGGCAATGCTTAAATTTTTTCCTCCTCTTAACCCAAACTAGTCTGTCAAAGAAAGTGCAAGGCAAAAGAAAAACTGACCTTTCAAGCTGTAGGAAGTTGAAAACTTCACACTGATGCTGTTAAAGCTGATTTAAGTAATGCAAAACAATTATTTCCCAAATGCATATGTTAAAATTGTAAATTGATATATCAAAACCACAACCTGAATATAGCAATTTGTCTCTTTTTTTCTTTCTTCCTTCCCTTCCCTGTTGGAGTATATTCCACAGCTGCCTGTCAGATAATACACTGATTGCAACTTTCTTAATTTACAGAGCCTTTAAGTCTAATCTCATGAGCCAGCCTAAAGGGCTTCTTCATCCATTGAAATGCCAGAATAATTGAAATTGTCTTCAGCTGACAGTCAGGCAATAATGAATATTTTCCTTTGCTGATTGCATGTCAGGGTTGCATATAGCACTGCTAAAAGACCTAATCCTGTGGATCTCAAGTCAGGCTCCAGAATGAGGGTGTTTTTTTTTTTTTTTGCTTCTTCTTCCATGGATCAGTTTGAACAGACTAACCCCAAGTGTGATGGTGAGTGGTACAGGGTGACCCAGTTGCTGTTTGAACAGTGCCACTGCAAGCTTTCAACAGCGGTCTAGAGGCAAATGACAGTCTGGGAAAGGTTTTATTTAAAGGTTTCCCTGAAGGGGAAAAGGAGAGGGAGGAGGAAATGCATAAGTAGTCAGTCAAAAAAGGGGTTGGGAGGAAATATGTGGTATGTCATGAAAGAGCCTTCTGTGTGAACCCAGCCTGAATAAACTCCTCAGATTTTCATTACAATCACACATGGGCATTTCCTGATCCAAAGTTAGTGCCTGATCTATAGAGTATTAATGATATTGCGATCTATGGGGACAACAAAAAGGATGATCAGTGCTCCACTGAAGGAAATAGAGCATGTTTGAGAGCATAAAAATAAAGGCAATATGGAAACAGAGGTGATTCTGAGTGTCTGGGTCTGCATGTACCCACACTGCAGCCATGCACATCAGGACATGCACCGTATCAGAGATGCACCAGCCACACCCAACACCAGCATTTCCATAGGAAAGAAGCTCAGGGCCATGATCCCCAAACAATCATATCGTGCATGGGCAACTGAAAAGCCAAGATACAAGGGCATGTGGCAACTCATCCCACCAGACAAATAGAGATGTTCAGTCTGGGGCCTGTCACTACAGGAAAGACACTTAGGTGCTGGAGCATGTCCAGAGAAGGGCAATGAAGCTGGGGAAGGGTCTGGAGCGCAAGTCCTGAGATGAGTGCGTAAGAGAACTGGGGCTATTTAGTTTGGAGAAAAGGAGGCTCGGGGGGGACCTTCTCACTGCCTACAACTACCTGAAAGGAGGTTGTATCCATGTGGGAGTCGGTCTCTTTTGAGATAACAACTGACAGGACAAGAAGAAACAGCCTCAAGTTGCACCAGAGGGGGTTTAGATTGGACATTAAGAAAAATTTCTTCACTGAAAGCGTGGTCAAGCATTAGAATAGGCTGTCTAGGGAAGTGGTGGGGTCATCATCTCTGGAAGTACTCAAAAAATCTGTAGACATGACACTTAGAGACATGGTTTAGTGGTGGACTTGGCAGTGCTCAGTTAACGGTTGGACATGATGTTCTTAGAGGTCTTTTCCGATATAAACAATTCTATGAAGCCCAACAACAGAACATAACAATGTTCCTCCTGCCTCATGTCCCATCTATGACAACACCTTACAATAATAAAAGTGTAAGAAAAAGGAAACACTGTCATTTTCCCATAAATACAGCAATTTGTAGTTTGTGAATTTCTTGAGCCATGAGTGATTTATTTGCTGTGAGGGACCTCCATGGTTTTTTCCTCGACTGATCTATCCTCCTAGACTCTGAATCCAGGGGAACACTTAGTATCCATAAAATCCTTAAGCAAGGAATTCCTCAGTTTCAGTGACCTTTTTCCTATGCTTTAGGAGAAATCAATGGTTGAGTCAGTGGTTGTTCTGTGATATCTGACCCCGAAACCACATAACCATCTCCCATATATCTTGAAAAGACAAGTGCCAATCATGGAGTGATCGCCCCATGTACCTTGGATATATCTCTCCAACAGAAAACATCTATTTTGAATATCTTTATTTCTATTGTATATAACAAGAGTAAGAGAGAGAAAGGCTTGTTTGGGGGAAAGAAGAATGGTGGAGAAGGAAAAGCAAATCCTGTTTGGGGAAAAATAGCATGCTACTTGGGGGCAGCCAAATTTGCCAGCACAGCTTCTGCATCCTCAATAGTCTTGAAGGCTGAAAGCTTCTAGGTTTGATGGTTAAACAGGTTTGTACCTGCCCACCCAAGGAACCATAGAGCCCAGGGTGTCAAAGGACAGTATAGGAGAGCAGCAATGTCTGGATAATGCAGTCAAATATCCAACATCCCATATGCAGCCCTAAGCAAGCTGGTTTTATCTCACAGCTGATCCTGTGGGGATCAGGAGGTCAGATAGGGACCTCCTGAAGTCACTTCCAACCCAAATCATCCAATGGTCCCGTGATCCAGGAAGGACCAAGGGCATTTGGCTGCCAGGCAACCTGCCAGGTCAACAACCTTGGAGGCAAGGACCTCTGGCAGTAAGCTTCTGAGGGAAAATGGGCATCAACTCTGGGAAAGCCGTCACTGCAGAGGCACAAGGTCTCTGCAGAGAGGCCAGCCTTTCAGTGAGATATCCTGGAGCCTTACCACCAGGGAACAATAAACCTCTTAGGAACTCTTACAGAGAATTCCTTCTTTCTTCAGCACTTCTGTGGGACCAGCAGTTGGATCTGTCACTTCTATTCAGCCTTAACACTGTGCTTAATCATATGCCTTCCTCCAGTCAGCCCCTTGCCCCGAGCAGCTTCACACAGCTCTGGAGTAAGATGTTGCACACCCAGCCCTGACCAGTTTGCCAGTTCAGACACCAGTGTGAACAGCCCACTTCAGCTGGAACAAGGCCAGCCACTTTTAACTTTTTTGACTCTTAGCTAAGCTAGTCTTGAGATCTGTAAGTGAGGAAATGCTTACAGGAGCTCATCCCACCCATCCCATTGATCCCAGCAAGGCAATAGTTTCCAGTGGGGTCAATGACAGCAAGTTAAGAGCAGAGCAGCAACTAGATGAACATAGGCGGGCAAGCCCCTCAGTCTGTGGATGAGTTTTTATGAGCTGGAAATTGGGTAAGAATTGGCTCTGGAACTTGTCCAACCAGTAGAAAAGGACTTGAGCAAAAGGCAAAGTTGCCCCTTTTCTGTCAGCATCACTACCCAGTTGCTCCTGTAACCCCCGAGTCTCCACTTACCTGCTGAGCACTGAGCTGAGCCCATCCTTGCAGCAACCTCCTGTGAGCATTTGCATCAGGGACAAAGAGTGCAAGTTGATCCCTGCCTGTGTTTGACAACACTTTGCTGAGCTACTCTGTGCCAGGGGCGAGCCTGGGTCCCAGGAGCTGCAATCCTTCTTTCCCAGGTGCAGTCCCACTCTGAAAGGGGCCAGAGAACAAAACAGGCTCTGTGAGATGCACAGGGAAGGCAGGCACATTCTCAGCTAAAGGTAAGACACTGCTTTTGGGTAGCAGAGGCTGAGCTACAAACAGTGGAAGGAGCTTTCTGTTTCCAGCACATCCTGGAGGACCCTCACTAGTTCTGCCAGTGGTTTGGAAAAGAATATAGAAAGAGGAAAGATCTATTCTCGAGGTAGCCACCCTGATTCCCTGTTGGAAAAAGGGGTACAGGACATTAAGAAAACCAAGGTAACCGAATAGCTGGGAATTAATAAAACTTCTTGAAGAACTCCTTACTTATAGAACCCATGGAGTGGAATCAAACCTACAGGAAATTGTTTACTGATAAAATCTGCCTTTGACCAGACCTGTAAGAAGAATCCATCTTCTTTGCTGTTGTAACTTCACTGTCTTTGTACCAAGACAGTGTACCAAATTTGTACCAAATTTGGCAAGTTTCCTTGATAGTTAAGACATACAGAAGGAACCTGAGGATGCAATAACAGTCTTAATTTTTATTAAATCATGACAGTAGCAAAATCTGTGGATATTCAGCACCCATAATACAGGGTGCTGCACCAAGGCAAGATATGCTGTAGGCTGATGATGACTCCTGTCAGTGACATTTTTGTTGACCAGAAGAGTTTAGACTTAAGCTCCAAAATTAACTTTATTTTCTAATAAGAATAAGGGACAGGGTCAACTTCACCCAAAAGAAAATAATCCTTCCCTCCTGCAAATTAGGTAGCTGGACACCTCAGGGAAACAGTTCCTTCACATGCCAAGTAGCTCCTCTCTGAGCCCTCCTTCACCTTCCTGATCTGGGAACCAGCCCATCTCACCCCTCTTCCCTCAGCCCCTACCTTCTCCCAGGGCTTGTTCCCATTATTTTTACCTATTTATCCTGGCAAATATGGTCAACTGTCTTCATGGGTCCTGAAAGAGCCCCTACCCTCTGCACAATTAACTTCACAAAGGATAGACAGGAAGCAGAGACAAGAAGGGAATTACCCCAGGTCCTCAGCACAGCCAGGAACGCAGCCCCTGGGTCCCAACCCTGTGTTCCCTCCACCTTGCTGCTGGCTTACTCTCTCTCCCACCTCCTTTGCCCTCGTCTTGGGCTGCAATCATGGGCATGCCACATTTCTCACCTCTATACTATTAAGAGTAATACAGAGATGGCAGCATAACCCAAAAAGTCTGTGCTCAGGTTGTTGTGGCTCTCTGCTTGGGCTCTCCGGGTCTCTGTTATGTAAGAACACCAGAACATGCAGGAAAAAAAGCGCCCTAAAAGCTGTCAAGAGATCTCTGTAACTTGACCACCAGAATAAGAGACTGCAAAGAACAACCTGTCCTGTCATCTCCTTACTGGAGATGACAAGCCAACCAGTGTTTAGGGACATTTTGGTTCTTCTGGAATGAGACCATGGTTGCTATTCAAGGCTGTAGCCCATGACTCTGAACAGCCAGATGGTCAAAACTGAACATAAATATGACAGGAATCCCTAAACATAAAACACAGTCGAGCATGTGCTCGTCTTCTTAATGGATTTGCGTATCCCTCAGATTTTGATTTAGAAAACTCCATCCAAAAAGATTCAGAAAGTGCTGGAGGTGCTTGACATACACTTAAAAGCTCCAGGCCAGAGCTTGCAGCTGATATAAATCACTGTCAGCTCCAGCAGCTTTGGTGGCTCAGGCCCAGCCTCAGAATACAGCAGGAGTTAGTGAGAATAAATCAGTGTATTTATCAGTACATCCCCTTCTCCTTAAACCCAAACACACTTGAACTGATGGATTGGTCCTTTCATATCCCTACATTATTGTGTCTCAATTGCATACATTTGTGCTCTCTTCACTGTATAATAGATACAAATAATGAACAGCTGTAGGAATGAAAATATAGGTGGCACACTTGTGTGTATCTTCCATGCACACACACATATGCTATCTGCAGCCAGCAGCTCAACCCTGTGGCTCTGTTGACCCTGCACTCCAGTTGAGGATTTGATTTATTCCTGGGGAAAAAAAAAATCCTCCTTTTATTTATTTTCATATTAATAATGATGAAAAGGTTCCAGTACACCATTTCTAATACAATTAAGTATATTCAAGATCACAAAATGCTATTACAATAACCAGAAAATATATATATAAAGAACGCACTTTAATCCAGCAAGTACAGTGCTAAGGAAGGAATTAATGCATTGTCTGTGCCCATTGTGGCTCAGTATTAAAAGCTGTACCCTGCCAGAGGAGGAGAGAGCAACAACTGAGCATCTGTCTGACATTACACCTTTCCAGGTCCTCCAGGGTGTGACACCAACAGCACAACGTTAAGAGTTTTTGTGATGATGTTTCATTTAAGGAAGGCAGCTGCTGTCTTTGCATCAATGGGTCCAGTTCTTCATCTGCACGAGTTTCTAAGCCTCATTCATGACCAATATTCTTTTTATTAGTGAGTGGGGAGACAACCGAAAATCCCCAAAAAGGGAAATAACTGAGATCAGTGTTAATGGTGGGTCATAAAAACACCCATGAGCATGCTGATGTAACTTCACCTGGAGATCTGTGCACCTTGCATCTCATGGACCCTCCCCAGCTGTGCAAAGAGATGTGATGGAAGAGTCACAGGACACATTTGAGGTACAGGTTGATAGGTCTGGTCTAGTTACCCATGTTGGGGAACAAATAGACTCCCAAAAGAGGTGAAAGAGCCAGACCAACACTCAGCTGGGACACATTAACAGGCGTCTGTTTCACTGGGCTCCAGAGCCAGGACAGGCATTTAAACAAGACCTAAAGTGTACAGGTAGACACTTGCCCATGAGAAACAGGAGCAGAAAAGAGGGAATGGCTGTCATATGAAAAGGGTCTGGTTTAATTGCAGGACCAAATGAGAAAGAAGGAATCCAGCTGCAAAGGAGATGCAGAGTTTATGGCCTGGAGAAAAGGAGTCCTGAATGTATGGGAGAGCTTCGACTGGATGTATACAAAAATATGTTTTCTTTGTGTTGCATAAAGTAAGAAGTGTTTTGTTGCCCAGGGCCCTCTGAAAAGCTGCCTCATCCGTTTACTTCCAGAGTCATGTGTTTCTGGGTTCACTGTAGGCCAAGCTGTCTCTGATGATAAAACATAGAGAATGGTCACAGTTTTACAAAGGGTTAAGAGTTGAAAAGCTCAGATGTGTGTCAGAATTCAGAAAAATACACTGTTTTTTCCTCCATGGGCCAAAAAGGGCACAACTAGACCCCAAAGCCTTGTTTTGGGAAGATGCTTACTAGAAGCAGAGCAGAGCCTCTTGAGCTCATTTACAAGTAATCTGGCTCTGCCCCACTTCAACACAGAGATTGGGCAGGAGCTCATCTTTGGCCTATCCCTCCCACATACAACTCCCCCCAAAGAAATACTCCTCAGTTCTCACGGATTTATTTTTAACGTCACAAAATCACCAAAATATCTTGGTGCCAGTTTGCACTCCGGGCAGAACTCATTGAGCAGACCAGTTCCCCAGTTTCCCTTCACGTTGCTGATTTCGGTGATGACACTCCACATCCTCCCATTCATGACTGAGAGCAGAATTGGGCCCTGGACTTAAAACTGGAGCACGGAGCCGTCAGCGGGAGGCTCAGCAACTGCAGAGACATCCGAGCAAATTTTTAAAATGCAAATCAGCATTCCCATGGGCCACCGCCGTGGTCTTTGGGGTAGATACGCATTTAGGTGATTTAAAAAATGATCATTATTTACTCGGTAAGCTGTGGCAACTCCTTCAGCAGCTGCCATGCTCGACTGACTTAATACATATTTAGAGTATGCAGAGTAAGAGTGGGCAATGCAAAGCAGAGCTGAAACATCTCAGTATTAGATACCTCGGGGGGTGTTTCTCCATATGCCAAATTAGACAATATTGTGGATTAGTCACTTGCCAAATTCCTTTTCTTTTTTTTTTTCCTCCTTCTTCTTTTTTTTCCCTCTAATTTTTTAATCCAAGCTGTTTGAATTAAATAAGAATCAAAAAAATATTAGCATCTTCATCCAGTAGAGACATCTTTGCAGCAACAATTTCATATATTTCTTTCTAAAACAATGTGTTGCTCCATCATCGTGTTGGAGATGGGGACAGGAGGAAATGCAGTCCCACACCTGATTAATTCATTGTGTCAAATTTTAGGCCAAAGGAAATCTTTGCTCTCAAACTCTAACCCTTCCAGGGGCAGAAGCCTCTTTCAGTCCAAAATTAAGTTTCAGAAAGAGCTGGCAGTGGCAGCCACTGCAATGTCATGCCTGGTGCTTAGTAAGGAGGCTCTGAACCTTCCTTCCTTTTGATTGCTCCTTATGTAGGATGAATCCAGATTAAAGGCTAATTTCTTTTCGACTTTGCTGGGTTTGGAGCCTGTCTCTTACTCTGGCTTTGTTGTGCAGTGAGGTAGAGTGTAATTTTCTGACTCTTCCCAACTCCTTAGTTTGAGACAATAATCCACTCTGTCTCCTCTTAATTAAAGTAAATAACCCAGGCTCACAATAGCAGTTCAGAAAAGGGCCTTAAGTCTCCTCATTCCCTCAGTGCAAGGAGCTAATTGATTTTCAAATGATAATGGTGTTTACATTAGAAAGCCCAGATCCCTCCCTCCTCCTTCCTTTTCTCTTCTTAAACCTTCTTCGTCTCATGAATATCAAATGGCCAAGGTCCCTCCATTGTGGCTGCCACCTCCTAATGTACCTGGTGTCACTCCAAAATGCTTAACCAGCTAATGGAGTGATTTCTGATCTACCTGCCTGCCTCTTGTGCCCTGTTTGTTATCCACACACCGAGGACCTGCAGGAATGTCCCTTATTTTGCCTTCCTCACCCCATTGTCCCAGGACACAGAGACCGCAGTTACAGGCCTGGAGGCAGGACTAGTTTTCGGTTGGGTGGAATTTTAAGGGTGAGTGGGAAAGGTCACTTCAATCAGAAGATGGAAATATATGAAAACGGGAAAGAGCTGCCAATGTAGCAGAAAGAGGAAAACAAAGTCAAACCTGCAACTGTGCCAGCTGAAGTGCAAATGAGAATGCCCAAAAAAACTGAACAGGATGTGAAAAGCGCTAGTTTCACAGTAATTTAGAAAAAAGTCCAGCTCCAACTTCATAAATCCAGAATGTAAATATATGCTGCCTATCTAATGTGTCTGTGCAAAGAGATGCAAAAAAGAAAAAGTACATCAAACAACTCTAACTCAGATCTCCAAGTCAAGCGTCCAACACTGTGGAAGTTCCAGGATTAAAGCTGCTATTCTGCACACATCCACTCTGCAAAAGGAATGCAAATACACCCTCACTTCTCTCTCTTGCTATAAGACCTTAATCTGTGCAGGGGCTGGACAGAGCTCTCATAATCACAAGCTCTTTGGGATTTTACTTTCTTCCCTGTGTGATGCATGACCCTCAAGACAAATGTTTTTGCATGTCAGCGCAGTTTTGCCCCAAGACAGAATGATTCATTTCTGCATGGGCTTTTCCTCATTGCCCATCATTTTAACACCTGAAGGCACTGCAAATATTTATGCCTTTCTCTCTGTAACACCTCTGTGTGTTGAGAGGGTTTTCTTGGTCTCGTTTCTTTCAGAGGTTGAAGAACAGAAGCCTTAAGGTGACAAGCAGTTGCTAATTTTGGGTGCCAAGTTTGTGTCGAGGAGAAAACTACTTTCCAGCATCCTTTCTAAGGACAAAACTGAGCTGTTTGGTGAAAGAGCTCAGCATCTCCAGCTTCACTCTAAGATGGAAAACTCGCAACAACTGGCCACTTGTACCAAACCAACACAAAATTATTTGGCTGGAAACATTTTTCAGAAGCAGAGCAAGAGTCCACTTCTGTAGGGCAAAAACCCCTGATATCCATATAGGGTGTGGATGAAACTCTCCTCCCAGAGGCTGTAATGGGGACTCCATTCCCTTGACCCCCTCTTATCACTGTATCAGGTCCCTCCCATGCAATAAACAGCACAGTCTGTGGGGAGGAACATGTTAAATCTACTGGGATTCTACCAGAATTCACTTATCACAGGGAAGGGAATCATAGGGCCAGAGGGAACATTATTTCCCAGATATGGGAATCTAATTTTCTATTTAATGGGATTTTTTTTTTTTCATTCTGACCTTTTTCTACCTGGAATAGAAACTCTTTTGTTGTTTTTTATCAACCCACAAATTAAATTCAAGAATTTACTAACTGTGAAATATTTAAATTTTGTATCAAATCCTAATCTTTCAAAAAGATTATGTAAAAAAATACATCTAATTTTGAAAAAAAAGGTGACATTAAAAGAAAACAATATTTATTCTTCAAGTGATAGAATGGGACATTCTACTATCAAGTACTTTTTTTTGAGGGCAGCTTTTCAAAATATGAATTTCAATGAAACCTTTTTTTTTGTTAAAAATGGTAACAATGGCTTCCAAACCATCTGTATTTCCGGCCTGCAATGGTAGGCCCATTCCTAACTTAACCATATTATTTTAAGACAGGGCAGGGTGTGTATCTGTGTGCATGTGTTATTATATATACATAGAGATGTAGGTTAAACAAGTAAAACACTTTGTGTGTGTATATTTGTAAATATACACGCATATACATGCGTGTTCTACTTGAAATGACTTAATGACAAATGTTGTTATTTGGGCATTAGATTATAGGCTCAGAGTTCTCTAAGACTAACTGGCTCTTTAAGTGGCTTGGGATGGAATATGACATCCCCTGGAGCACCTCTGTTAGAACCAGTTGTTATTAGTCACTGAAAAGCCCGGCTGTGAGAGACACAATCACACGCATCCCTCTCCCTCCCTCTTCCCTTCCCAAGCTCTTTCTTCTGTTTATTACTTTCCCTGTTGTATTAAAAGACTCATCATAGTTATAAGCTCCATCTCATAGTTCTCCTTGATCAGGAGGTAGGAACACAGGTTCAGCTCCTGTCTTTGACACGTCCTGTGTGACCTTGGGCAACTCACTTAATACCTCCGGGTCTCAGTGCTCTGCCTGTGAAATAGGGAGAATAAGTTCCTTTTTCCCACTCTTAATTCCATCCATTAAAAATGCAAAATCTTCAAAGCTGAAACTGTGAGTTAGTGTATGTTTCCCCAACCTAGCTTGATAAGGTTTGGATCTTAATTGGGCCCTGCAGGTTATGCCACAGTACTAATAATGACACTAATTATTTGGAGTGCATGATGGTTGCTTTTTAATAGGCACTACGTGTTTTTTACGAAGTGGGAGCTGCAGTGAGAAGATCCTGGGCCAGAGTTTCTTGCTGTTGCAGAGAAATTCAAGACACTAAGGTGTCTGACCCCTGAAAAATGAAAATAAAATCATTTTCCAGCACATAGGAAGTGTGAAAGAGAGGCAAAGATGAATCTGTGTAGAGAATATAAAGAGAACTTTGGCTGCTGTTTTATCTGATGACAAAAGAGGAGGCAGGAGACATTCCCCTTAGCAACACTGCTTAGCAGAGTGATGGACACTGAAGTAACAAGGCACCACTGCCCTTTGCTTGAGCCTTACTTCTTTCTGGTATTGCCTGTTCTGTCGAGAATCCAACCTGAACTGGAGCCTCTTCCTTTCTCATCCCATTTGTGACACTGATTTAGTCTCTGGCCTCAGGCAAATCACTTAACCTTCCCCTGCCTTGTAAAACAGAGATGATCATACACACTTCATCAGTCCTGCACTGATTAATGCATTAAAGCATAATATACTTTCTACCACAGAACATGGTGTTACCATCTATACACAGACTTTATAAATATCTGCATGTACATGTGTCTATACTTCATATTTTTCTAAATCTACTTTCCCTCTCTCTCCAAAAACACCAGTAAAATCTAAGGGGATTTATAATCTGTCTGTAACACCAAATTTGCAGTTGTCCCTTGCAGGAAGGTTGATCCTATCTCTAGCAGACAGCCATGTCTTCCAGCCACTACCTCTGTCACTCCCACCACTGCAGTTCCAGCTGCCAGAGGACAAGATTTCTTCAAAGGGAATCTAAAGGATCTGGGTTTCATTTTTATAAAGGATTTGCTTATAACTGATATATTATGGGATACAGAAGTCATTTATAGCTGGTCCTTGTGGTTCATTACTATACATTTTTAAGTGTTGAGAGATGAGAGAATTGCTCGACATTCTTCTACACCAAAGCTGCTCTTTTTAATGTCATAGAATAAGGTAAACCAAGGGGTCACTTCCTCAGATAGGGCACATTTGCCTACCCCTTTTGAAATCACAGCAAAGTCGTAGAAGATCATCCTGTCTGAAGTCAGGATAACTCCACCAAACAGCCCCAGGTGCAGAGCAGGCACTTTCCAGGGCACTGGGAAGGCACAGAAGCACCCGTGGCTTCGTCAGCTGGGTCTAAACTAGGAGATCAGAACATTGCCACTTGAGATACTGAAGGTATAAACTTTTTTCTTTAAAAACCAGCCAAAAAAAAGGGGAAATTTCAACAGATAGACACACGGGGGGCTGTTAAGCCTGGTTGCATAAATGTATTCTTCTAAAGATGTCTACATCAGTGATTGCTGGAGGCACAGACACTTTATTTTTCTATAAGTAGTTTATTCTTCTCTTTAAACATTTTCTCTTGTCTGCTGTTAGAAACAGGACACTGGACCAGCAGGGCCCTCTGACTTGACTTAATGTAGCCACTGTCACACACTTTGTGTTTAAAACCACATTAGCTATCGTGATTTTTTAATGATACAACTAAAACTCTGATGTGAAAAGACTGAAATTCCTTTTAGAGTGTGTTAACTGGGATCTAATATATTTGAATTTTTCTAAGTCATTTACCCCAGAAAGGATTCATCTTCCCTTTATATAAACCTCTGAGATGGAGATATTCACATAGCTGAGAGCTACCTTCAGCTCCACCAACAGCCCTGGTAAGAAACGAGCCTTTTTAAGAGGCAATACCTCTGCAGGTCATAGATTCACAGCATATCCTGGCGTCTATGTCAGTATGATGCTTTACAAAGGGTGAGCAGCTCAGACACAGCCATCACAGGGTGGGGGGCAGGTAAACCCTACCCAAGTGTCACCACTGACTTTTGGAAAAGCTACAGAAGCCTGTGTTGGACCACCCTGCTCTCCATGTGTCCTCCAGCCATCCATGCCCACATCAATGACACATGGACCACAATGGACCTGTTTGCACTTCCCGTCTCCAGACAACCTTGATGGTCAGGAAGGGCACAATTCCCAGTGCCCCCCTGCACACAAGTAACGCTGGCTGTAGGCCAATCTGGACACAGTTTTGGGGGTACATCAGTCCTTCACCCATCAGTGGAAAGATGGGCTGATTTCTCCCCTAGAATCTCACCAAAAGCAGCGTGCCTCTGTGCTGAGGATCACCTGGGCTGTTTCAGAATCTGCTTTGGGATGAAGACGCAACTGTGGGCTGTTGGAGGTGTCAGACTGTGCTCTACTGACCCAGGCATGGCTGGGAGTAAGGAGAAAAACCAGCTGACCCTCTGCCCAAGCAGGGAGCCAAGAGAAAGCACATGAGAGACGTATTTACTTAAACACTTACTGATGTAGCGGAGAGCAGCGCTGCTGGAAACTGGAGCTCACCCATTACAAACAGTCCCACCAAACAAAACCCTTCTCCCTGACCCCCTAGAAATGGGGAGGGGGGAGGCTGGATGAAGGGAATGTAGCAAATGGGAGAGGAGAAGGCAGACAGCCTGCCAAGGAAGGATGAAGAGGACAGGAAAACCGCAGAAACTTTGGGGGAAGAGGGGGGTGAGGAGGATAACAGCGAGAAGCAAACATTGGCCTCGGCGATTTTAAGAGACAGAGGAACTCAGAAGTAATTTTCATAAACTTTTAAATATAGCTTTAAATATTAGTAAAGCTTAAGCCAGTGCACACAAAGGCAAGTTCCCTTTGAAAGACTTCCAGAAAACCATGAAATGCTGTTGATAAGACTGTGCCAATTTGTAAAGCCTGCCACAATCTCTGGCTCACGTTTTCTGCCTCTCTCTCTCCAATTCTCTCTCTTTCTCTCCTCTCCTCTATTTTTCTCATTCTTTCTCTCCTTCCAAAAGCTCACTGTGCTTTGTGAGTCAGAGGAGCTGCAATGACAACAACAAACAACGGCACAGATCTTTATTTCTGTAGCTGGAGCATCTTCTCAGCAAGGAGAATGAGTGTAGTATCCCCGTTTGATTGATTCAGTAAAAATAATGTCAAAGTGGCATTTGCAGAGGCTGATAAAAGATTCTGATGGAAAGTGCCCAGTGGGGATAATGTAAGTAAACTCAGCCCAGGGTTTCTTAGCTTTTATTAGCAAATTGTGTTCAGCCTTAATTATAGGTTTGCCAGGGCCTGACACTTGTCAGTGTATTTACATGGAAAGATTGAAACGTTGATAAGGGTCTTTTTGAACTGAAGGGAAAATAAGTTCATTGGGGGGAGGATGGGAGAAGTCCCTCAGAAGGGGTTTTTGACAGGTTCTCTGTTTCATTATTATAATTTTTGAAGATTTTTTTCTTTTTTTGTCTGTGTGGGGCATTACTTAGAGGATGCAGTTGGGAAGGTTTCAGTGTGGTTGGTGCTTTACATAGATTAAAAATATTTACTAAGGGAGAATATTAGTAACCAGGTCTAGTGGAAGGTGTTCTCATCCATGGCACAGGGGTTGGAACAAGATGGTCTTTAAGGTCCCTTCCAACCCAAACCATTCTGTGATTCTTTGATTCTACAGATATAACTGAATAGACAGTCAAGAGGCTGGCAGAACACAGGCTGGAGGCACTCAAGGTCACACAACAGGACTGTGTCACATCAGCTGCCTATTCCAAGTTTAGAGTTTTTCTGCCAGACCAGTCTTCAGCTCACATCCCTCCTCCGCGACCTCCTGGGAAATTTTGCCTCTGCTTTTGCACCTCCTCTGCTGTGCTTCTGTCCCAGCATCAGGTTGGTTCCTGTTCGCTCTGATCACCCAAGTGATAAAGTATGAAGAATGAAAAACAGATTAAAAATGCATTAAAATCCAATATAAGAAAGGCATTAACAAGAGGTGATTAAACTGAAGCTTGATCTTTCTGTGATATGGGTTCCCATAATCTCTCTCCCCTGGGTGGGGTGGTGGGGTGTGCCGCAGACTGGGAATTCTTTCGTAAATCTTTGATTTTGTCAGCTCCTGGAAGCCGACCCTGCCCATGGCCCAAGGTCCATTTAAGCAACTTGGTGGGCTTCAAGCATTGTTAGAAAAAAATATCTCAAGGTGATCAAAGAGTTTCACTTCAGTAAGTTCAAAGACCAGGTTTGTGCTTTTTTCCTGGGACTGACTCTTTGGTGAAAAAAAATTTACTCAGAAAAATAAAATTATTTGCTCAAACAAGACAGCTGGACACAAAAACTTTTTTTTTTTTTTCTTTTTTTTACTTTTTGGAAATTTTGTGTGAATTTGACTTCATCCCTTTCTGAGAGAGACTATAGTTATTAGTCCAACAATTGCGGCATTTCTGAGATGAGCAGCCTCTCGCAGCCAGCTCAAGGATTAATCCTGGAATTAATCTTGGCTGCATGCAGCTACAGCCTGAACAAGTCAGTTCATCTGCAGCAGCACCTCAGCACCCAGACCACACATGGCGTGCTGGACCAGGCTAAGGGGGATTACTGCATATCCATCCCTTCTCATAAGAACAAATCCTCTCCTATTATACTACGATGACAACAGCTAAGTACAATCCATTCATACAGAGGTCAAAAATTTCTTATTTTATACCATTCTTGTTTTTCCAAGGAGATCCTGAACCAGCATGGAGAAGGTGACACTGCAGGGTACACCAGCTCCTGCTGGTCCTTATTATGGAGGCAAAACTGGGAGGTGCAGAAAGGTGCTAAACTGACCCATCTCTGGGGACAAAGAAGGCAGAGAAGAGAAAGCTGTGGGGACATCTTAGAGACTCTTCCAGTACCAAAAGGGGCTACGAGAGAGCTGAAGAGGGACTTTTGACAAGGACATGGAGTTGTAGGACAAGGGGGAATAGCTTCAAACTGAAAGAGGGCAGTTTAGATTAGGTCTAAGGAAGAAATTCTTCACTATATGGGTGGTGAGACAGCAGAACAGGTTTTCTGGAGAAGCCGTGGATGCCCCGTCCCTGGAATTGTTCAAGGCAAGGTTGGAAGAGTGCTTGGAGCAACCTGGTCTAGTGGAAGGTGTCCCTGCCCATGACAATTATCTTGGAACTAGAAGATCTTTAAGGTCTCTTCTAACACAAGCTGTTCTAGGATTCTATGACGACAAAGGAGCAAGATGCAGGTGAGACCTTATCAGAGGACGAGTAAGAGCCATGTCAGTACCTGGTGATGTCCAGCCCCGTCCCCACCATCATGCCCAACACATCATGCACTCACACCATCCAACCTCACCCCATGCCCAGGCAGGCTGACCCAGGCCCATTTGTCATGTAATGACTACCATTGCACGACAAAGATGACAAAGAAGTCTGAGGCAGCCACTTCCCCACCCTTTGTCACATGACACTTCATACAATGGGTCAGGAGAAAGCACAGGAGCCTACCCTTTGCCTGGGGCTCCCAACTGTAATGTGTAAGATAATTATAAGGCTCCTTTCACACAATGTGGAAATCTGGTGTGCATCTGTATCCCTCCTCTCCTCTGGGGCAAATGCAGCAGTCTTTTGACAGCCAGCAGCAACCCTCCCAGAAGATCACAAGCCCTCCAGAGAGGAACATTCTGTACCCAGTGCAAAGCCATGGTGAGGGCTGTGCGGTGGCACAGTGCAACAGCACAAGAGACAGCCTGTGATCAGACCTGCAAAAGTCAAAGATCCTTTTTAATCCCCAGAGATCATGTGCCAGACACATTAGGCTTGGTTTTTGCTGTCTTCTAGACAGCTACATGGACTTGTCCCAAAGGCAGGCTCAGCTCCATCTTCGTAATAAGCCACCACTCCCTTTCATAACCTCCTCCTCATATAAAGACCTTTTATATCTTCAGTAACAGACAACACTGGCATGGACCCAGCTCCTCACCTGGTCTCAATGTGTGTGGCTCTAACCCTGGGTGGTGTTCTGCTGATTTACACCAGTGAAAAAACAACACAGGCTTCGACCACTGCAGTGTCCCTATCGCCTCTAGATTCCTGTAACTTGCAGGATATTAAAGGCCAGTATGTCTAGACACATTAGACATGTGAGGACATCTTCTGTGCATGTTGGGTGTGATGCCTCCATCAAAGCAGTTGAGCTTGGCATGAAATGATGGATGGCTCAGACTCCTCACAGTGAACTTCAGGCATTTACGTGACCAAAGCTGTCTTCATCCAGCTGCTCCTCTGACCCTACCTGTCTCTTCTGTTGCCTAACCAAGAGGTGAGGGACTAAGCCTAAGATTAAGCTGTGCTCATAGCACTATGCAATAGGCCTTTGCCAAGCAGATGGGCCAAAGGGACTCAATTCCTAATCCCTGTGGATTGGATTTTCCCTCTCTGCTATTACACTGCCTTTCATCCTCACCTCCTTCCCACAACACACACACACAACATCCAGAGAAAGTTGAAAAGGAGAAGTTATCACTGCACAGGAAATATCATAGAACTATAGAATGTCTTGGGTTTGAAGGGACATCAAAGTTCATCTCATTCCAATTCCTCTGCCATGGGCAGGGACACCTTCCACCAGACTAGGTTGCTCCAAGGTCTGTCCAACCAGGCCTTGAACACTTCCAGGGATGGGGCAGCCACAGCTTCTCTGGGCAACCTGTGTCTCCAATGACCCAATTATTTCAATATGTGGGGGCAAAATATTTATAAAGGACTTCAGGACAATTTAATGAAAAACACTATAAAAGGGCATTGAACACTAAGATCTCTTCTACCAACTCAGCAATGGCCACACTTCTAAAATGGGACACTTTGTTGTGCTTGTTATGGAAAGTACTTAATTCCCATTGTACAATCAAAAGAGTCATAGTCTTCACCCAAGCAATAGCTGCTCTAGGAAAAGGTCTCTCCCTTCCCCCTTCAAAGTCTCCTTTTCTATGAGTCCTGGAGATTGTATCAGTTACACCCTGTGCTATTTTGGTGTGTGTATTTGATTTGGACTCTGATCAAATATTTACCTAAGATCAGGAAGGCAAAAGGAAGACAAGGTTCAATGAACTACAACTCCTTTTCTTACAAGAATTGCTTGCTGTTCTGTTTTCTTTCTTTTTCTGTTCCTTTTATTCATTTATTTATTTATTTATTCTTCCCTCACTTCTTTTCTTCCTTTCTTCCTTTCTTCCTTTCTTCCTTTCTTCCTTTCTTCCTTTCTTCCTTTCTTCCTTCCTTCCTACACAAAATCTGTGTAAAACCTCTTTAACGATGCTGTAAATCATTAAATATTTGGTCCTCTGACTGACTTCTAAGGATGCCCAGATGACCATTTCTTATTGTGAGTTTCTATTCCTGTCTTTCTATACCCAAAGATACCTAGGAATTTTGTTGGATTCAACATTTTGTGGACCCACACAGGGGGGACTTCCCAGTACCAGGTAACAAAGTAAAGATGCAGGGTGTGCAGTCACTGCAGCCAAGAGGACACCATGCAGCTGAGTCACTCTTCAAAGTCCATTTGTGTATAAAAATGAACATCTGACTCTGAAGTCAGAGCCCTACCACTGTGACCATCTCAAGTCTGAGCCCATACGTTAAATCCAGAGTTGCTTCATGGCTTAAGTTTAATCAGCAGCACGTGTCTGCACTACAGACATGATGGGCACAAATTGTTTCATTTCTCCCGAGGAAAAGTCACATGAGACCACATTAATCAAGTGATCAGAGTTCTTTTTCCAGGATAGACCCAAGACCACACAACAGATGGGATATGTAGGCATCTTGAACAGCTCACTGAGCTTTACTGTATAAAGTCCCCTGGAGTCCCCAAAGCTAGGTAAAAGAGGGCTGGCAGCTCCAGTTTGCTCTCTGACTTATTTCCTGACATACAAAATAGATGTAGACAAAAAAAGCAGTAACAAAGGCCAGGCAGCTGTCCAAAAATCCAGCTCTGACCCTGCTATTTAATTGCAAGCAATAGCAGAGAAAGGAATGATGACTTTCTCCCCACCACTAGCTTTCCCGTTTCTCTTTCTTTCTCAAAAAACCTACGAGTGGAGAAAAGATTCAATGCTTGCCTCATTCCAAGCATTTCTTTTCTGCAGTGTCAAACAGCAAGATATGTCCAAACCACTGGTGCTTCCACTAGCAGAACGTGTTTCCACGAAATACAGGTTCGGAGCCCAAAATTCCTTTCTGCAACATGAAACATGCTGCTCTCTTGTTAAGGTATGCGGCAAACTGAAATGCAAAGGAGTATTGCCAGGATTAGCACAGAGTTTAAGGTGCAAAGGTCATCAGTGCTTGACAATAACTTTCTTGCAAAAGTCAACAGAGAAAAGCGAGTTGTGAAATAGAGGTAGGAACAAGTCGTAAAAACTTGGAATTATTTGTATTTCTCTAGTCACCAGCACCAGAAGGGCAATGTCTGACAGGAGTGCTCCTATAAAGAATATTCCATTGTGTTATTGATCATGTTTGCTGTATTGGTGCAGCTTTATAAGTACCTATTTGCTGAAAAAGTGTCTGCCTGAAGGCATGTGGTGTATGATTAAGTCTTACTCTAGATTTGTAACAAAGGCCACCCACACCCTCTCAGACCCAGGCAAGTTTTCAGTGACCCCACTCATGGAGTCTAAAATGGCTGGATGTGCCTGTAGGTTCCTCGGTTCACTGCACAGTCACTGGCTACAAAATTTGGTCCCCAGAAACCATGTTGACTGCATATGCCATCTAAAGTTTTAGCAATAGTTTGAATTATCTTAATCAATTCAGATAATATACCCATATACAATTATTCAGCCATTAATCTTCATTTCATTACAATCACAATTTCTCATAATGTACTAGATATGTAATAGAATTTGGCTCAGTAGTTTATGTTAACAGATTTTAACCTATTGGAAAACACTACCTGCTAAACTGGATTACTTGCTGATTATGTTTGATTTGGTATCTGGGTCAAATGGTATTTTCTGTGTTGTCTAAGTACATGATGATGTCAAAATTAATTTAAAAAAAAAAAAAGGAACGAGAAAGCCATGAATGGCAAATGCTCTCACTTATTTCAGGTGCTTTTGCCTGGCTGATGGATGAGCAATCAGAGCTACAGTGCCCACTCTACTTTTTTCTTTCTTTTTTTCTCTATTAACAAAACCCGTTGAGATATCCCATATAATCAAGCCCAGGACCAGTTTCTCCCACCTAAGGCACTAACAGGATCACCTAATTTAAGCAGGTAGTTGCTCTTGAGTTAAGAGAGTGATAACCACAGAACAATTCAGATATGAGATAACAGGAATTGCCCTTAGCAGGGACTATTGAGCCCTGCTGACTGTAGAGGAATCACCAAGTGACCATGCGCAGTGCTGCCAATTAAAAACCTCTAGTAAGAATCTGCAGTTTGAAGAAGTTCATTTGGGTCTAGAAGAAGAAGTCAAATAGGCAATTTTTACAAGGGGTGCCCTGCTGCATGCAGCCAGCTCCAGCAAAGAGCTCTTCAGCCTGATGTTCGTCTTGTGTGACATATATACATCAGCTGTCCCTTGGACAGCTTGGAGATAGTCAGACCAGAGTCCTACCAGATGAACATTTGCCCTCAGTGTGATGTACAAGTGGACTGAAGAAGAGAAAATGGGGTAATAAATATATAAAGGCATGATCAGTTCTTAGTTAATCGGAATAGTAATGGATCATAACTGTCTAGCAGTCCACCAGCAATTGCCCCACCAGTCTTGTTCACCTGAAAGATGTATTAATGGCTTGCTGATAACCTAGGTAATGAGCTTAGGCCAGGGAGAAATCAAACACATGCAGGTTCCCATCCTAAACTGAAAATATTATGAGTTCCATTGGGAAGGACAGATTTCAACATGCACTCAAGCTGGCTTTCTAATTCTGAAATCTTTGCTCTTACAACCCCTCTTTTCAAACCAGCATACCTTTTGCCTGGATACTGACTTCAGCCTTCAACCACCTGTTCTAGGGGTTCTGAACACCAAAGAAGGGGAATTCCCTTATCCCTTTGGTCAGGGAAACAGAAATGAATGTCAAACTTTAATCTTTCTGCCATCCTCAGTCTTCAGACTGAAGATGTGGTGAAATTTGGAGACAGAAATACGTCTGTATTCCAGTGGTTTATTGCTTCTGCCAGATGACTATTCTGCATTTGGCTACAGAGCTTACACACACAGACACACACACACAGACACACACACACACTGGGAAGCAGAAGATGTGAAGAGAACCAAGAGAGCTGAGAAACTGAAAGATCAATCGTTAATCCCCAGAAAGTACCGTTTGTGGGCAGCATGGCTAAGTTTAGAAATCAAAACCTATTTCCCACAAAATAATCGTCACTAGAACAAAAAAGCCTGCAGCATAAATTATTTCCTTTGGACCCTTATAATGCAGAAATGCTATTTTTTGACTCCAATGTATCACTCGTGTTTCCAAACTGTGTCAAAGTCCTTCATATCACCACAGTATTAGATAGAGGTTATTCCTCTCACTGTGGAGCTCGCTGCAGATACAGTATCTACATCGACATCATGGTTTCTACCTACCAAATTAATTCAGAGCATGTCGGCAGTGCGTAATTTTTTTCCTCCTTTCTTCTCTCATATTTTCTTTGTGTTTATTTCTGATTCAGTTATCACTAAAATACACATTTTAATTGTATTGTACAAGATTCAAACTTCCCTGGCTTTGAACATTCACATAAACATTTTCACTCAACTTACCTTCACACCGCCTGGAATCCTTGCTGAATGTTGGACTGCCTGTCTGAATTATGCAACACAGAGGATTTTTTCCAAATATTCACACAGTTCTCTAATGTACATATACCTCACAGACATGCTACACACACACATTTATAATATAGAGGTATATAGATATAATGCATATATTTTATATATAATCTATTGATACCTAAATGGATTGTTTAGACATTCATATGTATTGAATAATGACATAGATCTAAAGAATAATGAAGAAGTTAAGCTGTAATAGCAGGGGCTCTTTTCTTGTGAGACCTTTAACTGTATCTGTGCATACCTGGGTATTCAAGTCACCACACAAAGTAATAAAAATCTCCTACAGATACACCTATTTTTCATTGTTATTCTTCAAATGTACCCTAGACAGAAACTTTACAAAAAGCCAAGATCAAAGCCTGTCCAAAGCCTGTTTATTTCACCGGACATTGATTTAAACACAGATGTTCTGATGTTGGGGGGAAACAGGTTTTTTTATGAATCGGCAAGAAGGTTTATGGGTTTAAGAAACCCATAAAGACAAGGTGGAAGGCAGGTACCTTGGTAAGTGGAGAGACAGGCACACAGAGTTTTCTCCAGCTACTCTGGAAATTGTACTGATTTTCACTCAAGTAGTATTACACCAGTGTTCAGCACCCCATGGAAGCACAATGTATATCAATTCATCTCTCTATCTACCTATTCTTTAATCTACTTATTATTTTATGTGTGTGCATATAAATGTGTTGCACTAAGACACAATATTACCTGCATGTAAAATCAATAGCTGGATGACAAGCAGATGATAGATTAGCTGAGGGCAGGAGGATTTAAACTTTAAAAGCTAAGAACAGAAGAGCTGGCTTAACCTGGCTTTAGCTGGCCCTGCTCCACCTTTCTCTTCTAAGTCCTAAGCTACCTCTCACCTCCTGGGGCCAGACTTCCCACAGCGTCCCTGAGTTGATGCCTTAAAAGCACCTTTCAAATAAATCTGGTGTCAGTCATCCCTGTTTCTTCCCCCCAGCGTCATGTGGCAGAACTTCACTCGGAGGGAAGGAGAGGATGTTTGTGGGGGACAGAGGGGGGAGGAGGAAGGGGCTGTAAAACTTCAAAAATAACCCAAGTAAGAGCACTCAGCCTAAAGCAAAGAAATTAAGGGCTGTGCTTCTCCAGATGATTGGGAGAGGATATGAAATCCATACAGTGGTCTCAGCACACTTCCTAGTGGCCGGGTGTCTGTATGGTAAATAATCCAGACAGTATCTTGCTCATCTGTCCCAAACCCGTCAGGACCTGAATGTGGAACCCTTGAATGGAATAGCCCTGGAAGAGACACCTACAACACAGCCATCATCCAGACTGGGAAAGAAGAATGACTGTCTTTGTTGAACAGCAAGGGCCAAACCATGGAGAAATCATCTGCTTGGTCACTGACTTTAAGAGGAGATGTGTTTGCACATGAAGGACATGGATATGGCACTTCCTACCACACCAGAAATTTGTAAATTTAACCCTTGCATAGTGTTCCTTGGTAATCATCCCTCATTTTTTACGTGAGAGGTTAGAATTTTTCTAAAATATTCCAGAACAAATTAATTGCCTTATAAATCAAGCCAAGTCACCAAGACAAGGTGAAAAAAAAGAAGAGGACACACACACACACAGATTTCATATTAATGCAGCTTGAATCTCCTTTGACATCTCCAGTCAGCAGACTGGTACCCTCTGATGCCTTGAAGGGGCAGGTATGGCCTGTAACCATGCTATATGAACATGAACAGGAGCTGCAGAGGTCACACTTGACACCCTGTTACCTGGAACAGCAGAAGAGTGACCATCACTCTGGCAGAGGAGGAGAAGAAGAATCTTCCCTGCTCACAGCATGGCTTGCTCCAGGCTGTAGTACAAATGCAACCCATGGAAGAGGCTCTGCAGTGTGTTCTCACCACAAACTCACATTCATGTCTTGCCTTTTGGTTCCGCCCTAAACATTTATGGAAAAATCTACCCAACACAAGGAACACGTGCTCAGCTACCACAGCTCCTTTGGCTTTGAGGGAGCTGTTGTGGTCACTATAACCCAATGACCTACAGCCAAGGTATCAGCACCATCTTCAAGTGCTAGCAAACACACCATTCCACTCTATTAAAGACATTCCTTAAATCCACTTCTATGAAGATGTCCCTAGACAGTCTTCCCTGAAGGAGGCAAGGCTTCCCATTGACTGAAGCAGCCTTTGAAGCAGACCTACAAACAACCTCTCTGTACTGGAAGTGGAGCCTTCTGTAATTTGTTTTCTTGATTTTTATCTGCAGAGACACCACACAGCTTTATCCCCAGGAACCCCGAGGAGAAAGAGTTCCTCATGGTAGGAGGAGAGGGGCTGGAAGGAGAGCCCAGGGATCAGCCTGCTGTTCCCATAGCTGCAAGGACAGTCTTTCTCAGGGGTTGTAGCTCTCATTCTTGTCTGCCCTTTGCCAGCCTGCATTTGCATAGGCAAAGTAGTTTTCAAGTCCGTGGTCATTTTAGAGGAGTCCAGAGGAAGGTCACAAAGATGATTAGAGGGATGGAATATCCGTCCTATGAGGAAAGACAGTTGGGAATTTTCAGCCTGGAGAAGACTCCAGGGTGACCTAATTGTGGCCTTCCAGTACCAGAGGGAGCTACAAGAAATCTGGAGGGAGACCTTTGATAAGGGCATGTCATGACAGGACAATGGGGAATGGCTTTAAACTGAAAGAAGTCAGATTCAGATTAGATATTAGAAAGAAATTCTTTACTATAAAGATAGTCAGACACTGAAACTGTGGACCCTGGAAATATTCAAGGCCAGATTGGATGGAGATTTGAGCAACCTGGTCTAGTGGAAGGTGTCCCTGCCCATGGCAAGGGGCAAGGTAATATTTAAGATCCCTTCCAACCCAAATCAATCTGTGAGTCTATAATTTTGCCAGTCATGGCAAAATATCCCTGATATTTTCATACTATAGCTGAACTTAATTTCCTATTGATGCCAGCAGGACACACAGCAACACAGGACACACAGCAACACAGGACACACTGGCTGCTGCTTTCACTGGCACATGCTCAGTGCATTGTTTCTGCAACCATAGATAAATCAGATATCCTAATAGTAAGATTAACATTTGTGATACGGCTCAATCACTGTCCTTTCTGGAGAGGTGCTGCCAGCTGACTACATGTTGCCACTCCAGTCACTGAAACGCAAAGTTGGCTCAAACAATGAGTCAGATTCACAGGAAGTTTCACAGCCTGTCATATACAATTTTTTCGTTGCGTTGGAGCTGAACGGTGTTTAATAGCTCTACCTTTCTCCACCCACGAGTGAAAAAAGCTAACTCATTCTTCCTCTATCCTACTCCTTTTACCAGCTACACATTCTCTCTGCTTTGGCTCAGGTTCACAGCATCTGACACCCTCTACTCCTGCTACAACCCTTCCTACTCGGGGCGAGAAGAAAAGGTGGTTTTTTGGACTGAACGCTATTATCAGTTCAGTTTCTAACTCATGAGAAAAATTTCAGTGGAAGTTAAACTCCTCTGGCATGTGATCTCTTTTCATTTCAGTATTGAGAAGCTCTGAAATTATATTTGCAGTAATTCAAAGTCACACACAACAGCTGCCAGATTAATGCTGAGCCTTTATTCATGGACTAGCTTTGCTAGTCCTGACACCATATGGAAAAATGCTGCAAAAACATAGCATAGAACCCTATCATCGTTATTCTTCTGCCTAGCAAATATAGATGATCAAACTCTAATTGTTACTTTTATTGATGTATCAATCCACCACAACGCACAGGGTGGGGAGGAAGCTGCACTGTCTGGAGAGAAATACCTGGGTTATAATTAGGATTTTCTTTACTGTGAGGGTGGTGAGGCATTAGCACAGGCTACCCAGAGAAGATGTGGATGCCCCATCCCTGGCAGGGGGATGTTCAAGGCCAGGTTTAATGGGGTTTGGAGTAACCTGGTCTAGTGGAAGATGTCCCTGCCCACCTTCCAACAGAAGCCTTTCTATGATTTTATGAGAGAACCCAGACTCTAAAGTGGCACTTAGACCTTCTTGGCATGTGCTCGTGTGCTGCAGTAGCAGGGCTACAGAGCAGCTGATTCTTGACAAGATCTCAGACTCCTCCCAGCTGTCCTGGTGTCGCTGCACCCTGTGGACAAATACATCCACTGCATCTTTACATTTTCCCTAGTCATGAGTCAAATCACCTCCAGACACAGAACAAAAGAGCAAGGAGACTGTACCACCTTGCACCAGCTGAAAAAAAATTCCCAGCCACTATTCCACCAGCTGAGAAGGGGGAGTACCTCATTTTCTTTCTCCAGGAGAGCTCCTCCCGCCTCTACAGATCTCTTTACTATTCACCACTAGGTCAAGGCTGTTGCCAGTGGCAGAGACAAGTTATCCAACAGCCCCCCCAGCCAGCTGCGTGTTTCTCTCATAACAAGCCTGGTGATAGCTGAAGGTCTGGTGAAGGATGCTGACCTCAGAAAATTCTGTGCAAACCAACCTGTACAATGGCAGTGATGTATTGCTGGAAGTGCAGTTTTGTGTTCGAGAGGAAGTCGCATCTGGTAAACGCTCTGACACCTGATTTGCCTGTAAACAATGCAGCTCCCTCTGCAAGGAATGTCCCCGCGCCTGTGCTGGGAGGGGGCACAGACAGGGAGAGAGATGCGATGCGGTGAACGAGCCGAGGAAAGCAGTGAGGAAACCGAGAGCTGGAGCGTGAAGGAGTTTGAACAAAGAACAAGGTCTGGGCAAAATGCCTTCAGAGTCGTCAAAACCAGGCAGCCCCACAGGACTCCTCGCGGGCTCTGATTCAAATTGGGAAATCATCATTTCAATGTATTTTAATTTTGTTGTTCTTCTCCTTTGTCATTTTCAGATGGGGTTTTCCTATCAAACTGGATGCAGATACTTATTTGTGATTGTTATTAAATTTAGCATTCAGTTATTTAGTATAAATACACTGGAAAGTTTCCTCGTGCTCACACTGCATGTTTGTGGGTTGAACAGCTACGCACTTTTTCTTTTCACTTCCTTTTATCTCATTGACAGAAAGCACTGAAAGTTTTTTTTCAGATAAGTTGAAGGTGACTTGTAGAACAATTTGGCTGATCCACCCCCTCCTACCCAAAATTCTTTATTCATACATTTCTGCAAGAATTTCTGGAGGTCTCAGAAGCCATAACTTTTGCTTTGAGTATCTGCACCATCTACTTTTAGAAGAGCTGCCTGTAGACTATTACCAGACAAGATCACAATCACGTTTCCTTCTCTGGTGTTTCTTCTTTACATTTCTTACAGTACCAGTAATACTGTTTCCTTTTGGGTCTGCATCCTGAAGAAGTAGCACAGCTATGAGAAGCCGATTTTAGAAAAGGAAATGAAAACTATTTCCAGTCAGTAAATCTGGACCTGAGCAGGATAATAAAAAGATGACAAAACAGGCTATAAGTAAACAGTCAGTGCCATTATCATGAGACAACTCATACAATTAATTCTGTATCCTGTTAATAGAAATAGTTTGTGAGTAGGAATTAATAGAATGTTAATTGGAATAAAGGTTTTGATGATGGATGCAAATAATTGTGAACTGGTCAGAAGTCTTCCTTCCTTGTTCATTAAGTAGAAATTTGCTTATACCATCAATTTTTCATAATCTGCCTAAATCTATTCCCTGTTCACATAACTGTGTGTCCACCTTGTCTCGGATAATAATGTGAAGTGCTTCATAATAAGTTATCATCACTTATGGAACAGTAACCATTTTTCTGCTGGGGAAATATTAGATGAGATGTGGTATCTTAAAATAGTCTTTCCCCTTGAAATCACCTAAGAGTGTTCATTGGCCTGTTGCTGTTTGCACCTCAATTGAGACCTCTTGACTTCTGACATTAGCTGGTAAGGCTTGCAGCATCACAACCTGTTTAAAGACTGACTTATTGAATAATTATTCCTTTATGGAATTTAGTTTTCATTTTAATCATTCTAGGACCTTGGTCTTTGTGAGGAATATGGCTCTTGGTCTCCAAGAGGAATAGGACTGGGACAAGAAGTCCAACATTCTTCCCATCACACTGATATCATATGACAATGCACTACAGAGAATACATTTTCTTTGATCTATTTTAAACTTCCTGCTTTCCTTTTTTCCCTGAAATTCCCATTGTTTTACAGTGGTGACAGAGGATGGTGGTCCAGCTTATTTTGGTAGTCCAGCACATATCAGGTATGCTTGCATCTGGTCCTTGACAGATGGATGAGGATCCATGAGTGGATAATGTCCAGGACTATGCAACCAGACAGATATGGATTAAAGGAGGAGAGACAGATGGGAGAAAGTAGATTTCCATGTCACACTAACCTTGAAGAGGAGGTGACCATCCCAACCCATGGCCAAAGACAGCCAGGTGCAGCTGGTCAGTGGATCAAGTCTTTGGGTCAAGGATGAAGGGAAATTACAGCTGTGTGCCAGAACACCATGAGTTCTGGATTTGGCTGGAGGAAGATATGAAGCTGGAGATTTATGTGGTTGTGAGCCTCACAGAACTCCCTTTGTGTAATTTCGTCTGAGAACACAAGTTCTCATCTGAGAATGCAAGAGAATGTGTGGGCACTGCAGAAGGGCAAACATAGGACTCATTCTAATAAAAGACAGCAATTATGAGCCAGTCCCAGTTTCACTTTGAAGCCTAGAAACATAGTGGGACACATTATTCCCTGAACCATTTGTAAGCAAGCCAGGGAGTAATAAGACAGAAGATGAAACATGAGTTTGTGAAGAATAAATCATGTCAAATCAATCTAATTCCCTTTAATGCCAGGATAGTTGGTATAATGG
Source organism: Chiroxiphia lanceolata (assembly GCF_009829145.1). Lineage (NCBI taxonomy): Eukaryota > Metazoa > Chordata > Aves > Passeriformes > Pipridae > Chiroxiphia > Chiroxiphia lanceolata. The sequence goes on along the minus strand of NC_045641.1, from coordinate 4,656,102 downwards.
ATGGATGGAATATAAAAATCTGATATAAGAAAACTATTCTCAGGTTTGTAGCACATTCCTGTAAGTTATTCTTATCAGCAAACAGAGCTTCCGAAGCTTCTGATCATTGAAAAGCAGGTGCAGAACTACTTACAAAAAACATTCAAAGCAGTATGGAAGAGATGTCCCAGTTTGAAAACCACTTGTTGACAGACAGGGCAGTAACTATATGGAGCAAACATATGATGCATGGAGTGAGTTTTCAGAAACTCCAGAAAAGATCACGATTCATGTTTTCTTGGTAAACTGGTAGAAGGGTCAGAAATCTCAAGAAATTATGATTAGCCCAGGTAAGCATGGGACTGGCCTGGTAGGACAGGGCTTTGAGCAACCTGGTCCAGTGGAAAGTGTTCCTGCCCATGGCAGGGTGTTGGAACTAAATGGTTGGAACTTCAAGTTTCCTTCCAACCCTAACCATTCTATAATCCTATGAAATATATACTTGTGAACATAAATTCCTAGCAGGTGGGAGCTCTCTAGGAGGAGAGACACAGATGTATTGAAGAGACATGCTAGTAAAGAACATCACCTGCAATGTTTCAGAAACTAGACTTTTTTGGTCAAGAAAGGAGGAGATTCATTGAGGACAATCAAGCTTTCCTCCCATGCAGAAAAGGCTGTTTTAGGGATGATAGTAACCATAGTTCCCTTGTGGCACTGAGGATAGGACAGGGGAAAAAATTTCAGTTTGCAGTAGGAAGGATTTAGTTTATCTATTTAGAGTGCATGCTGAATAACAAGTCCCATAATCACAGAGTCTGGATATTAAGGGAGGTTGTGGAATCTTGTCTCACAGCCTTTAAGACCATGGTAGATGGATATCAGCAGCAACTGCTTAGGTATGTCTGGATCCCACTTAAGAGCAGAGTGGGACTAATTTCATCTTGTCTGCCTGGACAAAAGCATGAACCACCTACCTGGATGGAAGACAACACACCCTGGATTTAAGCTCTGCAATTTTTTTTCAAGCCAAAGATGAGACTTTGCTTCAGATTTCTGTAATATTATAACAGCTTCCATATTCATTTTCCTCATGTTAGAGAACTTTCACCAGGAACTGTTGTGATAGGACAAGGAGTAATGGGTTCAAACCAAAAGAGGGGAAATTCAGGTTAGATATAGGGAAGAAGTTCTTTACTATGAGGGTGGTAAGGCACCGGAACAAGTTGCCCAGAGAAACAGTGCCTGCCCCATCCCTGAAAGTGTTCAAGGGCAGGTTGGACTGGGCTCTGAGCAACTTGGTCCCCACCCATGGCAGAGGCATTGGAATCAGCTGACGTCTAAAATCCCTTCCAACCCAAAACATTCTATGAATCTATGAATCTATGATTCTATGCTTTTAAGAAGTTGTGATTGTCTTTTGGATTTTTACTTAGAAGCAGTGGGAAAAGTAGAAAAAGTGGGGCTTTTGTAGAACTAATTCACATATGAGCTCTTTTGAATGGTAGAAGGAAATTTCATTGCTCCCATTTAATCTCCCATACAGACTTGGGAGAAATCCACCTTAGCACTGAGTCTGAGCTGGTTAGGTGAAGCATGGATGTCAGAAAACTATTTAACCAGACTGTGGAGAAACATGAGAAGGAAAAAAAACACTTTATCAATTTAGCAATTTGTCCTGAATTTGGTCTTGCTAAATAAAACACAGGCGAGATCTGTGAGGCTTCATTTCTCAACTCTGGCTTTTTCTTATGTCTCTCTCTGCTGGATTACTTTACAAGATTCATTTCCTTACAATTAAATTCACCCAGTGATTTGCTAAGAAGAGCAAGTCCTCTAGACTCTGATGGTCTGGGATAAGGGCTACTGCAACTGCAGAAGTACGGTTACATTATTTTTTCATTCTCAGCCAAGGTTCGAGCTAAGTTATAGTGACTACAGGCAAGTTTCAATCCCTCCATAAGTTCAGTGAAAAGAATGCATTGGAAGACTGTCACTCCCCTGGCATATGACTTCTTTTTCGCTCTGTGGGACCATGAGGTCTTCCGTTCCATTTCACTTCACAGTCTCTCCATTGAGGAGCTGTGATTTACTGGCACAGGCAAACGCAATATGAATAAAGCCTTTATTCTTTCTCATCTGAGATGTAACCGAAATGTTTGATATGATGCTTAGAAATTCGACATTTTCACACTAGATCCCCTAATGGAATGTACCCACAAAGTGCTAGAGTGTTATTTAAAGTGAGTCAGTAAAAAAAGAAAGAGAAATATCCTGGGCAGGGGGGCAAATGCAGAAGAGGAGAGGAGAGGACTGGACAGGACAGGAGGTCTGGGAAAAAACACACCTGTGCCCATTTCAGATTGGAAACTCACTAGAAATACACCCATCAAAGAAATTAAAAAGTTACATACGGATCTGCCATGCAAACATTGGGAATAGTACCTGAAGGGCATGAATACAGGTTCATTTTGAAAAAAAAAAAAAAAGAGAAGGAAGACAAATGGCAGCACCAGGAAAGAAGGATTTTTAGTACATCCACTGAGCATTTAAAAAGCAAGTTCACATCTTTGCTTTAGGCTGTTGTTTCTTAGCAGCAGCCTGAGAGCTAGAGAGAGGAACTAAAAATTATATCTGCTTTCTGAAAGTAAGCTGGAAACTCACATTAGAGCAGAGTGACCTTCCAAAAGATGCAGAATTACTTTTCGTGCTGTCTTCATTAGCAGGACCAAAGAGGAGCTGCTTTCAGAGTCAGATCCTTACCTGTAACAGGTCCATTTGCAAAGGTTACTCCTGGACCAGTTGTGCCCTGCACAGAATTTTTGTAATTCACCAACTACACACACCTCTGGAAACACAATTTTTGTGAGCCAGAGTGAACCTAAACACATTGCTTCCATTAGGTACAGGTTTCAGTAAGCAGGAGGCCTTAAACTCTCTCAATCCATCTGGGTTTGGGAGAAAAAGAGACTATAACCTGCAGAAACCAAATATTTGACCAGGATTCACACAATCAACCTCTCACAGCCACACACAACATGACCACATTAAGACAAATTTGTTCGAAAGGAATAATGGAGGCTCATTCCCACCCTCTCCATCAGAAAGTCAGGAAGGTCTGGTTTGGTTCTTATTATTTTATTTCTCTGCAAATGAACTGAGCTACTGTAACTCACTCAGAAAGCCTAGAAGGAGTTCAGCAAAACACAGAAGGACTTCTGATATTAGTCCGTCCTCAGAGCAGATATTACCTTAGAGAATTGTCCCAAGAATCTAACAATTTTTCTAAAAAGCAAGAAGAGACATTAAGGGTTATAAAGACACAGCCCTTGAGGTCCTTTGGTATAACTAACTGCTGCATAGAATTCACCACCCTCCTCGGAAGCACCTAGAACAGGCAACAGAAATCACAGAATATCAAATATTTAATATAGTCTATATTTGTTGCCCTGAGAAGCTGTGGCTGCCCCATCCCTGGAACTGTTCAAGGCCAGGTTGGATGGGGCTCTGAGCAACCTGGTCTAGTAGAAGGTGTTTCTTCCCATGGCAGGGGGGGTGGAACTAGATGATCTTTAAGGTCTTTTCCTACCTGAACCATTCTATGATTCTATTGACCCAAGCTGATTTATGTCTCTGAAAACAGAGCAGGACTACAGAAGACAGTGAGATTTTGTTGTCAATGTACTATTTTCTATCCTCATTTGGTCCACGACCTTTAGCAAGACACGGCTTTGTTCTGTGCTGTAGTTTTCCCCATCTCTATGACAGGGACTTGAATCTCTATTGAAATTATTTTGGCCTCTCAAATAATCAAAATAAGCATTATTAATACCGTTCCCTGGCCTCCCTCTTTTCTCCACATAAAGAACATATCCAATTCATTAGGTCTTTCCAACTGTATTCTCAACCTTTGAGGACTTTCCTTGGCAAAGAATGAGGAAAGGTTTACCAAAAATAAAAATAAAATTTAGCATTCCAGTTTAAGTGAGGAAAGTGGCTGTGATTGAAGCAGCAAGCACAGTTCATTCAGGACCATCAAAGATGGCCAAAAGGGATTGAAAAATGAAGCAGAAACATCCTTAAAACTTCACAATGGATAGAGAAGGTGCACAGAAAGGAGATGAGAGTTGAAGGCAATGACAGAATCACAGGAAGGAACTAAAAAAACCAGGGGGAAAATTGCTGTATGCACTCTTTCATTTGTGTCATTTTCCCATTTACCACATTCATGGAGTTACTGAAAGGGAGTATCACATGAATAACAAGTATTCTGTTGCCAGAAGCAAATGTCCAGCACATCTGTTAACACAGATTGGGCTGTACAACAGCAACAGGAGGAAAAAACAACAGTTGTCCTGAAAACAGCAAAGACTTTTAAGATGTCAAAGACCTCTGTTAGGAATATACCTTGTGGAAGGCATTGTACAAAGTTCTCTTACGTTAAATAAACTGACCACTGTGCAAAACATTCATTTGTGCAATTGATTTGTTAGGAAAAGGTTCTTCCTCCAGAGGGTGGTTGGGCACTGGAACAGGCTCCCCAGGGCAGTGGTCACTGCACCAAGCCTGACAGAGCTCAAGGAGCTTTTGAATGATCCTCTCAGGCACATGGTGTGACTCCTGGGGATGGTTCTGTGCAGGACCAGGAATTGGACTCGATGATCCCTGTGGGTCCCTTCCAACCCAGCATATTCTGCGATTCTGTTATTCTGTGCATTTACCTTCAGAAAGTCTTATTCTGATGACACAGCATCAATATCTCCAGAAACCAGGGAATCCCACTATGTTTTGATGGAGTGTCTTCATTACATTTTGATGTCTTGAGTACAAAGGACTGTGCTGGAGAAAGGTGGAAGAACAGGCCCACTGAGGATTCCCAGAAATGGGGTGTATTGCCTATGATAGAACTGTGCTGTTTCCTTGAACTTAAAACCTTAAAGGAAAAAAATTCAGTTCATCCTGGAGGAACTAATAATAAGGGGAAAGTCTGTTATTTCTGGTACTGTTTCTGTGGAACATGTGTCCCAGTTACATTTCTGTGTCATTCCTGGAGTGTGAAATTGAGAGCATGAAGCTATTAGTTTGGTGGCCTGTGTATCAGGAAAGGGATGAAAGTTGTCTGATAACAGCCCAGAAAATTGGCCTCTTTTGCTATGTGTTTGTTTGTAGAGAGGAATTTAGAAAGGAAAACAGAATCCCAGACTTTTCATGGCTAGGCTTCGCGAACGAAGATTTGTGAAGGCACTATCCACATTTGCAGCAGGCACGCTGGTGGCTTATGAGGCCAATACGTGATAGACATATCCGATTGCAAAAGGCGCAGCAGAAAGACTCCTTAGATGGTGTATTTTGCAAGACACGGTTCTTTCTGCGTTGCCTTTTCTCCTCGAGAGTGATCCTGCGTGAGTTCTCAAAGGCTTCCGCAGCGTTATAGATGGTGTGTCTCCAGGCCTCCCGATTGGAGGCCAGAGTAGACCAGTTATGGTGATCAATATGGCCAAGGCTGAGATGTTGTTTCAGGGAGTCCTTGAATCTTTTCTTCGGGGCTCCTCTCATGCGGCAGCCAGTGGCAAGTTCACCATAGAGCAGGATCTTAGGGAGGCGGTGGTCCTTCATCCTTGAGACGCGCCCTGCCCATCGCAGCTGCGTTCTCAGTAACATGGCCTCAATACTTGTGACAGCTGCTTGCTCAAGTACAGATGTATTGGTCACAAAATCTTGCTCAAGAATCCCAGACTACCAATGAAATAAAAGCTTGAAACCAGGATGCACTTGCTACCAATGAAGGTGAAACACTCTCATTTAATTCTCCTACGCTGGTAAGGGTTTGGAAACATGAATGAAACTTTAGCACCTTTGGAAACTAAGGAGTGGGAAAAATAAGGAGGGAGCAGGAGGGATGTGATAGCTGGGGAAAGGAAAAGTCCTGTGACAGTTAAGCTTAGGTTGGCCAACATAGTAGTGGTGTCCACTGGTATGGTCCTACAAGGTTCACTGGAGGATGCACAGTTATTCTCCACCGAGACACAGAAGGCAGTGGTCCCAGCTCTGCCCTCTGCCACACCACCCAGTGATATAATACGAGACCCAGGAAACGATCTCAAGGCCAAAAATACTTTTCAAAAGAAAGTAGTTCAGGAGCTGACTTGTATTTCTGGTGAAAATTGAAGAACTGCAGTGTGAGTGACTCAGATCTGGCTGGACTGTCACATGCCCCCATCAGGGATGTGGAGGGGTCTGGAGATAAGACAAAACCTTGCCTGGACCAGCTCGGGGATTAGGAGGGATGTCTATACCCTACACAACTGGAGTTATTCCTAGAATTCTGCTCTGCAAACCCCTTTCCTAAATGCCACTTTGCATGTAAAGGGCTCAGTCTCCCCAGGACACACCATGAGAACTGCATCCTGGAGCCAGCTCTCTGTGTGCTTCACACAAGGAGGGGCATAATCGGACTCTGAGTAATTTAAAGCACAGAAACAACCCAGGAGCTTGGCTGGCCTTGGCTTCTGGGCCTCCTTCAGACCAAGGGACCTTAATGCCTGTCTAAATCCTCTGGTGCTCCAGTCTTTAATCTCCGTGGGTCTCATTTCTCCTTCCATCAGACAAGGATGCCTTTGCTCTTTAGTTTATCTATTTAAAATTTAGCCCTAATGTAGCTCTAGTGCCTGCTTTGGAACTAGTTTCATTTTATGCCAGAGTTAGAAGAAGGTAATTGAACTCTACCTGTATTTATCTAGCTGTTTATGTATATCAAATACATATCCCTCAAGGAAAGCTTGACAGCTTCTGCTCTCCCGACTATCTTCTAGTCAAATTAAGCAACATAAAAGCTTTCTATTTTTCTCTCATTTTTTTTTTTTTTTTGTCCTTTCATTCTGAGTAACAAACAAAGAGAGGAGGAAATGATGACATTCATACCTTCAGAAAAGGAATCCCAGGACAAATGATCATTTCCTGTCTCAGAAATTTACCATCTTCATAACTTCTGTTTAACCACCCATATAACAGTTTCAAGTTGCCTACATAAAACAGGAGAGTTGGAAGAAACAAGTATTTTCTTGATCTTTAGTGATGTGGTATTAGGGTTCATACGAACCATGTGAAAAAGAGATATTTGGTAATTTTAATTTATACGACACCTACAAAAACTGCAATTTCCTTGTTATCAAATGACAGAAAAAAAAACTTTCTGAAATGCAATAAGTAGCAGAGAAGTGCCCTTATGCAAAGCTTTTTAGTTGGTTTTGAGTCATAAATACCTACTGGTAAAAGTTAAAATCAGACTCACCCTTAATTCAGCTACAAGAAAGTAAACTATATACCATTTGATTTTTGGTTTTCTATGAAAATGACTGAGAAGAAATATTTCAGTCTTAAAGACAGAGTTGGGTGGAGAGTAATGTTAACACAGTCACCTGGAATTATTCCCTGATGGGTCTTGGCTGTATAGTAAGTATTCATCTGAACTCGATTTCTTAAAACAGCCTGCCAAAACCAGAGACAGTGACAAGTATAAGGTAACACTGATATGTACTACCATTAGTGTCAGGGGAAGCTGTACAAATGAGGGGAAAATGAAGCTCTGGACTAGTTTCAGCTGAAATAGAGTTAATTTTCTTCCCAGTAGCTGGTACAGTGCTGTGTTCTGGAATTAGTATGAGAATAATGTTGATAACACACTGATGTTTTAGTTGTTGCTAGGTAGTACTTACCCTAAATCAAGAACTTTCAGTTTCCCACACTCTACCAGCAAGGAGGTGCACAAGGGAGCATGGCCAGGACAGCTGACCTGAACTGGCCAAAGGGATATTCCATACCACAGAATGTCATGTAAACTGGGGGAGAGTTATCCAAGAGGGGCCAACAGCTGCTCAGAATGGGCTGGACACCCATCAGCAGGTGGTGAGCAACGCTACTGTGCATCACTTGTCTTTTTTGGATTTTATTCCTCTTTGCGATATGTCCCTTTTCATTACAATTCTTCTAATTATTATTGTTGTTATATTTCATTTTACTTCAGTTATTATAAGTGCTCTTGTCTCAACACATGGGTTTTACCTTTTTTCTGGCTTTTCTCCCCAACTCTCCAAGGGCCAGTGACCAAGCAGCCCTGTGGTGCTTAGTTGCTGTCTAGGTTTAAACCATGACAAGCTCATATTATCTTGGCTCTCATCTCCTCTCTGATAAAAAGAAACATAACTCTCAACTAGGCAAGCTACTAGCCAAAGATCTTTCCCTAGTCTAATATTCAAAGCACCTTGATTAACCAGTGAGGTGGTAGAAACAATACCAGCAGCAGAGCTGGTGAAGTATGATCCCTTTATACTTGGACAAACCTTAATGAAAAGCTAGAATGACACCTCTGATCATAATATCTCTATCACTTCTTCAGCAGAAATTTGCCTCCTTCCCTGCAGACATACACATTTCCCACTGTATATTCCTTCCAGTACTTTATAAGTGAGATGAGAACATGGACATTACATGAAAGATTTACAGTCTTTGGCGGATATAGAATTGGGTGATCTAGTCAAAATCATTTGTGTGGGATCTGTCTATACTCAAAGATAGAAAAGGTCATTCATGCTATTAGTAGGTGTTTTCCACAGGAGAAAGAATTTCCCTACTGAAGTGTCTGAATATAGAACCTTAATTTCCCTGCTGCTGAAGAGCTTGACTGTGGGAGATAAACACCCCTGGACAGGTTTGTGTAGTCAGAGACAAGGCAGACACTGTATGGTTCAGAACTAGGGCCCAAATCCATTGATTTAAACCAGGATTTCATGGTCCTCTAATTGAAGCAGTTAATATGGTGGATTATGAGTAGGAAAATCACAGTGATGACACTGCACAGTTTTTGTCACCAGCACAAAGGTGGTGATTCAACAGGAACCATTACTGCAGAGCAAGCCGTGCATGAAACACACCATCCCACAGTGATATTCAGTACCAATGTCTCAAACATATGTACCAATATTTTTCATATGTGTTGATTAGGATTTCATGGAGTTTGTAATAAATCACTTCATGTTTCATGCTAAGACATCCTAATTTCTTTTCAACCCCTACCTTTAGTTCTGCGATAAGTTTTCTAGAATCATTACCCATTTAGACTTTAAGGACTGGGGTTCCCCTGAGGTTGAATTTATCTCCTTATCTTGAAGCATCTATAACACAGATACCTACATCTAAGATAGTCATCCTCAGTTCCCTTTACAGTCAATATAGAGGAAGAGGCGTCTGGAGAAGGTGATTCATCTCACCCTAATATAGATATCAAACAAGTATCAGATTAATTGCTCTCTGGAGATACCTGTTTATCTCTATAGAAAATAAAGGCAGCCTAAAGTGACTAACTCAGACTTACCTGTCTATGTGTTGGTTGCCTACAGTTGGCTGAGATAAACTCCAGCCAGAGTTTCCTTTGATCAAGCAATTCAACCACTATCATGAAACGTGAGATAAGAATGGCAAAAGTGGATGAACTGGAAGGACAGAGTAATTGTGTGTAACCTGATCAGAAATAAACACACCAGTGGAGGGATTCATAATCTTCCACTACTCCAAAGGTATCTTACTTTCCAGTTGTCCAAAGTGGACCTGAGGGGAAGACTCCTTCTGTCCTCAGGAAGACTATATCTGTCTTATCTCTTCATGGTAGCCTCTGTTGGTAGATCAGAGCTGGGGATTCCCTGAGCTGACTGGACTCATCAAAGCCTCTCAGCAAGTGTGAACATTACAAATTACACCCACGTGAAGATCTAGCCCCTGACCTTCTGATTCAGGACTTGAGTGATTTCTGCTTGGAGTTCAAGTTTTCATTGGTGATCCAGCCTCATTGTGCCATTACTCAGATGAGGAAAAAGAAAAAAGATCTGAGAAATATGGAGGTGGAATTAGCATTTCCCCTCTTTTAGCTTATTTTTACACCAGTATTTTCCCTGCCACAAATTGAAAATGATGCTGCACTGAAAGAGGATAAAGCTAATTCTCATCTTTGTATGCAGTTCCTAAGGGAAAAACTTACAAGTCACTCTGTCCAGTCGTGGACCAAACCAAATTAGATCAATTAGCATCCTTATTCCCAGTGTTTTACAGCTCTCTAGGAAAATCTGCTGTTTACCTGTCTTTTCCTGACTTTAATTACTTTTTTTTTTAATTTCTTCTTATTCTACCAGCAAAAAATCAAACCAGAGGACCCTCAGCCTGTCTTGACTGCTAGAAGGGAGAAGGAATAAGTCTGGCTTCAAAAAGTTTTGACAGTTGGCATGGTAATGAGCCCATTCCGACTGAAATTACCTCATTGCTGCTCATTTTTCCTGGCTACCAATCGATTTACGAACCTCTTTTAACATCTAGAGAAGTGTTAATGAATCAAGTGTTTAAAAATAACATGCACCAGGAGGTTGTAAATTACAGCCCCAGCATCCTTTGAATGAATTCACATCCCACATTTCCAACACCCACCTGGTACCCGTCTGCTGCAACATGGGTGTTCATTCAGGGTCTGAATTTATTATCCACAAATGTGTGTTTGGGGTTCCACCACATCTTGATTCATCAGCACCCAGCTCAGCTGTCGGTTCTGACACAGCAGAGGAAGGGGGAGAGAGAAAAGTGGTCATGAGGGGGTGTCATTGCTTTAAGGACACAAAGCAGATGGAGAACCAAGGCCAGCTCTGGCCATCCTGAAGGAATGTCAAAGGAATGGCCAGTGCTGAATCAGTGCACCTCACACTTTTCAGGCTCTGTCTGGAGCAACGACATGGATCAAGTACCACTGAAGCACTACCACTGACAATGTATTTGGTAAGGACTGTTTACAAGAGCCAAATTTCCAGAGATTTCAACTTGCTGGGCTGTCAGCTATGCCAGCCTAAGAAGAAGAGGTCTGCTCACAGACTGACACATCAATTACCTGATACTGTAGAAGAAAAGAATACATGTTTTTCTGGACATAAACATGTGTGTTGCATGTAACTTAAAGAAGCAGCTGTACAACCATGCTCAGGACATGAGATATGGGCTTATGCTTTCAGGCTGAAATAATAGTGACAAACTGGAATGAGCCAAGAGTAGAACAAAGGGAAAGGTTAAAAACTGCGATAAAAGATGCCTAAACAGAGGTTTTGTAGGGCTGAGTTTTTAACCAGTGGTCATCTCACTTATTGTCCCCGTAGCTGTAACATGGAGCAGTAAGTGTAGGTTTGAGCTGAGTTAAATAAAGTAGCTGAGATAATCTGGGCATAGAACTGTGGAATCCTGTTTCTCCAAGGGCTCTTCAGGAAGCAACCTTTGTAAACAAGAACAGTGTTATACTATGCCTGTCCTCTCCCATCAAACTAGACAAATCTTGTGGGTTCAACATAGCCCAAAGTAAGGATAAATCAGGACTGGAAAACTATTCTACAGGACTCCTGGGAATGATCAAGTCAATCCTTCTCCTAATGATGTCAATGGCAAAGCTCGCAATGACTGAGGTGGCAATGAACTAGGCTTTAAATCTCTTTAATTAGAATATAAGAGTAATTTTTATTAACAATTTGCTGAGTGGTGTATATACATATAAATATATATATATATATAAAATATATATAAATCTACTTCTTAATGAAGTGGTTGGATTCTCATTCAAAGCCGACACACTGGCAGGAAAGCAGGCTGAGCTAAAAATGTTACCAAGGTGGAAAAAAAAAAAAATCAGAAAAAAAAAAGGAACAGCTGAATTTTGTGATTCAGTGATAACATTTACATGTCTCATCCCTCGGCCCAACAAACTAGTGCTTTTGCTCCCATCAGGCACTTTGTTGTATCGTAAAATCCAGTGGTAGTCAGTGAGTTGCTCCACCACACCATCATAGGCACAGTTGAGTCTTCCCTTGGCCACAGAATAAAGCTCATGCTACTGAAATATCCAGAAGATCATGTGAATGAGTCAGGCATGAGTTGCCATTGGAGTAACACTACCATCTCAAAACATGAGAGCCATCAGTTGCCTGGAGAATCTGTAGTGCCCCATCCTGGAAGTGTTCAGGCTGAATGGGACTCTGAGCAACCTGGTCTGGCAGGGAGGTTGGAATTAAATGATCTTTAAGGTCTGCCTCAACACAAACCACTCCATGATTCTATGGTTCATATCTGAAAAGCCCCTGGTTTCAGACTGTGAGCAAAATTCTTCTCTTGCCTCACTGAAGAAAAGTCAATCCTAAATCCCCCAAAAAGATGGGTTTTCGCAGTCATACAAAAACCAGGAGAGACTTAATTTCATGAGAACTGTCATCACAGATTCCGTTTGTGCTCAAAAGAACCTGCTTTCACACAGATAGATGCAAATGCTGAAAAATACTCTCAGTTTTTGTGACTTTACTCCAGGTTTACAGTGGTGCAATCAGAGACTCAATTTAACTCATTGTGTTATTATTTTTCAATCCAAACCACCTCATAGCAAAATAAATGCATTGAAAGGCTCACTGTGGGACCAACAGTGCCTGTCAACCAAAGGGGTTTTCTGAAGAATAAAAAAGGGACTTACATTTTTTACTAAAGTCGACAAAATTTAGGTCGTTGGTTAAAATGCCAAATATCTTCGATAACACAGTTACACACCTATAAAAACAAAAGTTCACTCAAAAATTCCAATAAATGGTCCTTAGGTTGTATAAGAGCCATACAGCTGCAAAAACATCAAATATGTCTCTGATAGATTTTAAAGCAGCAAAGAAAATTCTTGTATACAACTTCAAACTCTTTTTTTAACTTACTCTTTTAAATTTGAACTCCTCATTAATTAAAAAGTAAATGTTTGGACTTGGAAGGAGAGATATCACTCTGTCTTCAGTCTGAAGTTTCCCTGTAGAACCCAAGGTGTGCCCAACCAAATTTCTTCTTTAGCTAGACAAATATGGAACAGACAGAAAGAAGAAATAAAAGAGGAAAAAAAGTTGTGGGTGAAAACGGCCCAAAATCATATCCTCAGCTGATGTAAATCTGCCTAGTGCTAATGAAGTGTGCAGGGTTACATCAGCTGAGGGATTAATCCAGGTCTCACACTGAACGCAAATTGAAAGCTGAGAAATGCCAAATGCCATCACGACATGAACACATTGAGAAAATAAAAAGGTAAACTGAAATAATGAGGGAAATCAAGGCTCCACATTAAACAAGGCCCCATCACACACTCAGTGAAATCCAAGCCAAATAGTAGATTCCAACACAGCTTGTTAGGAGCACAACAATTTTCCAAACGTTTACATTCATATTTCACTGGACAATGTATGGCCTGAGTTTCTATTTAGCCATTATTACATTTTGCAGACGTCATTTTGACACATTTTTGAATGGTCTGGAAGCCCTTGTTTATTCAGCTTTCCCCTTGGGCACATTGAGAAGTTATTCTCCTGTAATTCCAGTTCTGCTTTGCCTGGGTACACCTTTAACAGTCATAGTTTTGTTATTAATTCAATGGCTGACTGACAGAAGCGACTGGATTTTGAAACCTTGCCATTAAAGCCTCTCAGTCAACACAGTGGTGACATAAAAATCCATACAAGGGAAATGTAAAGAGAAAAAAAGATTTTTCAAGCAGGGATGGGAAAAATTTGCCCAGACCTTCAAAACTAACTTCTTGCCAAAACAACGAAAAAAAATTGTAGGTAGGCTACCAAAAATTCCCTCAACCATCGTGTTCCTGCATAAGCCATATATTTTGTCTCCTTGGTGCTTCTTTGTGCTTGTAGAATAGTGATAGACAGGCCATCAAAGAGCATTTGACTTCCATAGACCTCAATCAGATTAGAATTCCTGGTGTTTAAAGCATTGATAGTCATCCAAAGGACCTACTTGTCATCAGAAATAACTCAAATAGACTTTACCATACAAGCACGAAGCCTGGAATACTCGAAGACAAAATAATAAGGCGTCATTTAGGGTGATAAGAGTTGAACTAATTTCAGCATGTGTACATGAGGGAAAAGTCTTGTTGAAGACAAAGCCAAGAACATAATATAACAAAAATCACCACGTCAAGTGAAACCAAAGATCTATCTGGTGTTAACCCTGCCTTCAGCAAAGTTCAACAATAAGAGCCAACCATAAGATATGAGCACAGGAAGAGGAAAAGCAGAGACTTATATTCTTAGAAGAATGTTTTCTGTGCTTCTAACAAAACGGTTCAAGGACCTCCCTAGGTAGAACTGAGGTCTTTGGAATAAATAATCTCAGAAGGAATTCTCTTTGATCAGTTTGTGCATCTACCATCTGCAAGGTCCTGTGGAGGAGACTCCCACAGTTTAGCCATGTGTTGTAAGAGTAACCTTTCCTTTCTGTTTTCTGGTTGGAACTAATTTGTTTTACTTTATACACTCTACTTATTTCCTTGGGAAAAAGAGATGAAAAGCATTTCATATTTTCCTTCTCCAAGAAGGGAAAATTAACATCTGTTAGGTCATCTCTTTCGAAGGGTGAACAATTTTGTTTCTGTTAGTTATTCCTTGTACAGAAACTGTTCCCTGATTTTCTATTTTCTGTTTCTATTATCTTCTTTGAAATGAGGAAAACTAGCACTGCACACAATATTCAAAGTTTGGGAGCCAGATTGGCTCAAAGACAAGTTGTATGGCATGTCATGGCATCCCAATCCATGACAGGGAGGTTGTAACTAGATGATCTTTGAGGTTCCTTCTGACCCAAACCATTCTATGATTCTATTCTATGACTATGGATTTATTCAGAGACATATTGATGTTTTCTAGTTTGTTCTCTATTCCTTCCTTAGTAGTTACCAAAACCTAAATTACTTTTTGACAGCCAGGAAGCTTTGATATGATGTTTCCATCCAAATACAGCTCCAAGTTCTATATTCTTGAGTAACAAAAAATTGGTCCCAAGGTGGAGATCAAATACAGGTTCCCATCAGATCCTGAGGCCTAGATCTTAATGCAACTCTGAATTTCTCAGAGGAACCATCTCTGCCTCCAGAGACAAAAAATCAAAATCCTGGATGCAAAGCTCAACAAATTAGTAACCAAATGCAAGATCTGCAGAATTCCAGATCTTCATTTAGAGACTCTTATCAATATTTAAAGAACATTACTGCTGTCCTGTTGTAAGCTGACACAGTATTAATATTCACCTAATACCTGACAAAATATGTATTTCCCCTCAAAAACATATAAGCAGAAATTGCCTAAAGTTTCAGAGCGTACAATTTACATTTCACTTATCTTTATAATCCCCTCTGAGCAAAGTCATAGAGAGAAGTTTCTGACTGACCTTCTTCCACAAGAAGATTCCAGCTTCCAGAAAGAATCAGTAGAGGTTATTCCCACCTATGCTACAAACTCTGGGCTCAGTTATCACTCACACTAGATCCTCTTTGGTATATATCTGTAAGAAGGATTTGGAATGGGTGTAAACCTAATGGCATATTTTCCTTTCAGACTGAAGACCATGCAAGGTAGAACTTAGGAGCATCTAAAAAAGGACATTTTAATGTTTTCTTTATTTTTCTGAACTACATAGCAATACTTATAAAACACTTTGATTTTATGTGCCAACAAACCTATTCAGAAGTAGCTGTAAAATTTCCCTTACCCCTCCTTAAAGAGATTTGGAAGAAATTTGCTCCTTACATTATGATACGTTTTACTCTAAAATTGGTCAAGTTTTGCTGACTGAAGTGGAATAAGCTTATAAGTGGAACTATCCAGCATAGTGTATATTCACTTTGATATCAAGGCAGAAAGATAAAGATGGCAAAGGACCCTGCAACATGAATTAAAAGGGCTAAGATCAGAAATAGACTTCACATGGCCAAAAGAAATAGTTTAGAGCAGAGGTATCTACAGCTCATCTAGAGAGCGTCTGAGACTTTCTAGTAAATCAATGAAGAGAAGAGAATTAGGTACTACCAGGCTGCAATTCATTGCATCATTCTGAATGGGCAATCTAAAATTAGTGATATGAATCACCTTCTATACATTCATATTTTTTCTCCAGTCTATATAAAGAACCTGAGAGTGATGAGCTCAGATGAGGACCTCTACACAGGAAATACTTCAAGTTATCTGGGGTGATTCCAGTTCCTCTTTCTTAGCTAACTTAAAATATTTTAGATCAACAGTATCTTGATTAAAGGAGTCACACAAATAAAATATTCATGACAGACAGTGTGATGGTATCTAAGTCATTGGAACTGTTGTCACTGATTTTAAAGGAACACAAGTTTTACCTGGGATGGAGCCTCTCCCTCCTCTGTGTAGCTGACTAATTGTTCAATATTAAGCAAAACTATTTGTCAAGATCTGTATGAAGTCTATGGAGAGGAACAACCTTGATTTTAGTCATTCTGTACTGAGAAGATGTCAAAGGAATGTGGGATGAATACACAGCTGTTAGTGCCCATCTCTCCCACAAGCCATAGTGGGGATCTAGAGGACTAGTTTATAACACAGTCCTAATTTTTAAAAAGCTAAAATTAATTGTGATGAATCCATACCTAGTCTCTGTTCTTTCACTGTATTTCTTCTTTATTCTAGTTTTAGAGATAATACAGTAATAATAGTTGTAATATTTGGAAAAAATGAAATCACAGAATCATAGAATGGTCTTGGAAGAATCATCAAAAGTCATCTAGAACCAACACCCTGCCATGGGCAGGGACACCTTCCACTAGGCCAGGTTGCTCCAAGCTCCATCCAACCTGGCCTTGAGCACTTCCAGGGATGGGATACCCACAATTTCTCTGGGAAACTTGTTCCAGTGCCTCACCGCCCTCACAGTAAAGAATTTTTTCCTAATATCCAACCTAAACCTACCCTCTTTCAGTTTGAAGCCACTACCCCTTGTCCTGTCACTACATGCTCTTTTAATGGGAAAATATTTCTCTTTTTCCATTGACTTAAAGTGTTTAAAACTGAAACAGAAAGCCTCTGTAACTGCTAATTTATGCCGTGTTTACCACTGGGCCAGAATTTCACCCATCAAAGATGTTCTCTCATTTCAAGTGACCTTTAAAATTCTTTGTCATAAATAACACCCCATCCCAGTGCAGCACGTGGTTCAGAAAGCTTGATTAAACATGTACACCTCTACAATTCACTTCCCCTTCTTCCTTAAGCCATGGACACATTTAAAGAGCTCTACTTCCTAAAGAAATAATTCCAAACTGTAAGACGGGTCACCATTTTTTTTCTATTTTTTCCCTGTTTTGGTTTTTTTTCCTGTGTAAGTTTGGAGCCAAACCTGGAGGGTAATATACACTCCAGGTAATGTTTAGCAATTTTGTCTTTTCCTCTCACAGGTAATATATTCAACAATTTATTTTCCCCCCATTTTCAGCCTCTTGCCCTGTCTCTTAAAGATCAATATTTTCACCAATGTTTAAAGTATTTTCTTCCCCTAAAATCAGCAGCAAAACTAAAGTTCCCTCAGGACTTCTTAAGATATTATGAAACTTTTTATTATTGTTATATTATGAATATACTTCATTTATTGTGCTGATGTATTTCAAGATAAATTTCAAGATTTATTGCAGGGAGGAAAGAGGGGAGTATCACCATAAAAGTGCAGGTTCTACTGAGAAAATATGTATTTTCTTTTTTTTTTTTTTTTTCTCATTAGGAAGGCTTGTCAGCCCTTCCTAAAGACTGCTAATCTAAATTCTTAGGAAATATTTTTGGGGGCACTAATTTCATTTCTTTAAGCTCCTTAAGAGAAAAATAAAACCTAGGAAAAAAAAATAAATCAAATATTTCAATAAGCGGTAATATATAAATGATGAGTGAATTTAGCTCCATAGTTCCACGGGAAGGTTGTGGCATCAACCGAGAAAGTTGTGTATGGAGCATTCATTTTCATCCTCACCACAGACATTTTTGCATCCATATATATCTCGCCTGTGCTTTTATAAAATTGAGATAAATACAATTTAGCGTTTCTTGGAATTTTGAAATTAGTGGTTTCTTTCAAGTATTCTGGTGACTGCCTCAGATGTCGTGTGACTGTCTTAGGTTTGAGCTATTCAATGATTTTCCACCAAAATTATCTTCTGATGGAAGATGCATGTTTTGCTAATGTTGAAACACCACGGCTTCCTTGGGAAGCAAAATTCAAATTTTTTTCCATCTGGGGTTTCTAATAAATCAGTTCTGCAGTTTTAATCAATCTGTGAAGCACTTGAATAATTCCTCAACAAGCTTAAACATGGCAGACATTTTTTTTACAATTCCCTACCTAAGACAGCTGGTTTCTCTACCATTCTTGGTTAGGTGATCATCTTTTAGTTAAGATAATCTAGAACACTTCCTCTTATAGATGGGATGACCAGCAATATTAAAAATCCTTTCAATAGATCCTTTCAATAGACACAGAATTAGAGTAACGCTGCACTTTCCCAGGTTTGTAGATGTAAGCAACTGGAATGTTATCACTAAATGGGCACTGATGAAAGTGGCGGAAATGTTTCCTTTGGGCAGATCCCAGGAAGTCTCCAGGGCAATGCAAGCAGCTGCTTCTCCCAGAACCTTTCTGTGCTCAAAATAAAGACTGAAGCATCCCAGCAAAGCAGTTCCCTGTTAAAATCACAAGACCACCTCCGCAGTCCCTACAGACTGGAAACATGCTGGGTTAAATGTTCTCATTGGCCTCATTTTATTACAGTCAGTGGACTAAAGCCAAAATGAGAATTTGGCCTAGGAACCCAAGCATATGGCATTGTTCTATTACACTTGCACAAATCACTGGATATTATTACTGAGAACATTCTGAGCCCTTATTTGAGTGCTGGAGGAGAAAGGGTTTGAGCACAGGGCTAGGAGCCAAGAATTCCTGAGTTCAGTGCTGGGGTCTATCAAATAAGCCACGCTGTTGCTGTTTCCTTGTGTGTGAAACACAGGGATAGGAGGACAAGAGTATCCATGTTATTCACAACATTAATTTTGGCCTAGAAAAACCATCACCCTGGATGTTTTCGATAGTCTTTGGAGAAAGACAGGCTCCACCATAGCAGGCCTCAGAGAATTACCAGGTGTTGATATACCCCCAGTGATCAAAAGAAAGGATCCCATAAAGGAACATATTTGTCCTATCTGGCTAACTTTGAAAACTGATAGCATTCATGTTCAAAGAGCCAGGAGAGCAGGATTTATATACCAGCACATTTCCACCTTAGCTTAAAGCTAGAATTGCTGTGAGAATATGTAGGTGATCTTGCTAGCAGAGTCGGTATGAAAGTTCATTTCAAATTTGTACAGCTCTTGAAAGACTGGAGACATTGCTTAATGTCAGAATTACTGTAGCTGCACGTAGGATACTCATAGAGGTCACGTAGGATAGTCAGTGATGGAGCATTAGCCAACATATTCAAGAGGTTTCCAAGTGCTTGAGGCCAGACAGAACCACTAGAAGGGCTTGTGGAATCTCATTTCTTGCATCTTTCTTAGTTTTTTACAGTTGCCCGTAATTAAGGTAAACAGATTCCAGCCCAGAGGGCCAAATGATGCTGTGGGTTACATTTCATGCAACCAGCCAGTGAATGTCATGTTTGACTCACAGGTCGGATTCCCCATCGCTCCCAGTGTCTGACATGGCAAAATTCAGAGATGGCAAAGGAAGTAGCTGAAATTCCCAGCCTCAGACACCTGCACAGCCCCGGCCCCAGCACAATCTGCAGCAGCTCCGATGTGGTGTGGGTGGAATAGTAAATAGCAGGAGAGAAGGGGGTGAGGCAGCATCTGCTGAATTTAAGAGTATTTTATTTGAGCAGGCCTGGACACCTACCCCAGGAGTCTTACAGGAACAAGCTGGAGAACTTTTTGAAGTACCAGTGTTGTTTTTTAGGAAGTCTGGGAAAACTCCAATGGCTCGGAGAGCTGTAATGTAGTTCTGACATCCTTTAGAAGATCTTGTATTTTTCTACATAAGACTCTCAGAAATTTTCTGGCAGAGGCTCAAAGGTTCATTTATGCAGGTGTCAAGGAGATAATCATATTCTGTGAAGGTTCCCCTCCAAAAAAACCCAATTCTCTCCCTTTATTTGTCATATGTAGTGTAAAATTTTGTTCTTTGTCCTAAACACATTACTACCTTTTAAAGGTGACCACAAGGTAAGGAATCAATTTGCAGGGTTTCAGTTAGCTGTTGTAAATAGTCATGAAGGATGCAAAACCCCACCCTTTCCCTCCTTCACTTAGGATAGATCTGAGAAGTTGTCCTCTGAAAATATCTATCTTAGTCCAAAAATCTTAATCCAGATGTAGACAGCTCATCCACAGACCAGTCAAGTCAGGTGCCAGGACAGCCACAGCTCTGCCTTGCTGGTGTGTCCCCAGGTTTCCTCTCCCACTCTCCATGGCACATCAGCTGCATCACATTCCCAGTTATTGAGGTTGAAGAAAACGGAACCACTCAATCCAAAGTCTGAGAAGGTATGTGCTGACACACAGCAAAGAAAGCATTAGGGCACATTTTAGCAAACACTTTTGCATTCACCAGCCTGGGCATTGCTGGTGTGGGCCAAACATTCCCAGTAAACACTGGAGATGATGGTTCTTCAGTGCTGACACCTTATTCAGTTTGTCACAGGATAATCATAGAATCATTTAGGTTGGAAAAGACCTCTAAGATCCTCAAGCCCAGCTATTAACATTGCCAGGTCCAACACCAAACAATGTTTCCAGGTGCTACATGCGCGTGTTTTTTGAACATTTCCAGGGCTGGTGATTTCACCACCTCCCTGGGCAGCCTGTTCCAATGTTTGATCACCCTTTCAATGAAGCTTTTCCTAATATCCAATCTAAACCTCTCCTGGTGCAATTTGAGGCTGTACCTTTCTCCATATAGTATGTAAGGATAACATTAGGGAAAACAAAGAGGAGCACCGGGTTTATAACCATCCAGGGATCCTATCCTATTTATCTCACCTTTGCCTTTTCACTTGAGGGTTCCTGTTCAGAGTGAGGTACTGGCTACTGGGCCGGCCACGAGGGCAGCACAGGGCAGGTCAGGAGCAGAAGCAGGTAACAACCTGAAACACCAGCTGGTTTCGTTATAAGGTACAGGCTCACTTTCATCCTGGGAGAAAATTCAGTTCTCCCTTAACTCAAACCACACACACCTGGCAAGCTCCCAGTTGGTCTTCACCCGGATACCCCCAGCTCCCACACTATGCCTTACTAGGCAGTTTCACTGCTGCAAACTATCTGATAAGCCTTCCTGATCTTCCCACATGCTCCCGAGCAGCTTCTGGTCCGACAGGCAGCTGCCAATGTGCTCCATCTGCCCTCCACGGCTCCCTGCCTGCTCCAAGGAGTACCTGCAAGCAGCAAAGAAAGTCCAGAGCACCTGAGCATGGGGAAGTCTCCTTATGGCATTTTTTTATTACTCCTAAACCACCATGTCCTCCCCATGGGTAACCCTCTCCAGATAAACTTCCTCAACCTCCCATGGCTCTTCTCCAGTGGTGTTATGTCTGCGCATTTGAGTGGCTCAGGAAATTCAAACATTTGAGTTTGGGTTTTTCTCAGAGGTGGGTGAGTTGCAGCAAGCCCACCTGGAGCAGGGCAGCTGTCTGTCTGCATGTCCCACTGCTGTCTGCATGTGCCTGAGAAAGCATCTCCCCCACGGCCCATGCTGCTCCCCACTCCTCACCCCGTGCTTACTCTGAGTCCAGGTGAAATTCCCTCTGGAGCCTGAGCAAGGGCTACAGGGCTTCATTAATTATTTTTTAATTGCTGTGGAAGGCACTGGGGTGACAGATAACTATCCATAAGTGGGTTGCAGGTTGCATTCTTTCCCCTAGTCTTCCACGGCTTTGTGAGACAGCTCAGATGCCCCAAATGTCAGCCTAGCCTCCAACAATGGGATTTGTGAGATCCCTTTGTTGTCTAAATTCCCTTAAGTGGAAATATGTTTTCTAACAGCACAGAAACTCTCCCCAAGGCTTCTGTTGTACCAGGTTAATCAACCATACATGACAGCAGAATTAGAGGTGCTAGTATTTTATGTTCTGCATCTAAAGTATGTTTCTTCGTGTGTACTTAACAGGCTTTAATTTTATAAAACATTGCGCAACAAGACACCTTGGGGAAGAGCAATTAACTCAGATTATGTTTTCGTTTCAGTGAATACCAAATGAGAAACTCAAATACTGATTTATGTAGCCACAAAGTCAAATCATGCTCCTTAATACTGGCTGATTTTTCAGTGTGGCCGTCTTTGGTCACAGCCAACTCTTTTAGTCCTGACATGCAATTAAGAAGTTGCTCAAACTGAACTCTCCCTTAAAAATATATCAAGATATTTTATAATCACGATACACAGACAACCAGTCCTGTTTGAAGTTAATTATGAGGCTCCTATCATCTTCAGTGAGAGCAGGAATAAACCTACTGAGGACATTTTGGTATAATTTTCCTGTTGATGACTATCACAACCAGTTTATGTTAATTATGGATGGGGATAGGCACTGCAAAACAATTTGAAGGATGAAGGTACTAATTTAGGATCCAATCTAGCTCTCATTAAAGTCAATGGAAAGATTCCTATTGACTCCAATGGAAGCTGGTTCAAGCCCATAAAGACCGAATGAGCTCATGTGAACCTTCTCATCCAATTTCTCACTACAGAAAAGAAATGATGCATCAGCACCTGAACCACTATTCATGCAGAGGGCTTAATTTGGTCACCTTGAGTCACACTCACCAGCTCCTTAAGGTACTGGCCATTCCCTTGGGATCAAGGGATCTGTGGACAACATGTACTGATTTGGGCTGATTCAGGATTCTGCTGTCTAAAGGATTTTTCAATTGGAAATACTGTTCTGTGGGTTGCAACAAGGGATGAGAGGAAAGGAAAAGGAAAAAAAGGAAAAGGAAAAGGAAAATAAATCAATTTCCATCATAAACTCAGAAATAGCCCCAGTTGCCATTTTCAAGACTTTCAGGTGAGATGCAAGGACCAAGTCCCTCACATTGTTTTCCCAGGGTATCAGGTGCATTCCTCCCCAGCTTTGCTGTGGGAAACCTACCAGCACAAAAGAGGGGAGTCATGGACCCCACCACTCTCTCACCTCCTCTCTGAGGCAGTCCAGCCTCCACTGATCTTGCAACAACTGATTCCCCTGATCCCTCACTGGTAGCCTGAATCGGGGAGGCCAAACTGAGGTCGAGGTCAGGCAAAGCAGAAAGCAGAGAATTCAACTTCCCTGTCTACAAGGTTGCTCTCAAGAGTCAGGCAGCCACCAAGCCAGAACCTTCCATCCAGCTGTCCCAAAAGGGATATGTTAGTAAACTCCTTCCCATGTAAAAGACAGCTTCTTTTCTTCTGTGGTATAAATCCTATGGAGTAGGTCTTATTTTTACTCTTCACGTGATCCATAATACACCACCATCTCCAAGAAAAATTTATTGATGAGGGTTTTTTCCCTACACTGGAAAATTAATTCATTTTTTTCTGGCCCAATCAGTAGGAAAATGTCATTTGGTGTAAATAAAGTCATCATTACCACTTATTAAGAGATAGTATTCCTTTAGATGCAAATATATTTCGTTGGTGAAAAGTTCATGAAAATTAAAATGTGATTCCATCAAAGAGAAGTAGAGATATGTTTTCACAGCATTTTCAAGGACACCTAATTCTTATGCATGTCCTTCTCTGACAGATATAATTCTTTAATAATGACACCCTATTACCTGAGTTCATTGCTCTGGGTTGGGTTTTTATTCCCCTTTGCTAACTCACCCATTAATAAAAGTTTTACTACATTTAGTTAGCATGCCAGTGTCGGCTCAGCCAGGGAAAAGAAGCTGGATTCCCATCTGCCTGCTGTACTTACAGTTGCAAATTTCTACCTACTAATAATGTTCCAGCCACAAGTAAATGGAATTGAATTTATGATTCCAGCCTGAATCACCAGCCTGAGAATAATCATGATGGGGAAAAAAAAGAAAACAAACATTTTTGATACCAAGGAGTTTTTATGGATTTTTTGACATATAAAAGAATGGTTCTGATTTCGGCCTTTCAAGGCAGACCTGATGTTTAAGCTCAAAATGGAGAATTTGTTGGCTCTTCCCACTCCAGTCTTCCAGGTGCAAAAAAAAAATAAATAAAAAAGCTGCTATATCATGAATACTTACTTCTCTGCGACAGGATATTAACTGTTGGCCAAGCAGCCCATCAGATAGCTTGGCTTGCCTTCTCTGGGCCAGGAATTAAGATTCCTATGGCCCTTAGTCAGCATTGCTACCAGGGAAGGCAGAGAGAGCCCTCCCCACTTGCCAAGGCAGTAGCAGCGCTGGTGAGCTCGCCTCTGACAGAAGTCACTCTTTGCATATCTTCCACCCATCAGTCTGGGAATTAAGAGATAAGGAGCATTTCCGTACATAAATAACCTCTGAGCTGTCTTTGAAAATAGAGCTCGGCATTTTTCAGCTCACCACTGGCGATGGCATTCCTGCTTGTGCAAGACTAGTTCATCATAGCCCTGACTCAACCTTGCAAGAAACACCATGAAGGCCACCCCCGACCCCTGTGTTGCCAGGGTGACTGGATCCCCAGGGCAGAAACCTGCCCCGCTCCTCCCTCTCCCAGGAAAACGCAGAAAAGTCTGCATCTTCTGCCTTCCCCAGGGGGCTGGGGCTCCTCCCTGAGGATGGGTGATTCTGCCTGTGGGATCAGTCCCAGATCTGCCTGTACTGGCTGAAAAAAATCTCCATTCCCATCCATCACGACAGGGTTACCCCCGTCCTGTGAATGCTTCCTTCTTCCACCGGCTGACTGCAAACACTCTCGTCCACTCCAGCCTGGATAACACCTGCTATTTAAGCTGCCTACCCCAACCTCACTCAGGAAGGTCCTACCTGGATGGTGTGGCCAGTAGGTCATATGGGGCTGTCACCAAAATTAACAAGACAAAGAAACGGCAGTCTGCTGTTCTATTGCAGCTGTCTGCACCTGTGATGATCCCCCCAGGATGTCGGGGGAACACTGGGATGCTCCGTGGAGTCAGGAAGTGATGATTGGAGGGAGCAGCACCAAGCACTGTCTGTTGCAGCCCTGAGTGTGGAGTGGTCACACTGGGGCAGCAAGATGCAGATCCGTGCTGGAAATGTAAGGACACCTTTCAGTAGAGAGGGTGCCGAACCCCTTTCCATAACCCTCCCACAGATCCTCTCTCCTTCCCCCAGTGCACATCCCCAGATCCCAGCTTTTCTGGATGGAGAGAGGCGCAAGCAGAGAAAGGATCCAGGCATATTTTCATTCAGCGAGCATAGCCTGCTGCATGTGAAAAAATGCAGTGTAGTTAGAGCTCCATTCCACCTCCTCCTTATCACAGCCCTGTGGCACTTGCACAGAGAACCAGCAAGAGAAACCAAAGAAAAGGACCTAATCTGCAATCCTGCAAACTGACTGAGGACAACGGCCAGAGAACCACAGTTATCTTATCTCTCTTTGATTTCCCCCTGGCTGTTTCTAGGATGTCACTCATAAAGTAGCTGTTACCCCCAAAATTGCTGGAGGTCATGTTCTGATCTCTGTTTTTTCTCATCTACACCCAGCTCTGCTGGCTGCAGGGCAGATGGTCTCACATCATGATGAGATGAGAGCAACATACCAAATCCCCTCACACCCCCAGCCAGGTCACAGAGTCCTTTCCACTACTTTGTTCCCACAATTGCCTCCATATAAAGCTGTTTTTTGAAATCCCTGGACAGATGCAATAACTTCCCTTGTTTTTTTTTCCCCTACTCTGCCCTCTGGGCAAATGTAGGCTCTTCAGCTGCATCACACCCTCCAGGCATTCCACCAACTCACACTGGCCAAGGTTTTCCTTCTCCTTGCTGTGGCCTTCATTGTCTGAGACATACAGGTCTTGCCATGCCATCACAGGCTTTACCTTGTATAAAGCAGTTGTGGAAAAATTAAATGCCTTCTCTACTTTTTCTCTGTCCCCTCTCAAGCTTTAATGAGCTGCTTCAGGGCATTGGTTTTCAGTCCTCTCCCCTTCCCAGTCCGTTCTGAAAGGTCATGTCTGTCTAGAAAGGCCAACATATATTATAGAACCATAGAATCATTTTAGAGGTTGGAAAAGACCTCTAAAATCATCAAGTCCAAACTAGCACAGCCAAGCACTGCCAAGGCCACCACTAAACCATATCCCTAAGTGCCACATCTACAGGTTTTTTAACACTTCCAGGATTCCACCACTTCCCTGGGCAGCCTTGACAACCTTTCAGTGAAGAAATTTTTCCTTATATGCAACATAAACCTCCCCTGGCACAGCTTGAGACCATTTTTTCTTGTCCTGTTCCTTGTTACTCAGGAGAAGAGACTGACCCCTACCTGGCTACAACCAGGGAGTTGTAGAGAGCAAGAAGGTCTTTCCTGATCTTCCCTTTTTCCAGGCAATCAACTTTTTGATATAGGCAGGACCTTTTCTATTGCCTCCTGCAGAAGTGGGACCAGGCCCTTGGGGATGCACTGACAGCTTTCATTGAACCTTTCTTTAATGGGGATTAAAAAACTGCTCAAAACACCAACATTCATAAAAAACTAGAGCTCATCTTAGGGTAGCATACTGGACCAAAGACAGTATGACCTTAAGCACTGTAGAAATCTTACAAAATATGCTCCTGTTCAAAGAAATTCCAAGAAAACTTCTTGCCTCAGAAAATATCAGCTTTCCTGTGCTCCTATGCTACTCCCAAGGAGAAATATTTTTTTCCAACTTAAAGAGCACACTATTTCCTCCCTACCTCACCCTCACTCAGCCACATTTCCCCATGCCCTCTGTTATTCTTCCTTGGGTAAGAAGCATGTTGATAGAGAAGCACTTTACTAACCCAAGTGCATCCCATTCAATTTCCATGTCCTAAGAGAGATACCTTAGTTAGGAGCAAGAGAGGGAGTTCTCAATGGAGGATGGTTTAAATCTTAGTTTTATTGATTTAGCTGACTCTTTCTATCCAATGACAATGAGGGGATCAGAATACAACTACCACCTCAGTGGGTATTTGATTTTCATGGCTGAAGGCACTCTGAGACCTTGATGAATGATGGTGAGTTTCTGTTCCAGCTTTTGACTTCAGCAAGCAAGGGAAATTCCCAGTCCTATTCCAAACTGAAAATTATATCAATCACCATTTTCTGTAGAACAGGCAAAATAAAGACTCAGGATGCAAAATGCAGAGGCATTTATAATCTGAATTTAGACTGCACTTCTACCACTTGAAGGTAGAATCAGTACTCCTCCATCTCTCCCACCCAGCTCTAAGAAATACCATTGACTTTAGTATTTCCAGCATATTTTGGAAAATATTATTTGCCTAAGCAAAAAAAAAAAAAAAAAACCACCACAAAATTTCTACCAAAGTACTCCAGTAGGATATTCCCTTTCTTTCATGCAACACTCCTTGTCACAGATTTTGTCCTCCACAGTTTCCATTCCACAGTACTAGGCATTCCCAACATAGCTGAGGAACTGGACTTGGCCATGATGCAGGCAAAGCTATAACTATAGCATGTTCCCAGCTAAGAACAGAAACCAACATTTAGGCTTTAAAGCAATCTTGTCAGAGAGGCAGATCAAATAATGATGGCTAACACAGCAACATCTCTGCCCACAAGAGACACAACACACAGTGAGTGTTTGTGAAAAGATCTCCCACTGACTCCCAGAGATATGCATCATCACAACCAGAGCATGGGTGGGGTGAGAAGGACAAGCCACATGAGGGTAAATATGTCCAAACGTGCTATCTATCTCTTACTACCACCAACAACCAGGATAAAAGAGTTGGAATCATGAAGTGAGGAGGAGGAGGAGGCTGAAAAAGCCCGGTGAGAAAGATGGAAAATGAGGGAGACAGCCAAGATGACTGATAGATGCTTTTCACTGTTGTTCTGGACATCTTTGGCTGTGAGACTACAGCCTGCGCTGTGGCTTTCTGTTGTTTCACAGTTCCTGAATGATTTTGATAGGAGAGCTTTCCCTGAATTTTCTGTCTTTCAGATCACACCAAGAGCACAGGTGGGCTCACACACACACACATCTCCTGCCCACCACACTCAGTGTGGAAAGAAGAAACGTTTCAAAACCACAGGCACAGTGGGAGAGATACCAGAGGTCAATCAGCCAGGGAAACAGGTTGCAATGGAGAGATTATCTCATGAGTGGCGTGACACGGTGAGCATGGCAATGACAAGGCTTGTCATAACTTCCCCAGGAAGAATTTTATCATCTTCAACTGCAGAATATTAAAGGTAACAGCATTTGTTTTCCCACCAAGGTGCACTGATCCAGTCTTCTTCGTTCATTTCTCTCTACAGCCACCAATAAAAAAGTCCTGAAGGAGGATCTCACTGTGGACTTCTTCAGAGGGTCAGGTCTAACTCTGCTCCTAATGAATCACTGGGAGTCACTGCCAGTAAATTTGATACTGGAGTTCAGCCAACACTGAGCACTTTGGAAAATCCCAGCCCAAAACAGTCTCAGGTGTAAGGGATGGGCTGAGAGCAGATCAGGTGACTCCTCGTGAGAGTTCATCCATGAAATTGGGAGATATCCCTGAGTGCTCTACTTTGGGAAATCAGGTCATCTACCATATTTTTTCACATACCCGAGAACATCAATTGCACCCATGTGCCATGGGCATATTTATTGCATGATATTGAGCAACATCTAAACAAAAATCTGCTGTTTCTGTTGTAGATTATGATTGGAAAAGTTTTGACAGCTTTTATGCTGACAAATATTATATTCCACATCCAAATTCTTGAAAGTTCTCAGGGCCAAAGAGTCTCCATGGAGAAGAGAACTAAAGAATTTTTGTTATTTTTATCCATTTCTAAAGAGGGATGCAGGATCCTAAATTTAGGTCCCCACTTGAAAACAAAATTCCTGATTCAAGTGGTTTCACAAACACATTCACATAAGAAGCCCAGGGGGAAAAAAAAAAAAGTAATGTAGACCCACACTGGAAGAAGGGGATGGCCATTCCACGCCTTTGTTTTGCAATCTTTACTTGTGGCTAAAAGCAAAGCCAATTAAAGTAAACAGGAATCTGAAATCTTTGTTGACACCAAAGCCTTGGAACAAGAATTTCAGCCAAAACTTTACACTGAATCAACATCTCAGGGTTGTTTTCAGTGGGAATAAAAAAAATTAAAAAAAAAATTAAAAAAAAAAATAAAAGGACATTCTTAACTTGCATGACCAGCCAGATTCAGTAAATCCAACATAAAAATTTTACAGGTCAAGTCAGTCCCAGAAACAAATTCTGGAAACAAAGCATCTCCATCTCTATCTGGACTGTCTGTAAGGAAGTGCTTGTCACAAGGCCTTCCTGTAATCAAACTCCTGGTGGAGTCTTCCAATACCTGCTGGAGTTCTCCATTTGAATCTACTTCTACTTCTGAACTGATCAAAGATAAGGGCATTTTGAGATCAACTCTAAATAGTAATTCGTGCTCAGCACCCAAGCCCCCTCTGTGCTTTAATATGTTCCTTCTAACTTTAATCTAGTTAAAAATAAAGTTATTATGCCTATATGGCTTTTTTGTCTGAACTAACTCGAGTAAGTCAATATAAGAGCAAGAAGCACTTCATGTAATCCTACCTCTGCTTTATCAAAGTATTTACATATGCTCCTGTCTTTAAGCTCAACTATGAGTGTATTTACGTGCTTTCAGGAACTGAGACATACGGTTTTAATGACATGAAATCAGAGACTTCTTCCTATCTGAAATAGCACCTCTACCTTCCCCTGAGCATTAGAGTCTAAACAGTAAATGACTTTGATCTTTGCTACCCTTTATTTTGGTTGTGGAGTTGCAAAATGAAAACCCACATGACAAAGCTATGCCAAACAAATTAACACACTGCTTTGCCCGTCTCTGCTGAACCCCCAGCCTGTGAATATTAGACAGAGATTTAGAGTAGCCTAAGTTCTACTAAAAGTTAAAATACATTACATGAAATAGAATATCACACACCCAGGTCTACTGGGACTCTGGTGTTTTGGTCCTTTATGGGGACATGCAGGGAAGAAGAGGGTGTGGGAGATATCTGAGAGTGTTTTCCAAAAAGAGAATCAGAGAATAAGATCTGATGTTCTTTTCAAATTCAGTGCTACCCAAAGTAATATATAGCATAGACTCAAGTTCAGAAGAAGCAGCAAAGTCAATCATCAAGGTGAAGATCGTAGAAATGATGTGTGAATCTGTGCTGAGTAGGTCTCCCTCTGACTTTGTTTCTTATTAAGTTACCTTCCCTGTAGCAAACCGGAGCACGACATGCTTCACTCCAAGGTGTCCAACTCTGATGCACAGCCTGGGCTTGGGGTATTCCAAGTGTAAGTTTTGCTAAGTATGTCAGGCATCTGGTGGATATTAACTATCCTGTATACAAACCGGAAGGTGGGTTGGAGTTTGGTCTTCAGCATGGTGTGTTCCATGGTGCTGGTAATTTTCTGTTGACTGTGTACAATGAACAGGGTCAGCTCAACCACATCCATGTCCTCTCCTTCTTATCACCTCTTTCTGACTGACAGCAGATCTCATGTTGACACCTTGCTGAAAAAAACCCCAAGCTTTAGTTTTTGGTTTGTTTTGCTTTTTTTTTTTTTTTTATTTTGGGGGTTTTTTTTGTTTGTTTTCTTTTTTTGGTCAGCTGAGCTTATGGCCAGATCAATTCCCTGATCTGTATCACCAGGAAGACCCATGAACATTACTGTAAGCACAAAGAGAATGAGTGGCTGTAGGGAAAGGGAACTCAAAGGACCTTTCCAGTAACTCTTTCCAGCAGATTTTTCAAGAGCTATGCCAGATTAAAGCAATGACTTAATCACTGCATTAAGCAGTCAGCCTTTACTCAGGCAAATTTTCCATTATCAAAGGACCGTTTATGTTAGTGGGAAAAATCCGCATTCTCAAAGGACTCTGGAAGTGCAGTGACAAGAGCAGTGCAAGTATTTATAAGAGGTATCCCAGAATCTGGTTTATAGTGAAAAATATGATCAATATCATCTTGATTTAGATTATCACCTGTGTCCCTGTTTTATGCACCATTCTCGGACCAAAAAATCTGTCTTTCCCAGAAGGTTTTCCCAGGGCTGTTATGTACTGTGGCCTCACGGAGAGAAGAATTAGACCCAGAAAAATCTGTCACATGCTGCAAACCCTCTGCACGTCATTCTTGAAAAGGCTCCCAGCCCGTCAAACACGAGGCCAGGAGAAGTGGGAAAGTGGCTTTTCCTTACACTCCCAGTGAAATGTTTTGTGCCATCCTTGACAAGCTCTGTGTGTGTATGTGTAATCTCAGGGCAAGTGTGTGTCATGGGACAAGAGGCTGTTTATGCCCCAGGACCGTATGCGCTGAACTCAACCAAGGGGAAACTTCCCCACAACAGAGGCAGCTTTTTTGTGGAAACAACAAAACAAAAGGGAGTGCTGGGACCGGCTGCCCCCTCAATTGGAGGAGTGGAGGGTGTTGTTTCCAGCAATCCACCTGCGTGTTCATATCTGCCTCATTTGCATGCGTTTGTTTAAGCTTTTTAATTAGCAGAAGGCCAGATCCTGATTACATACACATGCGGGTACTGCTCAATTGATCCCGGCGCTGGCCCATCTTGCTGACCTTACAAACCATGTACCAACACCTCTCATTCAGCCCAGAGACAGAAGACACGTATCAGGCACATCAGAGAGTGAAGGGAGGGAGAGCAGCAGGAGTGGTTCACCGAGGAGATAACAACAGTTCTCCTCCTTCTCCCTGCACCACTGTGGGATGGGATGGGGCCGGGCATGACCTGGCAAGTCCTGCTGATTTGCTTCATCCCACAGATTACCCAGCAGCCCGGCATCAGTGCAGTCCCACTGCTGATCACATGATATCACCCAGCATAAATGCACTTAAATTGCTCAAGAGCCATATGCAGCCCAGGAGCCCCCATGGGTATAAAGTATCTCGCTTTCCCATGCAGAGAGATCAGAATCAGGCGCAGTATTGGGTTAGGGAGCGGCAATGGTTGTTCCATAATTAACTCTGAAACCGGGTTCTCATTAGACCTTGCTTTTCATAAACACCCTTCCTTCCACGCATGCCTAATTTCCTACTACTCATCAGGGAGGTTAATAGGGACTGAAGTCAGTTGTGAAGCTCCCATGGGTTCCACTGAGGTAGATTCACACCCACATAAGAAAGGGCAGTCAACTGGGTGCATCTCTTTGTCTATCTTCTTTTTTTCCTAGATATATGCTCAGCACCTCTCAGTGTGAAGATCAAGCCAGGCTGCTGCTGCCAATGAATGTTAAATACAAGTCACAGTGACACTCTGAAAGGGCAGGATATTATATCACCCTCCACATTGTGCAAAGTGTTTGCTCAGTGTCAGCTCTATTCAAAAGTACTGTCACATCTCATTCAGATTTTTTTTTACTGTCGTTCATTGCTGTTGTTCCTTGGGCATATGCATGGTCCCTCATTTATTCATGGTGCCCTGTATCTGCAAAACAATGAATGTGGGCAGGTGTCGTGTCCCATACAGAGCAGACTTTCTCTTACATGTCAGGATCAGGCCCATCTTATCTTGCTCCAGAATGGGAGTTTTGCCAAAGCAAGAAGGCCAGGAAGGACAGATGCAGCTAAAGTGGTGATGGGCAAGTGGGTAGGATGCAGAGTGGAGCTTCTCTTCAGGCAGATAACCAAAGCTCCAGTTCCTTTTTGAGTATGGGATTCACATCACCAAGATGGGCACTTCATTTGTCAACCCAAGTGTGTAAACTGGGTGGATCTTAGCCCCCCTCATGCAATAGGATACTCTTCTCCCAGAGGTACCTGTCCTTCCAAGTACTTGGGGAAGGTCCTACAACCCATCTGGTTTGCCCCAGGTGTCTAATATCAACCTGCTCAACATTAGGCAAGCTGCATCCCACCCCTGGTGCCTGCCCCAGTGGCAGGGTGCTACCAACAGGCAGGGAGGAGGCAGAAGGCAAGGAGATCACAGCTATGCTCCTAGTGTCTCTTCCCCTCCATCCTGGCCCTGTAAATCCACACCCTGTTTCATCTGCTCACCAATGGGGAGATTATATTTGTGAGTCTCTTGAAAATAATTAACCCTCCACAGCCTGAGCAAGTTTTATCTGAGGGATGGCTTCTTAAGCTGATTTCCAGTCTAAGAACCAGTGAAGGGGGCCAACATGCAGGTTGAGAGCTCAGCACAAAGCAGGAATGCCCTGATGAATGGAGAGGGATATCCAAGGCCACATTTCCAAGTCCTTTGGTCACTCATCTCATGTTCCCAGAAGAGAAAAGAACTTTGCCTAACCTCAGTCACCAATGATGTTTGTCTACTCACTAGGTTTTGGGACTTCCAAATGATTTCATCTTTCATCTCCCTCATCTTCTAGGGAGCCTTTCTCCCACTCCACCTCTGCTCTTCTCCACCTTAGCCTCTCTCCTCCCCAGCTGCCTCCACTGGCCTGAAAACCAACCACAAAAATGTGAGGAAAGTTTGTGCGCCATGGTGGTGATGAACAGCCCAGCCGAGCGATTGCTTGGCTGTGGAGGGTAGAGAAGAAACTTGGAGAAAGGCTTTGCCATTCCTCCTGCCAAAACAGCAAAAGGGGGAATTCAAGAGTGAGCTCAAAGCAACGAAGTCCTCTGGCCTGTTTGAGCACATGTCAGTGACTGTGGAAGGCATTATCCCAACTGGGGATGTGACAGAGGTGAAAGAGCCCTTTTGGCTGGCAGTACTACCTGTCCAAAGTGTAAAGGAAGGATGATCTCATGAACACGAGGTACTCAACAAGGACAGAGAGGAAGGGAGAACAGAGGTGAAATGACATGCCCCAGGTCACATTAACAAGCAAGTGGCAGAGCCCAGCGATGCTCCAGGAGCTGCTGTACAGCTACTCTAACCTTACCAACACTATCTAGGTAATCATCTGGGGATCTCCTAGGACTGCTGCTCCTACAGACCTCAGGGACTTCTCAACCCAAAGCCCCCAGGCCTAGTATCTCATCCTGGGATGTTGCAGCAGCCTGCACAGGCGTGTTCCTATTGAGAATAGTGAAGTTTCTGTCTCCCAGGACATCCCCAGATTATTCAGTAAAACAAGGATGGTAGAACTCTTCGCACTCACGAGGAAATGCAGATTTAAATTTTGATGGGAACGGTTGCTTGGCAAGAAGAGATTCCTCTCTTTTTTTGAATCAGACAGCTAAGGTGGTTCATTGGCTGTGCTCCACAGGTCAGCCCAGAACTTGCTTTCTGAAGAACTGGTGGACTTGAGAACTGGTCCCAGAATGTATATGAGGATTCCTTTGGACCAGGAATCACCAGCTGGGGGTACCCCCACGGCCAGCTGTCTGCCAACCCCTGCCAGCCTTGGCAGGAAAGCCTGCCATGAAATGCCACAATTTCCAGCCAGCATCATACCCAAAATGCCATCACAACTAGTCAGGGCAAGTCAGAGCCACCCTAAGTCTGCTTGATGATGTGTTTGCTGAGTCCCTCCACAGTGCAGAGGCACAAGAAAACAAGAGGGGTGGCTTAAAGCATCCCTGCAGTGGGCTAACTCTGGGCCATGGCACTATGATGTGCACATACATGTGTGTGTGAGCACGTGTACCAATGTGAAATATGGTTGATATATGTGAATGAATTCAGAGCCAACATTACAGCTTCGGGGGAGCCAATCCAACATTGTTACTCATCTAATTCCAAAGAGCAGTTATTCCTTTTAGTCAAAGTTTTATTTTTATTTCAGATGCGATGTGGTTACAAACTCATTCCCTCGTATAATTTTGCTTTCCAAGTTAATTACAAGATGTTCTAATTAATTATATTTAATGATTAACGTACAAACTCACAAGGAATGAACATAACTTAGAGAACATTTGCTCTCGAAAGATATGTCTAGACTAGTTTGGTTTATCAGGAAAAGGCTGAAAAAATTAAAATGAGAGAGAGCCAGGGAGAGAGAGCAAAAATACACTGTGTAAGAAAAAATAACAATAAAAAAAGAAACCAAATTATGTCCAAACAAGAGAATATTTTTCTTTGGAGTTCAAACACCACCTTTAACCATCTCCCCACCCAGGATCTGATTACTTTTAATGGGACTCTGCTTGTGATTTAAGTTGTTGTTCATTTGTACAGTAATTAAGTTGAGTTGAGTTGGTGTCTATTACATCATGGTTTATATTATGAATTCACACTGCAATTATGTGCGTGTGTGCAAGGGTAAGTGAGCAGAAAAAGGACCTTCTAGTTAAGATCACAACCGATAACTCCAGCAGGCTGGGTTTAGTTAAGCTCTGCTGGTCTCTTCTTCTCCAGCCTCAACCATGTCACCTCCAGACACCCAAATGACACACACGGGAGTGGGGATTTTGCCTGTAGACATCCTAATATCACATACTCCAGAGTGAAATGCCCATGAGGAAGCAGGATCCTGGGAAGAGGCTGTGAGGCTGATCCTTCACCCCTCGGGCTGGATGACTGCTGACACCTGGGCACTCATCACTGAGCAGCCACGTGTCCAGCCCAGCAGGACCATGATTTTAAACAGGGTCTCCATTGCCACAGGGATCAAGGATTATAACGTGGTGTATCCATCCAGCGATAAGGAATACACATACATATCTATTACACAAGCCTCTCTTTGCAATGCACACACACATCCTATGTGCATGTGTAATAGACAGCTAATTTCTAATGCAAGAAACTTAGATTTTATATAGGCAGAAATTTGAGTGGAGTAAGTCGAAATATGTTCTGAAGTCAGAATTTAAAAACTGCCTTTTTTTTTTCTCTCTACTATTTTGTCCAATTCAGCAAACTTCCAACGGGCTGAGAAACTCTCCTAAACATTAATGCCAAGGTGATTGCAGCAAAGATTTTTAAGCAGCATGTTCAGAGCCCCCCAGTTTGAAGCATGTGGATGCTCTGTTCGGTTTAGTGCTTGTGGTGTCATGTTGCTTGGTGAGCTGGCTGGGGACAAGGACACCTCTCCATGAGGTGCTGCACAAACACAGGCTCCATTGTTTACTTGGATGGCTGAGTGCTCATGACAAGGGATACAGATCTGCCACCTTTCATTTGTGCTGTGAAAACAGACCAGCATCATCTAATCAGTTTTTTCTCACCAGCACCAGTGCTGAAGTCTCATTACCACCTTCCACCCAATATCACACTGGAGCAGAATGAAGAGAGAGAAAAATCTTGTTTCACCAAGTTATGACAGAGATATCAAACACTTCTGATAAGAACCTGAAGGAAAACACCAGAACACATTGTTCCTGCTAAAACATTTACTTCCATTCCACTATTAAATAACTCTGAATTGCTACTGTAGTTGTCCACCTTCATGACTTTTATATTGTTGGGAGATCTGGGAAGTGGCCACAAGTAGATTATGATTGTACAAGAAAATAAAAGCAGCAGAAAAGGGTAATGAGGAATCTTGTCCCTTTTGGGTCTGCTGGAAATGAAGCTGTGCACAGCAGGGAGGAACGAGTTAATATTTGGATAAACCAAGCACTGCTTTTATCCCCCTTTCTTTTTAAGCATTGGGAACTCAGCTATGCTCCCAAGACCCTATTTAGCATCTCAGGCTACATTCTTGAAAGCATTTCACTTCATCTATTCTAGTAAATAAGACATGCATGGGGCTGTTCTTTGGCCCAGAGGCCAATTGGCACAGACCAATTTGCGTCCGTGCTGATAAGCGTCTTTCCTTCCAAAACTGGGGGGCTGCATCTGAACCGCCTGTGGTGATGCTCCTTGGCCCAGGCTGTTCCTGGACCATGCCCAGGCATTGTCTGGGAGAATGCTAGTTGGAACAGGACAAAACCATCACCAGGGACCATGCTAAGGGTTGGATAGTTTGAGAGATCATGCGCCAGTACCTGGGCTTGAGCCCTGGTCTTGTTTAGTTTATCAACACAGCCATAGCTTTAGGTGCTTAAGTGTAATTATATAGGGACCTAATTCCCGTGGATCTCCCTGCAGAATCCACCAAAAACAGGTTTCATAGCAGTCTGCATATGGCTTTGGAGCCTGCCTAAACTAACCAATAGAGAACACCAAGGGGAAAAGAGAAAAAATGAAATTATTTAAATCCTGCCTCCCTGTACTATGTAGTTACCCTATTCTGTGCAGCAAGAGGATATATCCCTTTCCAGAGGATTCATGGCCCTGAGCCCTCTCCCGGAGTTGAGCAAAGATTTT
This sequence comes from Chiroxiphia lanceolata, assembly GCF_009829145.1. Taxonomy (NCBI): domain Eukaryota; kingdom Metazoa; phylum Chordata; class Aves; order Passeriformes; family Pipridae; genus Chiroxiphia; species Chiroxiphia lanceolata. Next base: position 4,618,888 of record NC_045641.1, on the reverse strand, counting down.
CTCTGAGAAACCCAAGGAAGGGACACGCGTTTTCCTCTTCCCAAACTCTTTTATCCCTCTTCTGAAGGACCTCACAGCAGATGAGTAAGTACTGGATGAACTCACTCCTTCTTCTGAAAGGACTTGAACTGTCTTTCCAGAAGAGTGCTTGAAAAAAACATGGAAGGAGGAAGTTATGGGATGCTGAAGGAAGAGGAGGACAAATAGTGTTGAGAGACACTAGTCAGAAGAGGTTGTTATTGACATGTAAGTTTTTATTATTAAAAAACTGGGAGCAGAAGGGAGAAAAAATAAAAAGAAATAAAGATTGGAAGACAATCTAAAATACTGTAGTAAAACAAAACTCTGCTTTACTGTTAATCCCACTGAAGTCTCTAGCCTGGTGTTGTCTCTGCAGAACATATTCTGTGAGCAACTTGGGAAGTAATTTGAGTGTCTCTGAAGTCTTTCATTGGCTAATCCAGTATTAAATCATCTGGCAATGAAGAAAAGTGTTTAAAGTTGACTTCCATACAGAACAAATTCGTCTGGAAAACTCTTGTCATTCAGCCCAGTTTACCCAAAGTCTGGTAGCATTGATTAAACTGGGGCTGGGTTTGAATTTTTTAATATGTGTTTTCATTTCTTCAATTTTAAAAAATGCAATTATAAAGAGTGCTGCAAACTTCTTTGGACTTACCCACTTAGTGGAAAATTTAGAAGGCAAACGTTTGAGTTGGGGAAGAGAAAGCTGATGTTAGGCTTGTGACATGCTTGTCTGTCATCCCTGGACAATGAAATTGCAGTTACAGCTTCTCTGGAATACTGGGGATTGAAAGCCTTGTGTAAGTGACACTGAAGACCCAGGGAGGCAAGATTCATCCCTTCTTGCTACCTCCTCCAAGTTGCTAAAAGCAACTCAGTACCCTCACTCAGGGGTGATCTGACAGGACCCCTCTCCCTCCAATTCCTCGTACAGGGATTTTGCATCCATACTAGTCTTTTCTTCTCCACTTTCCAGATGCCAGGGAGGCAATGAAGCCTTTGATGTTCCCAGAAGCTCTACTTCAGTGTGCTTCTCTGCACACACCCACCAGTGTTCAGCAGACCCAAGGAGCTCTTCATCTGAAAGCAGATTGTCACGTCCTCCCAAAGTGCCAGTGCCACGTCTCCATGCATCCACCTGCTCCTACCTGGTCCCATAGGTGGCTTGACACGCACCACTTGCTCCAAGCTACCTCTATCCCATTTAACCCGGGTTACCTCAGCTTTTTTTCCCTTGTTTCCAACCCAATTCTCCATTCTCAGTAGCTACACTGACAGTCCTGCTCACGTCTTCCTACCCGCAGGCTTGGGAAGCTGAAACACCCTGTCAAGTAACACACCTAGTTAACTGTGTAATGCTGTACCTATGGGGCAATTCCATCCCAGCACCTGCAGGGATCCTGATTACACCCTAAAACATGATATTTCAATTCCATTATCTGATCGGGCATTAGCAACGAGCACCACTAATGAGTATATTAGTCAGTTCCTTTATTAAACTAGCGGCAGCATTTGATGCAATGACCTCTTGATGTAGCTCTTTGATGCCATGTGATTTGATTTTTATTTCTCCTTTTTTTTTTTCCTTTTAATTGAGAAAGATACAGCAAAGCAAATAGAAAAACTGTGAGGAGCAGAATTAGCACATTGGCAGTGCAGGCAAATACATGTTCAGCAAGGAGGATAAATTTTACAGGAGCTGCAGAAAAGGCAAGTGGCGAGCTCTAGCTAGCTAACATTTGAATATAACCATTCATTATTCCTGTGCCATTATTATTATGAATTTGTTGTTGTTATTCTACTACACAGCCAGTCCTGAGGACTGGTTTTGCCATCTTTAACCTGGCGATCTTTCACCCTTAGCAATTGTTGTTTGGCCGTGTTACCACAGGGCTCGTTGTGCAAGAGGCTGCGCAAGCCCAGAACAAGAAGGGGATGCCATCCCCGGGGCATTTCCAGTGTAAGTGACAGATGAGTGACAACAGGCATGTACAGATGGACAGAGGAGCATGAGGAAACAGGGACACGTGTGGCTGATCCAGCAGTGAAGGTTTAGAGCGCAGCTTTGGGGTCAGCCAGCTACCAACTCCATCAAGGAAACATTGAATTCAGGCACTTAGATTCCAATGTCCTGGCAAAACTCCAACCTGGGGAATAAGACAGAATATCCTACCGAAACTCCCATAATAGTTTTCACCAGACAAATCATCACACTTTTCCTTCCAAGATACTCTGATACCGCGGTCACAGCCCCGGATGACTCCTGCAACCTTTTCCAACCATGACTGCATTTGCACAGATTTCACCTCAGGTCCAGTTCTAACCTGATGGTTAATCATGAGAGTATTCAGGGCTCCTTTGGATAATTACTGGAGGTATTAAGCTATCCCAAACTGAAGCATTAGGTGCTTTGCACCCAGGCAAATGGCTTCCATGGGCTTACATAAGAAGCATTTGCACTGGCCAGAGATCATTTGTGGCACTGCTCTGGCATGTGAAATACCATCGTATGATCCACCTGGCTTTGGGACTTTGAGGCTGGCTCACTCAGGAAGTAAAGTGCTAAGTACACAGGAGATTTTAACAGAATAATTTCTTCAGTCATTTTTCTTCAGGAATCCAAGAAGCAGCGAAACAAACTGAGTAAATGAGGACAGAAAAAATGTCTCTGTAGGTATGGTAGGTGTTGGAAGACACAACCTGCCCACTTACTGCATGATCTTGTATCCAACAGGTTAAAATACTACTGCCACTGGGCCAAGTATGCAGTTTAAACCTAAGAGTCATATGCCACCAAGCTGTTGTTTTCTCTCCCATCACTAGTAAAGTTGCTCCCTGTTGCCCTGGAGGATGATGCTTGCACTGACCCTCCTTATAGTCACCAGAGGTGGGTTTCTGCTGGGTCCAGTGGTCTGATTCAGATTTCTTTTCAAGGGAAAGAGCCCCTATGTCAAGGTTCAGGACCAAAACACTGTCCAGATATACTGCCAATTCTCAGAAAAGTGCATCAATGGTTTCATGACTTCCCTTGACCACAACTGGCAGGTGAGCCCTTCACCACCCACCTTCACAATAGGTGAAAACTGGGCATTTTTGGGGAATACCTACAGTAGAACAAACTGGAGCTGGGGGCCCCTCCTCCCAGTACACTGGTCCAGCCAAACTGGCCCCTGTTAGGTTTTCTAAGCAGACCCTCTGCTGCAAACCACCCAGTCGCATGTCTACGCATCCCTGGCAGGCCCTCAAGGCAAACCCCAGCACACCCAGGTCTGTAATGGGCCTGCCTTCATCTGACTGCCCAGTTAACATCCTCCTGCTGTCTCCTTAATTATAATCCCTTTATTTTATCTAACCCCAATTGTAACAGTTGGTGAGTCACTGGGCTCCATAACAAGACGATCAGGACACATTTCATATTACACTGCAGTTTTCATTCCAGGGCGTGGGCTGAAGGCGTTGTTTATTTATTTTAATTTGGTTCAGTTTGGGGTTTTCTCACAGGTGATGGAGTACAGAGATTTAAGTAGGGGGTAGAAGGGTGGAAGGGGTAAAAAAACAAAAACAACCTCAATCCATCTGGATCAATTAAATCTTGTTGAAAAGTTTTCAACCCCAGGGTTGCCTGAGGTAGGTCTAATAGTCACACTCTTTGGCATTTAATGAAAATGCTAATGATTTCTCCTTTGGAATATATTTTCACTTCTAGTTTGAACAAGATGCATCTCTCCTCCAATCAATTCCACAAGCTCTTTATTTTTTTCCTTCCCATTTATGCGCGTGCCCCTTCAGGGTAAATTAAGAAATTATTGCCTCTATCCAAAAAGTAGCTGAAATGTGCAGCCTTATGTTTCACGTCACAGGGGTGGGGAGGGAAAAAAAAAAATCTTTGCATGGGAGAAACAATCCCATTTGAGTTACAGAGGGACAAAATGGCGTCAAACCTTTCTCATCCTGGTTCACCAGGGAAAGCTGCAGGCCCAGGTCTCAACCTGTGAAAATAAACCACTGATCCAACAGAACTGCCTTTAGATTGAAGACCTCACCACCAACGTTCAATTGTTTTGTTAGTAGTTTGTTGTAGCAAGAATAAGAGTGAGCACATAAAGAGAAAGAGAGATGTGTAAATATAGGACGGGAGTTTTCTCCCCCAACTTCTAAGGGATCATATTGGAGATGAGTGCTTCAGGTCATCCATAGGCTCTGGTAAGAAAGAGATTCACCCCAACTCAAATTAGACACTGAAATTTTTGATGGCTGAAATACGATGGCTGAAAAAAACACATCAAGTGGAAGAATTGCCACAAGTCAAACACAGTTAGAATTTGCAAAGGAAATTCAAACAAATCACTAAAGTTTCTAGTAAAGGATGGGAATACTGAACAGGGGCTTAGAGGCATAAAGGCTAATGGGGAAGAGGGAATGGGAGTATGAAATGCCTTCTCGAAAGTGCCATCAGCTCAAGGGAAAGCAAAACAATCTCCCTGCAAAGGTCTGAGAAAAGGCACAAAGAACCATTAGTTTTGCCTATACTAGCATATTAAACAAGGCCAGGGCATGTGATTGCCCTGCTCTTAGCTATGTCCCTAGCAAGTTTTGTCCTGTGGCATCTGGCATGCCAAGGTATGGTTTAGCAGACATCATGTGCATCATTCCCAGCACACAGTGCCCATGGGACCACTCTTTCTTGGTGGGAAGTTGGATTTTAGAGTTTAAGTGCACCACTTCAAGCCTTGCCCTGTCGTGATCTTTGAGATCAGAGAATGAACCCCAGACTATTTTATTTACTTATCTAAACACGGACACAAAGTCTGGCTGTGAATAATTTTTAAAGGTCTATCAAGTCCTAGGTTGAAGTAGTTGGACTAGAAAATGTGGGCTGGCATCAGCAATAAGTCAGACTATGGAACAACTTCAGCAGAAAAGAATAATTAAAGACATGGATGTAAATGAAAATTACAGAAAAAACCACAATGTGTTTTCTGACAAAGATAGATTGTTCTGAACTGACCTGATAGTTTGCTTTGATAAGATCACTGATTTTCTAATGAAAGGCAATGCAGTAAATCTAATCTCTCTGGACAGAAAAGCATTTGATAGGGTACCTCATGGGAAATTATTAAGCAGTAGAGTATGGAAATCAGAAGAGGAGTTTTAGGATGGAAAAGGGAGTCACTACATAGGAAATTACAACAAATGGTGTTGGGAGAGGAAGGAAGTTATGACTGCACTTCTTCAGTAATCAGTTTGGGGACAGATTTTACTTGGTATTTTGCCAAATGTCCTTGTCTCAAAAAGTGGGACCGTGTTACTAAAAATTGCCTCTAACAGATATTAAGAAGGTACTGCTATCAGTGCCAGAGATCATAAAGTTATCTCATAAGATGGACTGTACTTTCTTGAGAACTGGAGGTTCAGTACAGAAGAGATCAAGCATCTCACCTAACTTTAGCTATGTTGAACATGTAGTCCAGGGTAGCTTGTAAATTCCTGCTATAATCAGGTAAAGATGTAAGTTGATGCATCAATGTCTGAGGTGTCTTTTTAGTCACTTTTAGAAGGATATGAAACCTATTTTCTTTCCTGTGTCTGTAGAGGAACCGTGCAAAATTAGAGTAGACAACAGCTCTCAAAATATTTGAGACAGATGTTGGATGGCTGCATTAATAGATTAGGTGCTAATGAGAGGTTTTGAAGCTATTTAATTTAAAAAGTTCTGAAAAGTGGATCATAGAATCATAGAATCTTTTAGGTTGGAAAAGACCTTTAAGATCATTGAGTCCAACCATTAACTCAGCACTGTCAAGGCCAGCACTAAATCATATCCCCAAGTGCCACATTTACATATCTTTTAAATCCCCCCAGGAATGGTGATTCCACCACTTCCCTGGGCAGCCTGTTCAAGTGCTGAAGACACTGGTGAAGACATTTTTCATAATATCCAATCTAAATCTCCACTGGTAAACTTGAAACTATTTCCTCTTGTCCTGCCTCTTTTTATTTAGGAGAAGAAACCAACCCCCATCTGATACAACGTCCTTTCAGGTAGCTGTAGAGAGCAATAAGGTCACCCCAATCCTCCATTTTTTCAGGAATTTTTCCCCATCTCCCTCAGCTGCTCTTCATACGACTATTTTTCTAGACCCTTCACCAGCTTCTTTTCCCTTCTCTGGACACACTCCAGTGCCTCATTGTCTTTCTTTATAGAGTTATAGAACAGTTTGGGTTGAAAGGGACCTTTAAAGTTCATCTAATTCAGGGGCCCAAAACTGAACACAGGATTCAAAGTACAGCCTCATTAGTGCTGAGTCCAGGGGGACAATCACTGCCGTGGTCCTGCTGGTCACACTGCTTCTGACACAAGCCAGGATGCTGTTGGCCTTTTTGGCCACCTGGGCACACTCCTGATTCATCTGGCTGTCGACTAACACCTTCAGGTCTTTTTCCACCAGGCAGCTTTCCAGACGCTCTTCCCTCAGACTGTGGTGCTGCAGGGGGTTGTTGTGACCCAAGGGTAGGACCCAGCACTTTGCCTTATTGAACCTCATCCAGTGGCCTGGGACCATCCATCCAGCCTGTCCATATCCCTCTGAAGAGCCTTCCTGCCCTCCAACGGATCAGCACTCCCACCCAACTTAGTGCCATCTGCCAACTAACTGAAGATGTACTCAATCCCCTTGTCCAGATGATTGATAAAGTATTAAACAGCATTGGATCAACCATTACAAGAGAACATGTGACCCGGCTGTCAAAAATGTGTCTCAAGACGCATTTCCCATAAAAATAGGGGAATTTCTGTCTTGATCTGCACAAAACACTTGGAAGATAACCTCCAAAGCAACAGAACAGATCCCAATTGCCTGTATTTAGGAGAGGTGAACTCAGAATACAAAACTGAAGTACTGAGATGGTCAGGAAACGGTGAACCCACAACATAAGAAAAGAAGATACATCTTGGTTTGTTTAGATGAACAAAGAGAACACTGAGACAACAGTGCTGGTTTATATATAAATACATCAGGAGAGTAAATAGGGAGAAAAAAAGTATCTATTTAAACTAAAAGACATCATGGGTACAGCAAATGGCATAAACTGAAACTAAATAAACACAGGCTGGTGGAAGAAAAACTTCCTGAACAGCTTCCACTTGGCATAACGAGAGCAAAAACATACCAACAAGAAACTTCCTTCCCCATGAACCATTTCCAACCTATGGAAGATTTTAAAAGAGAGATGAGATACAACTTAGAGACTCAAGAGGTGCCCCCAGTTTTACGGGTCTATATGAGAGAAAGAACAAGTAAACTTCTTGAAGAAAGAAAAACCTGTCTAGTATGCTACACCAAAAACTGTCTGATTGGCCTTTTAGCAGCTGGTACTTCCTTTTTCTCACTGGGCTGCTGGTGTTTCACTTGTAACAATACACTAATTGAATAGCACATTGACAGATTTGCATGCCACAGTCCTCCCACTTCTGATTTCTTTGTTGCATTTGTGTACATCCAAGCCCAGAGAAAAGAAAAGGGAAAAAAATACATCAACAACTAGCAGGAGAAACAAAACAAACACACATGCACACAGCACTTCCAAACTGGTCTTGAGAGCAAACAATAGTAGGAAGGGATAAGCACCACTCTCAGGGCTCTCAGATGATGGGGTCAGCGATGCAGACACAAGCAAAGGGGATTTCGAGAAACAAGTAATACCTGTGCCTGAAATGGGAGCTTTGCTGTAAAGAGAAAAGAAACATATGCTTTTCGGCTGGAGTGGATTTCTTATGTTGCTCAGAAGTGAGTGGCTCATCCTCAGTGCAAAGGACTGGTGTTGTATTAACCGTTCTGTATCAGTTTCCCTTTCGAGTCCCCTGCCTGGGCCGCTGGGTTATTTCATTTCTGACAGACAGCACAAACAGGAGCCTGGGGTAACTCAAGTCCCTGATGGTGCTGAGCAGACGTTCGTCTGTGCTTCCTGGGATGCATATATACACACCCTGTCAGGGCTGGATGTGGCTGAGCAGCAATGGTCAGGAGCTGAGGAAGGTGGTGACGGTGAACTGACAAATGCAAAGCCCTATTTTTCACAGGATACCACATTAGCTGGAGATTCTTGATAGGATGTCCTGCTCCTTCTTCTCTATGAGCTGACCTCATCCAAAAGGGAACAACAGTGTCTCAGCATTCTTCACGCTTTTCTCACTGAGGACAAGAAGTCCACTGGGAACACATGGAGCCAAGGAAGCTCTGGGAGAGCCCTGATTGTCAAAGCACAGGCAAAATGTGTGCTCTGCAAGTAGTTTAACAAATTTTGGGTCCATCATCATTCTCCCTGTTCTCATGTGGTCTTGTTTATGCTTAAGCCAGCATTCTGAAACAGGCACTGCCAGGTTCTGCATCATGACGGCAACAGAGCTGGCTCCTTTATTATGTATCCATTCCTAACTGAAAATAAGGCATTTGCCCCTGGGGAAGAAGGAGGTGAGCTACCGTCTGAGCTTTTCTCTGTACCACCCTCTGCCTCACATGGTTTCAGAGCCAACATACACAAAGTTTCCTTTGCCTTCAACCTACGTACCTGAACACGGTCCCACTCCCAACTATTCCCTCCCTGCAGTTGTTTGCCCACTTCTTGGAATTATATTTCAGCTGTGTATGGCCTGGATCCAGTGGGAAAAAAAAAGATCTCCCAACACCAATGCTGTTATTTAACATAGACCCAGATTCCCTCAAGGATTTGCTTCCTTTGTAGACCAAGGCTCACAGGTTAAATTTAGGAGATTTTCCTAAGACTGGAGCTGGGAATTATCCCCAAACCCTACATTTAAGCAGAATAACGTCAGGGGAATCTGGACCTGCTTTGATCTTTATAGCATCAGCCCCTTTCTCGCCAAGCTCAATGCAAAGCAGATTGGGACTTGCCATCTTGGCCCAAATGAGCATCAAGATAGATGCTGAAGACTTCTTTGTTCCTTGAATGTCAACTGTAAGTGTGAGTCATTGTGGCTTCAGGAAGGAGGGAACCTCTCAGACAAGGTCTTTCTGAGGGAGAGATGGGAATTGATAGCTGATGCAGAAGATCCAGTTTTAAAGATATGAAGCTAGATTCTCAAGAGCACTTGTATCCTATTGATTCCTAAGTGCCTTATAACATCCAGTCATAATGAACTGAATCTGAAAATAATTAATTTCGAGGGAATCTGAGTGCTTTGTTCCACCTTATTGCAGTGCTTAATAAAACTAAATATCCACATTTTGCCTAGATAACAGCTTAAAGCTCATTTGTACTCTTTTTCTTCTGAGGAGTGGTCCCTTTCTCCACAACCAGATCCACTTTCTTGGGCTGCAGGTGTGATCGTTCACTTCTCAGTACAGCCCCATGTCTTTTTCTCATTAAGTGAATTCAATTGGATTTCTTACACGAGGGTGGAGTAACTTAACAATGAACAACTTGGCAAAATGGGGCTTTATGTAATTACTTGAGGATTTGGCCCAACATACTGGTACAACATGAGATGTATCTCACGATCTTTCACTTGCGTAACCCTCTTCCTCTTGTTGTTTATTGTCATCCCTTGCTGGGTTAATTCCTTGGGGCAGAGACCTTTTATTTAATTAGTCTGGAAAGGGCCTGGCACACCTACAGAGCCATATTAATAATGAGAAACAGTACTAACCTACCCACAAGCAGATGTGAGCTTCCTTGCAAGATATGTGACAGGGTACGACCACAGTGATCAGTCATGTTCTGACCCAATAGAGCTCACCTTGGTTTGTCTTGGGTGGGAAACTTATCACTGATATGACCCCAGGCCTTTTCTCCTCTTATGTTCTGAGAAATGTCATTATGACAGATCACCTGCTGATTAGATTTACCTCAAATAATAAGCTAATAAGTGTTTCTTACACCTTCTGGAACTCCCTTTCCAAGCATTAGAAGAGAGAAAAAATAGTAAGTGGACAGCAGGCTCATGGAGCTTGTCTACAAGTGATTTTTATCTGCTGGTTGGTTGACTTCTAATAGGGTAGTACTAAGGTTGCAGCAGGAGCTCCCTTATTAGTGAGAAAAAGAGAGAGAGAGAGAGAGAGAAAGAGAGGAAAAAGGAAAGAAAAAGAAAGAAAGAAAGAAAGAAAGAAAGAAAGAAAGAAAGAAAGAAAGAAAGAAAGAAAGAAAGAAAGAAAGAAAGAAAGAAAGAAAGAAAATAAGAAAGAAAGAAAGAAAGAAAATAAGAAAGAAAGAGAGAAAAAGAAAGAAAGAAAGAGAGAAAAAGAAAGAAAGAGAGAGAAAGAAAGAAAGAAAGAAAGAAAGAAAGAAAGAAAGAAAGAAAGAAAGAAAGAAAGAAAGAAAGAAAGAAAGAAAAGAAAGAAAGAGAGAAAAGGAAAGAAAGAAAAAGAAAGAAAGAAAGAAAAAGAGAGAGAAGAGAAGAGAAGAGAAGAGAAGAGAAGAGAAGAGAAGAGAAGAGAAGAGAAGAGAAGAGAAGAGAAGAGAAGAGAAGAGAAGAGAAGAAGAGAAGAGAAGAGAAGAGAAGAGAAGAGAAGAGAAGAGAAAGAGAAGAGAAGAGAAGAGAAGAGAAGAGAAGAGAAGAGAAGAGAAGAGAAGAGAAGAGAAGAGAAGAGAAGAAGAGAAGAGAAGAAGAGAAGAGAAGAAGAGAAAGCTTAAGCATGTGTTTGTGACTTAGATGCCACAGAGAAAACAGAAGCAGACAGTGATTTCTGTGGTACCTGACAGGGTATAACCCAATTAAAGCTGTTCCTACAGGTGGAACATTCAAAACATCGCTCCTATGTGGATTCTATAATGTCTAACAAGGGTGGACCTAATATTACTGCCTTTCTTTCAACAAAATCTCCAGCTCCAGTCCTGTTTTCCAGCAGCTTACAGGAGCTGCATATCTTGGAATCTCTAGCCCTGCTGTCAAATGTGATTGAATTTGGCTAATGTCTTCCAAAGCTACCAGGCAGACAGACACACAGACATGCACACACATCCCGGCACACAGTACCATCTCATGAGCCAAATTTCCATCAGAAAGGAAGCTTATGGAAAGTAACATGACCAACTCCCCCTTGATCACACCCCAGGTGTGAAACACTGGTCTGCACCCACATGGAAGACCAGGCTTTGCCAAGTTCCCAGTGACAGGCAGCCCAACAGCCCTCATTTAGCTGTGCGTCACACTGTGCCAAAAGCACTATGCTTTCCTTTGTCACTGCTTAAGGAACAGTCTAGAGGTGTCATTGACTTTCCCTTTTTGTCCCATCCAACAAAGCCAGCGTGGTAAAACAAAACTGGAAGAGTGCGCTACATGTGTGGCTTTTTGTTGTTCATATGGCATAGCCTGAATTTCAGAGGCTGTGATTTGGAAGCTTTCTCTGCTCTCAGGAGAAATGTAAGCACCACAAAAAGACAATTTGGATGTTACAGGGACTGAACACAGGTTTTTCAGTCAGATGCCAGAAGGAGAGCTGAATCCACCTCAGAATGTGGTTTTCAGGATTTTTTTAACCTGAAAAGGGCCCCAAAATCATCAGACCTTACCACCTTCCTCAGTTTGACTGATTCTTTTGATAGCTCCTAGGCTGTGGATGTCAGCTTTTATCAGAGACAAAAGACAATCTGAATGTCTGAATGGCAACAGAACCATGCTGGGAATAAAACTGAGGTCTATCTGAAAAAAAAAAAAAAAAAAAAGAAAGAAAAAGAAAACAGCAATACACACTAAAATATTCCATATGCTCTCATGGTGGGTTGCCCTCGGCACATAGAGAAAGATTGTAACTAGGCACAATCTGATAAGGCAGAATGCAACTGAGAGCTACTAGGCAACCACCAAAAAAAGAGGAAGAAAAAGGGCAGAATCAGCATACACACAAAAAAGGGTAAGGTAGAAGAGGGAGGTGAAACTGAGTTTCTGTGCATAAAATATCACTGTTCATGGAGGACCAGATGTTAATAAAACTTTGCAAGGCTTTCCAAGTTGAGGCCTTGAATGACGCTGCAGTCTGGAGGCCGCACAGGGATGTCTGTTGTAGTCTAGCTGGTTTTCTTTCCCTTTTTGCTTCATGGTGGAGGAACACACGCCAACCGCATAATCACAAGGCACCCTCGGCACCTCCTTCTCCCTCCCTTTGTAGGTCTCGTCCCATTGTCAAGCCTTGTCATTAATAGAAGCCTTGATCCTGCAAACGCGAAGCACGCACGGGATGGCCGGTTCTCACGCGGAGAGCTGCTCTTCCCATGGAGAGCAGTTTTTACCCTGCACGCCGAGGAAGGGTGTTGTATTGCAAAGACTTCAGCCAGGGTCTGCAAGGTTTTGTTTCCCAACTTATGGCTTCCCAATAAAACCCATGAATGCTAGCACGTAATTAGAAGTTAAACTCTGGTGAATCCAGACCTGAGATGGTGAAGGACGGTTGCTGTTTCCTAGCACGGGAGCTCTGATTGCTGATTAGGAATTTGACGCACTACTGCAATGAATATTAATGATAATAATAATAGATATAAGCTTGTAACTCTGGTTCAAGCAGACTTCCTACTGAAATTAAGCAGGCTTCCACACATCCTGAGAAAGCGTGTCTACTTACAGAACAGAAATGTGATCCTGCAGTCCTACCCCATGGTAGCAGTCAGGCCCAGGAACAGCACCAAAAAGCTCAGCAAGATGAGGCTGTACAAGGGCCATTTTACATAAAGCAGGAGTAATCATGGAAACATGGCTCTCTGGATTGGAACCAAGCCCCTGAGTCACGGAGCGGGACCCCCCTGTTGTAGTTTCTGTAGAAACAAAAAACAACGTGGGAACACAGCCTCGTGTGAAATGACAAAGGGCAAAATCCCTTATTCTGGGTTTTTAAGGCAAACTCTTTCACACCAACCTGCTCTTTGGCTTTGAGCAAATCACTTCGCTTGCTTAAGTTTGTTTTTTTTTTTAAATTAATACCGAAAATGGGTTTCGACACATTTTTCCTCACGGGGGTGTTGGGAGGCTGAGTTAATAAATGCTTGCCAAGCAGTAGGAGATTCTGAGATGAATCTCACTTCCCCTGGATGTGTACCATGCTCATTGTGGCCGTGTCTGAACGCTTACGCACGTATAATTAAGAAGGACCATGATAACAGAAAGTGCAAAGCGCTGCTCCTTTCTCACTGCATAATCACGTCTTGGAGGTGGGTGGCCCAAGAGGGAAACATTGCATCAGGTGCGACAGAGTTTGCTGCTGAGGTATGTTCTGAGAACAGTCGGTTTTTTGTCTTTCCTCAAATTGGGGCTAGGTATAACCTTTAGATTTTTCACTATATGCTAATTAAACCTTCCCTGGGCATTCAGCTATTCCCTCCAGCCCCTGCTTGCTTTCTGTGCACAAACCTTCTGCAAGCCTACACAAGCACCCATCAGCTTTCATTATAATTTACCTGCAAAATCCACACACTCCTGCTTTCATGTAAAAAAAACACTAAAAAAAAAAGAAGCCTAAGATATAAAAACCATCGTGAAAGCCAGTGAAATAATCTGTTGCCTACAAATCAGGTCTGTGATGGTAGGAATTAGACCTCCCACATCACGTTAGCTTGGAGGGCTCTCCCTTCCACTTAGCCTGCAGTGGAATTCCCATTCCTACCACCATGGTGGAAGCCAGCCCTGGCCCGGTGTCTGCATACCACCCTTCCTGTAGCTGCAGAGTGTTTACTTCAGAATTAAAAAATCAGGAGTGAGGGAAATGGTTGTGAACTAACAGCAGCCTCTTTGCTGTGTGTGGTATAAGCAGGGCAGGTAGAAGAATCCTGCCTTGGTTAGAGGCCAAACTGCATGGCCCTGATCTGTTGTCACCAAGAGCTGGGTGATCTCAGGTGAGGAAACATGTTACAAAGAAGGAAAAGACAGACTGGGTAAAGGCAGTCCAGCAAGGTGGGATTGATACTTTCTCAGCCCAAAATACTCTATATGACATACTCCCCACTTTGCTATAACTCTTCCACTGCCAATAAGCTCTCACGGTAAAGAAGGCCCTTTATGATATGTAGGTTCAACCTGAGCTCAACTTTGCCTCATCACTGGTTATTATAATGTGTAGCTGTGACACTGTATCATCTCATTGCTGTTGGTTTCCCATTTTGCATTGCCAAAGATAACCCTGCACACATGTAGACAGCTCTAGATAGTTATCACGACATGCTTGCAAAGTGGAGATAACTGCCAGCCAAGTGGTATAATTCAAGTCCATGACGTCCTCTCAGGGATGACGGCCTCGCCAGTGGCCATGCCAGTGCTGGGAGCTCTGGGTTTTTTCTCCATCTGGGTGTCGTTTCCTTTTCCTCACTTGTGTCTCACCCCACCAACCAAGATGGTCACCATCACAATGTCTCCTGTCAGCATCCTGTGCACTCATGCACCAGCCTCCTTGATGAAGAGAGGAAGGAGGATGAGAAGGGCCCTGAGCAGAGGCAATGCTCCAGGTTCCACCATCTGCAAAGCTGAAGGCTTGAAAATACTGACTCAAGACAGTGGCTGCCAACTCACCAAAGCCTGCACCGCACCCTCTCTTTTTGGCATACCCGAAGCAAACACTGAGGAGCCTTCAAAATGAGGGCTGTGCAGTCATCAGGACCTACAAAATGGCTTGCAGCACTCTGCCAAACTGGGTGCTGCAGCAAGAGTTTGGTGAAGGCTGGAGTCAGCACAACGTTTTCAGAGAAGAGATGCAGTAGGATCTCAGATATCTGGGCATTTCACTCACTGGGTCTTCCAAAGGAGTATGTCAAGGACTAGGTGAATAGGCAGACAGGTAGCAGACATAGCCACATACACTCATTTCCTCCTGCACATTCATCCACCACAGATACAACTTAGCAACAAAGCCATGGGATGGGCATTCAATGGTGAAGCCAACTAACCCCCCAAAACTCCTACTCCAAATACTCCCCTAAAAATACAGCTATATAGATTACACTGTAAGTTCAGTAGTAGCTTTCTCTCTGGAATCTTGCCCTGAGGAAAGGAAGACTGAAGAAAATGGAGCAGGAGCACCCAAAGAACGACAAATAATTCCATTTCAGAGGTGAAATGGGGTATAGAAGAAACCTAGTAAAGGAATAGTCTAATCAAGTTTTGGACTCCCTGAGCTAAGTGAGGACTCCACTCAATGAGGAACAGGCCATGCAGAGACACAGGTTCCCATCCAGACCCATCAAGCATTTTCCAAAGGACTTGAAGGGGATTTTGGATAACATGCTACAAAAGTGTTTACAACTCTACTGAGCCCTGTTGTGTTCATTAGTGCAGTAGTAGGGAATTGTTTCACAGAATCAGAAAATATGTCAAGAATGTCATATTATAATCAGTGTGATATACTAAAATCAATAGATTTCTGTTTTTCTGCTGCACACATTCACATCTTGAGGGGGAAGACAACACACCACCACCACATGCAGGAGAAAAACAAACAAATGGACAGATGTCCTTTCCTTGGGAATTACTGGGTAGAGAGGGCATACAGAACTTGACCATAGAGAACATCACTTATAAAAATGGCAGATAATCATTTCCCTCGGATATGATGGGTCTGCAAGAGCAAAGATACCTGTTACCTTTTTTTTGCATGGTTAAATACTTTGGTAAATATGATTATGTTTTAAAAAAAGCAGTACTGTGAAAAGCAGCACTCATAGACCTGTCAACAAGGCAAAGTTTTATCATTCTTCCCATTGAAGATTTAAGTCCTCACTCGCCTTATGATTGCACTCAGAGTTTATATCTCTTTGGCCTTATTGGATTTTCCATAGGGTAGGAGGCCAGAGGGCTTCCAATGCCCAGTGGAAAAGCAGCAACCCCAGCTATGAACCCAGGTTCATGAACCCCTTTCATAGCTGCATATTTTTCCCTTGTGGTTTGCTGGTAAAAGAGATACCTTCTCTACCATTCTCAGCTATTAAAGGGTTGCCAGTTCTCTGGCAAATTGAGCTCCTTGCTCATGATCCTCCTCTTTTCAGTTATCCAAAAGTCAGATCACTATTTTCCATAATGGGTAACGGCTGCTTGCCCAAGGGGCAACTTGTGATCTCCTGGGCTTGCCATGTAACTAATAAGTAATTGGTGGTTTAGGAATACTATGAAGTCTTATGTTTTTCTTTGGAGACATCAGACAAGACAAGAAATTATTTCTAATGATGAGAGTATTAATGGGAGGAAGAGGAGGTTTTAAGAACCGCTGACAAATATCAGCCCATAAGGAAAAGAGATGAACCTGTCTTCAGAAACCTTGAGGTCAGAGGGAAGGACTGACTTCCTTTACCTCTCAAGTTTCTTCCCATGTTATTTACTGCATTTTCTACTTTTTCATGAAAACATTATATTTGCTTCCCTTCTGCTCTCTGAACATCCCAGTGCCACCTCCACCTGGAGGTGTTAAAATACCTTTCAGTAACGCTGGGAGGATCATGACCAGCACCTCCCCATTCAGTGGCACCAGGCAGGAGCAAGCTAAAGGCAGGCAGTGAAGGCAACTGCCTTCATAGACACCCAGCTCAGCAACCTGGGGGGTTCCCATAACCTCCATCTGGAAACACTGCGACGTTTCTGAGCCACCCAGGACCTCGTCTACGGGGACCAGTTTGCTGTGGTCTCTTGCCACCTAGCTGTACATAAATCAAACATAATTAAAGACATAATCAAACGGATTCCTGAAAACAAGCCCTGACTGTAAAGTCTCGTTACAACCCCTAACACACCTGCTAGTGCAGCTATCGCCGGGCTATGCACTATCAAAGGTGTAATAACACGGCCGTATCCTGCTAAAGCTCCAGGGGAAAGCTGGAACAGAAAAGCCTTCATAGTCTTAAGGCAAGGAAAATATTATTGCACTTCCACAAAGCAGCTTCCCTTCCTCCAGAGCAACCACCTCAGGTCTTTCATCTCAGCGAGCTCTTGGCATTTATTATTTTAGAGCTTTTTCGCATGGAGAAGCGATTATTTTTGTTCTTGCTCCGAGATCACTCCTTATTGTTAGTTAAATAAATCAAATTGGTGGAGAAAATAGAAAATGCTTAGCAAAAGTGTATTTCATCAAACTGCCTGATCCTGGGGATCCCAGGTATTTATTCAACATGGAAAACCTACTCAGCTGGATTTATATATATATATA
Organism: Chiroxiphia lanceolata; assembly: GCF_009829145.1. Taxonomy (NCBI): domain Eukaryota; kingdom Metazoa; phylum Chordata; class Aves; order Passeriformes; family Pipridae; genus Chiroxiphia; species Chiroxiphia lanceolata. The sequence continues at coordinate 4,601,735 of NC_045641.1, read as the reverse complement.
TACACACATATATATACACACACACATATATATGCACACTTACACACACATATATCTTATAGGTGTGTGTACATTCATGTGATGGCTAGTATCAAGTCTCTCTCTCTTTGCTGCTGAAGTGATCATGTTTCTTGAGTACAGACCTAAAGTCTGCCTCTTTCATGGGTAACAAAGAGGGAAAGTCCCAGAGACTTCCATTGATTTCATTTCCCTTGAGAAATTTAAGTTTTGTCTGCAAGAGTGGCAAGCACTTCACTGGGAAAGGAAAGGAAATGAGATCATGTTCCCATTTGCCTCACTCTGTGCTTCTCCAGTAAAACTTCTCTGACAAAGTCTGGGAAGATTTATATGGGTGGTGAACCCTGAAAAAAAATAATTATCCTAGGTTTCACAGGAACCTCAAAAAATCCTGCGTATGTCCCTGGATATACCATGACTTCTGGAGCATCCTTTCGTGCCAGGTGGCTCCCTGCTCCCTTTCAAACCCAAGGGCTCTGGTTTCATGGAGCAGATGAATATTTGCTTTTTATTCACTCTTTGATCAAGACCAGCTCCAGCAGCAGCCAGTGGGCTCTGACGGCTTCCCTTTTGGATCTGACCCATTTTGGGTACTGGTTTCTGCAGTAACCATCCGTGCATGCTTTAAGGCATGTTTTTGTTTCTCGTCTATCTATTCACTTAACAAATTAGCACAGTCTAGTCTTATGCAAATCGGAGGTTCGATTTCCTTGTGTACGTTGAAACTCTTCCTCTGCCTTTACCAGCCAATGCACAGCCTCTGTTGTTTCCCTGCTCGGATGGGTTTTCATTGCTCGCTGCAGGCTGTAGGAGTTAATACGTGGGAATACAATCCAAGTAAGCTAAGCATGTGTTTTGCTATACACAGAGAGTAAAACATGGGGACAGCAGAGAGAGAAGGTGGAGAAGAGAAGGGGTCACATTCGTTTTCTTTCATATGACAGAAAGCAAAAAACATTTGAAAAATAGAAAATGTGGTAGTTGCAGAGGAGAGAGTACAACAAATTAACTGCACTCAAATGTAAATGCAAAATGGCAGCTCCAGGCTCAAAGGCTTTAAAGAGAGATGGAGGGTCCCTTTCATGTGTGAGGGTAGAGTATGGGGAAAATAAGATGTCATTCCCTTTCAGTAGCACCTAGAGATCACAGAATCATAGAATCATTTAGGTTGGAAAAGACTTTTAAGATCATCCAGTCCAATCATTAACCTAGTGCCAAGTCCCACAAAAACATGTCCCTAAGTGCCACATCTACATGTACCACAAAGTCCATAGGTCTGTTTTCTAGACAAAAAAAAAAAAAAAAAAACTGCTTATAGTGCTCACAGAACACCTGAAGATCATAGAAATGAGAAAAAATGAGGAATTTTTTATCAGTATAGGAGAGACATTGCAAGGAAATGATCCCACATCAGACCATAGACTAGGTCGCACAGTCCTCAAACTCCAGCTTCAAGCTCTGACCACTGACAGTAAAACGTGTCACCCAAATGTTGTTTTCACTTGATTTTAGTCAAGTTCAAAACTGTAATTTTTTTCAGGGAACTGTAATGTGTCCTTTGCCAGTACAGTTAAAACCCCCTGATAGATGCTATTCTGATGACAGGCATCAAAATAAGTAGATAGATTAACTGACAGATAGACAGAAAGGGTTTGAAATAAGGAAGATACATACAGGGAGAGAGTGAGAGAGATGGATAGATAGATGAGCAGGAAGAGCTCGGAATATAAAAGATTATATAGATAGATAGACAGATCTTGGCATAAAGCACTCGCATCAAGGTGCAGTTGGCAGCCCTGATTTAATGCATCATTTGCTCAAAGTGCTCGTCTCCCTCCCTCTGAGTAAAACGAAGTTGTTTGTTATGTGTTACGGAACAAATCTGTGTGTGGGCTCCCTCGGGGTCATAGGATTGCACAAGGTGAAGGACCTCATCCTGTCAAGTTCCCAGCACCCTTTCCTCCCTCTGAAACACAGGGGGAAGGGATGATGCTCAGCGCCAGCACCCAAAATACCAAATGCCCTGAGAGCCCTGGCCAGTGTTGGAAGGAGCGCCAGGACATAAGGATGAAGGAAGGAGGGTGGGTTATGACTTACCCACATCATCTCATAACCTGCCTCAAGATGTATTCAAATTATAAATAAGTAGTAAGATTCCTTCTGTCAACACATTTCAATTTAGGACTTCTGGTTTGGCAAACAGTTTCACAAGAAAGCTTCTTACAATACTCAAGACAGTGTGAACACAGAAGACTCATGGCTACTCTTCTGCATCACAGAGCACCCTTTCCAATTTCACCTTAGAAATACTTCTTGTAATTTGTTTAAACTTTGAGGCTCTCAAGGGGCTGCCTACTCTTGACTTTCATTTAAAGCAACTATACCTTTTTTTTGTACTGCATTAAACTCCAGCATAAAGATCTTTTTTTCAATCCAAAACTGTAGCTCAACATAATGTTATAACAAAGACAGCTTTACGCAAAGCTTGGAGCTGGGGAAAAGAAACAATGCAAATAAAAGACTGTAATTCTCCTGTTAAATAATCTTGGTTTATCCTCCCTGACTCCTCCACCACTGGTCCCTATCTGCTTGTCCACCTCTGCTCTGTTTTAAGGTAGGGGTAAAATTTACCTTGATTTCATTGAAAACAGAAATTCTCATGGCCTCAGTAAGGACTTGACCAGTGACCGGACTGAACTTTAAAATTAATTCTTCACTCAAAGGGTGGTTGGGCACAGGAACAGGTTCCCTGGGGAAGTGGTCACAGCACCAACCCTGCCAGAGTTCAAGGAGCATTTGGGCAACAGTCTCAGGCACATGGTGGGATTCTTGAGGTTGTCCTGGGCAAGGCCAGGGGCTGGAGCCAACAATCCTTGTGGATCCCTTCCAACTCAGGATACTGTATGATTTTATGGTTCTAGTTTAGGAGCGAAGATTTTATTTTGCCCTCTTTATATCCATAAGCCAGAACCATTCTCAGTCACCCACAACAGAGATTCAATTCTTACACCAAGGATGTCAGGGCTGGGGGAACGTTTCGACTCACAGGAAAGGCCCCACCTCCAAACCCACTCATGAACAAGAGCCATCCTGAGCTCTGCAGGAGTGTGCTGGAAACCTACTCAGACCAGACGGCCCATTGTGGTATTTCAGCACATCCTGCTTCTTGCCCTACCTTGGAGGAGTGAAAATGAAAATATGAATATACTTTCCAAAACCTCAACATAGTTTTGGTGCAAGGGTGGGGAAGGCAAAGCTGTGGTTTTCTTTGCATTGCACATCCACAGAAAGTTCAGTCTTTTTTTTTTTTTTCTTTATTTTTGCACCGGTGCCTGATGACCCTCTGTGAAGTGTCCCAGACAAGGCAACCCTGGGGCTTGGAGTGTGTCATTTATCCATAGAAAAAAAATGCAATTTCTTAGCCAACATTACTTGTGGCTGCATTCTTGACCACTTTACATGGACAGACAACCTCAGCAGTGATGCAGAATCACCTATCGTAGTTTGAGGAGGAAACAAACACTCCAAGAATTTCAGGTTAAGTCTTTGCTGGGAAAAATGATGGTCCTGATATCTCCAACAAGGTCACATAAAATCCTGCATTTATTTAATGGTAATAGCTTTTTCCCTTGGCACTGTGTGGCAACTCTTAATTAACAAATGCTCAGACCTGAGGAAAGACGTGAAAGATTGGAGATGTTTGAGGTGTATCACCAAAATTGTTTTCAAAGAGGTCACCAGTAGTGATTCACTTCAGAGAATTACTGCATTTTCCAGCAGCAGAGCCAAGCATAATAAGTGCAGAGGAAAGAAAATGACAAGAGTCAAAGCAAAGCAAAACGGGAAGTTTGAAGGTTTTCATTTGGTTCTAATGAAACAAACAACAAAAAAGAAAAAATCGTTTGAGTCAGCCCAAAACATTTTCTTAATCTGAAAATGACATGTTGAGTATCATTTGGAAGTCATTTAAAAGTTTTCTTTCTTATCTTTATTTTTCTGAATCAGGTCAATCCTTCAAAGAAAATGCCATTTGGAAACGAAAAATGGAAAAATCTTCAGTTTAAAAAAGTCAAATCCAATTGTTATTTTTCATAAAGGAAGCATTTTACCCCAAAAATACCCATGTGCCATGATTTTTAAACACTTCCCTTACTTATTTTGGTGACAAATTTCTTCAGCACATTCAACCAGTGTATAGTCCCTGGTAAAAATATACTGTTTATTAAAATGCATATATTGCCCTCCACACCATAGATTACAAAGTGCTAATTGCTTGTCACCAAAAGCTGAATTCAGTAAGTAATCATGAGATAAGAGTTCCAAATCATCACCAGTGCTCTGGCAAAAATACCCAGCAATTAACAGGGTCTGTATTAAACCAGACCATAACTAGAGAGGGTTTTGTGGCCATTATCCTAGGGAAGGGGCTCACAGACAGTGTGATGCCCAATGGCAGAAATTCAGGATCACTATTGAGCTTATACAGGTCTACAATAATATCTGCACTCTGGTCAAATGTCAAGAGAAGGTTACAGCCCATGACCCTCACATTTTCTGTAGTGTCCTCGCAGCACTAAGGGCCATAGGAGGCCATGAGGATGAACAGAGGGATGAAACATCTCTCCTATGAGGAAAGATTAAGACAATTGAGTTTTTTCAGGCTGGAGAAGAGAAGGCTCGAGACTGACCTTATTGTGGCCTTTTGGTACCTGAAGGGGCTTACAGAAGAGCTGGAGAGGGACTGTTTACAAGGGCATGGAGTGATAGGACAAGGGGGAATGGCTTTAAAGTGACAGAGGGCAGGGCTTAGATTAGATATTAGGAGGACAGTCTTTACTGTGAGGGTGGTGAGGCCCTGGAACAGGTTTCCCACCGAGATTGTGGCAGCCCCAACGCTGGAAGTGTTCAAGGCCAGGCTGGATGGGGCTTTGAGCAACTTGTTCTAGTGGAAGGTGTCCCTGTCCATGGCAAGGAGACTGGAACTAGATGATCTTTAAAGTCCCTTCCAACCCAAACTCTTCTATGAAAGTTTGGAAATGTAACCAAAAAATCACTCGTCCAGTGGTCAGTTGGACATTTCTCCTAATAGAAGAAGCTCTCAGTTTAGTATCTGGGTATTTGCCTACCTAAAAGAGTGGTGATGTGTAGAGGAAATATTGGAGTGTTGGGGCTTTTTAACTTTTCCTTGAAACTTTGGGGTCAAATCGTGCCTGTCCCACATAGGAATTTATGCCAATAAAAAAAAAATATTTTTTAATAGAAAATGCTGTTACTCTGAAAGTGCTGTGCAAACTATGATTTATTCTTCCTAGAGGCCTTGGAGTGCTTTTGGCTGAATGTCCACGCGTGTGTGTCATGCTGGATGCTGGATATTTTGCCCCCAGGGCAGGGGGCACAACCCACGTGTTTACGCGTGTGCTGAGGCGCAGTTACCCTGACCACCCTATCAGCCTATCTCACTATCAGCACCTCCATCTGCCCGTGTACTTTATCTCATCGTTCTCTATTTATTTATATTGCCATGATATCTGAGATCCTGCCTACACTTCAGCTGCCAACGTCTGGAGCTCGTGTGCTGCACGGGAGGGGAAGGCACGAGGAGCTGGTGCAAGGCTCAGCCTGGCCAGACTCAGCTGTATAACGAAGGCAGATTTGCCTCTACAAAGTGTAAAATCTCTGTGGGTTTGCCCTTTTCTTTTTTTTTTCTTTTTCTTGGCTGAGGGGTTGTTTTTCTGCAAGGTGATTGTGTAGGGAGGTGCAAAAAGATATTCAGCTGACTTCCAAACAAGCTCAAATTCACCCAAGTAGTGTCAGAGTTGGTTGGGTGGTTGTTTTTTTTTTTTCTCTCTGATATTTGTTTTTCAAACATTCGCTCCCCAGACGTGTTCTTTGCTCGTCTCTGAGTGTTAAATACAGGGAGGCAACATCTAATTGTGACTTTCCTGAGGGTGCTGAAACATTTAAAATGTGTATGGGCTCGAGGTCAGCGTCCTGGAAGTGTCAGCTTTCTCCCTCAGAGGAAGCCGGGGCGAGTGGTACCTCGTGAATCACTCTTCCCAAGGCTGTATACCTGGGATTCTCGAATTCTGCCTGAAGGAGGAGAGAAACGTGGCTCAAATGCTATTTATCACCCCTGTCTTTCAACAGCACTAGCAGAGTCATCCAGCATCTGCAACACTGCTGAGAGACTCCCATCCAGATTTGCAGGGAAGGTCATGCAGAGGTAACTGAGCACTGCTGCACTTAACCATTTCTCTTGACCTGATGGGTTGTTCCCTTTTTAAATCAAACTTTAGGCATGGCTTGATTATATTTCCAAGGGATTTATTCCTTTTTTAATAGTCTTTCTAGATAAAAAGTAACATGAAAAAATATACGTGCATTCACTTCCAGGGCTCTTCTGTCAGGAACTCCAGTTCCAGACCAGCAAGACCCCTAAGAGGAAAAATCAGAAATGTCAGCTCTGTTTTTACTGCAGAATGTTTGATTCATACTGTATCTTACTTGTAAGACCCAGATGGCCTCACAAATGTCAGTGAGTTATGCCCCATGTCTAGTAGGTGGAGCTATTATTAGTAGTAGAACAAACATAACCAAGATATTAGACTGGGATTTACACCCCTACACTCATGGATTATGGGGGAGCAGCTGAAGGACTTGTGAAAATACTGAGCTTTGGTTCATCTGGGCTGACTTCTCTTTCCCTACCAGTACATGATGCCTTGGAAGAATCCGTTGCATCAACATATCTTAGCAACCTTCCAAAAGTCTGTCCTAAAAAAGTAAAACAATGCACAACCCATGAACCTGCCAAGACACCTACCCTTCAGGATGAGCTTTCTGAAACCATTTGAGACTAATTCCCTGCATTGAACAGAACCTACTGCTGTCCCTGGAGTCTCTATTTGAGATACACAACTTGTCTTGGAAGGACAGTGGTGAAATATTGCTCCTTTGTTTATTTTGGGGGAAAGCCCACATAGGTCTGTCATATCCCAATGGGGAGGGGGAAGGGAAGGGAAGGGAAGGTTCTGGAAGGGAAGGGAAGGTTCTGGAAGGGAAGGGAAGGGAAGGTTCTGGAAGGGAAGGTTCTGGAAGGTTCTGGAAGGTTCTGGAAGGTTCTGGAAGGTTCTGGAAGGGAAGGGAAGGGAAGGGAAGGGAAGGGAAGGGAAGGGAAGGGAAGGGAAGGGAAGGGAAGGGAAGGGAACAGATGCAAGCTCTCATCTCTTCTATGTATTAATGCTCTTCTGGCAAGATGACAGATCTTCCAAAAATCCAGTGGGTAGTGGTATAATTATTTGACAGCTGAATTGATAACTATGTAGTTCAAAGCCTTTAGATTTATATGCTCAGCCAAGAAGATGTCCAGCCCTTCATTCTCTGTGTGTGTGTGCACATGTTTTTTTTACATGGTGCCATTACTATTGTTCCTCGTTTTGTCTGGACAGAAATGTGCAATCTCATTCATGGGTACTGGTCAATATGTCAGTCATAGGTAAAATAAAGCTTTTCTTACACTGGATATCTCTATTAGGTGTCTAAAAAGAGCAGTAAAATGTCACCATCCCTGTTAATGATGAGATTTCTGAAGTCAGGCTGTGTTGTCCTAGCTTGATTATTGATCACAAAGAGAGCAGATTAAATACAAGAATGACCTGGGGAGAAAAAAAAATTACCCTTTACTAGAAGGAGAGGACATTTAGAAACTGAATAAAAGAAATTAAGGAGAGTTAGCACTGACTTTTAATTTTGTGCTGAATTTTTTTTTTAATGTATTATAGGTTAAGGCAAAATACTGTGTTCAACTTGACCCTTAAATTTTCACATTAATTTGCCATATTAATATATTTTTCTCTTTTTTTTAGTTTTTTTGTGGGGTTTTTTTAAAGTAAGTCATGTTTTTACAAAGAGTGCCTGTACAAAATGCAAAAATCAAAACTTTTTGCTTTGGAAACATGATAGCAAATATGTTTCCAAAGGAGAAACATTTTAAAAATGCAGAAGTTATATATTTGGGGATTAATTTCCCCACAGCTTTTTTCTGTCACCTTCAAGGTTTTGAAATGAGTCTCCACCCCTTTCATATGTTATTTTTTTTTAGTAAAGCTGATTTAGAAACAAAACCTAGCTTTAGGGAGACTACAAACTTATTCAATTCACCACAAACTTATCTCCTGTGAGATGAGCCCAAAACAGTACCACAATCTAACACCACCTTTATTAGCCAAAATTATTTTTCATATTATTAGTCTCTAACTTTCTTAAGATTGGCAACTGAAACAACCACTGATTTTTACACAGCCATGCTTGGTGTGTGGGCATGCTTGTAGAAAAACTATCAGGGCTTTATCCTCAGAAAACAATATTTCTCAGACAGAGCATCACCTAGTTCATGCCATGGCAAAGTATTGCAATATTAAGAGGATTATTGTAAAGGGGGTTTTGGCATTTCTGAGGTCACTCATTGGAGTTGGATGGGTCAATATTGTTATGGTAGCCACATTTTTAGCTTTGAAGCTCTTAACATCACACTCAGAAGTGTGTTGTAATTCTGCATAATGAAAACGACACAACACTTTGTATGTCAAATGTTTGATGGCATGAGGCTAATTAGCTTCATTTTTCAGTTCTGCAGAAAATTGAGAACTTAACAGTTTACAGCAACAGGCATTGGAGCCTAAAGCTGTCTTCCATCAACCCAGATAAATTCTTGAAACCTAAGAAGAGCAAGGTGAAAAAAAATATATAATTATTTAAGGGTCACTTCATAGATTTCTGCCTCCATGACCATAATTTTTTGACTGGATAAATACACATTTAAAATAGACCTCGGGAGCACTGACTTGATTTTAGTGCTTTAACAATGCTTTAACAGTGAAATAACACCCCCTTAAGATGTGTGAAGCTTTAATTCTGTGTAGCTGAGAATCAAAGTATTTACGTGTTTGTTTATTTACGTATACAATGGCATTTCAAGCTCCTTTAACATTGTTGCTGTGTCTGGGTGCCCTCCAAATACATGCTTAGATGTTAGATAAGATAAATATTAAAATAATTTGTGCCTATAATTATTGCTGCTGCTGCCAGAAGACCTTTTGATATGAAAAAGAAAACCTGATTAATGCAAATTAGTTGATCATAATAAACATAGAGAAGAATCACTGCAGTACTGAACAGAGTTTTGACATAAAAACAAAGATGCCCAGATCTAAAAAGGTTTGGGCATCAGAGACCTTGCTGGGTTGCCATTTTAGGAAAAGGTTTTTAGGAGACGAGTAATAAGAATCTCTCTTCTCATCTTGCTACTGTATTCCTTGTAAAATCCCTTGCTGTCAAATAGTGGACAGAAACTTCCAAACTAACCAGGAAATCTTCTGTGCAAAGGTTAGGGGCCAACAAAGTCATCCTTGCTTTGCATGAGGTCAGCTCTTGCACATTTTGTGCTGATGTCTGGGTGAGACTTATGTCTCTCACCTCCAGGTACTGGCAAAGCCCACATCTTCAGTAGAGGTACTCCATGAAAAGAAATGGCCACTTCCAGGATGTGGGTGACATCCTAAAATGGCTGTCTAAAATATGTATAACATTTAAACTTTAGAAGTGCCTTTTTCTCTCCCTTTACTGTCGAGAAACTCCAGACAACTGCCAGTAAGTAAATCTCTTATTTGTAGCATCCAAAGTTGTCTGGGAAGAGCCTTAAGCCTGATGACACAGGATTTGATTAGATATATCTGAAAAGGCATTTCCCAGGTGGATATTTGGCCTAGTCTAAGGACCTAATTCCAAGCGTGAGGAGGTAGAGGAAAATATAAAATGGTCCAGGTAACGCAGTAAGCACAGTCAGAAATCTGTTGTAAGAGATTTCAGGGGGTGAGTCACTGGCCAGCTCCCACAAACACCAGTGAGGGTTTTGGGGATCAGAGGACTCTAGATACAAGCCTTTTTTCAGAAACAGGAATATTGTTACTGGATACTCACTGCAAAGATAGCTTGAACACAAATGTTATTCCTATTTCACGCACCTCAGCTAGTGGGTATAATTCAGATATAACTTCCTGGATTGATTCCAGCCTTAGTTTCACAGTTCTGACACCACCAAAACCAATTATATTGATGCACCTGAGGACAGAGATAGACTTCTCCTGACCATCCAAAATTTTTAAGGACCAGCCCAAATGCTGACCCCTGCCCAGTATAAATAAGGTATAACTCCACCTTAGGTATAAAGGAGGAAAAAATGTACCAGGATGCTGGTACAAAAAAGGAGCAGTGACAGAGAAGGACTGGACAACCTCTTTCCCATCTGTTTTTTCATTGCCTGAGGCACATGTGCTGTAAACATTTGGAAGGAAGACTGCCACCATCATAACCACCTCTCACTGAATGTCAGCTGAGCGTGGCCAAGATTACATCCCAGGCTTGAATCTCCTCCTGGGAGTTCCTTTTTGAAAAGCCTCACATTCCAGGGCAGGCAATGGCATCTATTGATCACCTCTGACAGGTTGTCTGTTCCTTTGAGGACCAAGAATGGCTGACATCCCAGGAAATCCAACCCTCGCTCAGGGCTGATCCAAAGCTGACAAATGAGGTGGGAGGCTTTCCATCAACACCAGTGGTTCTGGAGATGGATCTCAAGGGAGAGGAGAGGGACTTTTCAGAAGCGATCCCTTCCATAAGATCAGGATTTGAGCTGATCCACACTTCTGAATCAACTTCTGAATCAGTTGAATCTATGCTGCTGCACTTACTGATGCAAGATGTGTCTGCTTTGCTGAACACAAGTACCAAAACATTACTTGGGCAAAGACTAGAGGCCAGGAGAAAGTCTTAAGCATGGAGTACATAAGAAAAGGGAATGGACCCAGAAACTAAGAAACAGACACTTGAGTGCAGGGTCTTTTGAAATTAAATTAGGCAATTTTATACACAGGAAAAGTTTGGCTTTGGTTTAGCAGAGGGGAGGCAGAATAAATTATTTTGCGGGTCAATCTGATTGATGATATTTGTGGGTGCTCATCCACCTGGAATATCCTCTGATGTGCTAGAGCTCCTGTAGACTCACGTGGGAGTGTTTCACATGTATCACTGCTCCAGATCCAATACTGCAGGTAGTGGGAACACAAAGGTGTCTATACCCATAAGCTGTGGAAAGGGCACATCCCTCACAGAGGTAATATAATCCACTCATGTTCCTAAGCCAGAGGCTGTAATCAAATTGGAGAATGGTCAGAGATTGTGTTTAAAATACATTACAAAACTATCTGAAAGCACCTGCAAATCTTTGTGATTATTCTGCAGCAGCAAGAATATGTTTATCTGGATCAATCAGACCAAGCACTTATCAAAATCAATAAAATTCTATAAGCATGATAGATGTTTTCCCTTCCATGTCACTGGATTGCCATTGACTGCAGACTTCCACTGCCTTAAAGGAAAAATGGATCATATTCCTAACCCAGTAGATTTATGCTGGAGAAGAGAGAAAATTTCGTTATCCAATAGCCTGAAGGGAGAACTTAGTCAAAGGAACTCAGTAATTCCTGAGAGTGAGCAGAAAATAAGACCTGGCAACTGATTTTAGCAATACTGGAATGAAGACCTGGTCATCTAAGTTTGAAGAAATATTTGAGTTGAAGAGTTATTCACTCTACGTACACAGCAAAGTTGCATGACATCATGTCAGAGAGATGGATCGAGTAGACCAGGGGGAATGGAAAGAAAATTCAGCGAAAACACGGGATTTCCTCATCTCTCCAAACATCATAAATCATGTCTGAGCTGCTGACTCACTCCATGCTGATCTATCATACTCAAGTAAAGCAATCACTTACATGCTTGACCATCTTGAGATCTTTGAGAATCCAAGAGGCTTGAAAAGCCTGTTACCTCCTACCTGTCTTCTATCTCAATTCTCAAAAAAAAAAAGAAGGAAATCCCCCAGAGATCAGCTGCTTCCACTCAGACAAGACAGGTCAGGAACAGTTTGAGCAGATTTCCTCTGCACCATGGGCAAGTGAAGTCTGAGACACACTGCTAAAACCAGAAGCCAAGGAAGACATGGGTGTTGTCACCTCCAAGGGCAAGAGCTGAGAGACAGGAAACTGAAACAGTGAGTCAGAGGAGAGATGCTGAATTTAACACTCCAGGTTTGTGTGATAAAACTTCAAGTCAATTTTCCAATGAAGTGATAAGGAGAGATGTTCTTACTAGAGTCTGCACCCTGGTATTACATCCCCTGATGCAAAAGGACAACAATGTAGGGCAAACATAACAGGTATTCCTATGGGACACCTTTGAAGTACCTACACATAGACAACAGGGACAGAAATACATCATCAAATCCATAGGCTTTCACCTTCCTCTCCCATGACCCTTTTGGAAAAGGTCTACTAGATACAAACAAGGCTGCCAGGCACAGATGGAAGCATAACTCCTTTTTCATGTCCAGGATTTTACAGAAAAGTCACCCTACGGAAATTAATAGACAAGAATATCCCTATTATGTCCATGCATACAGTGCACAGAACGAAAATCCTTATAGAAAGGTTATCAGTGCCTGACAAACTAATCGGGTTTTCATAAATGAAAACATCCTGCCTGCTATTAATGGAAAGACCCTGGGTGACTGTTCAGAAATCCATCATAGATTCAGTCCCTCCTTCCTCATTTTTGGCTTTCCCATGGGTCTTGTTCAATTCGTACTCGAGGATCCTCCTTTCTCTGGGCTCAGCATAATTTTATATTCCCCTCCACTTCCTGTCTCATGCTGGTACTTTTAAAAAAAAGTCTATTATGAAGCAGCTGCAATCAAGAATCACAGTTCAAGACCTGTGCCTATTCATTACTATTTCCTCAGAGTCCCTAAATATAGTTTAAAATTTATCACAGTTTCTATAAATCTACTCCAGTGCGACTCTACAGGAAGTAAATTCATCAGCCATCATTTCTGTACTCATGGAGAAAAGGGGTGGCCTGCAATTGGCTTGAGGTTTTGCAAGGGGGACAACTTCACCTCTCACAGCAGGGGGTTCCTCTGCCCTCCCTGGCCACGGAAAAAAAACCAACAGTCTCAAAAACAACAGTCATCAACACCTGTCTGCATTCACAGCAGTTCATACTGCTTTCTTCTGAGTTCCTATGAACTTCCTGTGGACAATTGTTCATAATGGTTGCAGCTGAGAGAGGAGGCTCTTCTATGACTGGTCAATATTAGGGAAGAGTGCAATTAAAGGCAGAGTTGGAGCTGAAGGATTGTATTCTGACTTGGCATAAAGCAACCAAGATCTGCAGACAGCAGTGCTCCCTGCAGCCATGGGACCACCCCAGATTACACAGAGGGTGATTTGTGGTTTAGCAAGAATGAGTTATCCAGTCAAGTACTGTGAGAAGGTTAATGTGATTCTAACAGAGAAATAGTGAAGCAAACAGTTGCACTGCAATATTGCAATATAATATTAATTGGGAACTAAATTGATCATGGGCTGAATTTAAATACACACACAGAGGGTCGGCTAATTACCCACTTTAGCATGAACACCAGCATGTGAGGCTCACAAACAAGCTTTCCCTGAGCATTTTAGTCACTTCTGTCTTCCAAAAGGACAGGTTTTCATTAATTATTACATGCCTCTGGAGTCGACAGTAACCCAGAGTGGAAATGTAAAAGGACAGGTTAAATAACCAGGTGTTTTGTACCTTGAGAGAAAAAAAAAATGAGTTGAGCTTCAGGTCAAAACCTTAATTTAAACTTATAACAAAGGAAATATACTTCTAAGATAGAGTGCTCCAACATCCACCCGGGAGTCTGCGTAGCCTCAGGGAATTGTGTGAAACAGGTATAAATTTTCTATACATTTGTGCTGTGTCTTGGTTTCTGTAGAGCTGAAGGTTAGGTATCCACACAGGCACACACAAAAGCGGTGAAGACTCACAGGTGACAACAGGCATCATCCAGGTCCCTGGGTACTGACATAATTATGCATAGGCACAACACACGTTACATTTCCTTTGATGGCAAGGTATGGAGTCCATACCACCCATAAGCACCCATCTATACCTGTATGTATATATTTATACAGAGGAATGCAACCAAAGTATACATTAAAAAAAAAAAACAACCAAAAAAAAAACCAGCAAGAATATTAAAAAATCAACCACTGACATGTTAGGAAACACCAGCTTGAATTATTCACTTTTCCTCCACCTCTATTGTTTCTTCTACATATGACAATCACACCTTTTGTTCTTATTGCTTTGCCTCATTCAGGACAAAAGGGGGACATTGTCCTTCCTGAATCATGGGCCTGTATTTTGCTTACTCCTGCTTTCCTGCAGACCTGCTGAAGCTGATGGGTTTTCCGTGGCGCTCATCAACCTGCATCCAAGCTCTGCACAAGTGATGGATTTATCTTCATAACACATCTCTGAGGAGGGAAGGAGTTATTTTCTGTTCTCCAAATTTAGGGGTGGGAGGAAGTGGAAGAAACGAAGCACTGGATTTGCAGTTCAGGTTAAGATAAACCCTGTATTTCTAAAGAATTTGGTATTCTGAAGGATTAATGCAGGCATGAGATTCTCTGGCTTAAAATGCCACTAAGATCACTGCACATTTCTGCAAAGTAGACCTCAGAGTGTGAAATTTGGCATCTCCAAAGGGTATGATCACACATTTAGCACCTGTTTCCATGTGACAAGACTAGGTTTAGTTTTCCAATGCCATATAGAAAACCTCTGTGAAAGATGTAAATATAAACAAGACATTTTAAAAAGTTTAGTTTGCAGGTTCTTTCAATGAGAACTCCTTCTGGTTAGTTATCCCAAACATCTCTCGAGTTCTACAAAAAACAAAACAGGTTCCATGTAGTCCCTTCGTCACCCACCAAGATTATTCCCCTGACAACAAGTCTTGGGTGAATCAAGAGTCTCAGTGACCAAAAACGAGTATGACAACATGTTGTCTATGTCTATGTGTACACTAGGAATACATGTTATTCTGAAAGGAAAAACAACCTGTGCTGAGAACCCAAAGACCATATTTTGGGGGGTTGCTTCATTGTAGTTTTAATCTAGCCCTATGGCCTAGTTCCCATGAACATAGTAGCTGGAGGTCCAAGGAAACCATGTTGCATGAGCCAAGTTTAAATCTCACCACTCTAAGATGGAACTACTGGGAAATCACTTCGAAAATACCCTGCTAAGCTGAACCTAAATGTAGGTCTAGATACATCCTAAGAGAACCCATAATTCAAAAGCACAGGAGAAAAATTGAAGTTTTGAAGGCTGTGTTAACTACAGCATTTCTGTTTTCTTCAATCTAAAAGCAACGAGGCTGGTAATCTTAGAAATATCCCTTCAATACCACATGTGTGCCTGTGTGAGGACATGTGTGTTGCCACAGGACCAGTGCAGCTGAAAAAATTAACTAAGATCACAGAATCCTAGAATATCCTGAATTGGAAGGGCGCCAGATGGATCATCAAATCCAGCTCCTGTCTCTGCACAGGACACCTCAGGAATCACACCATGTGCTTGGGAGCATTGTCCAAAGGCTACTTGAACTCAGGCTCGGTGCTGTGGCCACTTACCTGTGAGCCTGTTCCAGTGCTCAACCACCCTCTGGGTGAAGAACTTTTTCCTAATGTCCAACCTAAACCTCCCCTGACTCACCTTCATGCCATTCCCTCAGGTGCTATCACAGGTCACCAGAAAGGGGAGATCGGTTCTTGCCCCTGCACTTCCTCTCCTGAGGAAGCTGTAGACTATGATGAGGTCTCCCCTCAGTCTCCTCTTCTCTAGGCTGGCTAAATCAAGGTGATAATGCTGAAAATAATACTTAGGATGTCTTGATTCAAGTCTTATTGCATTACTCATGAGGAGCCTTTCCATTGATGTCAGTGGTTTTGCTTGGATCTTGAGTAAAATGTAGCTACCAAGAACACATCAACACAGCAGCTATTACTCACTCACTTAAACTACCAGAAGGAATTTTGCCTGCAAAAAGACCACAGGATTTGACCCCACTAATGACTTCCACGGTGTTTTCTTCACAATATAGATTACTGAAGTAGAGCCATGACTCAGAGGGATTTCCTGCTCCAACCTGCCTATCATCAGCTCTCCCCTGCAATTTCAGCAAAGAAGAAAGGCAGAGGTGCCATTCACAAGATATTTGCCCAGGAACAAAAGTTCTCAGCCTTTTCTGTAAACCAGATTTTACTCATTAAAAGGAAGGGGAAAAAAAAAACACCCAAGCAAACAAACAAACAAAGCACACAAAAAAACATAGCAAACACAAACACACAAACAAAACCCTTCAAGACATTAAAATTCTGGAATATTTACTAAGGGAGATTAAATAAAAAAAAAATAACTGAGAAACTGATAGAACACTCATGTTAATTTAGCATCTCATGCAGCAGTTGGGGAGGGATGTGATCTGAGGGATTCTGTTCATCCTCCTCCTGACATCGAAATATAAGATAACTGATGTAAGAACCCTCTAGACAAACTGTATATGTTTCCTAGAGTATATACAGACAGAGTGTCTCCATTTGTGTCCTTTTCAGAATGCTCATTCTCTGGGCTGGCCCCAATCCTGCTTCATCTCACTCAATGCCCCTAAGACCTGTGAAACAACATCAGAAAGAAACCGCAAGAAAGTGTTTCCACTTTTCAGGAAAAAAAGCATTAGAGAGAAAAACTCAAGAGCCAGTTTCATCTAAAGTAAATGGAAAAATAGAACACGACAATAGATGAGTGCAAATTCTGCTCTGCAAATCCCCTTCTAATTTTCACTACTGTTGAGGTCCTGGAATCAATATCTTAGTCCAATTGCAATCTGTTGGTGAGTGAAAGGAGGGAAAGTTTGTAGCATCACGAATTAAAAAATAATAATCTCTCAAGCTTAATATCAGCAAAGATGATTATTTCCTTTGATTTGTCAGGCTAATTGAAAATAGCTTTATAGTTCGCAGATGATTAATTAGGAGCCAACAAGATCTCTATTTGCATCTCGGTAATTCTTCACTCTGTTTTATTTCAACATTTAGTCTTTATGCTTAAAATATTAACTGAGAAAGCAGAAAGGTGATTAACATAAGATTTTAAATGTGTGCCATTTGTTCTGACTTTTTTTTTTTTTTACACATTTTTGTCAACAGAGAAGAAAGGAAAGAATATACAACATTACAAAACGATTACTGCCTGTTCCGCTTCCATCTGCTAAATGCTCCTTTATGGTAGACATGGCTTAAGTAAGTTCATTTTGAAACAGGGGAGAAAAAGCCCAAATAAAGGGCAGTTCTCTGCCCCTCCTCCCCCACTCCCAAATCACTGGCCATTTGACCTCACAGTCATCCTGAAAGTTTTGAAGTGGCCTTTCTTACATGAAACACCCTCACTCATGAGCCATCCTGCAGCATAACATTAGACCACGCCACTGCTACCCCTTCAGATATCACTCAAGAGAGAGTGGGTTCAAAACAGCATCTGATAAATATAATGATATTTCTCCATCCACCTGGCACTGAAAGGCAGGAGCACACATGCTTCTGGTGGAAAGAACTCCATTATTTCACTTGGTATTAAAAAAAAAAAAAAAAGTAATAATAATTTGCATGTCAAGTCTGTTGAGGTTTTCACATTTGGGGGTTGTATTTTTGTTTGGGATTTTTTGAGCAGTTTCTCACAGCCTTGGTAACCTCTGTCTTACCACAACACACTTAAATCTCCAGTAAACGGAGTGGGGTGATAAAACTCTTAATTTAGAAGGTAAATGCCCAACCCTTATGACAGCATAAAGAAGCTGGATAGGAAAATTCTGAAAAGTAAGAGAAGGATGGATTTCTAAGGATTAAACCACGAGAAATCAAATTATAAGAGCCCAACTTTGCTGTTATCAGTAATAATATTAATTAAAATTCCACTATTTCAAAGAAAACTCTTGCAGGGAAGGACTGGCTGATGACCTTTGAATTTTTGTGAATTTTCCTCTATCATCAAATCCAGCCTTTTGTAACAGGTTCTGCCCACTCCTCAAAGCACAGGGACAGATCTGGTCCATCCTGATTTCGCATCAGGTTCTCAACTGTAGACTAATCATTACATCACTGAGTAGCCAAGGAGACAGAGCGGAAAGCGCTTTTCCAGATTCTGTCCAAAATCTTGGGGTCTCTTCTAGCACTGCCCAAAAAGCATCCAGGATCAGAAGAACTCTGCTGTACCTTTGCATTTATCTCAGTCCTGTATTTTCCTCAACTCCAGTTTGGCCATGGTTTCCTGAGACCCAAAGGGACCCATCCCACGTGGGAGCCCAACATCACACAGGGGCAGCGGCTGGGCTGCGATTCGAGGGTCAGGGAGCACACACTGGACAGTGGGGTTACACTAACATGCAGTCCATTTATTTTTGAGGGGTTTTTTTCTTTGTTCTGTGGTTTATCTTTTTTTTTCATCAAGCCACTGCAAACATTGCTTTGGCCGTCAGCATGAGCGCAGAGACACACATTCCCATACCCGTGGCAACTATGCAATAAATACCATCCAAACAAATGTTAAGAAAAATCAGTAAAGAAAGAAAAATATTCCTTTTCCCGCTCCCAAGCACAAAACACTGTTAAGTCAACAGAATTTAATCTAGTTTATTCTCCAAAAAAAAAAAAAAAGGAGGAAAAAATATGAAAACAAAACGAAAACAAAAAAAAAAAAAAAAGCAGGTCTTATCACTAGCAGTAAATAAATTTGTACAACCATTCAGTCTGTATAATAGGATGAAATAAATCTACATCTTTCTTATTTTGGTGCGTTGAATTATACATACAAACAACAATTACAGGAACTTGTTCACAATGCGTATAGACCTGGAGAATGGCTATCTGAAACCCCCTTGTTGGCAATGTCCGCATGTTAACACTGATTGCCTGACACCATTGGTACTTCCTATGTAAAAGGCCCGTGGCCCAAAAATGAATGATCTCCCTACAGCTTTTATTTATTTAGTTATTTAGTTAGTTAGTTAGTTAGTTAATGCATCATCAAAACCGTTCTAGCCAGCCCCCTCCCCCTCCCCGGAAACAAAGAAACCGAAAAGAAAACCAACAAAAAAAAAAAATAAAAATAAAAATAAAATAAAAGGAGAAGACATGACTGGCAGTTGGTCCATTTGTTCGTAAGACCGCGTTTCCTCTTGGTCTGCATTGTTTGTTTTTCTGGTTTTTAAATTGTCCTCCCATCTTCTTTTTTTTTTTTCTTTTCCTTTAAAAAAAAAATTCTCTCGGAGTCCTTCATGCCTTTTTTTTTTTTCTTTACAGCTCCTCAGATGCAATAAAGTCTTCCTCAAATGTACAGTATTTCTTACAATATAAGTTATATGCAATGTTCAGCGTTTTTTATTTTATTTTATTTTATTTTTTTCACAGCACTAGAGATCCTGTCCAATAGGGAATGCAAGTTCTGAATGGCTTATTCACAAATGGTATCCAGATTCAGTGGGTAAGAATACATAGACGCCATAGTGAGTTCCTTTAAAAAGTGGCAAACATCACTTTTTTAAAACTTTTTTTTTTTTTCTTTTTATCTTTTTTTATTTTTTTTAGTTTTTTGTGCTTTTTGTAGTTTTTTTCTGTGTTTTTAATTTTTTTCTCTCTCTTATGCCTTCAAATAACTTTTTTTTTATTTTATTTTTTTTCAATCCTTTTTTTTTTTCCCCCTCCCATTTGATTCGGGACGTCAGACCCATAACCACACGCCTGCAAAAATGCAAGTATATAAAGTAAATCTCATTTTGAGACTGTAAGCATTCAGCAGGGGAGTCTCTTGCTAACCCATGGCAGTGACCATACTGGAAGGATGGTGAGGTCCAAAGGAGAGGCTGGATGGAGGATGCATCGGTGTCGGTGTAGTCAGCATGTGGCTGGAGTGACTGAAAGGTGAAATGTGGCTGATGGAGGACATGTGTCTGGAGAGGGCGGCGGGGTTAAAGGAGCTGCTCTTGGGAAAGTCTTCGAGGTTGTCATGGACCTTTTTGCACTTTTTGGATTTGCTAGACATTTTTCGGTTTCTGGTCTGAATTCCTTCCTTCTTCATAGTCAGGGGTCTGTTAATCTAAACAAAAATCAATTATTTTTTTTGTGCTTCCATCCCTTCTCCCCAGATCACCATAGGATCCATGTATCCCGTGCCCCGTGTCCTGGGGGTGTGCCCACCACCAGCTGGTCGGCAGCCCCCCTCCCGCCCTGTACACCCCACTTGCCATCATTACACAACCTCTTCCCCTGTGCCATGGCTACACAAACACTCCCCATCCATCCCAAAATTCAGATCCCACCAGGACATCCCAAGTTCGGATATTTCTGAAGACAAGACAACAGAAAATTGCTGGCCACATGGGAGCAAAACATACCCGAATAACTCACAGCAGCTGAAAAATTTCAACTATCTGCACATTAGGTAATTGCACCGTGTTTAGGAACAAAACCAATCATTATCACCTAGAAATATTCCCCACAGACACCATCTCACCCCGAGGCTTCCTGTCTGATCTAAAACCATTATCAGCAAGAGTTGCTGGGATTTCAGTGCTGCGAGGGGTCTCAAACTTTCACAGTGGCATTAGGAAGCTGGGTAGCTCTTCACAAAAGTGTCAGGTCTTTGTCTTATTTTTCTGCTTTCCAAAGATTTTTCTCTAATCATCCTTTCTGGTTTACTTTAGCCAATCTAATTTTACTTCTAAAGCCTTCCAGGGTTTTTTAGGGGGGCTGAAACAGGTATCTGTGCTGCCCAGCAGAGCATTTTCTACTTGCATACAAACATATCTGTAGTAAAATTAAACATTAAATTCTCCTGCATGGATCTACACAGCAGCAATTTTAATCCCTCAGGGTTGGGAAGTGGTAGTAAAAATCTGTTGGACCTCCTGCAAGAAACACTTATTACTCGAGGTTGTTCTGTGCAGAGATAGGATTTGGACTTTGATGATCCTAATGGGTCCCTTCCAGCTCAGGCTATTCCACGATTCTGTGACTGTGCTGTGTAGAGAGACAGTATCACAATATGCACTAGCACATGTGTCGTGAAACCCCCACAAACCACACTTGGGAAGGGATTTATGCATCCAATATCCATAAACAACCTTAAAAATATGGACTTGGGGGTCCATGAGGGTATTACATTGGCTCCCCTGCAGAATTTCACCTATAGCAGAAGGCAGAGGAGCCCAGCAAATCACCCTGAGGCTGAACCACCTTTCTTAATAAATGTGAGTACGTGATGGCACGAGGGGCATTCTGCAAGAGGGAGAAAAGGGAGAAAAGATGAACCCCCTGTCCACCAGGATCTACTGTCTCAGACCCAGCAAAGGACAATGGAAAAATGCACCTGCAAGGGTCCTGAGCAGCTCTTCACCCATAAGACCTTAAATCAGCACAAGGAGCAAAGCATTCCCTTCTCCCAGAACACAGCAAAGTTTCACGTGTTGCTCCTCATTCCTGGTCCCTTTCCCCACAGAATGTGAATCATTCTTGGATTTCTCTCCCCAGGGAAGCTGGGATACAGCTCCCTGTTACATGCAGAGATGGAGGCACAGGAAGAGGAAGGCCCAGGTTCATCTCCAGTTTAGGCATTCCCAAAGTTCATCATGCCAGTCTGAATTTGTGACCCCAAGCTCTCTGCACCGGCAGTGATAGGAACCTTCACCTCACCTAAAAATGAGTGATTTTTTACTTGATTCCTCTACCTCAGGATGAAGGGATTGGGAAGGAGCAGCCCTGCTTGCCAGCAGCTAAAGTTAGGAAGGATCTGCCCATGTGCAGCCCAACAAGAACCCTGGGCCAGCAAGAAGCAAAACTTCAAATGTGATGGGCTCCAAATGCAACACCACCTCTCTGCCTGGGTTCCCGTCCTCACTGAGGGAATGGGAATCCACACAAAAGTAAGGACCTTTGCTCCAGATCAGTGACTGGGATGGGAAAGCTTTGCCTGGCCTGTTTTCAGTCAGTCAGTAGGGATGTGTTGCCCAGGTTCAAAACCAGGAGGAAGTACTAAGGGAGCCCCACCAGGCAGCAATGCTGGAAGGGACCGGGAAGTCTGAATCCCTGATGAATTCCATCTCAGATTTGAGGAGGCCCACACAACCCCAGCCTCCCCAGCTTCTAATGAGGATTTGTATCATGACACAAAGACCCCAGGAGCAGCCAGAACTAATTTGCAGGTGAAGCAGCAAAGGTGCAAGCTCAGGAGCTGGTGGTGGCAAAGTGACATAAGCCTGGTGCTGGACTAGGGCTGTGCTTGCTTGGAGCAAGCACATGGTCCTGACCCTGTGTTGCTTGGTGTCATGTCCCACAGGACAGTGAACACCTCCCCAGAGCAACAGCTCTCATGTTTCACTCAGTCTCTTAGAACAGGTTGGCCCAGGCCACGATTTGATGTGAAACTCAAGGATGGGAATATCGGTTTTGTTCGGGGTGGTGGCAAAGCCATGGTCAGCCCCATTGCTGGGGTCAGAGCTGCCATCCAAGCTGTTGGCTGGACACATCATCCCAGTGTGCATAGTCTCACACTCCTAGCAGGTAACCAATCCAAATGCAAATAGATGAGAACTCTGATAAATGCAAGAAAGAGTGAGACTGGCACAGCTGAGGCAGCAAGCTGGAAAATTTTTCCAGTGACTTCAAAGACCATTCACAAGCAGGGTTAAAGTGGTCCCCAAAACATCAAAGGCATGAACCCATCTCTGTTTCTGGGGTAGAGAAATTAAAGACCCAGAGGGAAGACCTTGTCTGTGAAAATTCATTCTGATAAAAATGACAAACACATGCTAAATTAAAATTAAACCAGCCCAACGCATGTATATGAAATTCATTAATTTCAGATGGAGCCAATTAATTATGGGCAGGAATTATGCTCTTTGTTTTATCATATGCAAAATACTGACTGCTCTGCTCTTGGGACACACAGTTCTGCTTTAGGGTATTGTGAAAGGAGCCTTTTCTATTGAATTTTGCCAAAAACAGTGGCAAATCACTCACTTCTATGGGCACAGGCCAGTTTGCTGTGCACCTCCAGCCAGGTACACACTCCCACCCATCCCTGAAGTACACAAAAGCTCATCCTGCTTCTAAGGACTAAAATAACAAGGATGAGAACCTCATATTCAACAGATCAAATGCAGGGGATAGTCTTAACCATTATAGGTCTGATCTTGCTCTGACTGAAGACAATGGGATTTTGCCATTGACCTCAATAAGGTCCTGTCACTGAAGCGGATTTATCCTTCAGACATAGTCATTACAATGTTGGGTTAATCTTCCAGGCTGGCTGTATCTTAGAAAGCACTCTGGGATGCCACAGGATGAAAGGCACCGTATCAATGTGAAATATTAGTCATTGTTAATACTGGTGTTAATGGAGCCGGCTCTTGTTGAAGTCAGTGGGAGGAATGCCAACAGCTCCACTAAATGCACCCCAAGACTATTATGATTATTGCTTATATCCTACTGACAAATGGGTTTGCTTAAGCTGTGGGAATCAACAGTAAAACAAACTGATATAACTCCGTGAAAAAATTGAACACCATGGGAAAAAATAGCCTTTTCACTGCAGTCATTCCCAGTGTGGACATAAAATCTGGGTAAGTTTCAACTGCGGATCAGTCCATGAAAATATCCTAATGATGTTAAGGTCCAAGAAAATTTCATTAAACAGAAAGAAAAGAAAAAATGGGGAAGGGGATGGATAAAAAAACAGCCAGGAATTTGCTACAGCCTAGCCTGAAACAGGTTTAAGGCATCTTCTGAGCACCCAGACATTCCACTGGCATTGGCACAACATCTATGCCGACGCTCAGGTGCTTGGGAGGGACATGCTACAATCAGCCTCTCTATTCCTGATACCTCTCCTGATGTAAAACCCACAGAGAAAAGATGCACATGGGGAGCAGGCTCACACTTCTCACTGCAGTCATAATTAAATATTTTAAGAATTTCTTTTTTTTAAAAAGGATCTACCCACTCATATATAGATTTTAGTACCCTTGCCTACTTATACTACTGCACACAGGATCTAAGTCCTCTGGGGGTTTCATTTAAGCAGGTCCCATTAATGGACTTGCTCATAAGGCAAGATACTACTTGACTTTGGTAAGTAGCTCTGCTGAGCTTTTAAGCAGCTGTTGTAGTTTTTAATGAACATTAAAATGGTTCCAACGTGCTCAAGGCCTGCCCCATGTCACAGATTTCACAGCTGGATCTGCGTTTCCCTAAACAGTGGATCTAGGGGTCAACTCAGGCCAACCAGGTTTGCAATGTCAGTGCGAAAAAGAAAAAGGATGTGCTCTTGTAGGCACATTACTGGAGAGCCCCAGCACTCAGACACCATTCCAGACACCTTAGGAAGGATTCCTCCAGTCAGATGTCTACAGTGAAGGTAGACATTCATCATCCTGCCCTCTTTTTGGGGAGAAACTACATCATCTTCAAGGGCCCAAGTCATCTCATTCAAACACAGGCATCAACCAGTGTCATTTGGGAAGAGCCTATTTTCTACAAAAGGCTTTGCTGGATACAGGAGATGTAGCTCAGGTAAAGGTCTCCCAATAAATTTCCCAAACTACACAATTTAAGTCCTACCACTGGTGACTACAAGACCAAAGTGAAAACAGAGCACAAGCACAGACTCCCCCAGTGAAGCTGGCTGACCTTGCTCCCTTCTTGCCAAGGAAATAGCAAACAGAATATTTTCTTGTGATATTCTGAGAGTTTTCGCTCTGGGTCCAGCCTGTTTGTTTGCAGTGATCACACTGAGAGTTTGATGACAAGCTTTGCTTGCTACATGGGACTCAAAACGTGCTGAGACACCTGCCCGCCAAAGGGTAAACACATTTTCCTTTTTTCCAAGAGTGATGCCTCCCATGAAACAGGTGAAAAATTAGCCTGGTTGTTTGCTGGCGTTTTTTTCTACTTAATCCAAACTTGTTTACTCATCCTAAGAAACCAAAGAGCTTGAAATAACAAATGGAAGAGACTGAGGCACCACATGGGTTGGGTGCCCCATGAAACACGGTATGTCTGATGTGTTTGCATGGGTAGACATAAGGGCAAAACACAACCCCATATTTCTAAACCAAACATAAAGCAATCAACCACTTGGGAAAAAAAAAATAAAATAAAACTTTATCAAAGCAGAGAAATTGCAAGCCTTTTCCTTCTTCTGACACAATAATTATTCTAATGCCACATGTGGAATGAGAGTAACAGGAGTAGCCTTAAGTGTCCTTTATTAGTACTATTATTCAGTAGAAAACTTTTCAGGTCCCTTTAGCTCTTTCCCTGGGGCACATATCCCTGGTTCCTGCAAGCTGGCTTTGCATGGAGATATTAGATTAAATCTGCCAGCCATTTCATTTCATTTCTCCTTCCCTTCCATGACAGATGCTTTAAAATTCACATCACAGGTTGAGCAGACTCCGCAACCCACTAACTAAATCAAGTCCTTTTTTGGTTTAGGAATCGCTTGCGTCAAAGAGGGTAAACACAAGACAGAAATAAATCATCTTTGGGGACTGGACAAAGGCAGCCACAAACCCAAGAATGATCTAAATGCTGGCACATTTTGCTTTTTTCTCCAGAGTTTGTATTTGCTGGAGGAACCAAGCTACACATAGTAGGGGTATCAGCTTGCAGGACGGTGTGTTGTCTTTTCCAACCCTCTGAGCCCAATCAGCAGCAGATAATGTCTCTCTGTGTTGATCCACCCCTCCTTTCTTGGCTCAGGCATGGGAAAGCTCTAACATTACCCATGGATAGCCCTGTTTTATACCTTCCCAAGTTGGACAGGCTGTGTTTGAAAGGCTGACAACTCATCCCTCCAACCCCCAAGGTCCTCAAAGGGATAACAGGGGTCTCTTCCACCCAAGACTGGAAATCCTTAAGTCAAGGAAGAGTTTGGACCATCGAGCACTGGAGCTGAGGCCCTGTAATTGAGTGTTACAGTCACACTTACATTGTGCAGCTTGTAGTAGAGCCCACAGGCGTTACAGACGGGATCGCCGTTGGCATTTCTCCTCCACAGGGTGGTAGTGGTGGTCTGACAGTTTGCACAGGACGTGCCCGCCCTCCTGGCTGCAGACTGTGGGAAGGAGGGAGAGAGACAGGGGAAGAGAAGGAGAGAAAGAGAAAAACACCCGTGTTAAAAAAAAAAAAAAAAAAAAAAATTAAAATAAATGCAATCAGCAAAATTTCTGAGAAAGAAAACATCAACCCTGCAAGACTGACACACATCGGCAGAGGCCTACAGAAACTGACTTGTGAGAACAAATAATAATTGTGAAAAAAATCCCCGAGGTACTTTAATCCCAAATTATATGTGAACTGAATCAGGTGCCAAAGGGCATCCTAAAAGTGAGTGCTAAAACCTCTGATAGAACTCATCAAAATTAGCAGCGCTGGCACAGCCCATTCCAGAGGGGAAAATGTTATTTAAATGCCAACGTGCCTTTCCATCTTAACTCTCCCAGAGCCCCCGAGGGGTCTAATTCTGCAGTCAGGGCCTGAACAGTCAGCGGGCGTGAGTCACGGCGGCTCCGGCGAGCGCCGGGTGAGACCCGGGTGGGCAGCTGCTCGCCGGGACCGACCGCAGGCACAGCCCGGTCCTGCAAATTCAGCTCAGCTTCAAAGGATACAGGATCCAGATCGGAAATAACACTGTGGCAAAGAGCAAGAATCCCAACTTTTTTAATTACACCCTTTTTGCAGCCCAAACCTTCATGTTTATTTAAGAACTGGTAAAGAGCCCGAGAGCAGAATTTACCATTTCAAAAAGGGGTAGGAATGAGAAAAAAAAAAAAAAAGTCTACACGCCAAAGTGTATAGAGAAGCTTTTTCTTTTAGCTGTGATAATGATTTAGCAAAGTCAAACTTAGTAAAGTCGCTCTCCTTTCACATGCATGAATTTTTGTTATCATTTAAAAATTGTAACTTTAGAAAACAAATTGCCCCTCTGCCACTGAAGGAGGAACAGGAGTTTTCGGACTGCCCCGTGAGCGCGCATGAATTTTTGCGTGTGTGCAAGTGCCTACAGCTCCTAAAAAAAAAAAAGAAAGGCCTTTATATCCCATCCTATCTCTTCTTCATCAATATGACACATTCCCAGAGCTCTGATTTCATCCCCATGCGTTGCTTTCAATGGGACTGCTCATGTGCTTAAAGTTAAAACATGTGCTTAAGCGATTTGCCAGATCATAGCAATGCTTGGCACCTTGCAGAACTGAGCCTTTAATGCTCTCTTTTGTGCTCTTACTGTTTCAAATTTACCCCTCACCCCACACAGCCGCACACTGTGGTGCATCCAACATTTAAAAAACAAAAAAAAAAAAGAAAGAAAGAAAATACCACATCTTTGGATACCGTACAACAAACCCAAAATGCAAACATGGACACTGGCACAGCGTTAGCGTTAATACCAACTCTTGTTAGGTCATGTTGCAATTTTAATCATAATTGAATGCGGCGTAGGTGGAGAGAGAACGGGTTGGTTTTGCTTTAGATAGAGGAGGATTTTTTTTTTCTTTTAATTAGACAAAAAGGACTGTCTAAAAAATAAATAAGAGAATGCCCACAAGCATTAGGAAGCATCACAGAGGGCCTGGTCTGGCAGTAAGTGGCTCTCCCGGGCTGCCTTTGGGGACAGTTCCATTTTACCTGACCATAAACCATTCTGAGCCAAGCCGATCCCAAGCCTGAGGAGGCCTTTAACTCACTTCTCCATGCTGATGACCAGCAGGAGCTGGGAACAGCAAGTGGGTCTCTGGCTGCAAAAATCCCAGTGCCAGAAGATAAAGCATCCCACCATGAGAACAGCAGAGCCCCAAACTGATGTGTGCGCACACGCCTCAGTCCTGCCTTCCTCCCAGCCATGCCATAGACCCAGATCTGGTTCCCACTAAAATCAGCAGGATAATGAATGTCCTTTAAAAGCAGCTCAGAGACAACACCTTACAGAGCTGGGTTCTCATTGAGAGCTGGGGGATGGGTCTACAGGTCTCTGCCACCCAACTCCCGCCAGGAAGCACGTGTGGCTCCAAGGGGCATGAGTGGCTCTGAGGCTTGGATTGAGCCTTTCGGTGGCAACACTGCCCTTATCAGACCCAAAAATCAAGCCTAAGGAAATTTCTAAAAACCAGTGATATTTGACTCAGCCCACACAGGGGAAACATCCCCTTTGAAGATATTTGGGGTTTCTGCATGGTGCTCACTGTAATTTCTCTTACTGCAAGCGCGTTCAAAAGACACGCCTGGTCACCACTTTGCTGCCTTCAAACAAACTCTGACATTAAATAAGCAAATAAATCACAACATTCACTGTCTTCTCTAAAACCTCTTCCAACTCCTGTATTTCCCCTATGAAAATTCAGCATCATTAGCTGAATATTTTAAGCTCTTTCAGTTCCAGACTGTACCTTTTATGCTGTACCAACTTCTACCAGAGACACCGGCAGTGGCCAGGAAACAATGAATAATAACACTATTGTAAAGCTCCCAGGAATGGCATCCACTGAGCTAATCACCGACCAGGGGCCTGGCCATGTCAGTAATGGGATGACTAATTAGCTGCCCCATATCATCTGCAGGACCAGATCCCATGGCCCAGCTGCCTGTGAGTCCACAACTTCAGAAGTACTGGTAGTGATGAGAAGGTGGAATTGAGGAGGGTGCAGTAGGGACCAAATGCTGATAAGGACGATAAATTAAGGGGCATTTTCAGTGTCTGGATTTATCCACAAAGTCACAAGCATCAGTTTCCTAAAATATGATTCCGTGTGCATGGGCTTACTGAGAAATTGGCTGTAATCCTTCCAAAACCAGCGTGACTGGACATGGAAACGGAGAGCTCTGCATCCACGTGGGAAGGGAAAGGGAGAAAAACTAAAAGAAGGTTTTCTCAGCAGTGACAAGGCTGTCACTGGCTGTGAGAGGGACAGGAATGGTCTCCAGTAGGGCTGTAGACCTTTTAAACAGAGTGATGGTACCATCTGCCTGTTCTTGATCCCCCCACCGACATCTCCACACCTTCCACCTTCCCCCAAGATGAAGCAGAGCTGTCTGAGCCTCCTCACCCAGCAAGGCTCCATCCATCTCACCTAAAAGACACCCTTACAGAAACACTCACTGAATTTGACAAGGCTTGGGCTGCGTTCTCAGCACCTCAGAATTTCTTTGCCTCCTCTCTCCCAGCCATTGAATCCAATCATTAGTTTCAGCTAATCATCAGCTGTGACCAGAGCCTACAAAACCATCCAAGGTCATGCAGGAAACTTGAGGCAGAGAGAAGGAGCTGGATGCCCACCCTGAGCCTCCATCCACACACTGCCTTCCACCTACTGTCACAAGGCAGGAGAGATCCAATGAAGCCACAGCCACATGCACATCCAGGCGCACAAAACGCAAACATGGGCCCAGCTTTGGTGCCTTCTGATTGTTTTTTTTATCAGAGGTTAGCAAGAGAGATAAATACAGATGCAAACAGCATTAGGGATGTTTTTCTTTCTTTTTTCCCCAGACAGTGCTAAGTGGGGAAAAAAAAAAAATGTAGAAAAATCAAATTTCACATTTGGGAAAGGTCGCATTCAAAGAACGGGAACTTTTTGTAACTTAAACTTTAACTAAAATGCCGAAAGATTGGAGCGATTATGCAAGACAAGGTCTCTCTTTACTTCTTTTCTTTCTCTCTCTTTTTTCTCCCCCAAGAATGACCTTTTACTATGTATTTATTTATATAGTTCATTTTACATGTGCCGGGCTCGGGGTGACTCGGGACATTCTTTCGTGGTTCCATCAGACACTTTTTGAAAGCTCTCCCCCCCTTTTCCAGCCGCTTTCCTATTCTGCCTCCCCCTCCGCTTGTTTGGATACACTCAAGCTCCTGTGTGTTTGGGCTGGGGAAACGGAGCTGTTGTTTAGGAGTTATCTCCAGGGCTCAGATATCCGGCAGCTTTTTCCTAGGAAGTTAACTTTACACATAAAGAGAGAACGAGGAAAAAAAAAAATAAAGAAAACGAGGGCTGTGTGTATAAGACAGAAGGGCCGGGGGGGAGGAGGAGGAGAAGAGAACAAGAGAGCTGCCCAAAAAAAAAAAAAAAAAAATCAAAATTCCAGCCTGTACTTCCCTCCCTAGAAAGCTTTTCCTTTTTTCTAACAAGGCTATGAAAGATGAGGGAGACAGATATTTTCCTATATGGGAAAAGCCAATGGAGAGGTTTTGTACGCAGGAAGTTTGGGGGATAGAGCAACAAACCCACAACTTCCCCAAAACTCACACGACCAGACAGAGCTGTCACTGCTGCTCTCCACAGCGTAACCCCTCCTGGGAATGTACCCTGCAAATGCATCCCAGTGCCAGAGGGAATAAAGCAAATCCAATTTTATGGGCATCTCCCAGGTGAGGAAGCTGATCCACATCCAAGAGCTGTTGGACAGAGGCCGTGGGCACCTTCACGGGGAATGCAAAGCCAATGAACCAGCCCTCTCCTGCCTGCAGGGTCTGCCCATGCCAGGCACAAGCCTCACACAACTGGCCAGACCCATCCATCAGCTCAGAAATTCCATGGAGAGGTGAGAGCCACTTTTCCTCCACATTTTGAGCAGCTCCCAGGAGCCCTTCCACACCTTTAATCCTAACGAAACCAAACGTACCTCGATTCGAAGCATTCAGTAACTTCCCAAGCAGTGACCATAATTTTTTCCCCCTCTTGATATACTTTTTTCCCCTTGTGATCTGTCTAATTATTTGCCAAATATACTTCAGCATATTTATTAGCCATGCCCACAGCTTCCAGACCTTTTTGTGGCTTCCAGGGAATTGCATGAATAGATCACTGAGGATGCCGAAGTGTGTTGCCTGTACGTAGAACAGTTGCCAGGCTTGTAACTATTATTTCAAATGTTTACCCTCACATTTCATCTTCCTTTAGCTTCTGTGACCTGGACACACACTAGGCTTTGCACACACCCCCATCCCCTGCCTTGTGTCCTCACTCACACCAGCTTGAAGGGGAATGACACAATTTGAGATCCAGATGGCACAGGCACAAATGACCACACCGGGTACCAGCAGCACCAGGACCTGATGGTTCAAGATCTCTGCAGGACCAAGGTCTGTCTCACGCCCCACTGGCACCTGGGATCCAGTTTGGGTCCCTTCTCCATGACATTCCCAACCAAGGGGGATGGAGACACACGTAAGAAGGTGGAGGCAGCAGTCTGGAGAGCCCAGTAGAAATCCTGTTCTCCTGATAATCTCTTTGGTCACTAGGAAAGTATAATTCTGCCCTTAGGCCCTGGTAAGAGCCACCATCCATGGGTCATCATCCAGAAGCACTGTGTGGAGGCATCTGCCCCATTGTGACCCGAGAGAAAACTCAGTTCTGGTTTACAAGAAGTCCTGGATCTTGATTTTTTAACCTGTTTTGCAGTTTGCAAGGGGACCAGACAACTGAGGCCCACAGCAGTTGGGATCATCTCTCCCAGTATCCCTTCCTCACAGCCCTCTGACGCAGTGAGACCAGTGGGAGCTGACTGAGATTCCCTGTCCATCCCAAGCTGCAGATAGGAAGCAAAAGTTGCAGAAGAAGAAAAAGAAAGAATAAAATAGAAGGAGACTCACCAGCCTTCTCTTGGGTTTGATCAGGGGCCGGTTCTGCCCGTTCATTTTGTGATAGAGTCCGCAGGCGTTACACAAATAGTGCCCGGTGCCGTCTCTTCTCCACAGGGGGGTTGAGGTAGCCCCACAATTTACACACTCCCTGCCTTCTGGAAACAAGAGAGCACACAGTTCACTTAGGGAAACCAAAAGTGAAATGAGCTGGGGAAAGCCCTCCTCCCCCCAGAACAACTCACAACCTCCCAAGAGCCCCAGCCATGCCCGACTCTGCCAGTCTTCCCCAAGCTCAAGGATGTCCAAGCAAAGGTCCAAGGCCATGACTGAATGATGTCCCTGGCACAGGGGAATCTGGTGGGTTCTGATCCTGTTCCCTTCCCCAGCACCACTGTGCAGGCAGCATCAGGCCTGTGTCCCAGCAGCAGGAAAGAGGGATGGTGGCAATGACAATCCAAATGCTGTTGTGGCTCAAGGGGCTCCCTGGAGAAGTTCTCACTCCTCCTATAGGTCCCTCCTTTTGTGAGGGGAGGGTGACTGACAGTTTCCCCTCACCTTTAGATTAAGCACTTCTTCACCTTTCCAGTCCCCATGTTGCCATATGGACTAGACAAACTTTGGTAGGCTTTGCAAGAAGCCTCCAACCCTCTACCCTTGTTTGGATACAGAATTTAAGTCCATGCCCCTCTTTCTGACATGTATGAGGACCCTGGTGTCACCCCTTGAGCTTCAGGGGTGTGCATGAGCCTGGGGGGCTCTACCTCTGACCTCAGGTCAACCCACATCAAGGATCCCCAAAATAATCACAGATCAATAACCAAAACATCTCCCTAGCCCCAGCCAGCGCACAAAAACTCTGCCAATATCTGCTATTGATTAATTTGCAATTAAGCTTCCACCACCCAAAACTTGCAGAAACCCTTCTGGTTTCTCTACAGCATCCACATCCCTGCTGTCTAGGATAGCAAACAGCACCAAGCCTGCCTGAGTCCTCATTAAGGTCTTTCCCTGCTTCTTCTCCTACTTTTGGGCACCACTTTATCCTCTCCCTGACTATTGCAGGGGACAATCCCCCCCAGCCCACCAGTTCCCAGTTTGAGGGAAGGAACTGGGAGGTTGAGGACATGCCTCTCAGCTACTTCCAGAGGATTGAGGGGTTTTTTCGTTGGGTTTTTGGTTTATTAGGGGAGGTTTTCTTGTAGTTAATGCCATTTGTGGCCGACCTGAGAGCAGAAGCAGACCTCAGCCGGGCAGAGCAGAGTGAACTCAACAGAGCCAACTCCCTACTGCCCCAGCCTGTGCTGCCTTCGAGCAAGAGGCATCCGTGCCCTAACCACAAGCAGCAACCGTCTTTCCAGAGCCTTTGCACCGAACCCTTCTCCTCTCACCCCCCCAACAACAAAAAAATAAAATACTTTTGCAGCCATTTCTCCCTCTTCCATCCTGGAAAAACACCCTCTCCCTCCTTTTTCTCCGGCTCTAACCCTCTTTGTCTGCGAGCTTCCAGCTTGATAAAATCAACTTTTAAAGGGGAAAAAAAAAAAAAAAAAAGAAAAAAAAAAAAGAAAGAAAAAAAATAGGTGTTGCTCCTGGGGTTGGTTTGTCACGAACCGCAGATGTCTTTCTAGAAGGTAAAGTAACAGAAAGTGGCAAAAGGAAAACAAGAGGGGAGGGTGGAGGGGGGACCAAGACGGTTTGAAAATACCGCGCAGCCGGTGCCCCGGCGGGAGCTGCGGCTCGGCGGGCGCCGGGACGGCCGGGGGATGCTCAGCACCGCCCGGGGCGAGAATAAACCGGTCCCTACCCCGGACATAGCACCCGGTCCGTACTGGGGCCAGGCGGGGAGCCGCTCCTGTTAATACCCAGGTCATTTTGTTCCCCTCCGGTTAAACGGGGCAGCCGCTCCGGGGCTGTTTGAGTCTCTGTCCCTCTCTTTTGTTTCACTCCATCTCTCTCTCTCTCCTGCTTTCATGTACAAAACATACAGGTCTGGGTTTTTTTGTCACTCTAACCGCATCCGGACTCTATTAAAGTTCCTGGCGCTGGATAAACAATGCAACTGTCGCGTGCAGCAGTCTGAAAATAATTGGATTAGCTCAAACATATCAGCTAAATAGAGACAGTCCCTGCTCAGACAGACAGAGTAAATGTCACCCTGGAAAAACCCTGAAAACTGATCTCATTCATGCCAGGCAACCCTGCAGCAGCCTCCTCGGAAAAAGAAAAAAAAAATAGAGAGGGGGGGAAGAAAAAGAAAAATTTAAAACAAAAAAAAAAAAGAGTTTTGACTAATCGCCCTTTCCTCTTCACACACACAGACACACAGCCCTCGGCTCACACATAGCCCTCGGTGCACACAGATCTGCAAGCCCAGTGTCCAGCCGCCGGGAGCCGGAGCCGCGCAGCCCCTCACTCCCCACCCCGCGGGGCGCGCTCCCCCCGAGAAAGGCGGACAGGGAGACACTTTTAGGGTCTTTCATCGGGGGTGATCCAAAACCCCAGGCACGGAGCTGGCTGGAGCTGGGGGCTGCGTGGGTGAACTCCCCGCACCGCCCCGGGGAAAACCCTCCCCGCATCCCCGGGCGCCGCATGGGAAGAGGCCCTGGGAAGAGCGAGGCGGAGGGCAGGCGGGGGAAGTTGGCCGGGATTTAGCACCATTATTAAAATACAGAGAGATCGCTAATGCTGCGGTTCCCTCGGTTTCGCTTCCTCCCCGGGCGCCGCAGATGAGCGCACCGTGGGCGCTGGAGGGGCCGGGCCGCCCCCGGGGTAGGAGCCCCGCGGCACTGGGTGGGTGGTTTGGGCTCCTGGGCCAGGTTCTACCCCCCCAACCCGCGTTGGACGAGGGAATTTGGTTATAAACCCAGCAGAGCCACCTGTGGGGAAGGTAAAGTGCCGCGTGTGTCTCCCCCACGAGGGCTTCAGCCCCCGCTGCTCATCACACGGATGCTTGTGCGCAACTCTCTGCATGCGGAGAGGAGCGAGGGGCGCAGCCCCATCCCTTTGCCCCCCCGCTTTCCCTCCACAGCTTCCTCTCCCGAGCAACGGGGATGAAGAAGCCAAAAACCCTACCTGTGCTTGACCGTGCTTTCGGTCGCGATTTACACCCAAACCCGGTTGGCGATCCTCCTAAGAGGCTACTGGGGGGAAAAAGTCCAGAGCCATATTCTGGGACATACGGTGGGTAGGTAGTGATGGGGTGATGAGCGGAGGAGGTGGCTCCTCCTAAAGAGGCCATGCTGCTCCGAGAGTGAGAGGACTCCAGCTTCATGGTGTCGGCCAGGGACACCTGGTATTTGATGCATTCCTTCTCGTCCTGCCGGGTGGAGCCAGTGGAGCCAGGGGTGGAGATGGACGGATCCGGGGACACATCTTTAGGAGGGGTCGGCGGGAAGGTGAAAAGGTGCGGGCTGGAGTGGCCGGCGGATAAAGTGGAAGAGGAGGCGGGTGGGTAGACGGAAAGGGGTCCCGGTGAGCTGTGATGGATGGAGGTCTTGGAGAAGGGGCTGAGGTTCCAGGGGGAAGCGCTGTGGTGGCTGCTCAGCGCCTTGCTCCCATCCAGCCAGGGCAGCGAGCCGTGCAGCAGCGGTGGGCGGCACACCTGGCTCCCTGCTCGGAGAAAACACAGACACATGTCGGCCTCATCCCTCTGCCACCCTGGCAAAGCCCCACGTGGGGGTCCCGGGACGTTCCCCCCCTTTTCCTTCCCGAAGGAAGGAGCATGCGGGCGGAGCAAGCAAAATCACATCTGATGCGAAACCCCGCTCCTCTTTAAAAATTAAAATTTAAAAGCTACAAGAGCCCGAGGTGGCAGCCCCGGTCCTGCTCAGGAACAGGTCTCCGGGTCGGGACCCTCCGAGCAGGGGTGCCAGCCCTGTGACACGGGGTTTGGCGAGTCCTGCTTGACTGTCTCCCTTTTCCAGGCAATCCCATGAAGACTTTGAAGCAGAGATCCTGCGTGAAATTGCCAAGCCCCGACTGCAGAAATCATGTTTTTTCTTAGCTGGAAAATGATTTTCCGAACGCAGCCGTGGGCTATAGACCCTGGGAATTTTCTGGCCAAACGAAGAAGACCAGAGGATACCCTCAGACATGCTAATAACCTTTCCAATAGGGCTGATAAACTTTGCAAACTGCTCAGTTTGTCTTTTCTTCTTCCATGAGTCTGCACAGAAATGTTAGATGGCTTTTTCGTGGTAATACGGCACATGCAGAGTGCACCAACCGCCTCAAAAGAAACACTCCATCCCCTTCTTGTGACAGGAGACATTTCACTTGTCTTTTAAAATACAGACCTGGACTTTGTAAAAAAAAATCCACCAGATTTACACAGTCAATTTTGTTACCCTTTGGTTATAGGTATTCTTAAGGGCTTGTACTTAATATTTTAAATTCATCTCGACCCTTGCAAAACAAATAGAAAAATATATCTAAATAATCCAATCTACCCAAATCTACAGCAACTTAAACAAATTGCTCTAGGCTGGAAAACACAGTTATTCAACTGGAAGAGAGCAAGTTTGTGCCTGCTCATAAAGCCCTGGAAACTCACTGACATCTAGAGAGCCTTAACCTCTGTAGGTATCGTGATCTGTGTATAGAGACTGCTAAATATACAGGAGAGATGCAAACACAGATGTATAGAGGCACGGATAGTTAAAGAGCTGATGCACTGTGGACAGGTATGTTTGCATGGAAGCTCGTGTGTGTCTAGAAAAGCTCCAGACTGGTTTTCACCGTACCAGACATTTGTGAACAATACTGAAAGTAGCTGTTCGAAAGGAAGGGAAGGTGGGTTATACGAATAGAAAGGGTCAAGATTCATTATCTTCTCCAGGAAGTAGCATAGTAAATAATATTCAGGCTAGATCAGAGAGACCGCATTTCCACTTTCTGCTGATATATTGGAAAAAAGAAATGAAAAGGAAAGGAAAGAAAGAAAGGACAAAGGCTGATGATCCTTAGAAATAATTGTTTTAAAGGGACTAATAGCAGAACAATGCAGTTACTGAGCGGAGCCTAATGCAGGCTCGCACTCAACAAGTTGCTGAGGGCTGGGAGCAGCCCCCTGAACCCGCTCGGCTCCATCTCCACTCGCTCATCGCACTTTCTTCTCCTTGATTTTGGGGTGATTTCCACTGCAAACCTCGGGGATTTGGACTTCACCAGGACAGAGGTCACAGTCCGGCTTCAGAAACCAGCATCTGTTCTTTTCCTTCCATTTTTATTTTTATCTTTTCCCTATTTTTTTTAACCATACAGGTAAACTCAAGTCAATAAAGACTGAATCTTTCCAATTCTTCATAAAAGGTGGTACGAAAGTACTCATCCCTCCATTGACCTGGGCCCCATCGGCCTCAGGTATTTCACCTCCTTTCTAAAAGCTGTGACCCAGGAACAAACTTCACATCGTGGATCATTACCTTCCTGCAGAACCCCCAGGAAAACACACCAGGTCTGATAACTAATTACACTACAGGCTATATTTTTTTAGTTTCTTTCTTATTTTTAGCCGGCTGCCCGGGGTGAGTGTGTAAAACTTTCGACCCAAGCCTAACAAGCTCACCAAGTGCGAATGAAATAGCCCAAGCGTGAGGACAGCGGGGTCATTTTCACACCCCTGCTCTCCAGCTTGCTTTGCTTCCACAGAGCAGCTTAATCGTGCAAAAACTAAACACAGTATGAAAACACTAACTGTTAACCTAATTAAACAGAGGGGGGAGAAACCGAAGCGAAAGAGAGAGGGCAAAAGGAAGAAAACAAGAGAAAGATGAAAAGGAGAGAATTAGAAGGAAGGACAGCAAGAGAGAGAGAGGAAAACGAGGGAAGAGAGGTGGGAGAGAAAGAGAGGACGAAGAAAAAAGTAAGTAGAAAGAAAGAAAGAAAGAAGGATAAAAAAAAAAAGACGAAAAAGAAATAAAGAAAGTGAAAGAAAGGAAGTAAGCCTGAATTTTTATTTATTTCCAATAAGCCAGCCCCAAAATCCACCCGTGACGTAGCTTCCCCGCCGGCAGGAGAGGGTCTGTCCAACAGGAGCGGGGCCGGCGGGGCTCAGGGCAGCGCGGAGCCGCCGGGACCGGCACCGGGAGCGGGGCAGGACCGGGTCAGCCCCGGGGGAGCCGGGTCTTGGCGCGGG
Organism: Chiroxiphia lanceolata; assembly: GCF_009829145.1. Taxonomy (NCBI): domain Eukaryota; kingdom Metazoa; phylum Chordata; class Aves; order Passeriformes; family Pipridae; genus Chiroxiphia; species Chiroxiphia lanceolata. The sequence continues at coordinate 4,563,940 of NC_045641.1, read as the reverse complement.
CACTCACCGTGGTGGGCCGTGGGGTATCTCTGCACGGTGGCTCTCACGGAGTTGCCGTAGTACGGAGGGACGGGGTTGCCTTGTCCGTCGATATTAAAAAGTACATCCACTTCCTCGGCGAGAGGATACTGCGTGGGGTCCATGTAGGTATGGCCAAGCGTGGGGTGATGCGAGTCCGGGTGCTGCCCATTGAGCACGGCCGGGTGGTGGTGGCTCACCCACCGCGGCTGGTCCGTGGAGACCTCCATCTTCCGCGCTCGCTGCTCCGCCGCTGCTCTTCCTCCTCCTCCTCCTCCTCCTCAGCAAGGCGCGGAGGGCTCGAGATCGGAGGGGGAGACGCTGCTGGAGTTAATGCAGGGCGGGGAAAAGTGCTCGGCGAGTTTGGGGGATGTTTCTGGTTAGGTTTGTTTTAAAGCGGAGGAAGGGAGGGTTATGGTGATAAACGATCGATTCCAAAAGTAAAAATTTAAAAACAAAAAAAAAAAAAAAAAAAAAAAAAACAAAAAAAAAAAAAAGAAAGAAGAAAAAATCGGGAAAATAATTAAATTTAAAAAGGACAAAAAAAAGGAAAACAAAAAAAATCAGGGAAAAAAGTTCTCTGCGAAGTGAGGTCCCCTCGTATCTTCCGCTCTGTTGCAGATGTTTGTCTTCTTTGATCACCTGTAACGAGAGAGAGGAAAGGGAAGGAGCAGAGAGAGAGAGAGAGAGAGAGAGGCAGGGAGAGAAACGTGCTTGAGAAGTTCTGAACTTTAGCACCTGACTTTTTAGGCAGGAGAAAACCCATCCCATCCCTCGGCAGCCATCCCTGGGAAGCGCCTGCTCTGCCCTGGACCCACCTCTCCCAGCGCCTCTTTCTCTTTCGCTCTCTCCCGGCTCGGAGCGGAGCCCAGCAGCTCCCACCGCGCTCCTGCCGCCCAGCTCTTACTCTTCTTTGGGTTTGGTGGGGGGGTTTTGGCTTTCTTTTTTTGTTTTTGGTCGTCGCCGTTGTTTGTTTATTTGTTTATTTGCTCCATTTACACCTGAGAAGCTCCAGTGGCTTAAGCCGGTGAGAACTTGTGCTATTCGCTGCTCCGCAGCCCCGAGTCACTTTGATTGTTCATTAATTATTATGCAACCGAGAAAGGGGGGAACGGGGGGAAAAGAGAAGGGAGGGAGGGGGGGTAAATCAAGGAGGGGGTAAAGCGATGGAGAAGAGGGTAGGAGTGAAGGGAAAGAGAGAGGAGAAAAGGAGGGTGGGGAGAGGGGGGTGAAAAAAAGAAAAAAGCGAGAAGTTGCTAAAGAAATTCCGCACAAACCTTGGTGGAGAAGCAGTATGTGACCCAGGAGGGATGAAGCTGAAAGTGCTTGATCAGATCAGATTGTGCTCTCTCGCTCGCCCAATTTTTTTCTCAATTTTTTTTTCCTCTCTCTCTCTCTCTTTTTTTTTTTCCTTTCTCTCTCTCTCTCTTTTTTTTTTTTTTTTTTTTTTTACAGGGAAGGCATTCTTTCTGAAAGGAGCAGGATGGCGCCAGCCGGCTCAGTGCTTACAGACAGCTGTGGCGAGACGCAACTTAAGGAGGTTCCAGTGTCATAAGCCCGGGGGAGGCGGAGCCTGTCCCCGCCTGAGGAGGGGACCGGCGGGGCGCTCCGGCCGCCCCCGCGCTGCCCCCACGGGAACCCCCCGGCGACAACTTCTTTTCATTCCCCTCCACCTTTTTTTTTTTTCTTTTTTTTTAATTCTCTGTTTTTAAGGGGGAAGTTAAATTTTCCCGCTGTCCCAGAAACTCCGCGAGCGTTCACCCCGGGCGGTGGTGCGTGGATGGGACGCGTTGGGTTATCCCGCTGATTCCCGGGGGGATGCGAGGCGGATCGGAGCCCCCCAGGAGCGGGGATGCGCCGGCAGGTGCGGGACCTCGGGGGCCGCCCCCCGCCCCCCGAAATAAACCCGCCTCTCCTCCTCTTTAGAGCGGCCTCACGCAGGACTGAATTATTGTCATTTTTAAGGGCGCAAGCGCAGAGAAACGGTCGCGCGTTCGGAAATAACACGGGTTTTGGGGGGTTTGTTCCCCCCTTTCTCGTTCCACTGGGCACGTCGGGGGCGGTCAGGTAGAGATGGGGGGGTCAGTGCGGGGGTCGGGAGGGGACGGGGGGGCTCATCGCTTGGGTCCGGGGGACTCCGTCCCTTGGGGCTCCATCCCTTGGGGATCCATCAATCCCTTGGGGATCCATCGATCCCTTGGGGGGCTCCGGGACGGGACCGACGGGACCCCCGGGAGCCCCGGCCGGCCACGCCCCCCCCGCGGGCTCAGCCAATGGGTGACGGGCAGGAACTGGGGCGCCGGCCGCGGGCGGCGCTGATTGGCTGCTCGCCCGGCCCCCGGAGGCGCTGATTGGCTGCCCCTCCGCGCCCCTCCGGGCCGGCCCGGGCGCTGCGTTGAGCCAGGGCATCCCCTAGCGGTGCCCAGAGGGCATCCCACCGGGAATGGGGTGGGAACGGGACACAGGGACACAGGGGACACAGGGGACACAGGGGAGGGGGAGAGGGGAAAGGGAGAATGAGGGAGAGCGGGGGGAAAGAGAGAGACAAAAGACGCCAGGAGAAAGGAAAGGTAGGAAGAGGGGGAAAAAAAATGAAAGATGGAAAGAAGGAAGGGAAAAAATAGGAAGGAAGAAAAGAAGGAAGGAAAGAAGTAAAGAGAGAAAGAAGGAAAGAAAAAGAAAGAAAGAAAGAAAGAAAGAAAGAAAGAAAGAAAGAAAGAAAGAAAGAAAGAAAGAAAGAAAGAAAGAAAGAAAGAAAGAAAGAGAAAGAAAGAAAAGAAAGAAAGAAAGGTGGAAAATAAAAAATAAGAAAAAAGTAAGAAAAGAGAAAGAGGAAAAGGGAGCAGAAAAGAGAGGAAGGAAATAAGAAAAGAGACGAAAAGAAAAGAGAGGAAAAGAAAAGAGAGGAAAGGAAAAGAGAGGAATAGAGAGGAAAAGAAAAGAGAGTAAGAGGAAAAGAAAAGAAAAGAAAAGAAAAGAAAAGAAAAGAAAAGAAAAGAAAAGAAAAGAAAAGAAAAGAAAAGAAAAGAAAAGAAAAGAAAAGAAAAGAAAAGAAAAGAAAAGAAAAGAAAAGAAAAGAAAAGAAAAGAAAAGAAGAAAAGAAAAGAGAGAAAAAGGAAAATAAAAAAAAAGAAAAAGAAAAAGAAGGGAAAAGGTGGGGAGTGAAAGGAAAAATGAAGGAGAAACGGGGAAAAAAAAAAAAAGGATAATATTATTTTTTTAAAAAGCACTATAACAAGTCACTCACTGGGTGCCTCTGTCCCTCCGCACTGGCAGGAGCGCAGCCCGGCTGGGGAGGAAGTGCCGCTGAGGAGTTTTTATACCGGGAGGGTCTCGTTAAACCCGGGGCTCCGCCGCGGCTGTGCCCGTGTCCCGGCGGTGCCGCCGGGGCCGTCCCCGCTCAGTGGGGCCGGGCTGGGCTCAGCCTGCCCGGGGAGCCGGTTCCGCTCTACGGCCGGCGGAGCTGAGCCTCCCGACGGCGGGATGGATGGATGGATGGATGGATGGATGGATGGATGGATGGATGGATGGATGCCCCGGGTCCTCGAGGGTGCCCATTTTTAAGCCTGATTTTAAGCCCCCGGCGCAGCCCATCGGCTCTGGGCGTGGGAACAGGGCAGCAGCGCTGCGGTTTCACGCGTGAAGGATGCGCCGTGGGGATGCACATACATGTATTTATTTTATTTTTTAAAAAGTCACCTTCCGGGGCAGGTATGAAAACCGAGAATCAGCCATACGTTGGGGTCGGCGTAGCCCGGACAGGGGGGAACCCGGGAAACGTGCCGGGTTGGGAGCGCCGAGGAGGGTGGACGAGCCGAGATGGGGGTGGCAGCTCCCCCTCCCAGAACTGTCCGGGGGATGGGGATCGACGCTCCCCAGCCCTGCCCAGCCTCGCCGACGCCGCCAGGACCGAGCCCCGCCGCCTGGAGGGAGCGGGCACCGCTCCCGGCATCCCGTCGGGGGCACGGGAGGGAAGGGGGAGACAGAAGCGGGATGGCCCTCCCCGAGCCGGGGGCTTTAACTCGCTCCGGGAAAACTCGTGTTTCCTCTCTCCCCCCACTCAGAGAACCCGCTTTGCCCGTAGCTTTTTTATTTTGCGCGGTGACCCCTCCTTTACACAGCCCAGGAGCTGGGGTGCACTGTGAGGGGGGAAACGGAAGGGAAAACAGCGCGATCTCTCCTGATGCACTTCCCGGGTTGACCCGCCGGGTCCCTCCGCACCAGACGACCCCACGGCCTCTACCCCCGCTGTGTGGGGGTGTTTTGGGGTGTTTAAGGTGCCCCAGCACCGGGGTGGGCCCTCTTTTGGGGAGGTATTTCTTTGAGAGGAGGAGGACGGTAAAGAGGAGAGCAACGTCCAAGAGCACAAACTTTCCGCTTCCCGCCCTCCCCAGCTTTAAGCGTTTTATGGATGTGAGGGTGAAGTGTCTCCCCGGGATTTGCCCCTTTATTCCGCCTCCCCAAATTCCCCCGCACCCGAAGCACATCCTGCGGGCGAGAGTGGTCTCCAGAGCTTGGTAAAAGTCACCTTCTCTCTTTTAACATTTGGGGGGCGTCTAGTGCTGAGTTGGGATCTTTGGGCAGGTGAGCTGAGATTCCCACCTCCCCCCCCTCCGGCAGTTACAGCCCTGAGACCTACAGCCGTGGGATCACAGGAGGGGAATTTCCATCCAGAGGTCACAAAATTGCTAAGCCATTTTAAAACGTGCCTTTAGCCTGTCCAGAGGCACTGGGGAAACCGCTTTCCTTCAACTGTTTGGCGGACACGAAATGATTAATGCAAATTAAAATTAATCAAGCAAAAAAGAAATAAAATAAAAATTAAAATAAGTAAAATAAAATAATAAATCAGCAACTGCACCAAGTCCCATCAGTGGCGGGAGGAAAAGAAGTGGCCTCGTCCTGCCCCTATGAGGGACAACAAGGGTGTCACAGTGGGATCCTGTCCCCTGCCTGCCCCTCGCAGCCGCAGCCCCAGTAACGGGAGGAGGACCCTGCTTTCAAATCTAGTTTTCTCAGGCTGTCCCTTTATTTTCAACCCATCTTGGATAGACTCGATCTTCCCATCCCTTTCCCAGCCGGGGGGAAGTCGTGGTGGGGAGGGCAAAAACTGCCCCCACCAAAAGACCAAAAGAAAGAAAAAAAAAAAGGAAAAGGAATCATGAAAAAAAAAAAAAAAAGAGTAAACCCATCATTTTCCTCCTCTCCTCGGATTATCCTGTGATCCCCGGGGGTTTTGCGAGGAGCGCTGGCCTTGACCGTCCTTTTCCCAGGCTGTGGCTGCAGATCCATCACCTCGCCCCCCCGCGGCAGCCCCCAGCAGGGTTTCCAGTGACAGCTCGGCGTTAATAGGAGCCCATTGTTGGAGCAATTAGCCCCAAGCTCGCCACCAGCCGCCAGATAAGGGTCGGGGGCTCGGGGGTTAATTCTGCCGGGAGGGGGGAAGGGGACCTCGAGGAGAGGGGCTCCAGCATCCCTCCGAGCTTGGGAAGGGATGGGGGGGGGGGAATGGGGTTAACTTTGGCTCTAAAAGGTCACGAGGAAACGCTTTTAAGACAAGTCACTTACAGCCCAAAAAAGGAAGGAATTAAATAATAATAAAATCAACAACAACAAAATCCCGAACTCGGTGGGATGGGGTGGTCACACAACCTACCGCTCCCCCAAAAATGATCAGTCAAAGGGCACTAAAGCTGCCGGGGCCCCCCGCTTTTATTTTTTTTTTTTTCCTTCAAGTCTTCCTGTTAAAAAAGATACAGGGAAGGTTGTTGTGGAGCTGGGACCTGGGGCCACCCCACTCTTCCGTCCTCGTTGGTGCCCACCACAGCGACTGGCACCTCGGGGCGGGGACAGGCAGACCCCCCCCTCCCCCTTCTCCCCCCTTCTCCTTTAGCCCCCTTTTAAACGACAATTGACTGAAAGGGGATTAAGTTACGTTTGTCGGGCTGCCTTTTTTTTTTTCTTCTTCTTCCAGGGTACCAGAATAGTACAGGTAAAGCTGTACAAACAACCGGGAGCGAGGAATTGGGGGGTTATGGAGAGGACACGGCCCAGGGCAGAGCTCCGAAGATTATTATTAAATTTTTTTGCCTGTGTACAGCAACTTGCCGAGAGAGAGGGACCCGGGGCTGTGAGCGGCGTTGCCGCCTTCCCGGCTGGGGCAACCCCTCCCGGGGCACAAATCCTGTCAGCCCCCGGGACGGGACGGTACTGGGCCCTGGTAAGGCTGCTGAGATAATCTCGGGTTAAACAAAGGCGGAGAGAAGAGGGAATATTTTTTTTTCCCTCTTCCCCCCCCCCCCCCTTCGTGAATCAGGAAGGAATTATGATCCGTTTCCTCAAGGCCACCCTCCCCCCCCCCGGCCTTTATCAGTAAAACGATGATCACCATCCCTCCAGCTAGGAGCTGGCAAATTATTATTATTATTATCAATAATAATAACAATAATAATAATAGTGGTCGAAGTGAGAGACTGCATTTCTGCATCTTCCCTTTCTCATCTCACATGAGCCTTCCCCTTCGCTTCAAAACCAGCTACGAGTGTTTCATTCTTTTTTTTCCCTCTCTCACTCTTCTTTTTTTTTTTTTTTAACATATGCGTATATATTTCCGTTCTATTCTTATAATTCATTTATCTCCCCTTCACGAAGATCTGGAGGAAACGTAAACACACGCACATAAAGAAGTGCCGAGCCATGCAAATTCAGAGAGAGAACAAATCATCGGCTGATTACACCGGGTCCAATTTTTTCTCCTTTCGTGCACCACCACCCACCCCAGACGCACACAATTTTTTTTTGTTTCAGCGCAAATGATGCTATTTGATGGAGGGGGAGGAAGAGAGGGGGAAAACCCTGCTCTGCCGTAGAAAAGAAATTCGAAGAATTAAAACTGGGAGGAGAGAAACTGGGACTTTTCTTCCCCCTCCTCCCCCCCGCTTCTTTGAAGCTGAGAGGAGGGCGACTGCCCCGGGACACTGCAGGAGTTAAAAAAAAAAAAAAAAAAAAAAAAAAGCCTGAGAAAGATCAAAAACCGGCTCCGCAAGTCCCAGGGGCGACCTCTCCCCCCGACACATTCCCCAAACTGCGCGGCTGAGGCGCGGAGAGGAGCCGGGCAAAGGGGAGAAGGGGAGGGGGGGGAGTCATGTCAACCCTTCTGCCGGTGCCCCGTCCTGCTCTGGGATGGCAGGCAGAATCCAGCTCCCTTCCCTCCTTCCTTCTCTCCCTCCCTGCTTCCTTCCTTCCTTCCCTCCGCAGCACAGCCACGGTTTCACGCTCAGCCCGGTAAGTCTCTTTTCTCCCTCCCCCATGCACCTTTTCCTTTCTCAGGCAGCAGAAGTGTACTTGGACAAGGGGTTCTGCTTCTCCTTTTTATTCCCCCACCCCTTTTTTTTCCCGTTCTCTCCTTTTTACCCCTCTCTCCAGGCTGGGCGAGAGGCTCCCGACCCTGGAGCGGGTCCCCGCCGGGCACGGCGCTGGGCAGGGGCGAGCGGGCGGCGCTCCGGGGAGGATTCGACCCCACAGAATTGAAAAATAAGAGCAGAAAAAGCCAGAAAACCGCCTGAACAGCCACTCCAAATTATGGCGAGGTTAAAGACATGTGCGTTAAGAGAGGGAAATTAGAAAAAAAAAAAAAAAGGAGGGAGAGGGAATCAGTTTATTCCGTGTTTCTCGGTTTTGCTTTATCTCCCAGGAACGTTTTGAGCGATAGATTTTAAGGCGTACTGAAGCATCTTGCAGGCTTTAAAGCCGACAAGCGCTGTTTTCCTCGAACCCCACGGAGAAGGTGAAGCTGCCGTCGTGTTTAAGGATTTTTTTTCTTTTCTTTTCTTTTTTTTTTTTTTTTTTTTTCCTGAAGGTAGAAATTACCCCGGGACTTAGATAAAGAAGAAAGCACAAATCGCCAGGCTGCTGGCGTGAGAGGAGGCAGCAGAATTAACACCAGCTCCTTGGCGAGACGCAGGGGCATATCCCGACCTCCCAGGATTAAAACCGGAGCGATTTGCTCCGGGAAGCGTCTGGCTGCTGCTCGTTTGAAGCCGTCCCTGCACGCCCCAAAACAAACACCCCTGGTCCACAGACCCCACCGGGGGTAACCCCGCAAGACGCGGCCGCCCCGCGTAGTGACAAGCCACTCCGTAAACACGGGGCTCACATCTACCGTCAGAAACTACAAAATTCAAATAGTACCGAGGACGTCGGAATCTACACGATTTCTTTTCGCTCTAAAGAGCGGACTACCGCACCCCAAATTCCCCTGAGGAGCCCATACAAGCTCCCCGAGGTGCTATCCCCCGCCCACCGTCCAAGCACAAGGCGATGCCCTGCTCATCCCGGGGGACGAGCGGAGCCCCCAGACGAGACTTCCCCCTCCCTCGCATTGCACTCCCTACCTGCCCCTGCGGGGAAACACCTTCTCGTCTTATTTCTCCACCTGAAATTAAAACACCCCCTTCGGCTCCGTAAAAAAAAAAAAAAAAAAATTCACGTCCCCGGGGAGAAGGAAGCGCTTTGTCCCAGCCGGGAGCAAAACGCCACGGGTGGAGTAGACCTTCCCTCTCCCCTCCTTCCTTTCCGAGAGCCTGTTTCGCCTTTCCCGTGGCCCTCAGGTTGCCGGGCCCCTGACTGTTCCCCCTGTCTGTCCGGGATACATCCCAGTACTCCCAGGGAAGGGGGATCGGTGTCCGCCCTGTCGGAGCAGCAGCCCCTGCCCGCGGCACCGCCGGGTCTCGGCTCCCCCGCTCCGCACCTGCGGCCCATAAATAATGGAGAAAACAAGCCGGGCCCGTGGTTATTAATTATCCGGTTGCATTAAAATCTGTCACCCGGAGCCCGCTGCCTGTGTACGGACACGTGAAGGTAAGAGAGCTTGGATGGATGGATGGATGGATGGATGGATGGACGAATAGATAGATAGACAGATAGACAGACAGATAGATAGATAGATAATTTTCTCCCTTTTCTCCTCTGGAGACGTTCAATGACAGCTAACGCGGATTTCTGTACAGCCCGAGCCATTTCCAGGTTCCCTCCTGAAACACCCTCCGCCCGGTGTGGGGGGTGGAAAATTTTCCTACAAGAGGGCAAGGAGGAGGGAGACTTAAATTCAGGGATGCCATAAAAGAGGAGAAGCTCTCCTCTCGCCCCGCGTCCCCGAGTCTTGCCGGAGCCCAGAACGGCCCGGCCCGGGGATCCCCCCGGCGGGACTGGGAACCGCGGGAAGGTGCAGGGTCCGGCCCCGGAGCGGAGTCATCTGCCTCCCCATCTCAGCCTGCCTTAATTACACGTCTCTGAGGTAGCTCTGGTTTGGGTTTACAAGGTATAAAAAGGAGAAATATCTACGAAAAGCGGTGGAAGATCGTCCTAAATGGATTCTGTTAGAATCATAGTATTCCTGTTAAGTGTTATATATTAGATATTTTTAGCATGGATGTATAGAGTACTACATATATAGTATATATTCGGCACTATAGAGCACAGATCGATCTCGGTGAATCAAATCAAATCGGTATTTTTTGTGGGAATAGTACAGAACCGCAGCCACCGGCAGATGCCTGCCGGCATGAATATCGCTGTACACAGAGTCATACGACGAGGTCCGTATATACAAAGTATATATATTTATATATATATGTACACATAGGTACTAAGACGGAACGGAAAGGCCCCGATTACACGTGTCCCGTAGGTATCTACCTACCCCTTCCATTCCTGAGATTAATATTTCACATCCCAGCTATGACAGCGCCGTGTCTCATCTCCCACCCCCCGCCATCCCAGCCTCACTCCTTTGCCCCTTAACACCCAGCTTCTTCTCACCCGCTTCCAAAATTTCGGCTCCCTCCCGGATCGGGGGGGTGGGGGCTTTCCCCAAGGTCACCGGGAAAACTAAATTTCCCCCCACGCACCCCAAGCAATGAGGGAGGGTAGAGTTGAGTTTCAAGCCCTTTGAGCAGAGCTCCCCATCCTAATGCCCTCCACGTGGAGAAGGAGTAAAAATGGGAAGAATTAAAAAAAAAAAAAAAAAAAAAAAAAAAAAAAAAAAAAAAAGAAGAAGAAAATAGGAGGAGGGTGAGGGGACACACGAACAGGCAAATCGGTGTTCACTGACCTGGGCAGACGCTTTTGATTTTGGCCGGTTCCTCTGGAGCGCTCAGGGCAGGAGTGCGGGAGGAGCGGAGCCGCTGCTGGCATGTCGCAAGCTCCCACCGAGGGGGAAAACCTGGGGGAGCCGCATCCTCCGAACGCCCACCCTTGCCCTCCTCCTCCTCCTCCGGGCTGGGCTGAAGATCAGAGCTCTTCCGGGTTGGGAAAGGGCAGAGAAGGAGTGAGAGGAATATGATGGGCCATTTCTTTACACACCCATCGATGGGGCGGGGAGGTGGAGGCGGGGGGGGGGGGGAGCAGGGGCAGGGCCAGGGCCGGGGGGACGCGCCAGGTACTGGGGCTCGCAGCGGTGTGAGCGTGATGTAACCCGTCCCGGGAGCAACTGTCAGCGCCGTGAGCCTGGAACACCGGGAAGAGGGAGAGGGGGAAATATAATTAAGCGTATGATCACACAAATAACGCCGGGGCTCGCTTCGCTGCATCGAAAGCTTTCAAGGAAAAGCGGTGACATTAACGGCGAGGGGCTGGTTCTTCTCCTCTGCCCCCCCCTTCTCCTCGGGAGTGGGGGAGGGGGGTCGGACACACCTTTAACGACCCTATTTTCCTTTATTTATTTGTTTTTAACCATCGCTAATTTATTTTTATTTTGTATGTGTATCTGTGTAAGGCTCCAGGATCTAGACAGGAAAAAAAAAAAAAAATAATCTACACGCATGTCTTGGCCCTCCGAGAGTGGAGGGTGAAACGACAGTTCCCGTGTCCCCTCTCCCCCAGTCTTCCTCGGGACGAGGAAGGCTCCCAGCCACGGGCAGGAGCGCGGCGGGGAGACGCCGACGTTAGGGGTCGGTCCCAGCCCTGGGGGTCTGTCTGTCCCCTTCTCTGTCCCCTCAGAGCTGGACTGGCTTGAGCCCATGGCCATGCGGAGCGAAAGGGGTGGGTGAGGGGGGATCTTCAGTCTCCTGCCCGCTCCTCAATCTCCCCTCCCTGTGAACACCTGGGGTTTTTCGAGGGCTGGGGAGCGGACGGAAGATAAAAACCCCTCTTGAACTGCTGTAGGGGGAGGAGAAGCCAGGGAACCGGGCTGTGGCCATGCTACAGGCTCTCGGGGATGTCCCAAATTTTTCAGCGATGAGAAGATGGAGGAACTGACGGGGGCAAGCGGGGGAAGGTGCTGATTTTCCATATTTAACCCCCCATTCGTGTCACTCCCCAAAACCTAATGCTGCAGCCTCAGTGTGTCCCCCCGTTACACTCGATCCACCGGCAGATTCTGCTTGCAAGAAAACTTCCCCACGGTTTGGTGATGATCTTTTTATTTGTTAAGGGTGGGTGCTCATTTCGGGGGGGAAGGAATTGGGGGCGGGAGGGGGTGTCCTGCCAGCAAAACCAGACAAGACACGGAGGACCAGCCGGGGGAGGCTCATCCACGGAAAACGCTTCCCGGAGTGGCCACGCTCTTTTACCAGGATGAGCAGCCACGTCCGAGCGGGAAAAGTGGGGAGGGGGGAAAAACGCTCCCCCACCTCATCATTTAACATCAACCCCCACATCCACCACTGGCGTGAAATGCTACCACGGGAAGGAACCAGAAATGCTTCATTCCCAGAACTAAACACGGTGCATGGAGCAGACCCCAGGCCCCACGAGTGGGAGACCCACTCGTGCTGGAGGGATGCAGAGCCGCCCTCCTCGGCCCGACTCCGGTACCCAGCAGAGACCCCGACAGCGCATCCCGGCCGTGCTGAGTCCCCGAGCTCCAGAAAGTGGGGCAAAATTTGATGACTGATCACTTAGTGAGGGAAAAAAAATTAAATATGTGTACATACACACACATTCTTGGTCCTGGAGGGATATTGTTGGGTTTTTCTGCTGACGTTGGGAGTTCGCTATCGCTGCTTCTAGAGTGACTCTCTGTGAGGTGAAAGGTAACGCGATCGCCTCCCAATTCTATCTTTAGAAAACACATTCAATTAAGGTAATAACTTAAAACTCATTAGGGCTGCGAAGGGAACCTTCCTACAGCCAAACACCGATGGAAACAGCTCGGGCACCCCAACAGCGGAGGGAGGAGGGTTGAGCCCATCTACTTTCGCCAAGAATTGTGCCTTTTGCTAAGGAAAAGCTTCGGGGGAAAAAAAGAGGATTTTATAGCCACGAGGCTTTTGTGGTTTCCACTGAGCCGAGTGGAGGAGCCGGGGATAAATCCTTGCGCGGTATGGGATAACAAAAAAGGAGAATGCAGCTGAAATCACTCAGGGTGTGTGTTCCCCATCATCGGGCTGGGAAAATCCCTAGGAAATCTTCTACTCCCCAAAACAGTGCTGCGGGAAGGAGGTGAGATCAACCTGGAAGGTGTTGCCCGGAATCCCTTCAAAACTGCCCAGAAAAAGAAAAAATAAAAAAGGCGAGGAAGGGGGGAAGAAAGCTGGATCTGGGCTGTCTGAGCACATCGTGAAAGTGGGGGGCGAGGTGGGGAAACGAAAAATCAAGAATCCTCCTGCCGAGACCTCTCGGGAAGCCCACGGAGATGGAGTCCCCACACTATTGTCTCTATTCCTCTGGCCGGGGCTTGCTGGGGTGGGGGGAGAGAGAATTTGGGCACGGGCGCAGGCGCATCCACGCTCATGCCCCCCCTCCCGCATCCACCCCGCACCGTGAAGTTCATTTCCAGCTACGATGGCTGGTGATTCAAAGGTTAAACATAACTAATGAGGCTTTAAATGGTACCCGGGGTTTATCATAAGTATCACAGACCTGCCTCGATGCCTGCAGTTTAGGTCCGAATATACGTTAAAAGCAATAGTCAGGTACCCAGAGATCATTAAAATAAATAAATACATGAAAAAATTATATATATATATATATGCCCACACATACATATTTTTCCTTCTGTGTGTGTGTATATATATACACATAGAATATATATATATGCAGAATATATATATGGTGTGCGTGTATATATATATTCCATATTCTTTTCATATATATATATATATATATGGAATAAATTTTTTCCTTGTGTTTTCCAGCTTACTAGGGGAGCCTGTGATTCTCACAGCTCGTGTGGCTGACCCCACCTCTTGCTCTCCTCCTGGCACACAGTTAGACGCGTATACATCGAAATAAATACCTACACACACACACACACACACAATCGATTTCGGCTCCGCCTGTACCAAGATTTGCAGCCGGACCCTCCATAAATAAAATCCATACGTTATTGTTAGGCATAACCGCTCTGCCGGCTGCAGAGGGGAGGCTGAGGATGTTTTATTCGCTATAATTAAACTGCCTTGTCTGCTCTGGAGAAAAAAAAAAAAAAACAAACCAACAAACACACCCTCTCTGCCCCCACCCCGGAGAAAAGTTGTCGATAATCAATAATTCCCCCTTCCCCAGCTGTGAAAACACAGTCTCAGAGAGGTTATTTTTTTAATATCATCGCTGCAATCTTCGTTTCCAAGGAGGGGGGAGAAAGCACCCTCCGTCTTGATCTCCCCAAATCAGCCGCTTTGGCATTGATCCTGCGCTTTGTGTGCGCAGAGTATACTCGCTTTAAAACGATTTCCATTAAACGCGGCCGCCTACATTGGTAGGATCGACCTAATGACTTTGTGGGGGCGCTGGGGAGGGAGAGCGGGGGTGGGGGGGAGCCTCGGAAATTAAAATAATCCCCCCCTTTTTCCCCCTTCGTCCACATCTTCCATTCACCCAAGTCGGGGGCTTGGGAATGAAGTCAAAGCCAGACCCCAACAAATAGCCTCAGTTGTAAATTCCTATCCACTACAGTCAAGGTGCAAAATGTATTTATAAAAATATATAAAGCACGTGGAAGAGGAGAATTTTAATTAAATCTTACTGCGGCTCTAACAACATCGAAGTGATATTTCATTCGGAGCCCGCCTCTTGCTTGTGTTTTATAGCATTTTCTTGCCTCTGACTTTTTTTTAAAATATTAGACGAGGTACAGAATTATAAATGACTCTTTCCTTATCTGTGCTGCTCACATATCCAGGATCAGAGGAGCTGATTAAGAAAGAAGTCAGAGGCAACGTTGGATTCATAATGATTCGGAATAATGAATCCTTATCTCTGCTTTCCAGATTATCACCCTTTCAGCTCCCAATGTTTTGTTACATGGGATAATTTATTGCATCTAATACATCACAATGAATCTGATGGCGGAAAGCGATGGGCAACGTTGGGGGAAAAAAATCGTGGGTCCTTATTTTAGTTTAGTTTTATCCTGGGGGCAGCGTGAAACTGATTTTTTTTTTTTTAATTGGGAAAATATAAGGTAAATCTGATAATAATAATAAAAAGAAGTTGAGGGGGGATGATGAGGCGCTTTAATTAGTGTGTCACTTTCAGACTGAAATTAAGAAAATCGACCGGAGATTCTCCTCTCGGTGGCTCTGAGATCCTAATTTTACATGATTTATTTTTTATTTAAGGGGGAGATAATGCATCATAAACATTGAATAAAGCACGGAGCCGGGTTAAGAGAAAACACAATTTGCATCTCTCTTTCCTCCCCCCCTTTTTTTTAAAGGGAGGGCTGCCAATAATGTTCATTTTTTCTCCCCGCCCCGTTGCCAAATAAATACATGCATAGCAAAAAATCGATAAGGTTTCTGCGAGGAGTCTCTCCCCTCTCTCTCCCTGTGTCTCAGCCTCCTTTTTTTTTTTTTTTTAAGGCATTTCTCATAAACTGGAGAAACTCCGCGTGTTGCTTTGTATGCAAATGAACGCTGCGCTGTGTTTCTGGCTGCAGAAATGAAATAGGGGATGGAGGGCGGGGGGGAAAACATTCACCTGAAATTATTGATATTCGTGTGCCTGAGGAGAGGAAGATCTGCTGATATTTTGCTGGATTTGAATGTATTCGTTTGAATCCTTGAAGGGGAGCAGCAGCCGGGCTCTGCCTCCTCACCTGCACAGGGAAAAGCCGCATTTCAAACATTTTCTGTGGCGAATAAAACCCCCTTTGCTCCATTCTGAGGGATGGGGTGGGGGAGGGAGGGATTCCCACAGTAATAACAACTCAGCCCAAAACTTCATCTCAGCTGAACCACCGCATGGCTCAAACCCGATAACGGGATTTGGGATAACCCCCCCCCAAAACCCTGCGAGGGGCTGGGGAATGATCCCGACCCGCGCTGGAGCATCCCCGCCTCTGAATTTCTTGGGCAGCACAGGAGAGAAAATGGTGCCTAAAATCCTTTTCGTGGTCAATTTGCTGCGTCTCGATTGTGCTTTGGGTTTTTTTGTTGAGTTTTTTTTTTCCCCCCCTTTTTTTTCCTTCTTTGTGTGCATAAAGATGATGATAAAATTTCTGGGGACAGGTGCTGGCGGTCCTATTCTGCCTTGGTTTAAGTTTCCCTGGCTCCCTCTCATACCTTCTTGGCTCTCACGGCACAGGGACGGTGTTTAATCATTAACCACGTCTAGCATGGTCCTTTTTTTCCAGGAAGGGAGAGACGTTTCTAAAATGAGGTTGAAAAACAACTTGGTTTTCCCCTTTGCCTAAAGGGAAAGGCTCCCACCCGGGGTCTTGAGTGGGGGAGACCTTCTACCCCACTCCCTCTCCACGTCTCCACGCTATAGGTTCATCGTTTTGTATGCGGTGCTTCACAAATCCCATCCAAACGCTAATCTCGGCTTCCCTACTCTTCCTCCACCGTATATTCCGTGCAATATTTGTCAAAGAATTTCAAGTATCAATTATAACCGCAATTTTTGATACCCACCCCCCCCCCAATCTGAAGTGTAGATGATTTGATAGGAATATACATATATATAATACCGGTTCTCCCTCAGATGAATTTATTGGACCGCGTCCCACTCTTAGCTGAACATTCAATATTCCAGCATTATCTCCACACTTAAACTCGCTTTCTCCATTTCTGTGCCAAGATAAATTTGCATAATATTTGCAGTTGTAATTAGCTGATGAACATCTCCCAGCCTTCCCCTTTGTTTTCCGCGCGTTTGGTCTTCAATTGATGCCACTTTTGATCTTTAATATTACAGTATCCCGATAGAGCATTTTATATCTTATCTGCAGCGCATGAAAGTCGCGCAGAAAGGGAGCGAGAAGGGGAAAAAAATGGGGAGAAAGGAGAGGGAGGAAAAGGCAATGAACGAAGCTGAACTAATCAGAGTTTCGAAAGGTTGTTTCAGATGCCTGAATCCGCAGTTACGGGCCAAACGCGATAAATAGTGACATTAGAGCCATTTAAAATAATATAGGGTTCGATCAGGTGAGGTACCGCCAGCATCTCCAGCACCTCCGCATCACCGGAGAGAAGGGCGCCGGAGGCTCCGGTGCCAGAGCCGGGGCTGGGGACACGGGGCGCGGGGTGGGGGTGGCAGCGTGTGTGTGTCCCCCTCCAGGTTTGGGGACCCCGGGGGAAGGCGTCCCGCGGACTTTTAGGGACTCGAGCACTAAAGTTGAGCTTTTTTTTTTTTTTTTTTTTTTGGCCGTTTTTTTTTTTTTTTTCTGCTCGGGGGTGGGAGGGGGTGTGTGTGGAAGATGCTTTTCCTCATCCAACAACTGCATCAGGAGTAGCCGGTACCCCCCGACCCCCCGTCTCCCGGAGCATCTCGAGTGAGCAGCACCCCCCCCCCCCGGGGTCACCTCCTCTCGCAGAGCCGGGAGTAAAGGATGTTATCACGTCGGGAGGGTTATTAAACCGCTAATGAATGAGTGTCTGTGAGACTCTGGACGGGCTGGAGAGACTGCGGGAGGGGGGTCGGGCGGGAGAGGAGGCAGAAAGGCTCGATCTTCATGCCAATCTCTGGAACAAATAGCTAACATTTAACGTTTACACCCTGCTTGGCGACGAACTGGCGCTCCACGGACCCCTGATCCAGGCTAAAATGTCCAGAAAGCCTTTGGAGAGAACAAGTTCCTAGCTATCAGGTTCTTCTGATCTCTCTCCTCCTTTCATAGGGCTTTGGTTTCAGGCTGGACTTGTCCAATGTCTGCTTTACCGCTGCGCGCTCCTAAATGAGTGTCAAGGAGGCGAATATCAAATAGCAGAGAGGTCAAGGCGATTTGGTTAACCGTTGGCTGGGCTGATGGCTTTAAACTTGTGTGGGAGGCTGGGGACGTGGCAGGGGGGAGGGAAGGAGAGGGGGGAAGGAGTGGGAGCAGAGGGGAAATAAACCCGAGAGAAGGGAAAGCAAGGAGGGGGGAAGGAAGAGGGTGGCATCTCAGAGAGCCCCCAAAAAGCCAGGGTCAAGGGTCTCACCGTGGTGGAGGGCTGTGGAAACCTTTGGTACAGAGTTTATTGGTGGCCACGGGTAGGCTGGGGTGTCTCTGTCCCTTAAAGGGGAGTGTGTGCGTTTGGGATAATTTGGAAAATGGATGAGTTTTGATGGCACCCACATTTGGGCTTGTGCGTGCTTGATGCCGGGTGTTTTCTGTGGGAAGCTGCAGGGAGTGGGTGGGTGTACCCCAGATGAGAGGGTGCAGCCATAGGGGTTTGAAAACAGGGGTGATTTTGTAGTGTGTGGGTGGAGAGGTCGCACTGTGTTTGTGCTGGGGGAAAACCCAAAGATGCACCTGAGAAGGTGCAGTTGTGCAGGGCTGGCTGGGAGGGCTGAGCACCCAGGAGGGGTTTGTCACCCTGGGATGATGCCAGGCACGAGGTTCTGAGGGCAGGTAGGACAGTACCATGTGTGTCTGTGTGTCAGAAAAAAGAGGGATGTGTGGAAGAGTTTGCCTGTGGTGATGGGGGTATGGCAGGATGGGGGCAGGTGAAGAGTCCATGCACATATGGAACGTATAGGAATGGTTTTGAAGGGACTGTAGCTGAAGTGTTAATTGGCTGTGGGTGTGGGATGAGCTATGCAGGGCCTCATGCAGGGAGATAGGACTGTGGATTTGAGGGGCCAACGAGCAGGTGTGACTGGGACATGCTGGACCATGAGCACAGGTAGAACCCGGGACTGTGGAGGGCTGGGTGGAGGGCAATGCTTTCAGGGAGCAAATCCCCTCCCTGAGTGCTCTTGCACTTCCCAGCGCGAGGGCAGGCTGGATGGCTCAGCAGTCAGTGAAGAAACCAAAGAGAAATTTTACTTTGCCCATAACAATCATCTGCTCGGGGAAAATAAAAAAAAAAAAAAGGAGAGAGAGAGAATTTCCTGGAAGAAAAACTTTTCTATTACTGAAGTGGCCAATGAACAGAACAAATACTCAAGGCCTTTTCCAGCCACACTCCTCAGCTCCAGCCCTCCCTTCCCAGCAATCACATTTTGCTCCTGACATTAGCAGAAAACTCACTCCGGTCCCAGGTAATGTAAAGCTCGTCAGCTGAATCAAGGCAAACAATCGCCATAGGAAATGTGTGCACAGCCACACACGGCTGAGCAGAGCCAGGGTTGTAACCACCACAGAGTTTGCAGGAGCTAAAACCAAGAGGGAGTTAATCGTGGGTTTAATTCCCATGCCCTTGACCTACAAGTTGCAGAGCTCAGGAGTGCGGTGCTGGGGGAAGAAATTCAGGTGAAGCCACCGAGGCTCTCAGGCTAAAGCTGAAGTCTCCATGTTGCCCTGGATTTTGCATTCTGAGCATCTTATAAGGCATCTCTTCCCTTCTCCTCTCCCTTTTGGAGGTGCACAAAGGACTTCAGAGGGTGAAGTCTCAAAAGAGATGTCAGCAGGGGCATTTCACTGAAGGCTGGTGAGGGCGGGAGAGAGGATGAGCAAGTTTCAGGATCAAACGTGCATTTTGGATTATTTAAAATTTTCTGTTTTAAATTATTATGGGTTTCATTGGCTTGGCTGTTCAGGGCAGCATGGAGCCCAGCAAATATGGGCATCACAAAGGTGTGTCCTTACAGAGAGGTGCCTCGTGTGTGTGTTGGGACAAGAACGTGTGAGCAATGTGTGTGCAGGGGCTGCTTGTGCACATGCACACCAGTGATCTCAGATATTCTGTGTTACATACCTATAAAAATATATATATTCCATAGGAGGCTCAGAGCTATACGTCTCCCCATCATGCCTGCATACATCCACACACATACACCCACCGAGGGTGCGTTTCCGGAGACATTCTCAAATAGAGCAGTGTAATTTCTCCGCTGATTTTGATTGACATGCTGTCCCTGGGATCATGTGTTAATCCCTTCTTCACTCAAGCCTTTTCATAACTCATTTCTCTCTGCTAGATGGAGACTCTGATGGTTACCGAGGCAACGATGATAGCACTAAGCCATTTCCCTCTCTGCACGGAGACCATTATTCCGCATGCATAGGCCATTTGCAACAAAGGTCGCCACAAAGTCATCCACAACACAGCACACGTTTATTAAACTTTTATTATTTTATTTTTTTTATTTTCTTTCCCTCCCCCTAACAGAGAAACTAGCCAGCACGTGTACAATATCTCCCTTTTTTCTTTTTTTTTTTTTTTTTGGAGATCTTTGTAATATAGGTAATAATAACTGTGGCAGATATTATTGTACCCAAACTATATATCGCACAGATCAGGGGCTTAGAGTTCCTGGTCTGGAAAGATCATGCTTAGATGGTGAGGTTTTGAACCAATGATTCCGATTTGTCTTTTGTTCTCCTATCAAATAGCAACTTTAATAGCAGCTGGAGGAAAAACAGCCAACAGCAATGATATGAGAGCAGTGTGAGGTGAATACCTGAGTGTAAAACCCACATGGAGCTTTGCCCTGCAAAACCAAACGCCTCCCAAAACTGAATAACCATCAGCAACAACCATTCCTTCAAATCCAGTTCCTACCTGGCTCTGGGTTTGAGTTGTAGAGGGTCTGTCTCGTGGTGTTAGGAGCTGGTTTAAGGGTCTTAAAAGCCAGCTCTGGCTTTAAGAGGACAATGGATTAACGTGCTGCTGGAAAGGGCCCCCACTAACCTGAGGTGCTCCCTCCCCACCAGTGAGGCTTTGCCCATATGGGGCCACACTGCTGGGTTTTATTTCAGCCCCATCCTTCGCCTCTGGAGACCGAACGCGACGCGACGCTTCGGGCCGGCTTTTAGCGAGCAGCCCTTTCCCTCTGGGAACGGCACGGATGCGGGCACAAACGCCTTCCTGTGGATTTGCGAGTTCAGCACTGGAGCCGACCTTAACAGTGCTGAAGATCTCTGGAGGTCTCCATTTCCGCAGCCCCCTACCCTGCTGTGGTGGGTCCTGCAGCCACGGTGGCTGACGGCAGCAGGGGCGGGCGAGGGCTGGGCGGCAGCTCGGACAGTCCTGCGGCATCAGGTCTGCCACGGATGTGAAAGAGGAGGAGAAGATGGCCCACGGTGATAAGCTGCCAGAAAATTTCTATGGTGCCTCCTACTCTTCTCTGTCCAGACAGCTCCAGCACTGCTCCGGGATCTTATCTCTCTGTATTGCTGCACCTCTCTGGCCTCCCTCCTACACTGTCCTGCTCAGGTTGGTGCAAAACACACTCCTAATTGCACTGGCCTGCCCCAAAGCTCTGATCCCATCTGCCCTCTCTGACTCCCATCACTGGCTTCACTGGTTTTAACACCTATTTCACTTGAATGCTTGATGCCGCCTCTTCAAAGCCCAGCCCTGGCTACTTCACTGCCCCTCCCTGTATTTTCAGTTTGGGAATTAAAAAAACTTATAAATTAACAACCTTTAAACATTCAGTTTTTTCTCTTGGATACGTGGAGACACTGATATAATTGGGAAGTCCACATGAGCCCAGTGTCTGCAAGTGCATGAAGTAAATCCTGTGCTTGGAAATCCACCCGAAGGAAAACACCTTCCATGAGTAACCATCACTTGAAGACAAGCCACAGTGGTTTCCAAACCAGCTCGTGTGCTCGTTTACAAAGTTTCTGTTTTGCAAGACATTCAAATAATCAGAGACAAACAGGAGCAGGGGTTAAACCTCCCAATCTGCCATTTATCTGAAGAATCACTTTCCCACTGCGATACAACCACTGAAGAGGAGGATGAAACAACCTTCAGTCCAGCTGACACTCGGCAGGGTGGTTTATGGTGTGGGGTGAAGTGGTTCCTCTGCTGAGGGCCTGATTTAGCAGAGGTGTTTGAAGAAAGCAGCTGCCCTGGATCCACAGTGGTTCGTGTCCAAGACCTGTCACATCCACCTTTTTGAGCTGATGATGAGCCAAAGTGAGGTTTGTTCCACTAGTGCAACATTACAGTGGGGAAATCCAAGAGAGGCTGATCCTGCAGACAAGGGCTTGCTGTCAGGAGGATTACTCTGTCTCATGGCACTCTTCATTGTATTCCCAAACCATATCCCAACTTTCTGAATAAAAGCCCGTTACCCTTTCCCCCATCCCCTGCACCGCCCTGGCTACTCTTACATCACTCCTTCCATTGAAGTCTCCAGCCTGACTGGCTTGATATTAAAAAAAAAGTGTGGAAAAAATTTATTTGTCACGATTTCTGCTCATAATGAGCTCTCCCAGCTCACATAGGGATGCTCGAGGCCAGGAAATGCACAGGGATATTTACTAGTGATGCAGCCCTGGGATGGTGCTGGGACTTTTGAGCGAAGCGTGGCAGGTATTTCCAAGCCCCCTGCACTAATTGATGGGCTCTCTATATATCATGCCAGATAAAGGGCTCTTGCACAGTAAATGCTGATGTTTAGAACATCCTGATAGTGTTTTGTTAACAAGAAGATAACAGGAGAGCAAGATACGTTTGTTTAGCTGCCTATAGATAAACCCAATGGGGTCTTTGTTAAGTTTTCATGACTGATGGCAGGTACTAAATGCGAGAAATAATACCTCAGGTCCTGACTGGAGCTACTGTAGCACAAATTATAACCCATGGCACTGACCCGTGAGGGGGGATGGAGGGGTTAAAGGCTGCAGGATTGAAGACCTGGGATTTTTTTTGGGTGGCGACCCTTTTTTCCTGAACTGACAATGGTCTGCTACGGCTTTTCCAACGCTCCGGCATTGTGGTATCCACCAGAAAACAAGGAATGAAAAAGATGTTGGTAATAAGGTATTTATGGAAGCAGAAAGGCAGAGAGGCTACAAAAATTCCCAGGGAGAGCGTGGCAGTGAACAGCACCAGTCTAAATCCAGACCTGTTCTCCGAGGCTTTTCACCGGCTCACCCAGGGTAGGATGCCCCAAGAGCCTTTGGAAACAGAGGGCGAGCAAAGCTGTGTCGCAGAATCACATCGAGCAGATCCCGAGCACCCTTCTCCCCCCACCCCAGGAGGGTGCTGAGTCAAGGCAGCTCCTGCCTCCCTCCCAGGTTTGCCTTCCCAGGGTGCTTATTAGCATTTCTCCCCAAACCACCTGCTAATTGCAAGGTGGGTCACTGCCAGCCCTCTTACAAAAGACCATTGTTGTTGAGAGGAGATGGGGTGGCCCCGGCCCTTAGCCGTGGCAGGAGAGGGGCTCTGGGGTCTGCCCACAATGCTCCCTGGTGGTGTCCCCGTGGATGTTCCAACCTGCCAAGGCCGGGGACAGATTACCAGCAGGGGGAGAGGTGCTCAGCCAGGCTTCCAAAGCCTATGGCTGCAAAACCTGTCCAGGTTTGGAAGTCAGGCCATGAAACACCCCAACTCCTGTCAGCTGTTGAAAGGGATTATAATTACAGTATCTTCAGCACCATCTTTCCCGAGAAGTCAGTAATTGGCCACCCTTTTTTTGTTTTCTTCTTCTCGTGCCATGTTTTGTTTCATTCTTCTCGTGTCTTTCAGGAGAGGAGAGTGCAGGAGCTGTGCTGGGGTGATGCTAAAAGCACCCATGACCCTTGGGTCAGTGCCTTTCTGGTGTGTCCCTCAGAGCAAGGGGATGAGGAGGGCTCCAAGCCTGGCTTCCTGGCTGAAATTCTCTGGGATAGTGGGAGTCTCAGCTCATCCTCTGATGGAGGTGAAACCAGAAAGCACCTATAGCAGCTCCAAGCTGGTGCTGGTTTTGCACAAGAGCTTTGATGCCCAGCCTAATGTCATGTTTTGGCTTCCTAAGAACTGGGAATGAGGAGCTCAGTGTTACTTTAGAATGGGAAGGGTCCTTGGGGAGATTGTGCAGTTTGGGTTTTGTTTTTCTACCCCAGCTGCTCATATGGGTATTTATTTGTTGGGTGTTTTCAACACCTTTAAGGAGTCGCAAAGGGCTGGAGAAGAAAGCACTGAACTGGATTCGTGTAGTGTCCCAAATTATTTACAATAACATCTGGACTAACCCCGTTCCTTGCCCAGAGAGAGACCAGGAGCTGCTCATTTCTACTCCTACTTTGTGCACTCCTTTCCTATCCAGCATCAAGGCCGTGCCAAGCCCCCTTCTAAATCCAGATTAATTTCCAGCTATGGTTCTCCCCAGGCAGAAATATTGAAAGAGGACAGAGACTTTTCACCCAAGGCTGGACTATACATATTGACACACTCAAGCTTGAAAAATTCATGGATGGAGTAGAAACTCTGCCCCATAACTCATTGGGAAGATCCTAAATTTGCATTTCACAACCACCTGTGATGTGGGACTCACGTTGTGCTTCCGAGTGAGTGCTTGGCCCCAGTGTCAGAGCCAGCCCAGAGCGATGGAGAGATGTAAATGAAAAGCTAGTGGATCTTCCTGAGACAACTTTGAACAGGCATCCAAAAAATGAATGTGTTTTCTTCTAATTAGGAGTGTTCGTTATATCTCATGGTGATCTACAAAACAAGCCACATGCCAGTTATTGCTGGTACAAGCACAACAATTCTGACTGTGGGAAAAAAGTATTTCCAGGCATGTAGGACACAAAACGTACTAAAGGCATTTTAATGACACTTTAATTAATCTCCAGGCATAGGTTAAACAGAGAATATCTAAAAAGGTGTGTATGTGTGTGGGGGGTAATAACGAAAGTTAGGACTCAAATCAAAAGATGCTTTAGTACCTGCATATGTTATTAAATATAATTATATTCATTTAAAATATCCCCACGCACAAAAAATGGTAAACTGGAACGGAGGTTGCAAGCAAATCTCAGTAAATCAAGGCTGAAAAAAAATGTATCAAAAGAATGTTATGATTATCATACGAACAAAAACAAACCCAAATAAATTTAGAGTTAAGGTGAGACTTAAAAAAAGAAATCCAGAGGAGTTAGGTGTGGAAAATTACCCAGTGGAGGCAGCTATACCACTTCAACTCAGAGATGGGTTGCAATAAGCTAAAGAAAAAGCAAGTGTGGATTTAGAAACACATTATCCTGACCCGGGACCACAGAAATGGAAATGCCTTTCTCAGATACCTGTTGGCTGATAGAGTTTATCGCAACCAGCTGGGAGACTCTCACTTCCAGTTTGCTCACCAGACCACAGTCCTCTCTTTGTGTACGTCTGTGACAGAGCAACTGGGGTCTCTGCAGAGATGCATCTTTTGCTTCAGGAAGAAAAGAACCTGATTTTACCCCAAAACACCACTTCCTGCCCAATTTTTGCAAGTGCTTCGCTGAGCTCACCCTGCATTGTATCCCAGTTGTGGTTGGGAGGTGTGTCAGGTAGCCTCGGGGGGAGCCCATGCACAGACATCTCCCCATGCCTTTGGTTTGGAAGGACCTTGCAGAAGGATCCAGACTTCTGCATGTCTCTTACAGGAAGATCTTGGCAGCCGAGACCCCTCTTTTGGGATAAACACTCAACATAAACTGGTGCCCCCAGTGACAGGTTCATATAAAGGTGCCTGGAAAAGTACCTGGAGAGGTACCTAAGGATGGAGCCTCAAAGGTGTATTTTGCAACAAATGTCACTATTATAGCCAGGATTAGCTGCTAGAGGGATCCTTAAGCTTAGAAAGCAGAAGAAAGTTTCCCTTCCTGTATCATCAGGGAACTCCTCTGCAGATCCTGACCCTCTTGGCCTCAGACAGCTCCGGCACCAGCCGCCTGCTTGGCGTCCATGGGAGCTCAGAGGTGCCTGTTCCCATCTTGGCTTTGCCCCCGACGTGCTCTGTGACCTGGCACAAATCACGTCACCGCCCTGCTTCGGTTTCGCTGTTCCTAATGCCAGCAAAAAACAAATCAGTCCTTGTTCACAGAAAGTGAGTGACGCTAGCCCGGCCCCAGGATTTCTCCAAGCACATCTGATGGGAACTACCACAGCTTTTGAGTCCTTAAGCCACTAAACTAATGACAACGCTGAATATTATCTGGTTTTATTACCCTTTCCCATCAATGCCTTGCCCAAACGCACTTACAGGAATGGCAAGGTGGGATGTGCTGCATCCGTGATGGCAAAATTTGGCTAGATAGCTCAGGAGGTCATAGAACCATAGAATGGTTTAGGTTGGAAAGGACCTTGCAGATCATCCAGTTCCAACCCCTCTGCCATGGGTAGGGAAACCTTCCACTAGACCAGGTTGCTCCAAGCCCCGTCCTGACCTTGAACACTTCCAGGGATGGGGCATCAACAACTTCTCTGGGCAACCTGTTCCAGTGCCTCACAGCCAAGAATAATATCCTAATACCCAATCTAAATCTACCCTTTTTCAGGGTAAAGAAAGCCTGGAAGATCTACCTCCTGAAGATGACAACAGGCAGGGGGAACGCGTGGTGTCAGACAAGTAAAAGTGAGGGAACCATTACAAGCAGCAGGACACTTGTGATTGAGATAAGGATAACTCAAAATGGAGGTAAACAGCTAAATTACTAAGACGTTGCAGAAAATCAGAGTACCTTGGGGGAGGCAATGCCACGAGCGCACTCAGCTCTGAAAACATTTTGCAACGTGTGCATCCAAGGCTGGATTCATACCAGTGGCCTGAGTAACGTGATTTGGCAAGTGTTAACTCCATGACCAGTGCATGCCATCCAGAAGCAAGAAGAAAAACAAAGACATGATGCAGCTGTGCAGCCATTTAAGCATGGCTTTGGTAAACAGAGTGGGTATAATACTCACCGGAGCCCCAGGCACAGGCCAAGGTACTGGCTCCTCCCTCCACCCACCTGCACACTGGATGACTTGTACAAAACTTGGCCTAGTGGGAGCCCTGGAAATTAATCTGGTACCCCCTGTATCTCCCCACCACCCTCCTTCCCCGATACCACACCGGCATGTTTGGTTCTGCTGTAAACACAACCAGACCACCAACTGAGGCCAACTGAAAACGAGGAGTCAGGTGGGTATCCCAAGATCTGTTCCCTGTTAAAAGCCCAGGGAATGCTTTCCAGTGAGCTGGTGGAGTGCAGCTTTGCCAACACGGGCACCTGGGTGTGGGAAGAATGCTGGCAGAGCGATGAACTCATTAAGGTGGAGCTCTGTCACCACCTCCTGAAGGAATCCGAGATGAGTCCATCGCTGCTCCGTATCCTTGTGCAATGAGTGTAGGAAGGATCAGTCACTGGAGCTCTGCACTCCCCTGCTCTACACAACGAAGCCAACGCCACCAGGAGAAACAGGAGCCCTTTCCATGTAAGCAAACTGATCCTGCTGATATCGAGTGACTCATTAAGGGCTTACAAAACTTAAGTAGACCATAGTGTTGCTCTCTAGTAGTGGGAACTTCTTGGCTTCAAAGGAGGATTTGATACCTGCCAAAAGCTCACCTCGGGCCTCGCCGTCGTTAGCAAATGCAGATCTGCCCTGGGAGGTGCTTGCAAGGAGTTGCAAACTGCTCCTGTTTTTACTCTAAAGAATTAAGTTTTCCAAAGATCCTGGGCAGGGAGAGGAGCTGGACCTGCACTGGGCTGATGACAAACTCCAAAGTCTGAAATGGTGGTGACGAGGGGTGAAGGTGGAATCAAGCTCTTATGCTGGACAAATACATCTACTCAAACTGTGTTTTCTCAATAGCTTAAAACATTTCACCTTCTGCTCTCCCCTTCATCTTTTCCCCACCCAAAGCCCCTCAAAAGAATGAAAATATCCCACATTGATTAGATTCATTAGAGACAAACAAATAGGCAGATAGTGACAGAATGTGAGGGAATGGCTTTAAAGTGAAAGAGAAGAGACTTACATAAGATACTAGGAAAAAATTCTTGACTGTGAGGCTGGTGAGGCACTGGAACAGGTTGCCAGAGAAGCTGTGGCTGCCCCATTCATGGAAATATTCAAGGCCAGGTTGGATAGGGCTTTGAGCAACCTGGTCTAGTGGAAGGTGTCCCTGCCCATGGCAGCGGGTTGGAACTGGATGATCTTTATGGTGCCTTCCAACCTAAACTGCTCTATGATTCTGTGATTCTGTGATCTACAAAATAGCTAAACAGTCATCTTAAACACATCTGAATTGAACTCACTGTGACTTCAGAGCACAGGGCAAAACCAGGCCATTCCTCAGGCCCCCACAGGTTGTGCAGCCAAATCTTGGAGAGCACAGAAACCATGGACATAGAGAATCAAATGGAGCAGGATCAGCTTCCAAAGGGGTTGGTAGGCAGGAGATGCTTCTCCCAATTCTAAGGGGTTTGCAAAATAGATCCCTTGTGATCTGATTAAAATAAGTGAAAAGAGTCTTAATAAAGGTTAAGTGGGTGCACAGCAGTGGTTGCTTGAGCTCACGGCTTTGCCATGTTTCCTATGAAACCTCCTGGCAGACTTAAAAACCATCCCAGACATGACAGACGTGTGACACGTGAAGTTTAGGTTCAGTGAATTAGGAAGGCATTTCTCCATTACAAACTGTCCCCAACTTAGTGCATCTCCATGGGACTCTTGCTGGTTCAGCTCAGAACTTTGCACAGGTCATGGTTATATTCCCTAAACATCATCTCGTGTATTAGAGAGCTACAACACCTTCAGTGGGATCCTCAGCACAAAACTGATGAACATCCTTGCTCTGGGAAACTTCTTTTTTTTTTTTGGTCAGCAATTCTGGCTAAATGCAGCATTTAGCCAGAGGCAACCATGAGGGCTGGAGGGATGTGCTTCCTCCTGAGCTGTGGCACTGCAAACCCAGCCTTTCAGAGAGTAGGTGGCACTAAGAGCCAGTGGTGGGGCTGGGTTATTAGATACCGAGGCAAAGGCCTGGATTTTGGGCTTGACTGAGCATCTGTCTTTGCAGAAAATATAGAGAACAACAGCATCACTTCATCCTCAGCATCTTAATACGTGCCAGCTCCAAGCACCAACGCAGACATTTCACAGCCCACGAGGCCCAGAGAAGGCAGCTATTGTACGAATTGTGAGAGGAGTATTTTGATGTCCTCCAAGTAATTTTGAGCAAGAAGCTGCTTTTCAGATAAACCCCAGCAGATATCCCTGGAAGCAAAGAAAAGCCAGTAGGAAAATATGGTCTCAATGTGAGCTCAGCCCGGCTCCTTTCACAGAAAGGCTCAAAATCAGTGGACGAAGAGTGTTGGATTTATGTTGGAAAAGTATTGGGAGAAGGTCAACTAAAGCCTGTAAAGCCAAAGTATCTGTCTGGTTCAGTAGGGTAGTAGATGGTTTCCAGCTCCCAACCTCAATGCAAACACATTTGCAGTTGAGCAGCAGGTTCAAGGACAGATCCATCACCAGGGAAGCTCCCAATAGCTCTGTGCTTTTATCCATCCCATGTGAAGGGTGTTATTCTGGTTATTTGACCTGTGGGAAGGTTTGGGCTTCATATCACCTGGATCCAAGGCTGAAGTGGAGCTGCCAGAGCAGGAAACATTATCCACCTCCCCTGGATGGAAACTGGGACGTGCACTGATCCTGCACCCAAATGCACCAGTAATGCCATGACAGAACTGAGAACTGTGTCCAGTTTTCCTAATAAGAGACAATGTTTCTCCCTTTGAATACGTGCAATGTGAACCATGGGGAGATGACAATTCTTACAGCATTTACTAAAAAGTGCTGTAAATGACAACTCAACTAAAAACAAACACCTGCACACTCTTCCCTGTCTCTATTTCTTAATTAATCTATGTAAAAGGAAAAAAAAATATATTATTCTTCAAATTTGGATGCCAAATTAAAACAAAACCCACAGCAAACAGTGCCCAGTCCCACACCTGGGGAGGGACCAGTTTGAAGGAAGAAGACTGAGGGTCTCCTGCACACAGCGAAGCAACAGCAGCCCCAGAGACCCAGGTGACACCAGGGTGTTGGGCTGGTGACATGCCACCACACTTGTCACTAGGCCCACAGTAGGTAAATGACAGGCACAGTGAGTTGTTAAACCCATGCTGGCTTAAGGAGGAATTGATAGGCAAGACTTTGGAATTTGTAAACCAAATTCCTGCTCACAACAGGTGATGAAATCTGAATTTTTGAAACTGTGTTTTTTTAAGTCTCCTTCTCCTTCATCCCCTCATTTAGGTAATAAAATCATGTAATTATTTTCTGTTTGGGTTTGTAAAGCTGTTTCGAAGTAATTTCGGGAGTGTT
The DNA here is from genome assembly GCF_009829145.1 of Chiroxiphia lanceolata. NCBI lineage: Eukaryota > Metazoa > Chordata > Aves > Passeriformes > Pipridae > Chiroxiphia > Chiroxiphia lanceolata. Next base: position 4,534,529 of record NC_045641.1, on the reverse strand, counting down.
CACATTGAGAACATAACAGGGAGTTGTATTCATATGAAATGACTTTCAGCTTGTGTTTTACAAAGTCCTTGGGAAATCTTCCATCTATCCTGGCTTTGACATTTTGTTTTGTGAAAAAAATTGACCTTCTTGGTCAAAGCTTGAGGTAGCAATCACTGAATCACAGAATGGTTTGGGTTGGAAGGGACCTTAAAGACCATCTATTTCCAAGCAATATCCTGCCAAATCTCAACTCTCAGCACATGTTTGGAGTCATCATGTTGAAATGAAAGTCCCCACTTGCTCAAGGCACCCAACAACTGTTGAGCTGCAGTGGCACTGGCACAGGCCACCAGACACCTGAGCTAAGGGTCCAGCTCTCTGGAGCAGAGAAGGACTGGAAGGAAAATTAAGGGGCATCTGCCGAGGGGGAGCAGATGAAGGGGATATGGTGATCCAGTAGCCCTCAGTTCTCCTCCTCTCTCCTTGTGAGGAATATCACAGGATTTAAAGTCCTGGTGCAAAAGGTCACTTCACAAGCATGAAGAGCTGTGTCTTAGAGTCACAGAATCCTAGGATGGTTTGAGTTTGAAGGGATCTTAAAGATCATCTAGTCCAACCCTCCTGTTGTGGGCACGGACACCTTCCATTAGACCAGGTTGCTCAAAGCCCTGTCCAAACTGGCCTTGAATATTTCTGGGGTGGAGCATCTACTATCTCTCTGGGCAACCTGTTCCAATGTTTCACCACTCTCATTGTAAAAATCTTCTTCCTTAAATCTAGTCTGAATTGACACTCCTTTAGGTTAAAATCATCACCCCTTGCCCTATCACCACACTCCCTGCTAAAAAGCCTGACCTCCCCACCCTCTTCACCCAGTGCAAACCCTGAACAGGCTGAACCAACACCTTTGAGGGAAAGCACTCCAGGATCAGCTGGCACAGCTCACAGTTAATGGCTCCTGCTCCCATCAGCCAGGTACGAGCTGTTTGCTGGCTGTAAATCTCCCGTTACAGCCTCCTCTGCCGTACAGCACACATGGATTAATAGCAGCTTTCTACTTTTGAGGTTGCAGCTGATCCGAAAGTCCCCAGAAGAAAGGGTGAGTTTCCTAAGCAGCATGACTGACAAGACGGCGAAGAGGGAGTTTATTCAGAGCATTATCTAATTCATTCCCCAGTGAAGGAAACTCATCTACTTTCGAGACTTAAAACTTCTAAAGAAAACTGCTATGATCTAAAGAGATTGGCCATAAAACTATTTGTATTGAAAACTTAGCCAGCATGCCTTTAGTGAACTTCATTCATTAACATTCTTCCTGGCAAGGTTTCCATATCTCAGCGTTCATTTTATACTTTAATTTGGTTAGTAGGTCTTTGTTTAATCGTCCTATTGAAAGGAGAACAAAGAAGGTTTAGGTGATACAGTGAAGTAATACACTATATTTTATCTCTGGAAAGCCCAGACAAAGTCAGCAGGCTCTGATACCCTCCGATTCAGGGTGGTTTTTTTATTCCCTTTCTCTTCCAGGACATTTGGAATCACAAATCAGTTGCGGAGCATAAAGATCCTCACTGTACTTAGCTGCGGACACCTTCAGAAGAGAAACACCTTGTCAAGCAGAGAAATGATGCTTTGAGCACGACATACAGCCTGGAAGGAAGATTATCTTGGGAAAAGTGCATTCCCATTACTCTGGGGATGGATGCTGTGCATTTGTATCTCTGTTCTCCAACAAAAACCAGTAGTCAAGATGGTTTCTTCCATTTCTGAGCTTTGTGCTTACCGTCTTGATATCAACTTCATGCTTTCTTCCTGGGTGCAAAACTCATTAACAAGTTGCAGTTTTGCCTAATGAATAACACACTTCGCAGCCAGCACCCAGTAATGCCACTTTCTCCAGTGACCCGCAGGCACAGGCTGCCCTAAAGGAGGATTTATGGGATAAAAAGGATAAAGGAACTCTCCTGGTTTCACAGTAAATGGAGCTGCTCCCCAGCCCCAATGCCAGCCGCACCAGTGGGCAGCTCCTGGGCTGCTGTAAACTGACACAGCTCCAACTGGCTCCAGATAAAAATCTGGCCCCAGAGTAATGGCAGGAATCAACAAGATTTTCTCACAGAATAGTTTTTATGCTCTTTTCTGGAATATTTACTACCGGTCCTCATTGTCCTGCTTAAATCCACTATGCCTGGTGCACCCGTAAAGGGGGAAAATTGTACCTGCCTTCTGTTTATACTGCAGCGGATGGGGAGTTGTCTCGTCACTGAAAGCTCTTTAATTCTTTACTTTCTCAGCTTTACACCAGTTCTGCTCCAACCACCCATTGAAATGCATGTTTTCCAGAGGCAGAGCTCCCAGCTGATGTTCCTCTTGATGAAGCTGCACTCCAAAGCAGGAAAACCACTCAGAGGCTCTGATGCTCTCCCATGACATCCGCTGAGCAAGCCAGCCTGCAGCCCACCTGCCATGCCCTGTTCCCGTGGACGGCAGTGTCCAAACCCCAAATCATTTAAGATGATTCCGAAGAACACAGATCCCAACCATAAAATCAAGCAGCGAATCAAGGGAGCAGCCCTAACTGCTCCCTAACTCCCCCAAAACTAAGCTTATGGAAGAAACCCAACCTGTGAAGTTCCAGCAGCAAATAGGAAGGTCTGGGGAAGGAGCTGGGCTTGCTCAGCGTTGGGGCTGTAAAGAAGGTCCGTGCCACACGGCTGCTCAGGGGGTAACTATTTTTGGAAGCTGATTATTCGTTTATACCCGATTCCCGAAACACACCATCACAAGTGAAAGGGGAGGCAGGCTCAGCACCAAACCCGGCTTCAAACCAGTGACCCGGAGGTGAAGGGCCCCTTCTCCTGTTACTAATCCCCTCAGCCACACAAGTCTCCTGAAAATGATGCTTTGGTTTTATTGCCACAGGGGTCATTTATAAAATCATAAAACCCAGAAACCAGCCCAGTGGCAGCAAGGCCGAGCAGGCACAGAAATAGCTCATCCAAACAGCCAAGTTCGGCCCTCCCATGGCATCCTGAGTGATTCAGTTGACTAAATGCGAGCAGTTCTGATTCATGGAGAGGAGGAGGAAATGGATAAACAACTTACCAAAAGCTAATTCTTTATTATTGCAACCAGAAATGACCAAAGACGGTGTATTTTGTATGTCTGCACATTTACACGTGGAAAAAAACCCAAGAAATCAGGTTTGCAACAGCCAACAATTCAAAATAAAATAAAATAAAAAGTCAAACCCAGTAACTTTCTTGACTGGTAATTAGGAGGGACGGAATATAAACGAGGTGGCATCGAACAAAGCAGGTAACAGTGCACCTTTAATAAACCAATTTCATCCATATCTCCACTGATTTGCAATTTAACAGTTCTATCAGCAAAGCCTCATTTCCCTAACTGGACTGGTACTTTTATAAACATGACTAATGTTAATATCAATTTGGATGCATTTAAAAAATAACTCTTAATATCTGCACAATAGGTTAAAGGGCTATATTCTCCAACATCAGATGTTCCCACTGCATGGCTTAAAGTAGAAATATCCCCAAATTAAGCAACGAAATCTAAAATTGATTAGAAACCAAAAGGCCTACATTTTTTTTTCAAGATTTATTCCTATTTAGCTCTGAGATCCATTGCACTACACTATATAATACTGACTTTTATTTTTTTTTTGTCTGCAATTTCCCCCCATATTTTCAAAGGGGAATGTGATTTGCATTCACTTTATTGGTCTTTCCAAGGGGGATACACAGAGCAGAGGAACACATCTGCATCTCCCCCACCTAAACACGATCCCGATCCTTTTGGCAAACTCACTACTACTTGTTAAAAAAGAAAAAGGAGAAAAAAAGAAAAAAAAGAGCTCCGTTCCAGCTACAGATTAACACGCCGTAGCTGCCACCAGAAGTGCAGAGCCCCCCTGGCCTAAGCTCCCAATTCAGAAGGCATTTAAGCACATGTATAACCAAGTGTGGGAACAGGCTCCTTGAAGGCAATAGGATTACTCACTTCTTAAGAAGTTACCACATGTTTAAGTATCTGAATCGAGGCCTAATTACGGCGCTGGCCGTCTCCTCGTGCATGCACTGCTGGGGCAGGGCTTGCCAATCCCTCACAGCCATGAGGACAGGGCCTCTGTCACACGGGCTTTTAGTAGCTGCTAGGTTTGTATTCTTGGGGCAAACGACAAAAAAACCAAATTCCTCAAGCCCTACAAAATAATTAAAAAAAAAAAAAAATTACTTTATAAATATCAGGTATTTACACATGTGAAAATCTTTTAATGGGAGAAGTGTTTTTACACACCGATGAAATGTACAAGCCATGAAAAGGTACGTTGACAAAGACTAAGAAAAAAAACCAAAACAAACAAAAAAATATCAACCAAAAATCAAAGTATAAAATATATTACAGGTCCACCAAAAGAAATTCACACGGAAGAAAAAAATCGACACAATAGAAACTTTTTTTTTTTAAAAATAGAAGATATATCACAAAAGCTTGAACATGTTTATTTCGTGTTAGTACTAAAAATCAAGGAAAAAAGCTTCATATATTCTCGTCACAAAAATATTTACCAGCCACTTTTTATTTCCACATTATGATTATCTGGCTCAGCAGGAGTCGAGGCTGAACTGTATCCAGACTACAGAAATCATTCCAGAAGGTTGTCTCAGTTTACAACTTACTGCAATTTACATTTTCTCCTCCTCTCAGCACCTTCCTGCAAAGGTTCAAGAGGGCTTAATAACAAATTGAGAAGGAATAGGACAGATATCTGTATTTACAACATTCATCCGTGTTGCTGCCGAGCCACAGGAGCGGGAGCGGCACCAGGAACCACCCAAGTCTTCACAGCGCTCTGTGCAAATTCCCCTTGGGAGGGGAAACAACAGCATGAGAATGTGCCAAAATCCAATCCCCTGGGCTCGGATGGTCTGTGGAACCCAACAGCTCCTGAGCGAGGGCATCTCCTCGCCCCGGATTCGCTCCAGAGACACAACCCCAACAGCCGGTGACGGAGGGGGACACGAGCAGGATGGATCCCTCCTGCAGCCGAGTCAGGGCAGGAGGTGCCGCGGCGACCGCACGACTTCAGTCCCCTGTGGTGTCCTCAGTGCGCCCTGTGCTTCCTCTTTTTGTGTTTTTTATCCTTCCTTTTGTTGGCACACTTGGAACAGAACCATTGCATCTCTTCTGGGGGTGCGGCAGTCAGCCCAACGCAAGGCCTGTGGGCAGTAGAATATTGTATCAGCTCAGTGGAGTAACGTTACTTCTGTTTCTTATCCCCTCAAAAATACAACTTTTCAGTGGGAGACAGGCCTTCAAATTAATATAGCAGTTATATTATCATTCTCTTAATGAATGCAATGATCTAACAGAAACCTAAAAACTCCTGTTTTGAAACAAATAAAAAAATCAAAAGGATACTCAGATAAAAAACGCTATTTTAATAGAAAATATGCGTGTACTTTCAGGTGTAATAGACTAGATTTAAAAAATTTAAAATGCTTCTTTAACACATCTGCAAAAATCCCTATGATTTTATGTAGGTTTTTTTTTAAAAAATGCCTAAAAAGTGATTAATTCACCCCAACTCTTTTATAAGAGCTGACATTTATATTACTGTTCATACAATGCTTCATAATTTGAACTGTCTATCTGTATACACTGTGCTCATAATCCTGTAGTTCTCACAAAATTACCAGAATCAGCAATATTTCCTAGCAGTTTCAAAAACAACCGTTATCACCAATGCCCATTAATTAAAAAGTAACTCTCCTTCACAGCTTAAAATCTGCTTTTTCAAATTTCAGAGCAACAGAGATAAAAATATCTCCCAGATTATTAAATTGGACACAGTAAAGCTATTTAAATATTCCCAACGTCATGAACTATTAAAAAAAAAAAAAAAAAGGTTTTTTAATAATATAGCCCCAATCTGCCAGGGACTGGCAGAGTAGGATGGATGAGAGGAACTTACCAGTGATACCAATCATCGCAGTCATCACAACCTATCATTGGACTGCCATCATCTGGCTTGTTACAGCCAGGACAGATCCAGATCTGGTTACCCCACTCGTCTCGGATCTGGTGCAAAGAAAAGCAAAGTTAGCTGGTTTTCAGGGCTAAGCAGGCAGGAAAATTGACATTAAAATAACAAAGTAAAAGGTTTCTTGCTTATCTGACTAAGCCATTCAGCAGCCAGCGCTGCTATTTATGAGTTCTCTGATCATGAGAGCTCGGCGTTGTGTCATAATTGATTTTCCTGCACTGCACATGACGACAAAATCATGTATTTTTCTGTGTTGTCCTGTAAACCAGTAAAGCCAGTTACACCACCCAACCTAAGCATGGGCATTCACACACAGCAGCCAGGGCTTAAGGACACAATTCCTTCTCTGTCTATACTTTTAAAATTCGACCCTGTTAATGGCAAGCAGGAGCCACGGGCAGCCTCCTGCGTAAGATAACAACAGTCTTATATGCATGTAAAATATACAGCGCCGTGTGTATATATTGCTGCATTACTTATTAGCCAAAGTCTTCAACTCCAACGAGCTGATAAGATCAGGATATAAAAAAAGTTGTTACTGAGTAACTTTCCATTCCCCTTATGACATTTATGTCACAGTACAATTTACTAAAGGGTAAATGAAACAAGAAAGGCAGATCATTTACAGCGCGAGGCAGCTGCTCACCGGGTTTATCATATTCGGAGTTTTATGCATTTTTTTAATGTTTATATCCCACTAGACCCCACTGTTTGTGTTTTTAAACTTCCAGTGGTTTCTTGAACAGCTCTTTGGTAAAAACATACATGCAAAATGTCACAAAATCCACCTAAAGGAGTGCAATTAACAACACAAAGTACAAAATGTCTGGGGTATTACCCTGACTCCATCATTCCTTTATGAAGATTTGCACATTATCGCTGAATCTCAAAAACAGAAACTGTTTTGTTCTCAGCTTTTGTGCATTTACACATATCTCAGGCAATAACTTTTTCCTATCTGCACAGCTTATAAAAGTGATATTAAAAAGTAGCAGATGAAAAGCCCCAAATGTTCTTAGGTAAAAAAAAAAAAAAAAAAGCCACTACACGGTGGTCTGTACATCTTACACCACTTCCTGAAAAATCAATAGGAATGTACCAGAGCTGCAACCAACACATCACTCTTCCCTGACTCCTCTTAAAGCCCTGAATGTTTTTGTGGTTTAAAACTCGAAAATACAAGGCCCAGGAATACTAAGCAGGAAACGATCCCCATCCCAACAGCGATATGGAGTGGGCAACGTCATAAAACGAACTCGATTTCTGAGCTGATTGACTGCAATAATCATTCCTATCTACCATCTAATCTCACATCTCCAAAGTCATTTTAAGTTGGCAAAGAAGCATCTGCTCCTCAGGTGAAGTGTCTGGGCTTGGTGTGAAGAGATCCAGAGGTATTTTAGTGGGATAACCTCGCTGGGGAGGGAGGAGATGCTGTGCCATGGTGCTGCAGAGAAGGAGCGCTGTGGGACATTGGGCTGAGGGCTACAGCCTTTTACAACCTGCTTGAACAACCTGGCTGCACCCACATCATCCCCCAGGCATGGGCACCCCATTTCTGGTGCTGCCTGTTTTGGGCACTGGCTGTGCCAGGTGTAGGCAGAGCTGCTTGATGTTGCCCCATTAGAAAACAGACACCCTAACTTTTCAAAACTTAGTTTTTCAGCATTTTTTTCCCCCTGCAGAATGCCTGTCTCAGGCTCTCAGGGGCTGGAGAGGGGCAGGGTGGTCTGTAATCACCAAAACCTCTGCCTGTTTGTTAAACAAAAACTTGGGCTGCTGAATGAGGATACTAAAAATATTGCATAACTTCTCGTTCCTTAATGAGCCAAGGGTCGTGGAAGGAGCGACAGGATGGGATTGCTGAAGGCTGTGTCAGTACAAACCCCTGAGAGCTCATGAGCAGAGCACACGTACTGATCCTACACAGAGATCCCACAGCATTTCCTTTTTTTTTTTAAACTATAAAACCACCCTCCCCTCCTCCCCTGCAGAAGGGAGTTGTGCACTTCTGCCACACTGGCTCCACTCTTATCTCTGCAAAGAGTTTTCCCGTGTGACCTGGGGAAAACCATGTCAACATTCTGTGTCCTGGGTTCCCTTCATACAGGAGGATAATCGTTATTATTTTCTTCTTCTTCGACCTCTCCCTCAGCATTTTGACCTAAAAATGTCTCCCATAAAGGTGTGTCTCTGCCTGTGCACATCATGTGATCCTAAAAGCCTTGGTTTCAACTATAATGTTGTAAAACATTATTTTTCACAAGGGCATGTAGTGATAGGACAAGGGGAAATGGTCTTAAGTTGAAGGAGAGTAGGTTTAGATTAAATATTAGGAAAAAAATCTTTACTATAAGGGTGGTGAGGCACTGGCATAGGTTACCTAGAGACATTGTGGATTTTCCATCCCTGGAAGTGTTCAAGGCCAGATTGGATGGGGTTTTGAGCAACCTGGTCTAGTGGAAGGTGTTCCTGCCCATGGCAGGTGTGTTAGAACTTGATGTTCTTTAAGGTCCCTTCCAACCCAAACCATTCTGTGATTCCATGGTTCTATGAAAAGAAAGAAATAACCTGGAGCATCCATGTCCTCTGAATTCTCCATAAGGTGCTAAGAGTGTTACCACTAGAGGTACCCAGGCAAAGTTCTAGGTTTTCCTTCTTTAACATAATCTCTTAAATTATTTCTTTTCGTGCTTACTGAAGAAAATGGGATGTAGTGAAGTATTTAGGAAATGTTTCTCTTTTAGAATAAATTTCCAAGTTTCTGGACACTACTGTAATATTTAAGAGTGACACTGGGTTTACACCTGAAATACCAAAGGTGAGGATTTGTATCCTGCACCCTAAAGATATGCACAGCCTATGTGACATTGTCCAGTGCTGTAACTAACTCAGGAGTGAAATGGAGCAGCTGTTTAAATAGAGATCAGCAACATGATACAGCAGTTTAAGTCCAGCAGGGAAAAGCACCTTTTCCAGCAGAGTAGATTTACACTAGGAATTGTTATAAAAACAGGAATAAAAAAAAAAAATCATCTATAAGTTGCAATTAAAGCTCAGACAGCTGTAATAAAAAGTTTTAGGTGTTTTAAATGGTGAGATTTTTAAACTGCTACCCACTGAAGCTAAGCAAGGTGTCACCAATCAAGTTGGAATTCTGCCAGGACATTGGAGGGTGACACTGCTACAGTTGTGAATGGTTACTGCTGCTCTTCCAGGACCAGGAATGCTCAAGACTTCATTTTACCTTCCATCTAAAGCAGAAACTCACAGCAGCACAGCAATCCAAGTCCTACCCAGAGGCATACCCACATTCTTTTAGGGAACGTAGCTCCTACACCATGCTAGATGGGAGACTTTTCCAAAAGAATGAAGAATGCCACCAGACTGAGGACAAGTACAGAGTATGTGTCAAACACATTAATGAAATGTAGACTAATGAACTATCTACAGACTTCTGAGATGCACAAACGTTTGCAATTTCTGTATGTTGAGGAAACCAGGAAAGAGATTAGTGGACTCTACACATTTCAAATGAGGGCTAAGTCAAATTCTTGATGTTGTATGAGGGCTTTGTACTTTACCTGACTGACAGCAAAATCTATGGTGAGTTTGACATTTGAGGTTTCAATTCAGCACTTTTGAAAGCATCTATAAAAAACTTCCTCGTCCAAAAATAAGTGCTCTAGCTCAGTTAGCAGAAAATACCAAGTGGGATATAAGTAGACTTGTTAGAAGAAACTTAAATACGGAACTAGGAACAAATGAAAAGTCAGCTCAAGCTGTAGTGTTTTAGTTAAGCTATTAACCCCTCAAAACATGTGCGTGGAAACAAGGGCTGGATAAACAACAGAGAGCAACATCACAAGCAGAGAAACCATGAGCTTGAGATGATGAGTCACCCAGGAGCTCAACAATTCCAGAGATGAATGTCCCTGGCACTGGGACAGAAGACTGCAGTGTGTGTTACCTACCACGTACGTACTGACGGTCTCGGTCACCACGCTCCGAACCGGAGCCTTGGAGCCTCCGGCCGCCGACACGGCAGGAGAGGGCGGTGGGATCAGGACTGGAGAGACGGTGGCCTGTGGAGGAGGAGGAGCTGGAGCTGGAGGAGGGGTCACGTGCACGGGAGCTGGCACCGGTGACGGCACGGGCGGAGGCGTTTTGGGCCGGCTCACGGGAGCGGAAGGTTTGGCCTCTGGAGCTGGCACCACTTTGCTGATGACGCTGTGGGACCAAAAATGAGGATCATTAGAGTTGGTGGGTGAGAAAGCAAAGATCCATCACTGACTAGACAGAAAGGAAATATAGTGCAGCTAATTCACATCACCTTGGAGTCACCAAAGAGGCTGTTTCAACCCAACACAAGGACTGCTGTCATTGCTACACCCATCCATTTACAGGACAAAGCACAGAGCCATGACCAAGTGAATGCCAGGACAGCCTGAACCACTCTGCGCCTCACTGTCATATAAATATTCTCTGTGGCTTTACTAAACCTTGTTTCGTTAAGTTTTATTACATTAGCCCAATTTGTGGGAAATATTAGAAAGGAAAGTTAATCAGCTGTGAACAGCACTGATTTTAATCTTCAAACTGAGAGACGATATCATCCTCTTAAGATCCTGCATTAGGGGGTTCTGCAAATATTTGCTAGTTTGGTATTTCTTTCCCCAGATGTTTATGAAATCAGCAGTGGATCTAGTCAGGACAAATAAATGACGCACACTATATACTCAGCAGATAAAATATTGCTACTTACTTGAGTAGCTGAAGTAGACAGGATGTAGCTCTAGTAAATACACAGTATAGAATAATCTTGCCCAGGAAGGGGGATACATAGAGGACCCAACGTTTATTAATGACTGTTGATATACAGTGTTATTGATGTGCATGCAATTTAACAGACAAGCCAGAAAAAGCCCTTACTATAAGGCTCTAGGTTAGAAGCATAAAGAGAAGGATGTTTTAGAAAACAGAACCCAAAAAAACCCCTCAAACAAAACACAGGATAGGTCTATTTGTTTTACCACATTTTGGTAAATCATTTAATTAATTTATTTATATTTGAATGGTAACTGTGGGAGTGCAATTGATTTGTGATGGGACAGTATGAAGAGGGTGTTTTAAAGAAAGGTTAGGCATTCCTGAGAGAAGGAAAATGGAGACATCAGTAGAAAAACCATGACAAAAATCAAATTGCAACAACTCCTGAGAACCAAGAATGTCCAGCTCCACCATCAATGGGAATTTTACGTTCAACTTTGGAGTTTATTGCAACTCTCTTATGGTACTCCAAAGGCAGTATCACAACACCAACTACAACGGGAGATATTGTCTGTATTTTAAGTCAATAACCCAGGCCATCACTTGAGAAAGGCTTGGAATTATACAGTTTTTAATGCTTGGCTGAAATAATGGTGCTTTTTCTCCCAAGATATGCCACTTGCACTACAAAATCAGAACTATGGGAAGTTATAGTAAAAACAGACTTAGGAAAAGGAAACCAAGGAATGGGTTTGGTATTCCTGCCTAACCTCCAGCTGCAGCATCACACCCACCTTCCAAGACCTACTAGGAGTGACCAGGAGAAGAAAACCAAAGTCAAGGAAGTTTAGAAACTTAGAGTGAAGCGGAATCTAAACGGCATTAGATGATTTTCCATCAGCAACACTGAAGACATTCACACCACTCAATGTCCCATTGACTGCTTCAGGTACCTAACGTGGGAGCTCAGGTTCTTTACATGTGTCAGTAAGGTGCTAGACTGTGAGTCAGTGCAGGACTCCTAATTTATGTCGTCTGTGACTTGAAGAAGGAAGGAAGTCCTAATATCAGGCCATCACAGGAGCAACCTACACATCAAAACCAGGCTCTTTCTCCTGTTGGTGGGGTATATCCAAAACCCCACTGTTATCTCCTACCAAGAAAGTTTTCTCTTTGGCTCACGATGTGTTTCTGGTTCAGTCAAAGTCTCAGTGTGTGGCTCCTTGGGCTCCTGCCAGACTGGCCACCCCAACTCAGATGCTTCTTTTGTGCCTTCCTCCTTCCACTGCTCACATAGAGAGCCCTGGCTCCCAATATGAAAGCCCAAGACCTTGCTGGTGCCAATACTCCCATGGTTTGCAAAGTCACCCTCATGGCTTGAGAGCCACCTCTCAGTAAACAAACTCTTAGCAATAATAAAAGTGAGGAAAGCAAAATACTGGCACAGCAAAAGTCATTTGGATGGTTTCAAACATCATTACCCCTTCTTTCCCCGCCTCCCTCTTCTACCTCCTGCAAGTAAACAAAGTCCTGCTATGAGTTCTTCAGGGAGTCAACCCTCCCCAAGTCTAGACTAAGAAATGTATTAGCTAATAGGATTTTAAACACAACTTTGCACACAGTGTAAACAGTTTGAAAGAAGTATTAGCTAATACAATTTGAATAAGACTGACCATGCCCAGCTAACATATGAAATTAAATTGCAGAGTTTCTTGATCCAAAGCCAGGTTCTTCTCCCTGCACAGGGTCTTCGAAGCCACTCCGCTAATAACTGCAGAAGCTGCAAGGAATACCACATGAAATCTTCCAAAACTACAAATATTCATTAGGGAGCGACACACACTCATTGATTGGCTGGTTTGCTTGGAGTGTGCAATTAGGACATGTTCAGTATATAGGGCAGCTTGTTTATCTTGATTTTAGAGCTCAGTTATCAAAACAGGAGATCGGCATTTCGGAGCACGCTTGGGCCTACCACTCCCTTGGGCTAATGAAGTTCAGAGACTTCAGACTCCAGAGTGGAGAAATGAATGGTTTTGTGCTACACCATTAGAGGAGATGGAGTAATCTCAGCGAGGGTGGTTTAGCCTGTCCTGGAGAAGGGGCTGCACACATGGCAATATGGAGGTGGGGAGAAATCAAAGGGAAATAGCAGTCCCACGGCTAATAATTAATGTTACTTCAGACTTGGAGAGAAACCTGATATCAAAACACTATGTAAATGATGGCAGGATTTATGAGCTACGTTTTACAGACAGGAAAATTGAAGCATGGAGCACACTGCAAGTAGGTGGCACTCAATGTGATCCTCCTGGTATCTAAATCCACTTTAAATCTCTGCTAGGATTTAAACTCTTTCTCCTGTTAGTGGGGTACATCCTAGAGAGTTTAAATCCTAGCAGGATTTAAACTCTACCTTGGGACATCACCATACATTTATGGTTGCCTTCTTTCCCAAATGTGTTTTCATAAGCTTCCAAAATCATCACTAGGTCTGCATGTACAATGCTATATAAGACAAACTTTCACTTCCTTCCCCACACCAACCCAAAACCTCTAAAACTGAGGCTGGGTGAGTATTTTTTGTAGAAATCAAACACAAATGAACATCAACCAACAACAACACACTCAAGAGTCCTGAGACAAGAACAGCACTTCTCTGCAGGCTGCTTGCCTGGCAATGTAGCACAAACATAGTCTACACTGAGAGATAAAAAGTCAGTTAAAAGTTGGTTTTGAATCAAAATAGTTCCTCTGGAATAAAGGGGTGTGAGAAAACCTTTGGAATACATGTGGCAATAAGAGACTCCATAAACCATAACTAAAGGTTACCACCCCCTTTGAAAAAAAAAGGGTTGATTTTTTTTTTAAAGGGGGTGGTAACCTTTAGCAACCCCGAATTAATGCAAACACTGGTTTACATTAATTGTAATCTGTAGCTGGTTGTGTCCAACCTAAATTCACTTTGGGTTTCTTTTTAAATGCCAGCAGGAACTGTGCTGCTCACAGAACCTCAGCATATTGATCACTGAACGCACATATTGATTTGTCACACAGTGCCCAGCAGTAGCCAAGAAAACATATCTAAACATAAAGAAAAGGGGAAAAGCCTAAGGGACATGAAATTTAAAGTGGAAGGACAGAAAGACAGAAAAATCCTCAAATACCATGATTACAATGAAGAATAATATTTTTCTGTGTTGGTTTTTTATAACCCCTTTGTTAAAGGGCAGAGCATGAAGCTTCCTGACAATGGCATTTCCAAGATATTTTAATTCCTCTGAATCTGCTCCAGTGCAAGCAGCATTTCAAGCCAACATGAGAACTTAATGATCTTTCATTGCCAGTTCTGCTCAAATACATCAAGGCTGAGCTGAGCCAAGCTCAAGGCAACACACAACATGGTGAAATATCCAGGTCTCAGCTGAAGAGCCAGATCAGAGAATCACAGAATGGTTTGGGTTGGAAGGGACCTTAAAGACTACCCAGTTCCAACCCCCTGCCATGGGCAGGGACACCTGCTCAAACCCCCATCTAACCTGGCTTTGAACAATTCCAGAGATGAGGCATCCACAGCTTCTCTGGGCAGTGTCTCATCAACCTTGAGAGTACAGAATCAGTGCTTATCTACTGGTTTAAAACTGTGCCCAACACTATATTGAGGAGAAGGAAGAAAAGCAAACTTCATTGAAGTTTATTTGTTTCAAGAGTTTAATCTAATAACTCTACTCATAATGGTAGAGAGAATGAAAACCCGTTTTAGTCATCACTCCAGGGCAATCACCCCATTTCCAGCTACATATCTGAACCCAAACAGGATGAAACTCAAGTGTCTGCTTGCAGGAAAAGTGCAAATTCTACCAAGGTCTGAAGTGTCACAACAGGTCAGTTGGTTTATAACTGGCTCTACGTGGCATGAGCTGTAACATGCTACATCTGAAGCAAAATGAAGCTCCAAGGTGTAAAATGGTTTCCTATCTTTGGAAGTAATTTATTATTAGATTCCATTCTGACCCTTATGGCTGAAAGCCCCACTGACTGCTTCACAGAAACACAGGGAAAATACATGTGCACGGAAAGGAAATGGCTTTTCAAAAACAAGATATGAGCCACAGGGCTGAATGATTGCTATGGGTGATGAGCTCCAAAAAAATGCTGTATCAGCACCCTGAAAGGTGTAGTAAAAAAATCACAGTAATATTTGTTTCTCAGAGGCAGAGCTCCAGGGAAGCTGTTTCTCTGCCCAAAGGAAAAAAAATATTTGAAAAGTCCTAATTCTTTTCTGAACCCATGACCCATTTTTAACCAAGGAGCAGGAGCTAAAGGGGCCTTTGTAACTAGGAAAATGACACCATCAACTCCACTGACGTAATTAAAACTAGTGCAATTCACTTGGATTATTAATCATCATATTATCTATTAGTTTTGATATTCCCTTCTTGATATAAATTCCTCAGTGCTAGAAAGTGGTGTAACTATTTCATTACTGAAAAATCTCACATCTGGAACTGAGATTGTTGCACCAGAAAAAAACCTAAATACTCTAAGACCTATGGGTAAGAGTGTCAAAAACACCTCAGGGAATTAGGAAGATTTCCATATGGTTTAGATTCTTCACAGATTAGAGGTGATTTTGAAAATTTTATTCCAACCCTGGAGGAGAATCAGTGTAATTTAAGCTCTGTAATGTAGGCTAATTCCCATATTACTTTTAGAAAGGGAAATTTAGTTGCTATGTATTATGCCCTGCTGAATATTTCACTCTGTGCAAACAAGTCACGCTGGCAAACAGAAGCTCCACAAGTACACGCTCTGACCAACTCATGAGTCTGAGTGCCAAAAAGCACCAAACCTCCAGCAGAGCCCCAAGCAATTCTGCAAGTGAAGACTTCAGCACTTAAAACATCACCTGCCACGCGATATTCTTCTCTGTCAAGGAAAATTAACTTTGAGCACTTATTCCAACACCCGTTTTTGTAGACACTGTCTCCCCCAGGTAAGCATGTTGACCTTCAGTGCTGCACATGGAGCTCCACAGCCCATTCTCCATTTCACTGGAGCTGGGGGGGGGCTCAGGCTGGAGAAAAGGAGGTCAGAGGGACCTTCTCACTCTCTACAACTCCCTGACAGGAGCTCGTAGCGAGGTGGGCATTGGCCTCTTCTCCAAAGTAACAAGGGAAAGGACAAGCAGAAATGGCCTCAAGTTGCACCAAGGAAGGTTTACATTGGATATTAGGGAAAATTTCTTCATGAAAAGGGTTGTGAAGCCCTGGAACAGGTTGCCCAGGGGAAGTGGTGGAGTCACCTTCCCTGCAGGGATTTAAAAGACGTGCAGATGTGGCACTTTGGGACAAGGTTTAGTGGTGGCCTTGGCAGCCTTGGGTTAATGGTTGAACTTGATGATCTTAGATGTCTTTTATAACCGAAATTATTCTATGATTCTACAATTCTATCACTGTGGTAAAGCCCCACAAACACCTCTTCCTGGGCAAGTGAGTCTAGTGATTTCACAGGCATTGTGTCACCTAATCCCATTCACAAGTTTGCTGAGCTTCATCTTAAAACCAGTTAATCTTTTTGTCCCCACCATCACCCTGTTCCAGGCTCTCACTGCTCTGGTGTCACAGCAACCTTTTCTAATTTCCAGCCTACATTCATAGTCAATTAAGTCCCATTTGCTTTTGTGCCAATATGGTTCTTCAGCTTAAATTGCTTTCACCCTCCAAAATGTTTACTTGCCTGAGGTATTTGTAGCCAGCAATCATAACCCCTCTTCACATGCCAGACTAAACACACAAAGTTGCTCTCCTCTCCTAACACAGACTCCACTGTGTTCTCCCTAACAGTGCTCCCAGCCCTGCTCTGCACCTGCTCTTCCCAGTTCACACAATCACAGAGTGGGTCAGGTTGGAGGAGACCTCAGTGGGTCATCTGGTCCAACCTCCCTGCTCAAGCAGAGTCATCCCAGAGCACACGGCACAGTATTGTGTCCAGACAGTTCTCGAATATCTCCAGTGAGGGAGACTCCACATCCTCTGTGAGCAATCTGTTCCAGTGCTCCGTCACTGCACAGGAAGTAAGTTCTTCCTCATGTTCAAGTGGAATTTCCTGGGCATCAGTTTGTGCCCGTTGCCTCCTGTCCTACTGCTGGGCACCACTGAGCAGAGCCTGGATCCATCCTCTGACACCTCCCTTTGGATACTGACAGACATTGATGAGGTCCCCTCTCAGCTCTCTCTTCTCAAGGTTGAACAGGATCAACTCTTTCAGCCTAATTCATCCTTCCTGAACACAAGTTGCCTTAAAGAACTGAACACACTATCTCAGGAGAAGTATCCACAGGTTCTCATAGGACACTTCTCCTATCTCTGCTAAAATCTGCAATGCATCCCATTGTCAAACTTGTATCACGTTGGCAACTCTGTCATTCTATGACCAACTAATGATCCCTCGCCCACTAAACACCTACTGTAGTGACACATAAATCAGCTCTTTGCTTCTGGCTGAAGCTTTTATCAGTACACTTCAAATGCAAAGTCTTAACTGCAATTTTTCATTTACTGAATTAAATATAATTTTTCCCTTCCATTCAAGGGGATCCAGTTCTTTCCAGACAATCAGCAGATCCTCATTTGCACCGACACAGTCCTGTAACCTTACTGCCAACAAAAAGTATCAGCGTTCTACCTTCTCCTGTGACAAAATTTTAAATGAAATTATTAAATCAAACCAGTTGTGTCCTGTATGAATAACTCCTTCCAAAAGAATGGTGATCTTCTCTGTGCCTTCATTTCCATGGTCCTTCTTTCCTTCTTTTCCTGTTTGCTCAATATCCTTCACAACATTTAATTCACTTTGACTTCATCTCCACAATCTTCTGTGTTGGACACATTAAATTCTTTGCTAACAGTCCTTCCCTCATAGAGATACGATGCTTATTCCCAAAATTCCTTTAGAAGGAGTTATTCATACAATTCACTCTGTAGTCATTTTGCTACAAGTGCCCCATTCCAACAGGCAGAAAACACCACTTTTGAATCCATTAGGTCTTCAGTCGAGCTGACATTTCGAGCTATCTCCTTTGGTTTACTCTTGAAATTGAATTGCAGGTTTTATACTGTTTATTTTCCCATTACTTTAAGTGAAACAGAGTTCTGCCCTTGGCCTCCACCCTCTGTATCTGTTACACCAGAGTATTTCTCCCAACAACCACAAGCACCTTTCTGCTGATGACTCCTAAATCTCTCTCCCATTCTTTCTCACCATTCTGGACTTACATCTCTGGATGGTTCATTGCCAGTCTGACAAAACAAAACTGAGCTGGTAGCGTGGCGTCTTAGTATCTTTCATCTCTTTTTTTTTTTTTCTTATCATCAATAACAAACATCTTCAATGTGAAAACCACCTGGCATCATCCCCTTCTGCTGAGCTCTCAGCAGCAAAACCAGAAGCTGGTAAAACATGTTTATGTCAATGTGCTCTTTGCAAACTTTCTTTTATGTGTTCCCTGCAAACTGCTCTTTATTGTCATTTGTTTTGGGAACTGTTATGGGATGCACTATCTAGAAGCTCGCCCATAAACCCACATCTACTCTCTCTGAAGGGAACTGGGGTAGTATATGAATTTTCCTAATTACCAGGAAATTATGCTAGTGTGGGTTTAGAAAGTCTCTAAAGCTGGAATTTTCAGCTTGTTACTAAGACATGTTTTTGAAAGAAGCAAGTAAGATGGTCAGTCCTGAACTTGAAACTCTGTACAGTTAAAGATCAATTGCTCACAGGACAACTTCACTAAATTCAGGTAGGACCATCTGTTCTTTTGTGGCTACTTCTTTATGGTCTTCTTGTTCATGTGCAGCTCCCAGGAACTATAACACAAATCCTTGGGTCTATAGAGTTTCCTCACTTTTGCTGAAAAACTTCAATAAAAGAGTGAATAAAACGAAGCACCTCTGTGAAAGAGAAGAACAAATCAGCACCTTTGTCTTGCAGTCCTCTTCTATGGAAAGTCTATTTTTTAAACAAATACCCATCTGCCTTTCTAATCTTTCACACATATTTGATCAGTTTTTGTTGTGCTTCAGAAGGGCAGTTGCCCATGGCCATTTACACAAGCAATTCCCTCATGTGTCTAAACCTGCCTGAAGTAATTTTTTTTTTTTAATTGCGGTATACAGTATACAATTTTTTTTTTTTACTCTTGAGCAATAAGCAGCAAAATCAAAGAATCTCACAGTAAGTTGTTTTGTTTTCTAATGACTCAAGCCTTTTTATGGATTCACTTTTGGAGTCATCACCCAATGTGGCCAGCAGCAAAATGAAAATAATTTGCCACAGCCTACTACCTACCATAAACAGGATGAATAATTAGTTGGGATGGCTTCAGTAATTAAAAAAAAAAGGAGGGGGGGAAGAAAAAAGCTAAGGACTACATCTGAAGCTGTAAATTTAATTCACACTCAAGGAAGAAAAAGCTCTGCTAAATCACCTCTAGAAATATAAACAAAAATGATCATTTACTTGGTTTGGTAAAAGGGATATGGTATTCTTCACCTTTTTTTCATGTAAAAGCAGCAAGAGAGAGGCTGGGGAACCTCCACCAAGTGAAAGAGCCTTTTGGATGGATACAGGACCACACATGTGGATTTTACTGCAGGATTTGAACCAATATGTTACACTAAAAAAGAACAATTGGGAAAGCGATATGAATCATACCCGAGACAATATCTTCATTAAAATACATTCAGCATTTAAAAAGGCATCGAAAATCAGTCCTCCAGCTCCTACAATTTAAAAGACTACAAAACAGAAAAACGCTGGTATGTCTGTAAATACACACACAAAGATTGATGAAAGCTGTAAAGATCACTGGAATTCCTTCAGCACACCTTGGAGAGGAGCAAGATCATTTTTCATTACTCTGCCTCCTCACTTAGGTGGTCTGTCGATCATATCAAAAATGATTTCACCATTACACGCTCCTTTACAACGAAACCTGGATTGACACCCAGAGCATTAGCTCTGTCAACACACGGTTAACACGGTCCTTCTCTGCTGAAATAACTGGGAAGCCCATTAGCGCAGCAATAAACACAGACTTCCACTGCCCGGACCCCATTGTTTAATTCTCCCAAACAGTGGTTTACCCTTCTTCATTTTTCTCCCCGAAGTATCACTTTTTCCCCGCCCCCCCCCCCCCCCTCCTTAATTCCACAGTAAGTTCTCCTCCAGAGCTCTCCGTTGAATAAGCAGGGTAACACACACCGCCCACAGCTGTGTCCCACAATGGCCCCATGCTGTGCTTGCATTACGTCTTTCCAAGGATTTGGTCACGGTGCCTTAACTGCTCCAAACACTGCCTTTATTCATGGAAACGTGCGGAGGGAGGGGCTTCCAGCAGGATTCCTTTACCTGTTTCCCCACCACAAAACAGTGAAATAAATGGAATGGGTCACGAGCTACTTGGCTGGTAATGCAAACCTAGGGCTTGACAAGTCAATAAAAAGCCAATCCTTCCCTCCCCAGCCACACGCAGGGAGCCAAGGCTGGAGGCAAACAGTTTGGATGTGCCAGTACAGGGAGCCTAATGAACCCCATTATTCAGCTGTTGTGGGCAAACACTATGAAGACAGGAATCTAAATTGTCAGAGTAGCACTTAATAGCACCCAAAGTTCAGAAGTTTCTTCACACCCTCCGATTTACCTGTAGGAGAACAACCCTATTAAAAATTAAACCTCCTGAATATCCACCAAAGATGATATGGTAAAAATCAGATGCGTTCTTGGAAACTACACATGGCAGAATTCTAGTTTAATTAAAACTAGCAGCGAAGTCGTGGAAATCCAGCTTTTCTCCACAACTCACACAGAGCTTGAGCTGTTTTTAAAAAAGCACATATTCACATTACAGCAGCAACTACAGATCCCCAGTGAGCTTTGGGGAACAACAAAAAGGTCCCTCCCTAATTTATTGTCTTCAACCAGATCAATAAAAAAGTATAGTGATGTATTTGTTAATACCTTCTTCTTTTTTCCACCCTTGGTGCCATGACCTTTCTGAAGGCTGATTGTGTTATATGTGTGTGTAGTTTTCCCACAAAAATTCAATCTCTGAAGAGTTTGCAACTCAACTCTTTGGTAGATTAAGCTTGTTGCAAACAGAAGATCCACCATTAAGGTATCTGTTTTTTGGAGACCATTACCCTGTGATACAACTTGGTGGCTCTGCATACTGCAGGTTAGATAATAAAATTTTACAGGATTTCAAAAAATATGAAGAACTGTTTTACTGCAATTCTGTTGCCCAACTGTGCTACGCCTAAAATAACAAATTCTTGAGCAAATAGCACTGAAAGAGGGCAGGGTGAGGTTGGATATGGGGAAGAAATTCTTCCCTGTGAAGGTGGTGAGATGCTGGCACAGGTTGCCCAGAGAAGCTGTGGCTGCCCCATCCCTGGAAGTGTCTGAGGCCAAGCTGGATGGGGCTTGGAGCAACCTGGGCTAGTGGAAGGTGTCCCTGCCCATGGCAGGGGGTGGAACAAGAAGGTCTTTATGAACCCTTTGAACTCAAGCTATTATGTGATTGTGTCATTCCAAACCCAAACCATGTCCATCTGTGCATTACAGCTTCAATGAGGAGATGTTCTCCAGCTGCATTTCCTTTCAGGCTTCCATTTTTTCAGACACAGGCTATCTTGACAACTTATAAAAATGATGTGCTATGAGCACCTTATTGTTTAGATCTTTGGTTTAGATGGAAAATCAAGAAACTTGGTGCAATAAACCAGGTCCCCCTGTCCTCTTAGCCCCAAACATATGCTTCTGGGTCCCTGACATCACACAGAGAGGTCACCTCTATGGTCACAGAATAATTTCTCTACCTTGCCCCTTGGTTTTGAGATTCCCTACAGAGGATGTCAGCTGGCTGTGCGGGTGGCTTTTGTCATGGGAGTATCACATGAAAATAAGTTGGCCTTGGACTGATAATATCCTACCCAAGCAATACAAAGCTTTAGTGGAATCAATTAAATATCTGGATAACAAAATTTTTTCTATCCATTAATCCTTCTAGGATTTTATTTCACAATCCACAGGTTATTTAATATACATTTTTATAGGCACATACCCATAGATATCTGAGTATGTGTGCGATTTGTTTTTGGAGAAAGTCAGTGTGTGATTTACTTTTGGAGAAAGTCACATATCTGCTCATTTAAAAATATAGGAGACAAGGGGCAACTTCATTAGAGCAGCAGGTCAGGTTTACAAGTTAAATACTGTTAAAGTACCTGTCTTTCCTCCTCTCCTGTCTAGTTTCCAGGTTTTCTGCTGATGGCAAAGCTATGATATGAGTCTGGAGCAAAAGTCTGGAATTTTAAGGTAAATCTGGAGACCTGATTTCACAACCCCCCCCATATTTCCTGCTTTTAAGGCACAGAAACACTGAAACAGTCCCCAGTGAGTAGCACTCTGCTTTGTGGTCTCTCATTAGTGTCAGCAGCCATGTTGTTTTTTTTTTTTTTAAATGTATTTAAATGTAGAATAAATTTATCTAAAGTACCAAAAATTACAGCCTGAACTTTGGCTGACTTTGGTCAGCTGTAGTAGTAGCTGGAATGTCAACACCTCATCAATAGATATGATTTAAAAAAACTTATGTGTATGAAAAATTATAGTGCTTAGGAAAAATAACTGGACAAGAAGAAACCATGATGCGGTTGAATAAAAGTATTAAATTCTACTCATCATTTGCAGTTCATTTAAAATTTAAAAGTCTATACTAGCTGTGTTTTTTGTTTGTTTTGTTTTGAAAAAGAGATAGCATCTCTAGTTCCTTCCTATACTAACTCAGTTAGCAATCTACCTTGATAACACTGGAATGGCAAAAAAAAACCCAGTGAAAAACCCTTCCAACATATCATTCAAATCATATCTAAAAAGGTGGTCATAAATATTTTAGAACCCTAGCAAACCAATAAGAGCAAGGCCCATTAAGGATAAGATCTTTTACAACAAATTAAATAAAACAATTTATTGAAGCCTGGACTTGAGATAAACTAGATTTACTAGCTGACCTTTTATTCATTTAAAGAACAAAATTAGCTCTAATTGCATTAGAATGGAATCCAGTAAATTTCTTCTAATGTGGCATCCATGCAAGTATTGCTGTAATTGTTTACAACTAAGATGGAAATGCTTTGATAATAATCTACTTTCTTCTTGTTTTACTGTGCAGTTAAAACACTTGCAAAAAAACTCTTAAGCAGAACAGTTTTTCCAATATTGGTTTATCCATCCTCCAGCAATAGTACATTTTCATGTCTATTAACCCAACATTATTAGTAGCTGTTTCTTTTAACTGATGTGTGTTATAAGAACATTTGCACTCCAGACAAGCTCGAATGCAGGTATCACTTAAAATCTAGGAGAAATATGTATTTTAGTATTTCATGTTCAGAAACAAGAAAGGAAGACACTTCTCTGCCACTGCCATCACTGCTTTGTATATTGGTCTAAGCAGAGCAGCCAAGAAGTGAAATTACAGAATCACAGAGTGGTTTGGGTTGGAAGAGACCTTAAAGCCCACCCAGTTCCAACCCCCTGCCATGGGCAGGGACACCTTCCCCTAGACCAGGTTGCTCCAAGCCCTGTCCAACCTGGCCTTGAACAATTCCAGGGATGAGGTATCCATAATTCCTCTGGGCAACCTGTGCCAGTTTCTCAACACCCTCACAGTAAAGAATTTCTTCCCACGATTTAATCTATCCATGCTCTCTGTCAGTTAGAAGACACGCCCCCTCGTCCTGTCACTCCAGGCCCTTGTCCAAAGTCCCTCTCCAGCTCTCTTGGAGCCCCTTTAGGCACTGGAAGGTGTTCTAAGGTATCTCTGGAGTCTTTTCTTCTCCAGGTTGAGCAGCCCCAACAGCTCACTACACTGCAAAGGCATTTTCCTCACCACTGCTGTGTTATTTAGTCAACCTGTGTTGCTGTTGTGTTTGTGGTGTGACATGAATTTCCACTCCATGCACCATCAATATGACACTTTTTCTTCAGACACCTGAAAACTTCTGTGGCCTCATCAAGATCTGTAAGTACTTCCATTGAAGACAATGTTTTATATGTAGTCCCTCCAAACCAACCAACTTCCAGTTGAACACATAATTAAGTACTTCCAAAAGCCTCCAAATGGCTCTTTAACAGAGAAAACTGAAATAACTGAAATCGCTAATTTCTCCATCTAGTTTCTACTCATCAAATTCTATGAATCCTCAAAAACTTTCCTTATAGCTTTTCATGGTGATTCAGGGTATCCTCAAACAATTCCATGCCAGTAAACTCCAGAGACAGGCTAATGGAAACACAATATTTCTACACGATAATTACCAGATATTCCACACTGCATTACCAACATAGATGAAACATAAGTTTAACTTTCTCTTACCATAACACATCAAAAAGCTTTTCTTTCTGCCTGAGTTACTTAAGAGAATGATGATCCTATGGTCTTTTCCATGAATAACTTTAGAGATTGCAGTGACTTCTGGTATTCAGAGGTCCAAGCTGCACACACAGCTATGTAAATGCTTTGCCTCAGAGCCACACCATCCTTTTCATAATGATCACAACATGTGACAATTAAAATATGCTCTGAGTTCAGGTTGAATAGTAATTGTTGAGGATGAAAGCCCAAGTATTTCTTAAAGCAGGACAGCTCCATGGTGAGCCCTGTCGTGATAGATGCTGTATTGACATACAACACAAACCACTTCCTAGAGCCATGTGAACAAACTGTTTTTACTTGTGTAACAGCAAATTTCTTCCTGGATTTTGCCTTGGAAAACTACAAAAAATCCTAAAAGATCTGGAAGTCCTAGTTTGACACTAGCCAGAAGGTGCAACTGGCTGACACAGCCACTAGAATCATGGAATCATAAAATGGTTTGGGTTGGAGGGGACATCTAGTTCCAACCCACATCAGAACAACTTGTGTGTACCAGCATGGTGGGCAATGAGGAGATATTGAAGGCAGAAAAGGGAAAACAGTAAGCAAGTAGAGATGGAATACTAATTACTCAAAACTTGTTTGGTGTTATGCAGACTAAAGCAACCTCAAGGACGAGTGTCATGTGGAGAAGATGAAGTTTCCCTTCTATGCTGAGAGCTGCAGCACAACCACTTTCTGCATTTGCTACCAGGAATCTTGTGCCCCTGAAGATCCCAGGTTTGTGTTTAATTCTCCTCTAATTTGTCTAGAAACTTTGAGCTAAATCAGCTTTGTGTACCTCCCACACTGAAATCTGGGTTTAAACTTTAGGCTGTGACTTGCTAAGGATCACAACACCTGAGGTCCTCAGATAGGGACCAAGGTGCCACTAAAGATGCAAAAAAGGAATTTGGAATAGAAGGGAGTTTCCCAAAAGGCCATGAAATGAGGTATCAGCATCTCTGACCCACTACTGGCTGGCAGGCCTGATAATGATGTACCCACACGATTTATAGAAAACAGAATGTGTGTGGGTATGAGAGTCTGGGGTGAGATAAGATGGGAAGCAAAGTCAACTTTTTGGTGCTAAATATGGCTTCAGAACTTTAATTTAGAAGTTCTACATTGAAAATATGAGGTAATTTCCCCCATATAAATACTGTACGGTCCTTGCAAAAGCAGAATTTAAAAGTATCCATAGCTCCTCAAGGAGGAATACGGACTTGTGGACTTTTAAAGGCACAGTCTGTCCAGCAATGCACATTCAAATCATGTACAGCAGGACAGACAAGGGGTCTGAGAAAGCTAGAGCTTTGTACAGCAACCTGAGGCACAGAAATTTTAGATCATACTCAAATATTGTGAAAAGAAGAATGCAAAAATTGTTGAAGACAGGATAAAGTCCTGATATTTGGGGTGTGGGTGTCCCACAGAAACCAAGGAAAGACTAAAGTCTCTTAGCAGCTTCAAACCAGTAAAAGCCACAGTTACCTAATGGGGAAGAGTAGGACAGCAGAGAAAAAGAGAATAATCATAAAAATGCCATTTAACTTCATAAAGCGGAAAAATGAATGATTTGGAGATGTAGTTCATAATGGCTCTGTAAGAGAAACTTAGCAATCCTTAATATGAGGAATGGCAAGAACAGTTTGGTGCTCATGTTTACCATCAGACATGAAAGTGTGCTCTGCACCATTAAATCAACATGAAAAACCTGACTAAAAGAAACCCTTCACATACAACACAGGACCAGCCTAAAAAGCCCAGTGACGCATGGTTTCCCCAGCCTCTCCAGCCACTTGTTTATGCTGGATGATCTCAGGATAGGGATCATCCTATTTACACTCCTCCAGTACAAAGTAACTATTATTTGTACAACAGCACCCAATAATTAGGGAGCTAATGAATCAACACTTGAAATGCGTTAGGTACACTCATGAATAATCATCAACAGTTATAACAAAACAGACGCGGATAAAGGAATTCCAACTGTTATTCCTTAAAGCATAAAGCAACTGTTGGCTGAAGAGTGTTGTGAAACTTAGCTGTAGGTTACATGAGGGATAACCATCCATTACAGAAACCTCACTACATGTCACTGGAGGCATGGTACAAGTCTAGATGGAGTCTTGTAATCCATGGCCTAGAAAGACGCAGAGTGGGACACACACTGGGATGGATGGAAGGTGATGGGTCCCACTTGGAGAGTATATTTTGCCACTAATTTTTAAGCATTTCCCACCGAAAATAAGAGCTCCTACAAGCAACAGAGAATGAACTGTGGTAAGCACACACCTCACAGATGGATTTATTCGTACTTACATCTTGTCTTGGCCTGCTCCCACTCTTAATGTCAGCCGAGGAATAACCGGTGATGGAGCCGGAACAACTGGTTCCACCTTTATCTGCACAAGGGAACACAATCATCAATCAAAGACTGCAAGCAGACTCCCAAAATATATTAATTACAAGAAAGCACTGATGGAGTTAACCAAACAGAGTATATCAGCTTAATGAGACAAAACTATGACATACTGCTCTCTCACTCTTCGTGCTGTGGCATGGATGGTCTTAGTTTGTTGAAATCCCAGACATAGCAAATCACAAATATAAATTCAAAACTAAAAAATCAACTTGAAATTTAGCTGCATTTGCACCTGCTTATACACTTTGTTAACAAGTCTTCCTGATGTAGTACTTTGCTAGAGACACAAAACCCCCCAGTATGTTTCCAAACAATGACATGAAATGCTTTGTCCTTAGTACTCAAGCTTGACAGGTACCCACCAGTGTTTGCAATTTTTTTCTGAGATTTAAATTCCATTATTTCCCAGGTTCATCACATAAATGTCCCATGACCTTCTTGAATGAAAAGGAGACACGGAGGAAGCAAGCAAATAAACCCCAAGCACCAACAGTGAGTACTTTAAGAAAGTGTCTATCCACACAGGGATAACAACCACTGCCTTTTAATGCAATTAGGCCAAGTGTTTTAATGACTATTTTTCAAATGGCTTGGTTTCCAACCTCAGTATCTGTTGGAGTTTAGATCACTTGAATATGTCCTTGAACTCTTGGAACCAGTATGTGCCAAAATTACAAACACCCACTGAGCTACTGCTTTGCAAAACCTGTGTGGACACTGTAATGATTCTCCATACATAGGTTGCTCAACTTATATCTATACAAGACAAGTGTATATACACTATATATATATATATATATATTTATATATAATATATTTTATATATATATATATATATATCTCAAGAGACAGAGACTGATCTTGTTTTGAGCATGTGTGTCATCATATTTAACAAAATAACCACTTAGCTGAGCCTGGTCCAGGAACTTGGAGACAAAACTACCATGCAAACATTATGGAAACATGAGGAAATATCTGGTTTCATAAAGAAAGGAAGGGCAAAACAATCAATTCAAGGCACAGAAAGCAGTGCAGGAGACAGCAGGTCAGAGTGGGAGGGCTCAACTGGGACTTAGATTGAGGAAGGTAATGACAAAGTCCTGTGCCATGCACCTTGCCCAAAGAAATGGAGCTGCTCCCTAGGAGATGCCTACTCCAGAGAGAGAAGGGCTGCAGCATGAGTGGTATTCCTGCTTTGATCCAGTTAACCTTGCTCTCCAATAAAGTTCTCCATGGATATGGACTAGCCAACTTCACAGGCCCGTTTCTACTCCTTTGTTTATGTAGCACAATTTTTTTGTCACATTTTTTTGACATTTTTTGTCATTCACCTGGAGTGTCGCAAGACCTTTTTTACTCTGAAGCTTCTAATGCCTGCAACAATTTCACTGCCACCCTCCACAGGCGAGTCTCTTCTCTGCTTTCCCAGCATCTTTAACCTGTAGCATTGTCCACTCCAAAGAGACAGGGAACTGAACCCTGGGTACTGGAGGCTCAGGCACATGGCTTTGTGCAGACTATCTTACCTCTTTTCCCACAGGTTTCTTCTCCTTCTGTAGTGCCTCTTTGGAATACAGAACTTCCTAAGACAGGCACTGCTGCTTTAGCTTCCAGCACACAGCACAGAGAGACACCCACGCCATCTATAAAGGTCCTTGGCATTATTATTTATCTACTACCAAGATGTTCTAAACAATGGTGGTGTGAGCTCATGTGGCAGAAGAAAAGCACATAAACCACTTCTTTATGCTCAGATACCAACATCACAATCTGCTGGGAGTAGAAAACAGGGCTCCACCACAATCCTAAATCTTATCCTTTGATGCAAGAGGATAGGAAGCATCTTTTTACTACGTGGGTTTGTGTGTAGGGCTTGCATGACTGAAGCAGAGAGCAAATTAAGGAGCATCCACAGTTATATCCTGCCTAGCTTGGTCTTCCTCTACATCCATGTCAGGATTTTGACTCAGGAGCGAGGGAAGCTGACTTTGGGGCAGCTCTGGCAAGACCTGCTATGATGCAAGGATGGCTCCATTTCTCATGAAGCGGTTCCTCAACTACTTTAGTTTCCAGCTCAGCGCATTAAGGTTTGCTGAAACTGGGTCAGCAGCTGCTCAGTCACTCCTCCAGCACGCCCGGTAATCTCTGGAGTACAAGTGGGGTGTAACTGCTCCAACTGTTTGCTTTTAATTTGGTAGAGCATGAAAGGCAGTGCCCCAACTCACTGTCTCCTTTTCTGGCTCCGAGGGCAGCTCCCAATACTCCTGTGGAGCACAGAGCTGCAGGCAAGCCCTGTGCCAAAGCTGTTCTTCCTCGTGCCACCACCAAACACTCCCAGTATGACGCCTTCAACTTTTGCTTTCTGCCATTTTTGCAGAGTTCTGTTTGCTGTTCTGTGTCTTTCAGCAGCTCAGGGCAAAAAAACTTGATAGAAAGCTTCAACTCCCCAGCAGGATGGGATGCACACTTAGGTAATAACTATATCAAGACTCAAAAATGGGAACCTTACAGCTGAGTCACTCTTTTGTTTAAGTGTAGCAACATCAGAAACAGGAATGTGATATTTTCTACTGGCCATCACGAGCTGGAACTGCAGTGAGCCCACAGACTCATCTCCCAGGTTGTGCTTACGCCTCCGGAGCGGACGCGCCGTGGAAGATTAAACGTCCGAGCTGTAACTTGATCATTTGCTCTTGCAGCACAACTGCTGGCTAAATAAGTCATTGTGTGATCTAAAAGCTAAATTAAGGAAACATGTACTTTTAGGGGTTAAAACGAAAGAGCAGCATTCTGGAGTAATACTGGGAATTGGGGCCAGCAGAAGAGCATTTACAGTGGATTACTAAGCTTCCCAAATCACCAAAGAGGTAAAGTCCAGCAATATAAGACTCCTTTGTAGCTAACTAAAAATACATTGTCAGTGGATTTGTCCAGTTTTATGTATAAGCAATACTTCTTTCACCTGAACTAATACTAGTAGTCATATAAGCCCCTTATTGCCATGTGCTGCATTTTTTTTGCTAATCTTCAAGGATTTAGCTTCTTTGCCACATACCTCAGGGCACCAACTGATAAAGCTCTAACTCTCCATTTTTCCAGGACACCAGCAGTGCGGCCTTGCAAAAAATGAAAATCGCTCAAGAGATTTAAAGGGGAAATTTATTTTTAAAATCCTGACTTGCAGCAAAGAGGTGGATTTAAAAAAAGCTTATCTCTCAAGAATCAGTTTAAATTTTAATTCTATCTGGGGACTCTTTCATGCATTCTAGCTTTAAAGTTTATCTTTTGACAGGGACTTTTTGCCAGGGTAATGGGTAGCTTTGTCAATTTAATTTGTCCAAGTTTTTATTAGCGTTGAACTCCTTTTCCCTACATATATATATCTGTTCAGTCTATACCAAAGCTTTACCAGTTTGTATTTGTTTATGTATCTGCTATATCGCTCCAAAGCAAACTAGATACAGAGAATTGCAGAAGAAATGCCAAACCGAATGCATGGAAAACAAGCAACTCACTGCCTCTATTTCATATTCACCCATATTTAACTTAAAAAGAAATCTCTGGAGAAATTCTCAGTGAAATACTGACAAAACCTCTCAGTGATGAGAGACAGACAGACAAAAGGGGGAATCTGTGAAAGCGTTGTCGCAGTATAAAACCAGACATTAAATTATCATGCACAACTGGGCCACTACCCTGTCGATCACCCACTCATCCACAGCTCCCAAATATTCTCTAGATCACCCAGATTCTGCATGGAAAAAAACATTTGTCAACTTAAAATATATCAAGTTTTGAAATCAGCACTTTGTTGCAAGTCCAGCAGGAAACATAACAGCGGCAAAAAAGGAGAGTGGGAAATGTCCCAAATCTGAGCTTGTACAAACCAAGAATCACAACCAAAACAGGATGTAAAGAGCATCTTGGTAAAACCAGAACTTACACAGTGTTTCCTAATGCTCAGGATAGAGATTTAGGAAATCCTGCATCCAAGGTTATCACATATGAAGACAATCTCTTTCTTTTCTTCTTTCTTTTCAATATTAACAATTTAATACGTATTATAAGGTGAAGTGACAAAAAATTAGAGCAAATCCTGAATTAGGGGAGCTGCTTCTAATGGGATTTCAAATCTGATAACATGCAAATATGCTGGTTTCATTTCTTAAATATTAAATATATTCTCAAGATTAGGTGATATTGGAAAGAAGAAATTATCTTTGGCTGATGTAAATCAGTAAAGGGTTACAGGAGTGAAAGGATCTCAAACCCCTTGAAAATTAGCTCTTGCCTTCTCTCTCTCAAGCACAAGTCTCAAAACGAAAGGTGACATTTGAACATTTAGACCATAATTTGAAAACAGTTTTCTTACTTCAAACAAACTGGAGCAACAAGGGGGCAGACTGGCTAAGAGGAGACTCAGCAGCTCTTCTGAGCACCTGAGATAAGTGGGGAACTCATCTACTTGGAGGCAGTCTGCTCCTCATTTCTGTCCACCTGGGAATTGCCAGGCTTTGAAATAAGACTTTTAGGAACAAAATTTAAAGTTTATATGAAAGGTACAGGGTTGCTGGCCCTACTAGTGGAAGTCTACAAAACAAAATTTCTGCACCCCAGCACCGCATCCCTTTGCTGTGTGTGTGCTGGTGTTGAGCCTGAGCCCCAGCTTTTCCAGGTGAAAAGTGAGCTGAGGAAAACCAGAAGGACAATCTCACATTTCAAATTCACAGAATTGAAATTCTCCTGTGTTGTTTTCCAAAGAGGTGGGACAATCCCTGAAATTCTTGGCAGATATCTTCCTTGGAGTTGTTATTTTTAAAAGACACCAAACCTGTAATCCCACTTCTCCTCAAAGCTCTTGGACAAGGCTCAGCAGCAAACACAGGAATCCATGTGGATTTTCCAAGCAAGTGTGCCATCTGAACTCATCCAACCAGCTTACCTTTTCGTGTTTGTGCTTCTCCTTCTCTTTCTCTTTCTTTTCTCTTTCTTTCCTCTCCTTTTCCTTCTCCTTCTTTTCCTTTTCTTTGTCCTTCTCCCTTTCTTTCTTTTTCTTCTTCTCTTTTTTATCTTTCTTTTTCTCTTTTGGTTTCTCTTTGTCCTCAAACAGTTTCTCAGGAAGCATTGGAGACAAGGAAGGTAACATGCTGGGAAGCCTCATGGCAGATGGTGTGCTGAACAAGGGCACAGACATTTCTTTGGGAGGTAACACAAGAGGTGCTGATGGCATCTTTATCTTATCTTCCTTACCCTTATCTTTGAGTTTTTCTTTGTCTTTTTTATCCTTGTCTTTTTTGCCTTTCTCCTTCTCTTTCTTTTTATCTTTATGTTTCTCTCTCTCTTTTTTGGTATTGCCATCTTTCAACTTTACTTTTGTGTCAGCATCCTCAAAGTCCTTTAGTTTGAATTTATAGGGATCAGGATCATCCTCTTTGAGTAGTTCCTTCCACTGAAACTTTGCTTCCTTGTTTCCCTCCTTGTCTTTATCCTTCTCCTTGTTCTTTTCTTTCTCCTTATTTTTCTCCTTGTTCTTCTCTTTGTCTTTTTCTTTTTGTTTTTCTTTCTTCTTCATTTTTGTTTTCAGCTCCTTTTTCAATTTCTTTTTCACTTCTGTCGATGAAGCCAACTTGGTTTTCTCCTCATAGACTTTGAGAAGAGGTTCTGGAGTTGGTGGTGACGCAGAAGGAGAGGAGAAATAAGTGAAGTTGGTGGGTGGATTAGAAGGTGTCCCCATATTTGCCTTCCGAATGACCTCATCAATTGAGTCATCCATTGTCCATGAAATGTCTGAACTTGAAGTCCCACCTGAGGCAGGGATTGGAGTTGCTCCTGCCTTATTTGCATTATTGGCAGAAACAGAAGGTTTAGGAGTTGTAGTCTCTGAAATAGAAAGTCTTTTAGGACTGGTAAAAATTTCCCCTTCTGATTCGGAGCCAGAGGAAAACTCGAAGGGATCCGGTTCTCGTTCCGCACACGCACGAGCAATCACAGCATCGATGGAATCGTCAATGGTCTTGTCCATTACTGGTGCTTTCTTCACCTGGTTGTCAATATTTGGCTTGGGGGGAGGCTCAGGTGGTGCCTGTACTTGTTTTACTTGAATGTTTTCCTTTCCAATCTTGTCACTTAATGCAGCCAGAGGGGTTCTACTAGGTATTTCAGGCTTCACCGGCGGTTGTGGAACATGAGCAGGAACCTTTGGACTTTTAGGACTTTTTGGGCTCTTGGCGCGACCTGGTGACTTCTTTTCTTTGGATCCAGTTTTTGGTGAACGTATGGGGCTTCCAGCTACCACTGGCGAGGGTGTAGTTTTAGGTGATTTTGTCTTCTGTCCTGGAGAACTTGTTTTGGACTTTGTTTTGGGTATAAACGGCTTTGCCTCTAAAGTTTTCGGGGTTGGCACTTGGGATTTTGCAATGGGAGCCAACATTGGTGGTTCTGGTGAAGGAGGGGCTAAGTCTGTACTGTCCTGAGCATGAACTGGAGAGAGCATTGGTGGTACTT
Source organism: Chiroxiphia lanceolata (assembly GCF_009829145.1). NCBI lineage: Eukaryota > Metazoa > Chordata > Aves > Passeriformes > Pipridae > Chiroxiphia > Chiroxiphia lanceolata. The sequence continues at coordinate 4,501,295 of NC_045641.1, read as the reverse complement.
TTTGAGTATTTATTGAGCTGAGAGGCTCACGTGGTTCCAGAGTTACGTCCAAGGTGTCCCCTTTGGAAACAGATAGTTTTGGCCGTTTCACGGGTGGGAATTCCTCGGCATCAGGACTTTCTAACGGTCCCTTACTCAAGTAGTTCTCATCATTAATTGCCTCATCCTCTTCCATATCTCCTTCTTCCTCCAGTGGGACCTGCATGGCCTCTGCAGATGTACCTCCATCGGTAGGCACCTGTTCCTCTTCCTCTTCTGTAACAAAGAACATTTTAAAAAGTATTAGGATAATTAAAATGTGTTTTACAGAGACAAACAAGCACCAGAGCAAATGTTCACGTGCATCTCAGCCCATAAGAGATAACTGGCCACCTAAGAGCTTCTTACTAGTCAGCCTGGAAGGAACATGTGGCATCTCCTGTCTCACATCAGCCACCATTGGAACTGGCAGGTGCCCTCGTGGCAGTGCAACATCAAACCCACGAGCACAGGTAGAGCTCACCAATGGTGGCAAAGCTCATGGAGCAGGTCCAAAGTGCCACTTCTACTCAAAAACGCCATGATTACCTCCTCATTCCTTTTTAAATGAAGGGAGAGAGGCTGTAACATTTTTTGCTGTAACACAGTGGACTGCAAAGCATCAAAGTAAAATTAAACAGAATTGCCCGTCTTGACTATACATCTCACAATTTTGACTGCAGATTAACCACTAGGAAAATGTCTTCCTGGACCTGGTTTGTTTTTCCTGAAGCAGTACAGTATAAAGGGTTAAGCAGAGGACTAAAAGTCCCATTAAACCTCCCAGGTTCTGTTTCTGATACCATCTTAAGAGCTGCTGCATATGGACATTATCTGTTATGACTGTACGGGAATACCCCAGCATCCTGTGTGTGTGTGTGTTGGTTTGGATCAGGAACATGCCTTTGAAATGGATTTCCCCACCCCACCCCCTTACTGTTGTTTTGTTTGCATCATGGAGCAACCCTGGAGTGCGTGTGCTGGCTTCCTGCAGTAGTGAAACCAAGATGAAAGAGGAATACACCTAACGTGCTCCAGAGCAAGTGAGATTTCGGGCTCTGAGACAAAAAACCAGCTTGTGAAAACAAGATAAACCTGAAAGTGGCACAGTGTGGACATCAGGCACCAATTGGTCCAAGCCAGTGTGGACACCACTTGTGTGATTGCTCTGTTTTTTTTGTTTAATAGCAATTATTTTCTTTTCCCTACACACAACACCATCTTCAGGCCCACACATGACGTTATGGTGCAGAGAAAGGAGAAAATTCACTTGAGATCTCCCAGCAAATCCACAACAGGTTTAAGAAGAGAAATTCTGATCTCCCCAACCACAGCCAAGCACTTTATCCTCTTGGATACACTTCCTCACTTTCAAAATGGAATTACCCGAGCAGGAAAAAGGATTCTTAGTCCGGAATAAGAATGTCTACACAGGCATTAACCTGACACATTTATATTTGCAGTAATTACATCATTACACCTATGCTGGTTACCATTCCTGCACAGACAACCTCACTTCACTTTATCCCACATCTCTGTTTACCCAGCTGCAAAAACTCATGACATTTTGTCTAGCAGGGTTTCTGAGGAAAGATATCAAGTGCCCCAAGATTCTCACAAGAAATATGTAGTAAAAAACATTTATTAGGACAGTGGCTAAAGCCCAACTTCTTAATGAACAGGTGGTTTTAAAGAAGCAAACCCCGAGAAACTTGAAACGTTCCACTAACACTGTTTAAAGCTCTGTAAGGCAGCATCTTTCTGAAATATCTCTTTTCAAGGAGTTTATTTTCAGGTTTTCTGTGCTGGTGTTTCTCTACTGTAATGTGTCAATGCTCTGATTTAGAGGAGTTGAGTCAAGAGCCCTGGGCTGCAGCACAAATCTTGCCAGCATCACAAATTAAGTAAAATGAGCTAGCAAGTCTGGCTTTCGCCAGGGCCCAGAGGATTTACAGCAGCCATCCCAGAGAGAAGACTTTGCCTGAGGATAAAGCCTTAGCCTTCCGTGAAAAACAGAAATGTTAGGGAGTTAGGTTTTGCCTGGCTGGGCACTGACATTAAATTTTTTAAACTGCAAAGTTAGAGTATAACTGAGAAATCACTGTGGATTGAGACTGCACCTGCTAAGGGGGAAAAAAACCCCTGCTTCCCCATCATGGAAGTCATTTCAATCCCTGTTTAAGCTGCTGCAGAAATCAGCTGCCTTCACCTGCTCGGAAGCGTTTTGGGGATGAAGAATCAGCATTCATCAGATGTCACACAGCACTGGTTGCTACCCAGCAGTTTCCTCCCAACCCCATTCCACCCAGGTCACCATTGAGAGTTCGTTTTCATTTAAAAGAGAGATAAAATTTAAAACAAACACCATACTTTAAAATTGGGATTTAGAGAAATCTTCTGCCTCAGCCGCAAGATGAAACGTGTAGCCAGATTCAAATATTAGGGAAGATAGGGTTTGATCATGCAGACTTTAGAGATAGTAACATATACCATTTTAATACAAAAACCACAGGGATAAAAAGAGTCAATAAAGTGGAAGAGAAACTGCTGCATTAAAAAAATTACATTTACTAGAAAAATCAGAACATTTATTTGCTAAAGATTTCTGCCTGGTGTCTGTTTTAACAGCCTCTCTGTTACACCGTGTCTCACGGAAGGGCACTGAAATATTTCATATTTTTATAACTTCTTCCCATCCCAAGGTGCTTCTCATGTTTTACCTACTCAGGATTGCAGGATACCAGCAGCTGCTGGATCAAAGGCGAAAAAACAATTTCAGAGGAGGTTTGGAGAACAGGGACCGGAGTTTTGTACAATAAAAAAAGAGCGATGCTTATTTTTTTTCTAATAAGGCCAAGTAAAGTTTGCAGCGGGCCCACGAAGCTTCTGTGATCTTGTGTGGAGGTGCCAGGGAAGGGCAGGAAAGGTTAAAGTGCAGTTTGTAGAGGTGAGACTAGAAATCGGGGTGTCTTGGCTCCAGCTTTCATGCACATTCCTGCAAGCCACAAAGACAACTTAGTAAGGAAGCAGAAGCATTACCATCCCTTTTATATGGACTTGGATTCCCCAAAACATCTGGAAAAAATTGCCTGGGTCAGTCCTGAACAATCCAGGGACTAAGGAAGTTCATGAGCACTTAACTACTGACACACATTCACCACTTTTCAGACATGCTCAGATGACAATCTGGAATCCTATCGTGGTCAAATGAAATCCAAATTTCTCTTGGAGCGAGGCCATGGTCTGATCCTCAGCAAGGACTGGTTTTCTACCAGGCAGCAGCTTTCAAACCTGAGCCACCGCAGCTGCGGCCGTGGAAGAAAACAATGAAGCACTTTTTTTTCTTTTTTTTTGGGGGGGGGTTGGTAATTAGAGAAAGTGAAATTTTTATCTTGGGTTCAAGACCTACGGCTCTTTTTCCTCCCAAAGGATTCACACCAGAGCAGGAACCAAATATGGGAAAACATCAGGTTTGAAGTGTGATCTGCCTGACTTGGTGATGAGCCACTTTCTCACCTCTGTCCATCTCATTCCCTATCCGGCACCTCTGGGCGTGCCATCCTTTGTGCACGGGATTGCTTTTTAACTCTCTTCACTGCCATTTCTCCCTATCTCCGGCCACCTTATTAATGATCCAACCCCAGTTAGCATCTACAGGTCAAATGGATATCACCTCGGCCATCTGCCCTCATAACTCTCTGCTGTAATGAAAGGAGACTAGAGCTGTTTGGGAGGTTTCTCAAGATAACAGATACATTTTTTTTTCTGGTCGTTAGAGAAGTCAGTGCTGGATCAATATTAATGCTCACATTACTAAAGCCATGGAGAGCAATTGTTTATGATGTCAGCCTGCCCCTTGTGCAGAGCCTGGGATCAAACCATGCACGGGACAGAGGAGGGATGATTTCAGCACTGGATTTGTCTGTCACCGAAATGAAAGAAGCTGAGAGCTGTTAGCATGCTGTTTGTGAGAAATCAAGACAGCTTTTCTTACTTGAGAATACTAGGATAAGACAGAGAAGTGGTGGAATCACCATCCCTGGAAGTGTTCAAAAACCATGTAGATGTGGCACTTGGTTTATTGGTGGCCTTGGCAGTGCTGGGTTGATGGCTGTACTCTATGAACTTAGAGGGCTTTTCCAACCTAAATGGGTAACAACATCATTTGTGTCTATGTGAGAAGGCAAGTTCACTTCCATGAAAGGATGATTTTGAAGTTAAGGGAGGAAGGAAGTCATTCCTCTCTTGACATGGGTCTGCAGCATGATTTTGGGCAGGTTACACTATGTCCTGCTGCCTTCCCATCTGACAAACGATGATAATTCCATCTCACAGAGGTGCTGTAAAAGCTGAACTTGATAAATATGTAGCTCCTTGGGATTTCTGAACAGAAAGCAGTAGAATCCCAAATGCAAACCGTGGGGATCTGTTACCACTTCAAATGCTGGAAAATTTCTTAACCTGAACAGTTCAGTCAAGAAACTGAAACTTCTGCACCTTTTTTAAGTAAAAAACATTAAAGAAGCTCAAACTCCATTTCTTGGTACATCATGTTCCAGTAGCACAGCAGGGATCCCAAAACCAAAGGCTTATTGAATTTATACCTGCTTAATTTGGCCACAGCTCAGTTTCAGGACAGCAATACTCAACACTTCAGTAATGAACGTCCAAATTCTCAATGATCAAGGGACTATTAGTCCCTAAAACTGATACAAGGGTACAAAGGAGCAGAAATTCTGCCTTTATTGCAGGAAAAAAAGTGCAATCACCCTTACCACACAGTCATGCTCTCCTGGCTGCCTTGAGAGAGGAGGCAGCACATATTGCTCTTACAACAACAGGTCAGATGATAGTGAAGGCAGGAAAAACAGATGCAAAACTCATCTGATTGGAGAGAGAGGCACCTATGTGTGGGCATTTTTCAAACAAGAAAACCTATTATATATAAATACATCTATAAAGTTAGAATTGTCATCATCTTGGTCATTACCAGATTTTTTACTTGGTAGCTTCAGAGACAGCACCATGAGCACTTAGAGCCGGTTGGTGTCCTAGAGAACACGGCACAGACTGGGAAAGACAAGATCTCTGCTCAGATCCTGGCCCTACCAAAAACCTACCCTGTCAGCTGGCTGGTATTTAATTTAAGCAAAGTTCCAGTCTCTCTTCCGAAAAATGGATTAATATTTTGTTACGTCACAGGGTGGTGACAGGATAAAACCATCCGGGTAAGACATGCAGATTTAAGAATAAACCAATATTTCTTTGGTACAAGGTGAAGCAGAGTCAGACAGGCTGGCCTAAAGCTGGACACCACTTGCTGCAGAAAGAATAACTTGAATTTAGTAACAGCAGCTCTTACCTCCAATGCTACAGTTAACATATTAAATGCACAAAGCTCTGGGAGGTAACAGTTCGTGTGGAAGCCAACTCTTGTTATTATAATAATGAAAGATTTTGGCATTTGGTATCTGATATTAACTGTAGTATGGCAGATAAAAAGTATCAGCTATCAGAGCAAACCCACTGAGGATACAATTCACGAAGAGCAGATGTTTCCACGCAACTCATACATGGCTATTTTCAACAATTAAATTTATTCCATAACCCTTTTCTTTTTAGACTTGAACATTTTGTGTTCTAACAGAATGCAAAGTGGCCAAACAAGGTGTGCCAACAGATCTCGGAATTCTTTCACACATAGTTCTGTTCATATCAGTCTCGCTGCTCTTTTGCACTGCATGGTACCAAGTCCCCAAGTATGGAATTGGGAGAGTCAGGGTTTTTAAGGAAAATTAGGACTCAGGAAAGGAAGTAATGTGGAAAGGCCTGCACTGAAGTCTTCAACTCATCTTTCTTTCCAAGCATACACTCCTTAGGAGCGCACGGATATCAAGCTGGGGGTTTTATACACAGCCAGCTCAGCCTCTCAAATGCAAGGAAGGAAGAGATTGCTCCCACCCAACATATGAAACTTTTTAGTAAAAAAAAAAAACAAGGAAAAAAACTTCCTGCAGACTTCCAGAATAATTTTCCTATGGTCTAGTTAAAGCATGGGATGAAGCCAAAGATAATTTTTTGGAAATTTTAAGTCATTAAGTCAAGAGCTTACATCCCTATCATATCCTGATAAGCAAAGGCTTTTGATTTCTGTTTAAAATAGAGGTTTTTTTCTTAGGCCATGATATGTTTTATCTCTTTAACTTGTAATAACAATGGGCTTTTCCCAAAACAAACAGAAAGTGTGCTTGTAGTCCATAAAGGAAATTAATGGAAGAGGGACAAAATTCAATCCTGATATCCTACAGGCCAATATCCTGATAGTCTAATGCAATATGAAGACACTAAGATACCTGCAATACACTTGCAGCTTAAAATACTGGATTTTATATAGATACTTGTGTATATATGTACATTTATAATTGTAATTTCTCTGCCCTATGAAAACAAGTGATCGCTGATGTGACCTGTTTACCAAACAGGTGATAAACCAACAGATTTCTCTTTTACTGTATAAGATCAACTAAGCTATCACCAAACCCTGGCATTTTCCAGTTGGTATTTTCTATGGGAAGAGAGCTGGTAAGAGACCACCATAAAGGAGCTCATCTTCCATGTGTCTCAAATATTTCCACTGACACTGCCAGTGAGCATGAGAACAGGGTATTGATAGTTTGCCAGAAACAAACCACAACTCCTAAAGCTGCAGTTCTACATCACCTTGTTCCTTTAAAAAGAAACAGTCCAATTCTTTCATTTGTCATGGTTCAAGCACTTGTGCAGGAGAATGGGGAACTAAACAAGGCTAAAATAAGAAAGATTATCTACTGGTCTGAGCTCAAATCACTAATCTGGTCTGTCATGATACTACTCAAACATTTGGGCTAGAACAAGTCAGAGGAAAGTCCTGTAGCTCCTTTCTTATACCATCATCTTGCCCCCTCTCCATAGTGCAGTGACTTAAGGGACTGACTCAGGTGGAAATATATCCAGGGGTGGAAAAAAACCCCCAAAGTATTTTACTGTACAGTTGGCAAAGTAAAAATCCCACCTCAGGATCACACAAATCTAAGGGTGTTGGAAAGAAAAGAAGTGCTGAGCATCACTCTGGGCATCAGATCTTGGCTAAGGGTATAATGTGAAACTTGGGTTTCCAGTGCTGCTTTAGGATACTGGATACAATGAGAATAACACTTCTAAGCAGTTAACTTGTCGCTGTCCTATTCTAGTATTTTTTAAAAAATGCAATTTTATGAAGCCAAATTACATAGGATTCTTAGAATGGCACAGCCAGATCCCTGCTGGGGACAGAAAAACAGTGTTGGCAGATGGTTATCTGCTACACTCACCATCTCTCTCTGACCTGAAAAAATTAATCCTGAATCTGTGCTGCTACAGCAAGCAAAAAGGTGTTTCTGTCTGAGTACAATGAGGGAGAATTTATATTTGCTTTGACTTTTTAAGTGGCTCAACAGTTTTTGTAGATCACACACACATGAATGCACAGCAGTGCTGGGCTGATGATGCAGCTCTGGAAGGAGAGGAGAAACAACTCCAGAAGCATCTGTAGGAAGTGATGGAGTGAGAGGATGTGTGAGAACCAACCAGCTCCCTGTCAGCCTTGCCTCAGTCACTTTGGTGTTGCTCTGAACTATCCGTGACTGAGTCTCTCCCCTGAAATCTGCGGAGCAGAGTGTGATGTGAAAACCACCACTGTTAGATCAAAACATGGAGCCAGGGACAGAAAACCTCTGGAATAAAATTTGGATTAATCTCCATGCTTTTTATTTCACTTTTTGCTCCCTCTGGGGTGTACGATCCTTAAAAAGAACCGGGAACTCATCCCGAAGCACACGTGCAGGCACAGAGGTTTTCCCTTTAAAGGAGCATTTTGACTTCTAAAAAATAAAATTATTAGCAAAGACAAGGTAATTAGGCAATGACAATTCATAGAGTACAACCAATCAATAACAGAGTACATTAGCAAGACTGACAGAGGTGTGAAGCCCATACGTTATAAATGGCTCTATACTGACCTGTAAAAATGCAGCGTTTCCCTCACATTCGGCACAATAAAAAACTAAACTGCTATATAAGCAAGCCAACCTGAAATGACACCTAGTATTATAAATGGCCTAATCTATATGTTAATACTGTTGTATCACATAACTGCAGCAAGACTAAGATAACAATATGACTTTGGGGTTTCTATGGCTACATCCTGGGCTAACGTGCCTGAAAGGGCTTGCTGCTGACACCACACAAGCTTTCTGAGTGCTTCTCTTTGGTTATTTATGATATGATTTATGATAACGACAACATCTCCTATTTTCTCCCCTCGTCAGATACAATAAATTGCCATCGTTAATCACCGTTCTTGCTTCAGCTATGATTACAATAGTATAATAGGGCCTGGCTATGGTAATACTGTGTATTAAGGTGTTTTTTCCCCCCCTTTAAAGAAATATGCACAAGTAGATCTTTGTAGCCGATGTCAGTACCTGTAGTATTTTAATAATCTTCCCAGGAGTATTTCTGGATGAGAATTCCCGTTACAACTCAGATTCTGCACCGCTCCTCTTGCAAAGATCAAATTTACGATCTAAGGACTCAAAATCCACATCGCATTATCTGTATCTAATAATTCCCAAATATAATACGAAGGGTTTATATGCATTTTTTCTTGAGAAAAGGAAAGCAGACCGTCAGCCTTTTCACTTTGCACCTCTGTATCTAATCTTCCTGGCTGAGCTTTCCAAACCAGCTTTTCAAGTATCACAAATCTTACTAAAAACAAAAACACTGAACTCATATAAACATCTGGAAGGATTTTACAATGCTTTTCCTTTTCTATATTATGGTCTTGTATAAGAAAATACACTCTTCTACCTTCAATAAAATCCTAGGTTAAAAACCTCCAGGCTTTTACAAATATTTTAGGAAGCAACTATTGTACCCCCTGGCAGAGGAACAGACTAGTTATTTATTGCACTGGGGTACCTGTACCTCTTCCATACTAATAATTTTTACCTGGCATGGCAGAATTTTAGTCCTCCACTGATGTTCAACCTACATGTGCATTTGGGTACTTGGATTTAGCAGTGAGAAAATACAGTGATTGTTTAATTAATATCTTATTTTGCAATGGAGCTAAAGAACAGCAGAAATAGGAAGGTGTAACTGTCCCACAGACAGCACATATTTCTTTCAGTCTATTATTCCAGACCTCACTCTTTCTCCCCAAAAGTTCAGAATTTAAACTCAAAAAAGCTTTGCTTTCTGTGTAACACATCTGTGAGAGCAGAAATGTGGTTTAGAGCTCCCGTTCTAGAATTTAAGAGTCACATTTCTCATCCTCAGGAGTCCCAGAGACAGCAAGTAAGAGACAGACACGATGGCACGGTGGGGTATTTTAGATTGTACTAATAAGCATATTTCTATTTATATTGTTGCTATAAATAGCTAATGTGCCCTTCAGCCCAGAGATCATTAGTGACCCAACTCATTACTGGTTTTGTGGCAGAGGCAGTGGAGGTGGGAGGACGTGGCAATACTGATCAGCACAGGGAAGATGTTTGGCATGGAAGAAATGGGGATATGAAGACAGTGGTCTCCTATCAAAAGATGAGCTCATCTCAAAGTTCACATGATAAACACTGACACCTCTGTGCCAGGTGTGGCGCAAAATCCACATGGAGGGAAAACTCCTCTGCCAGACAAGGTCTGGGATAAGCTGTGTCTGCCTGTGACTCACTTTACTCCTCAAAAAGAAACCTGGGCTACTTTGGGTTTTAATCTGTTACGTTCTTGTTCACATGACGGAGCTTCTGCAAAAATGAATTCCCAGAAGGAAGTTCTGGCTCAGTGCAGCTTAAAGACCTTCATCACTCTGGTTATGCAGGACAAAGATGCAACTCTGCTGCCATAAAAAAGGCTCTGAGTGTTTGTATCACCTTCAAATAACTTTTCAGTTCAACAACTCATTTGGCCATTAATTGCCTTTCCTCTCCTCCTCCTCTTGTGCATCACTTGCAATTGCAAGGGCATGTTTGAATCCAAATGATAAAGCTGCTCAGGGCAAGAACCGTATCTGTGTTTTTCAAAGTGCTTTGGTTACTCCTGGCACTATAAAAAAAAAACAAACCCAACAAACAGGGCACGTATTTAGAGACTCTTCCATCCATCTTTTTGTCTTCACTGGGTAAGAAAGGGAAATCAAATATTTTCCCAGCTACTAAAAAAATATTTTACAAAAATGAGGAAGATTTGGGGAGTGAGAAGTTTATTTCCAATAGATGAACTGAGAGGTATAAAAAAGTCAACTAGGTCCTGTGCTCTAGACTAAATTGGAAGAAGCCTTTCTACTCTGCTAGGTGAAACTCTGATCTGTGGTATCAAGCCACAGTGGCACAAATTAAGACAAGTCACTGAAATTTAATTTAAAAAATAAATAAAAAAATCCCTGCCATTGACTGGAAACTCTCACTAATGAGAACAGAATTACTACATTTTCCAAGTAAAAAAAAGATGTGTTCATCCTCTGTCTTACTATATGTAGCCACACCATACCCAGAAGTGTTTACCAAATATTCCAGCTCTTGGGAATGGGTCTATCCACTCATTTGTTTAAGGATACGAGCAGCAATTAGGAATGCTTTTGCCATGCAGAGCAATGAGTTTATTCTAACAGTTGCTAACTCAGAAACGCAAATGCAGTTCCAGCTGACGACTCTGAACAGCATCCAAAGCCTTCAGGAGGATGTGCTGACCACGCACATCCCAGGATTTCAGCTGTCTGAACTGGCACTGGTGTGTCCTGGTACATATATGAACCCCCCCATTTGCTGGGATGAATTTTGAGCTACAATACGAATCCCATAACAAATACAATCTTCTTGATCTAGCAGAGAAGGAAATCACTGATGATAAGGTTTTAATAAAGCTTGACAAGCCTCAAAATTAAATTTGCTGGGAAGGGTTCACCCCCGAAACAGATACTTTCAGGCGGCCTTCACGAAAGAAGCCAAGGAAAGACTTAAAGAGAGGAAAATGTTTACTTTAAGAGCTTTTTTTCTTACAGCTACAAATCCAATTAGTGACTCTCTTTGTCTTCCAGCCTCTCTGCTTCATTCTGCACACAGGAGCACATGTGTGTCCTGGCTCTCCCTGTAACCCTGCCCTGCTAAAGGTGCCCATAGGCAGAGAGAAAACTAATCAGGGCAGCGCAATCACCCATCCAGCAGCACTTCCCTGGCGGCACCGCAGAGCCATCTGACACCGGCTCCGACGGCCTGAGACGCCACGGTGGGTTCAAAATGCCTCTGTCAGCACCGCTGGGAAAACACTGCTCCGGGAGCACGGGGTGACTGTGCTGAGCAATAACTCTGTGGGCAGCTTCCCTCCCCGGCAAGGAGCCCGATTCAGGAGGCCGTAGGAAAATTTAAACCGTGTCCAATTTAAAACCTCGGCTTTTTTTTTTTTTTTTCCGGTGACCTTATAATTTTTCAGGGACAGCTGCTAAAATGTATTGCTTCTTTCCGTAGGACCTCATGGATCACGGCAACATCTTCAAATAAATCTCACTTCCAAGGGAGCTCAGAGGCTGAAAACAGAGCACAGGAGTCTGTTAGATGCTCTCACTGTGCAAGGGCTTTTTGGGGACACAACTCGTGGTCTTTTGCAAAGCCACAGCCACAAAACAATCCTACATGTCTGCGGTTGCTGCAAGACTTTGTAGGACAATTAAGTTAAGCAAAAAGCAGTGAAAAACATCAGAGAAAAAGAATAAAAGAGAGATTCAAAGACATCAGAATCCTGCAGGTACACTAGGAGAGCTAAGCATGGAGGTGAAATGACTGTGATAATACTTCTCTTGGCATCACTTGCAATGGATGCAAAGAGAGGATCCTCTTTTACAAGAGTGACAGAACAAGGGGGAATGACTTCAAACTGACAAGAGTAGGTTTAAAATGGATATAAGGTAGAAATTCTTTACTCTGAGGGTGGTGAGGCCCTGGCACAGGTTGTCCAGAGAAGCTGTGGCTGCCCCATCCCTGGAACTGTTCAAGGCCAGGTTGGACGGGGCTTGGAACAACCTGGTCTAGTGGAAGGCATCCCTGACCAGGGCAGGGGGTGGAACAAGATGGTCTTTAAGGTCCCTTCCAACACAAACCATTCTGTGATTCTATGATTTTTGTGGAAGCATTAAGCAAGTTTTAGAATATTGTCTCTGTTTAGAAACATTCCAACCCATTTTTTAAAATAAAACCTTACAGTTTTAACAAGGACCTCAAGGTCCATGTTGTGTGGAGCTGCACTTTACACTCAACTCTCTGCTTATGCCACAGCCTTCATTTGGATGCAAGGGCTGCCCCAGTGCTCCCAATGACCTTGGCAAAATTCTTAAAACAAAACAAAAACAAAAACCCACACTAAAAAACCTTCAGGACCTCAGGCTCTAAAGCTATTTTAGAATTAGCTTTGAATAATTGTCCCACAATAGGAGTTTTCTTGATTAATTGCTTAAGATAAGGCCTCCTTTTCCTTGCTGGCCTCCAGTGACTCCCTCCACTTCCCATAATCACTTTTGTCTCAGTCTCCTGTTCACTGGGAACAGCTAAGAGAAAAATCAGAGATACACCAACTCCATTACCTGAGGATTAGCCAGGAGATAACCCTATGTATTCCATTACTGACCATTATTTGAGTAATTATTCAATCAAGTTTAGACCATGTGAAAGATGCACTAATTGTTTTGCAGAGCCTGCCCAAGCTGTTTATCTAAGGGATGCAACTTGTGTCCTTTAACAAAACAAAAATGATGTGCTGATTGCAAAGGAAAATGAGAAGTGGCTTTGTATTGAACTCTGTATCCTAATTAGGCTTAACTAGGAGTTAAGGATCTATTTTGATCAAGTTTCCACACAAGCTGGATTGGGGACATACTTGATTATAGAAATTCTGCAGGATATTGCTTTTCCATCTAAATTATTTAAAAAAAATGGTCCTCTGCCATTATTTTTCTAGCAGTTTATGAGATAAGCATCCTGAATATAGGGAAAGCAGGAGAAACAAACAAGCCAGCAACCAGTAGGTTTAATTTAAACAAGAAACTTGTGCATACATCGGTCCTAGACTCAGAGGGCTTGATACTCTGATTTAAACTGAATTAATGCCTTTTAGCTAAGTAATATTTTTTTTGGACACAGGGGAGGAATGAAAAAAACCAAATGAAAACAAATTTAGTGAAGGAATTGGCTTCACTAGGCAGTTTTACGTAACATTAACTTTCCACTCAGACATAAAAAAAATAAAAATCCTTCATTTCAGAGTTGTCGGATTCCCATGCAACCTTCCCGTTCCACAGACCTCAGGCTGGTTCACCACCAGGTGACTCCTCGCTGAGAGGGGACTGAAATTCTCAGGGACACCAGCTGATGATCACCAAAGACCCCAAAAAAGCCACAAACTAAAGAGAAGTTTTTTTATCTCAAGATACCAAACTTTCCTTAGTCATGAAACGTCGCAGAAGCCTTTAGAGCTGATGCAAAGTTAATTTGCAGTTATCCATCTGACCCACTCTTTCTAAACCCCTGTTGAATGAACTCACACCTTTACCAGCTCTGTCTTCATGAGTTTTGTGGGGTGGAGAAGATATTTACCTATGAATTGACCCAAATCCTATTAGCAGCAACAACCTGTTGTTCCCTCCTCTCCCCAGAATGAGCTACGCTCTGGGGTGTATTACAGAGAAATTGAAATGAGGGAGGTTTTCCCCGTTAATTTCTCTCACCTCCCAATTCAAACTGTAAATCCACAGGGACCTGAATTAGGTTTGTAAATAGTGCCTTTCATCCCCACTGCTGCCTGGATAGGAACAGAAACAACACTGAAGGTTTTCTTTCATATTTCTTTGGTTTTTTTTTCTTTTTGTTTTGATTTTTTGTTTTCTTTCAACCTTTTATTTTTCTTTTTTCCACCTCTTCATTGCACGTGTCCCTGCCCAGGCAGAGGAAGTGGAACCAGATAATCTTTAAGGTCCCTTCCAACCCAAACCATTCTGTGATTCTGTGATTCTACAGTTCATTAGCTGCCCCTTCCAAAATCCAGAAAATATTAGCTTTTCTGTATTACAGGTATTTTTTCTTTTTCCTGTCCCTCATTCTGAGCTGTCTTTTTGTCTAGCATTTAGCAGGAAGATGAAAACTAGATGAGGGATGAATACATTTGCTTTTCCTGTCACTCAGAATACTTTCATGAAGGTGACTGGTGGCAAAAGACCAGACTGAAGCAAAGGGTGAAGGACAAAAGACCCAGGAAACCCATGAAACACGGGACTTGTAAGAAGCAGCAAGAGCAGCAAGATGAGATAAAGAGGAGTTACACTGAACAAGCATTTCCAGGGCAAAATAAGGAAGGTGGGACAAGCAAGTATGTTGTGGACACATGGTCAAAGGAGATGTGGAACAAACCAGATTGTGCATGGGCAGCAACTGGTTGCTGGTTTTTTTCCATCATATGATTCTCAATCTTGCAAGTTTCGGTCCTCGAGGTCTTATTTAGGGGGAGTGTCTTCACTCCTGAGTTCTTCTGTCTCACACCTGTCACTACACCAGGTGTAGCTACCAGGGCTTCATCTCTTATGCACATCCAGCAAAATAAAAAATGCCTTGGGATACTCTCAGATGAGAAGCTGCTCAGATGTGACGTAGCTCAGCAGTTATTAAAAAGTAATTACACCTCATATTCTCATGCAGCATTCATTACTTTCAGAAGGGGCTTAGATATCTAACTTTTAGATATATAACTTCGCAGGAATAGCTGAACAATCCCAGTTTGGTCACTAAAGTACAGATTCTCTTGCTTAAAATAGTGAGTTCAGTGTCCCTGTGCCAAACCACGAGAATGTATCCGTCCGGCACATTGCAGCCAAGATGAATTAGCTCACAATCTCCTGGGGTCTTCTGGCTTCTAATATAATGCCTGACAGGACGAAGTTGCTTGCAATGACCAACAGTTTGGGACACGAGGCACTGACAGTTTAGAGTTTCTTAGATGGTTTTTGCACGTTACCCTGGCTTCGTCCACATTCGTCCCACAACATCCAGTGGCTGTACAACCACAGGGCAGATCAGGTCAGAGAGCTGAAGGACAAGCCAAATTCTCCTCTCCTTCGTCCCCAGAAAACCCCAACATTTATCCTCATTAACTTGTTAACCAGCTCAAAGGAGAGGGGGAGAAAGGAGCAAGAAGGGATGAGAACACTCTCTTCCTCCTGGCAGCGTCCCACAGCTGCAGCAGAGAAACCTTCCCCAGAAGCCTGACAGACACCAGGGGATGAGCCCTCCTGACCTGACAGAACACACGTGATGGAAACACAACATTCAAGGTCAGTATATCACACTATAACCATACACTTTCTGTTGCTAACTTTGCTTTTTGTATTTCAGAAGAATTATGGATCGTTTCAGGTGTGATGGGACTTCCTTCATCTTCCCTCAAGGGCAGATACGGACACTTGGGTACCAATTGAGCCTCTTGCTGCAGATGGAGAAAGTTCCAGAGAAGACTTATTCAGATCTCTGACTTTGCAGAAGGACAGAAGATTCTTTTTCCAGCTGGGGCAGGAGATTTATTTATTTTTCTTGAATGGCATCTTTGACTCAGCAAAGATCACTCCTCAATTCACTTTCTAATTTTTTTCTTTCCCTCTCTTCCAGGAGTTGGACTTCAATGATCCTTGTGGGTCCTATTATTATTTTTACACCATATTATTCCCTAATAAAGTGGGAAAAGGAAAACCCTTTCCTCTCTCCTTTCCCACCAAGAACTGTTACTGCTCCCAGTTGCCAGACAGACAGCAGAACTTCTGATAATCTCTAAAAATCTCTCTCAAAAAAGAAATATCACTGAAATGTAGAAAAAGGACCTGCCACCACTTCTTTCGTAGGGAGCTAAAGAGCTTTTAATAAAGAACTTCAGATCCAGAAAAAGATCTGAGTTTGTTTCATGCACTCAATAAGACCCTGGCAGACATGAGATTTTTGTTTTATTTTGGATCTTCTTCCCCTCCCCTACTATTTCTGGGCTAGAGAAATAAACACATAAGGTTGGTGTGCTCTGTGTACACCCAGGAACTCATTAAGTTCAGCCAAAATGACCTCCAGAACTGTGGGATGAAGTAACAAGAAAAATAAAGCATCAGGAATTTTAATACAATAACTATTTGCTTCCTTTTGCCACAAATTCTTTATGGGTTTCTAAGTTACATCTGCTACCACAGGATAAACATCTTGTGCTCTGGCTATTAAAGGCTTCCTACAAAAATCTAAGATTTACTCAGTTATCTGCACAGAAAACTGTTTAAAAAATCTAGGTGCCTTACAGGGAGAAAGAAATCTAACCATAAATCTGCAAGCAAGAACAAGGACACTTTCTTAATCCCCTAAGTAGGAAAGGTGTTGTCAGGACTTGTATCTATGCCTTCTGCAAATTAAAAAGGAAAAAAAATAGTCAGTGATGGTCAAAAGCATAAGGAACTGGGAGGAGAAAAGACAAGTTACAATTTTAGTCTGGACACCTGAGGAACTGTAAAGATAT
Source organism: Chiroxiphia lanceolata (assembly GCF_009829145.1). NCBI lineage: Eukaryota > Metazoa > Chordata > Aves > Passeriformes > Pipridae > Chiroxiphia > Chiroxiphia lanceolata. The sequence continues at coordinate 4,484,678 of NC_045641.1, read as the reverse complement.
TATTTTCATTTTCAATATTCTACACCACCACAAGAGAATATTACCCTTGACATACACCAGACATGCTGAATGACAGAGTGGCAAAAAATGTCATTTATCATAAGCAATATGATTAACAAGCTCTCTGACTGCTCAAGAATAGCAGGTATTTAGAGGCACAAGATACTCAATTCAGAATAAAAGTCTAAATTCATTCTTGCTCAGGAGTAAGATTTTTGCCAAGCCACTGTTAGGGCAATTTTCTGTTACTAAGAGCAGATATTCCAGGATAACCTGCTCAGGGCAAGGCCACATATTTTTACAGGCTCTTCACCCACAGATGGCAAAGAATTTGCACAGACAACCAAAATCACAGAATCATAGAATGGTTTGGGTTGTAAGGGACCTTAAAGATCACCTTGTTCCAATCCACTTGCCATGGGCAGGGACACCTTCCACTAGACCAGGTTATTAATCAGGGGTCTCATCCTACAGAGATAAAAACAAACAGGGCTCAGAAATGACAAACTCCTTACGCATGGTCACTGTCATGCGAAATATTGGTGGCAGGGATGAAAACTCAAGCTACAGGATGAGTTTGGAAATCTAACACTGAACCCACCAGCTCACCTTTTGCTTTAGAATAGGTGTGATCTGGCTAATCATATATTTTTAATATGGTCAGAAGGAGAGAGTCCATCTCTCACCCCTTGGATTAGGGGAGATACCTTGTTCATCTGCAGTATGATCCTGCACCTCTCCTTAGGAGAGACGAGCTCCTCCTGCCAATGAAACTGTTGGTTTCCCCTGGCAGGCAGAGCAGTTTAATTCCCTGCAATTCACTTATGAATTATTTGGGAATGACCACCACTTTTTGGCTGATGCCCATCTAGAAAAGGTATAATTTTTATTTTCAAAATAAATCACAAAAGGGCTGTGAGACTGTAACCTCCACTTTTTGTGCCACATCCCTCTCCTCGCCTCCATCCCCCCGCCAGTGCGGATTAGGATGGGGAGAGGGATGAATTATCTCTGGAGAACTATAAAAGATAGAATTGATTTTTGGTAAGAACTCCATGGAAGTTCTTAATACCTCCTTATCTTTGTGAGTAATACAGCAATGTTCCTCCGCTGAGTGAGCGCCTATCTTCGGAGCAATCCTTGCCAATGTTATCTCTGCAGAAAAGCAGCTTTGAAGGGCAGAAAATAATATATGTTCCCCACTGGTTGCAAAGGAGTTGTGTCAAAACTTGTAATACAGAGTTTAGGTCCTGCACTACATATTTCCATAACTTAGGGGAATTCAACAAGTTGGCTGCTGTGTCACCAGCACGAGGCCGAGATAAGATTTGCCCACCTCGCATTGTGAAATTTAATAACTGTGAAGCATCTCAGAGCACCTGCACAAACCTAATGATGTGACATTGCCCAAATTCACTGTATTGCATGTTAATATTTTTATTACAGAATGAATCTGTGAAGCTTCTTTAAATAAATTTTAAAAATCCTTCATATTTGAGTATTTCCTGAAGAAAAGTGGCAAATTCTTAGGTTCATAAGGGGAAGCAATTTCCTATTAGACTAGTAAGGAGGGATGGCAAAAATAGGTGTAGTTCTGGATGCACAAGTTATTTGCCAGGACAGAGGCTTGTGTGCCTCTGTTTTTTTCCTGACCACAACAACTGATCTAAGAGGAGATCCCACCTCCTCCTCCAAACTGTCTGATCCCGACTGCAACATTAACACCAATACTGGAGACTGGCCCACCTCTAATAATTTCAGGTAGTCCCCTACAACTTCTGAGCATTTAGGTCAAATGGTCAATTTTCTGAGAAACAGAAGCCTTTGATTCAAAAGTTCCTGTTTCTGAGAAAGCCTCATTTAAATGTGCCGGGATCTCTAACGTCACCTCCCTGCCAGACCAGGTTATTTATATATAATATTTTCCAGCCCTTGACAACTAGCAAGGAGAACACATACAGAAAGCATCTTGAAGCTCCCCTGAACACAATCCCCTGCTGCAGCCGAGCAGTCTCTCCCGAGAAAAAGAACAACTTTTTGGTCATCTACCGAAGGCAGTAATTCTGTTCTTCGGACTCCCAGGATTTCTGCTATCTGATGGAATATTTAAGCGGAGACTTCATTCCCCCGGTGGAGTGCCGACGGCTCAGCCACTCCACTCCGGTGTTCAATGAGCTCTTGTGTTCTATTACAGAATAAATGCGATTTTCTGCCCAGCTGGAAAATGATACTTCTTCCTAGTGCAGAGATTTGTACCCCACTCCAACCCGCCTAAATAGGTCACAGTTACATTTTCACAATACTACCAATATATCCCTTCAGAAAATGCAAAAGCTTGGTGCACCCAGGGCAAAGACTATCAAACATGGACTACTGCAGACTCTTCTCAGCAAAGAAAAATAAATCAAACTAAGGAACACGTTACATCTCTCTATAAAACCTCTCCCTCGGCCCGGCGGGTTGGAAGAGCCCTCCCATATCTCTCTCTCTCATCAACTTTCCTATTTCAAGCAGATTTGAAGGCCCTGCTCTGGCAGTGACCTGCTCGGTGGTGCTTGACAAGACACAGCTCCGTGCCTGACTCCCATCCTCTATCAAATGGGGATTATTGATATTTTCCCCCAAGTGCCTTGAGCACTCTGAGTGTACCAAGAAGCCTTATTTTTTCCTGTGCCTGCCCCAAATAAAACAAGCTCTGTCAATCCTACCAGTGCTGCTCTACATGGTGCAAGTCTCCCAAAAATGTGGAGTTTGAGGTCTAGTTAGATGACTTGAGGAAGCAAAAAGTGTGATACGTTGCTCAATTTCTTCTTCATCTGCCTCCTGTGCATCCTTTTCTTACATTGTTTTACCAATCGAATGATAGTTGGACTTGATGATCTTAAAGTTCTTTTCCAACCTTAACACTATATGATTATATGAAGTAATTAAGTACTGGTTAACATGCCCTTCAAAAGCACATGTTGTTTTCAGCCACCCTGGTGTAACTCTGGAGTAAGCTCAAAAAAGTCAAGTGAGTAAATCTCTGCATGTGGAGAGACTGAAACTTTCAGTGTCAATTCAGGGAAAATGAAGCAAAATGTGGAGAAAGGGGATGCTCAGAATTGATTTTTCCAACAAGGCATTTACAGGCACTCCAAACACCACCTCCACTTCAAACATAAAACAGTCATTGTGCGGATTTGTTACAGTACAACTCACTAACATATTTGATTCCACATTATCTGGAACTCCGAGTTATCCGAGGTCTCATCTTCTTAATGGAAGGGAATGTACAAAAGCAGAGCACTCACTTGAACACACAATATATTACCTATACAAATTGGGACTCTTTCAACAGACAAACTTAAAAACCAAATTATGGTTGACTATCAATTTGATACTCTGCAGCAGAAAACACCACTTAAAGCCTCATGGTTTATAAAGCCTTTTAAGGACACTTCTTGGCATTATAGAACACCAGACCTTGACCATGTGCTACAATTCTGTAGAAAGTTCCCATGAGAAGAAATTTTTTGGTAGTTAGTTGTTGCAGCTGAGACCTTACCAAATATTAAACAAATACAGCGCTGTGGGCTAAGATATTGAAACCATACCAATGTTTCTTGGCATAATATCCCAGTGCTGTGTCAAAAGCAAAGATTCCTGCTGAAGCAACATGCTGGGTATCTCAAAGGAAATTTGGAAGCAAAAAACACAGGCAGCCCTGCCTAATACACTGATCCAGGAGCCAGTGCAATTCTGCAATTATCCCTCTAAACTAAGGTGCCTGCAAAATAAATTCAGAGCCCTGCCTCAGTTTCCCCATTTTTAGAGACTGGAGAAGCTACTTGAGAACAGTGAATTCAAAGTCAAACACATATTTGCCAAATACACAGAGAAATGCAAATTGCTTTTCCTTTTCAAGAGTCTTTCTGCATTTAACAAAGTCAAATGTGAGAGGTATCACCACTGAGAAGTTTCTATGTGGGAGCAAATAGTAGTTTCTACAGCACACAGGGTTTGTCTTAAGCACAGGTATTTTTGAACTCAGGGTCATATTCTCAACAGCATTTCTTAGAATCACAGAATTACAAAATGGTTTGGGTTGGAAGGGACCTTAAAGATCACCCAGTTCCAACCCCCTGCCATGGGCAGGGACACCTTCCACTAGACCAGGTTGCTCCAAGCCTTGTCCAGCCAGGCCCTGAACACTTCCATGGATGAGGAGTCCATAACCTCTCTGGGCAATCTGTTCAAGTGCCTCACCACCCTCACAGCCAAGAATTTCTTCCTCATACCAAATCCAAATCTACCCTCCTTCAGCTTAAGGCCATTCCCCCTTTTCCTATCACTGAATGCCTTCATGAAAAGTCCCTCTCCAGTCTTCTTGTAAGTCCCCTTTACTTACATTTTGCAGTGTTTTACAAAAAAGCCCAACAGACTTCAGTAAATTAAGAATCCCAACAACTTTCAGCAAAAATAGTATTTTTTTTATTTCTTACGCACTCAGAAGAACCAACCTTAATTTGCCAACTCCCTTAATTAAACATTTATAGAAGCTCTAACTTGCAATCAAAATTCTATAATGAAAATGGTAACCCCCACATCTCATTTTGCAGCTTTTCATCAGGGTATGAGTCAGATTTTAGCTGTGTAGCACCAGACATGCCACAAACAGCACAGCACAGTACAATTTACTGCATAAAAATTCAAGTCCATAGTGCAGTGACAGATACTTGGATGCTACTGGGCAGTTCATGTTATAAACAGAGGCATTTCTCTTGAAAGTTCAATAAGGTTGAAAGCCAAAACAGTGATACGGCATCAGGGATTTATCATCTAATAATAAAAGACTGTTTGTTCCTCCAGATCTGCTTCAAACAAGTGGAGTCTCATGCTGAAAGAGCAGGTTCAGAAGGCATGCAGCTCTTCAATTGCACTCCTTATTGTATGCTTTATATTAAAGAAAGCAATTTAACTTTTGAGGACAAGAAGATTATCTTGAAACTGAAGTCCTGCCTAAGCTCAAGGCCAAGTTAGAAAAGAACATATAAAATTATTAAAAGGTCTTCAATTATTATGATAACTGGAACACTCACAACAGCTGTAATTCAGGGTGCCTACACATTTTAATTATAACCCCCAGTTTCAGCAGGTTATAGCTTTCTCTCTCTATCAGGCTAAAATTTATCAGGTCTGTCCTGTCACAGTAAAAAAAAGTTTAGGTCACATTGTTCACTTCTGCTCCAATCATGGGGAAGTAGAAGAAAAAGAAAGTAACTGCATTGGTGACAGAGATGCAAACACTTGAGCACTCTCTCTTAATGGTGCTTTGGAGATTTTTGGTGAAAACTATGTATGGTATCACTGAATCCACTCCTGTTATTCAATAAATTATAAAATAACGTGAGAATTTATGTGGCTGTCAAAGTAATGTGAAACAGAGAGGCACCATTGTCCAAGAATCCTAGAATGGGTTGAGTTGGAAGGGGCCCTCAAGATCATCTCGTTCCAATCCCCCAGTCAGGGGCACCTTCCCCTAGCCCAGGTTGCTCAGAGCCCCATCCAGCCTGGCATTGGTCAAAACTGTTTTACACCAGGTATTTCAGCAAACCAACCGGCCTCACTTCCACAAGTACAAACGAGGTTTCCTACTTAAACAAGTCAAGGCTTTTGGATCTTTGCCTCCCCCCTTATCAAGCACAAATGGACAAAACTGGACCTCAACTTTCTACTCGTGGACTTTGCTACAGCAGTAAACCCCTTCCCTGTCTCTGCAAAGGCACAACTCTGCACAGAACAGACAATCTGCTACTGTGCAGCCAAAATTAATCATATATATATATATATGTATATTTAAATATCCAACAAATTTAATGCAAAACCATCCCAAGACAGTGACAGGTATGTCTGCTAACTCTTGAGAGACTGGAAGTGCTTTGACAGTGTGGATGGGCCCAAGTGATGGTCTGCTGGTTGTGTATGTGCTGCCAGAAGAGAAAAACTAACCTAGGTTCACTCACATGACATACACTGATTAAAACCTTACTGTTCTTCTAAAATGCTCCTCTGGACTGTAAAGTACAATGTAAATATAGATTCAATGAAAATGTAAAGTATAATATTACAAGTGACTAAAATTCAAGGAGACAAGAATCTCATATATACACAACGACGAGTATCTATAAAACTATACATCAATGACTAAATTAATTATTAGGATGTAAATATCAAGCAAAGCTACTATATTATAGTTTTGTAGATCCAGATTTGCCTAATGGAGCTTCAGCAAATCACTGCCCCGAGTGCACAACCTCATACTCCATCCTTTCCTGTTTTAATGATATGGTGCACTTGAAAAAATAAATTCTGATGGTAACACTGTCATGTAATGACACTTGAACATTCTATGTCTAACCTCACCTGAATTTTTCTGAGCTTAACAAGTGCAACCTCATATGTCTCAATGTTTAAAAGAAGGATGTAATATAGTAGTAGCACTGAATTTATGATTGCTTTTATTAAAGAAGCATCTTGGAGACCTCAGCTAACAACAGAATTCTGTTGTGGTAGATGCTGTCCAGACTTAACCTGAAAAGACCTCAGTCAGAACAGTTTACAAATCAAATATGGAAGACATACCTAAGCTGAAGGACAGGAAATATTACTGTAATAATACTGATTTATGAAGGAAGTGACCTACCTAAGGTCACAAAGCAAGTCTGACCCTGGTCTCCCAAATCCCAGTCCACTAATTGCAAAACTGTTCTTCACCTTCCTCCTGAGGTGAGGAGTTGGCACAGCAAGGAAAGCACAGTTCCAACAGTCTGTGCAGGATCTCAAAAGGACTTTTTAAATGAGGTCCATTATCCTTCTTGTAGACTAAAACAAAATGCTGAAAACCACAACTACACTGTCCCTTCTACACCAGCCATGTTCAGAAAATTTAGCATATATCACTGTCCTACCACCCAACAGCAAGTCCTCTATACATAATATTCTATTTATTTGCAGTATGTACTGGTGTACTAAGTGTATTTTTAAAGTATTACATCACACTAAGCTGTTAAAATACCCATTTCACAGGTGAACAAACCGAGATTAAATGATACGAGAAGCCTGTTTGCTGGATCAGCTGAAGGCTTGACACAAATTCAAGGAGCTCTTGAAGTAAGACTATTCACAATAATAAAACTTGCAAGATGTGCAGAGAAACCTGTTTAAAATTCATTTAACAGGATCCACACAACAGAAAAGTCACTGCAAAGGTAAGTGTTCCGAGACCTTCAACTTACACTGGCTGAAGCTGTTGAAGAGCAGTAAAACAGGTCACTTTTAGGCTGGTGCAGATGCAGTTAAAGAGCTGGTGGTTCTTTAACTCTCCTGAATGCTGACACAAAATGTGTATTTAAAAGACACAATTCCAAGATGTTCTACCTCAGTCCTAACAAATTTAACTAGAAGTTTAGTTATGGTTTCAGTGGACAGTTCTATATATTTAAGCTGCTAATGTAAATCATCATTAGGATGCTTCAACCATAAGCATCACAAAGCCCTTTCAACAGACACAGTCTGAAAACACTTGGAGCCTGGAAGCTGATAGGTGTCCTTGTTCACTTATTTTTGTCTCCATCTCCCTGAAAGAAAGCAAAAAGCTCCCATTCTGGGTTAGCACAGGATCAATTAAGAACCTATTTTAATTGAGTGGGAGCCAAACTTTCCTTCAGAGTTCTACGGGCTGCGTATTCGCTGACCAGACGAATTTCTGCCTTGTGTGAGTCTTCAGGGAAGTTTTTCCTTGTGTGTACACAGGAGCTGAGAGACTCAGATGTCAAACCTCAATTGTTAGGCCAAGTTTTTTTTTAAGCTGATTTTCAGGTATCCCTAAACTTTTAATTTAAAGCACTAAAACCAAATAAGAGGTCAACTCTTCAAACACGGCCCACGTTAAACAAGAGCATTTATAGGGTTACAACTAAGGAACAAGTGCATTTATAGGGTTGCAAGAGAAAAGCAACGTGAGCTTCTGCTAGAAGTGAAAGAAGTGGGTGGGAGGGAAGGGAATATAAAGAAAGTTTCAGGTAGTTCTTGCCTGACCCGTGTATTTTGACTTCTGATTTTTCTGCCTATCAAACGGTAACACACACACAGACTCAACAAGTAACACTCATCAGGGATTGAAATCACTGCAGGAAAAAAGTCCTCGAAATACAGGCTTGTTATCCTGTGTCAGAGCAGCTTGACTGGAAGACGCTGACATGAGGGAGAAGGACAGACCACCATGGTTAGGAATCCACAGCAGGCAATGCTGGTAACTCTTCAGCTGCAGCTGCTTGCAAGCCCCGCACCTCAGTGAAACAGGAAAGCACCAGGATATCCTTCCTGTTACCTGGAATAAACCTCACTTCACTCAGGGCTGCTACAGAACAAAACGAGATAAAAAAATAAACCCACGTGCATTGGCCCCGTAACACCCACAGGAAGGAGTTTTGCTCTCCCCTCCTCTGCCTGCAGCCTGGCGCCAGGGAACAAAACCCGCGTCCCACCGACGGATCCTGCCAGAGACGATGCCATGAATGCCTTCTCCTCTTACTGTAGGGAATGAGGGGCGGGCGGGTGCCCTTATTGTTCTCCCCCAGCTCCATCCTCCAGCCTGTCATCGGGTACAGAAGCAGCCTTTATGCAGCAGTTGTACCGTCCTGTTTCCTGCCTTCTGTCAAGCTTAACAAAACCCAAGTACTAAACACATTTTATGCCTTGGAGTATCAAATGTTCTTTGCTATCAGTCGAAATAGAGCTCTGTTAATTTTCATTATTGCTTCATATGAAAATGTTAGCTCTATTCATATTCCATATTCAAGATGTTTAACCTGGGTTCACTGTATGAAAAGTCAATCATGTGTGCATAAATTCAATATATTTTCTCCATTTATTGCAGTACAATGAATATCTTACAGAGAGTGATGTTTGTGTCCTGATTCAAAAATATTATCTCTTTCTTTTGCCCAATTTATTTTGCATTTATTTGAGGTGAGGCGGGTATACTTGGGTTAAATAAGCTTTATCATAGCTCAGGGTTTAATATGTTTAGCACAAGAAAGAAAAGCAGTGTAAGAGAAGGAAATAAAAAAATCCATCTCCGAAATCATGCCAGCAAGTGGGAAGAAACACTTTTGCTGATAAACAGGAAATCTTTTATTTCTAAAGTTAACATTCTTAAGTAAAAAAACAAACACTTCAGCTAAATTTGTGGGTTTTAAAACAAACTGTGGCAAACATTAAGGGAACCAAATAGAAACCATCTTTCAAGACGGTAAAACTAGGACAACTGCAAGCAGGAGGTATTAAACAAGCCACGACAACCAACATACACAACAGCCAATTTTAACACCAATTAAGTATATCTGTGATCAAAACCTGAAAAAAACAAGCTTAGAGAAATGCCAGTCAAATTATTATGTAATAACATAAACCCTTTACATTATTATTTATAGTTCAGAAGGTCGCACATGCTCCAAAGAGTGTCCAGCGTGCTCAATGTACCCTACAATCTCCAAAAAAGATAAATGAAGAGAATCCTTGCTCCAGAAAATGCACAGCGCATTCCATGACTAGAGAAAGCTGGCGTAGAAGGGTGAGAGAACAATTAATTGATGCAGCTGATCTCAGAAAACCAGCCAATATTGGTGATGCTCTGCCTGGATTCTGCTCTACCTCTGTGAAAGCACCAGTTTCGTGCTGCTCATGGGAGTTTTTAAATACCGCTGAAATTAAAATAAAAATAATAAAAGCGGAAAGAAGCAGTCTTTTGCTTTTCCCCCTCTTCCCATCTCCTTTCTGCAAGTTTGCTCAATAATTTAACTGAAAGATCTAAAGAGAGTCTTGCATTTGTGTGCCCTGCGCTGAAAGTGAAAGTTGGATTTCAGACACTTTAATAGCTGAATTGTAAGGTTTCCTTTCAAAACGGAAAAGCAATTTTTGCTGTTTTTTTTTTTTTTCCCGCAAAAAAAAAAGAATCAACTACACACTGAATTTCTCCCCACCAATCTCTCAAGTTTTTCACCAAATGGGTAAACAGACTGAGGCCAATTACCAGATTAACACACAACACGCGGTGACATCAAAGAGACTGTCCGTATAGGTACAGGTTTCTTATGGGCAAATAAGCTTTCCTTGTCCAAGTAAAATTAAGATTTTTCTAGTTAGTGTAATATAACATGTGCTAGGGAGTAATAAGGACAAGTGACTGATATCCATCAGGCTCCTGCCCACCAGTGCAGTTACTCTGGGCACGTTGTATTGGGCAGACTGGGACACTGGAGAGATCAGTTAATGCGTGAAAAGTGCTGTGAAGCTGAAAAGCAAGAAGTAAGTGCTAAGTTTTATATCCTGTTTCAGCAGCTGATCAAGCTTATGATAACTGCAATATATCTTTGGGGGGAAAAAAAGGCACACAGGTAAGGAAAATTTAGAAATTCAGCTCCAGGTTTCTACCTGCAAAATGCCTGACATGACGACAGAGACGTAACCAATTTCTACTGTACAGAAGAAGTGCAAACGAACACCCAAAGCAGCATAAAACTTTTCTTCAAAATACTGGGGTCGAGACAGCAGCCACACATTTTGCTTAAGCATTAAATGGAACTTAATATTCCTGCAAAGAGGTGATCTGGAGGAAGCCCTGCTCTAATTTCCCTCTTCTGTTTAGATTCCTACACCAATGCCAAAGCGCCGACGACTAAATGGACGCCAATATTAGGCTATCAAATTATTTACCTACGGTGGGGGAAGATGAAGAGTTTCAGTGGAGCGAAAGCAAGGAAGAGAAACTCAACTTCAAAGTAAAAACTAATTATGTGTTTTACTAATTACATTTTAAAAAGATACACAGGGCACTACCAACGAACCCTGCAAAACTGAAAACACAACTGTGTCTTAGGCTGCCTTGGCCTGGAAAAGAGCTCCCGAGAATTACCAAGGGATTCCTGCTTCCCGCAAACACAGCGCCACTAATATTCTCCAGATTTGCTGGCCCTGCCACGAACCATCTCAAGAAAATGTTTACATTAAAGTCGGGTTCAGCGAGGAGGTCAGCTAACTTTAAGGCTCTAAGAAATCAGCAGCCGTCTTGTCTCCTGAGCGGTGCAGGGGGATGGGGAAACTCTTTTTTAAAAACCGGAAAAAAAAAAAAAAAAGAAAATCATTAACTTGCTACATGGACAAAACCTCCGTTTTTCACTCCGTTACATTTGCTGTCAGTGATGTGAAAGTTTTGGGGGGTTGTTATTTTTTTCCCCTCCATCTTCAGGTGTCCATCAAGAAATTGTTGACACGCAGTGTGATTTTTGGGGCTGTCCTGTGCAGGCACTCCATGATCACTGTGGGTCCCTTTCAACTCAGGATATTCTATGATTTCCAGAGTTTCTGCATACTCTGAAGCTGCTTTTAGCCTAAGCCACCACATCTCATGTTTTAAACCCATAATGAAAATAAGGGGCACTATCTCACGCAATTAGCCACGATTTCTATCAGGTTTCTGACTTTGGAACTGCATGTGTACATCAAGTAAACAAGATAAGGAATTTATATTGTACATATTCAGCCTTTATTCTTTAAATATTGCTTTGATGAGCACTGAGTGACTGTCAGATGATTTTCTGTTTCATTCTGTACCACACAGGAATCAATACAATCTGGTTTTGTTTGAGCCAGGCTCCTAAGCTTACGTCTTATTTACATCTCGCTACCGATAAATGATAGCAATAAAAGTGTGGCATTCCACAGGAAGAAAGTGAGATTACACTTCATCTAATTGTTTAAAGTAGGAGAAACAGTATTCCCACTCGGAAATAAATGCCTTAAAGGCTTCCACTGGTATAACTGTAATTGCAAAGGTCTGACAGCTCCGTGCTGAGCGAGAATGGCTGCAAATACAACAACAAAAAGTCAGCTTTGCCTGTTCTTTATTTTTTTATATCTATGTATACATGTAAACACACCAGAAAAACACAGCCTTGGTTAGAGGTTCCTATAAATAATCAAACCTCCTCGACGGTGGTGTCTGTGTAAGAGACTTCGTGTGTGCTGCTAAATGAAATCAGATGCGCCCCAGTGAAGAGCACGGAGGCAACTGGTAATATTTGCTTCTCCCACAAAACATGTTTAATAGATCAGGGCTATACACAGAGTACAAAAATCCCAGAACCAGTTCCTAGCAGCACACAAACAGAGGGAAGGGAAATACCTGTGCCGTGTTCTGGTTCTGTCTCATTAACTTTAATTTATCTCTGTACTAAGTGCAACTACTTTACCAAGTTAAAAAGCCTGAGCACGCATGTGAGAGCTACCCAGGGGAAAAGAGAAGTAGGAACAGACAAGTAAAACCCAAATCAGAAATAATCTGTGTACAGAAATAATTTGATTAAGTTAAAGAGTCTGAGTTAGCACAGGGAACAGATGCAGAAAACTTTTGGAAGGGAATTTCTACTGTCCACTTTTAACTTGGGAAGTCGGTCTTTCTGCAGGGTCTGACTCTTTCAAGCAACTCCTTTTCCTGCTCAGTGAATCCCAAAATGATTTCCAAAGCCTTCACTCATTTTGACACAAAGGATACAGGAGACTGTTTAGACTCCTAATAATCCGGGAGCCGTTAAAGCTGCACAGTGCTGTTAAACACGGGCTGGCGGCAGCCAAGAAAACAATTCCTTGGAGAGGAAAACAGCCAGCATGTGCCCTCATGTAAAAATCACATACCAGAGGAAAAGAACTTCTTTGGGCTGGCGTGTGATGTGACTGTAAGATGCTTATTGTGCACGGAGAGGCTCAATTTCCCTGGAAAAGGGACATTTATTTCAGCCACCACACCTCGTCCTCGTCACCTGCCCAAGAGCTCAGTGCTTGGCAAGCGCTGGCACTGCTGCCATCTGGCAATTAGTAATAAATATTAGGGATATATTAACATGGAATCTTCTGAAAGTTATGCAGGAAGTTTTTAAAATTCTACTAGAAATGTTCCTTTTCTTTTTTTCCTCCTCTACCAGGAAACGCTGGACACCCCGTAAGCTCCTCAGAGGTGAATATAAAATTGCACTCACGTATAGTCCAGTAATCTCAAAGTATACCATAATAAGGGAAAGAGCACGACTCAGTAATTAACACATCACCACCACATTTCTTCCAATTCAACAAATTTACAGCTGAAAACAATTCTGCGTAACCCAATTTAATTACATTAAAAATTATGCAACTTATTTTATTAAAAGGGGATTGATTGCTCTACAAAGAATTTAGATCCAACAATGACCTTCTGTGCTACTGTAAAAGGTGTTCAGAACCCAATGAACATACAATAAGGCTCTAAACCAGAAACTAATTAGCTCACACACAAAGTATTAAATCTGTTTCACAAATTATGTAAATCATATAAAAAATGAGGTATAATACCAATGGCAAACTTTATAGTGCCAAAATGGAATAAGCTGTATGTATACCTGCCTCCAAATTAACTAAAGCAATTATACTGTAAAATCATTAGCCCAAGACATAGTTTAAAGTCAGGCTTTAATAACTTAATGCTACATGTATTTTCTAACCACAGAAAAAGCATTACATACATTTACACTTCCCACTAAATTTAGAGGAGGTTATGCTGCATTAAAGCAAGCAGGAAAAATAAAGTATTAAAAAAGAAAAAAAAAAAAGGAATGCCAAAAATGTTTACTGCAGAAAATATGCACAAAATCAAACCATCATTTCCTCTGGAGCTCCGTTTCCCCATAAAAACAAGGTATTATTACCCTTTTTGTAACACTAGCACGTTTAGCACTGCCACCGCCGAAAAGAATTAAATAAACAACTCCCCCGAACGATGAGAAAATAAAACACCATTTTACAGGATCCTGGCAATACTTTTAAATGCCAATTATTTGGTCTCATGGTTCTGCGTGTCCTGTGGCCAAAAAAAATCTCTTGCTTCTTCTCACCAGAGTAGGTGGAAGAGCAGCTCACGGTGCCAGCGTCTCTCTCCACCAGGAGCGGTGCTGCCTCTACAATCCTAAGGGATGGGCTGAAAAGTTTAATTTTCTTGCAGCTGTGGAGTGCTCAGAGACCCTCGTGTGGAATCCTAAAGGGATTTCCAACCTGCTTTTCGTTCTTTTAAGATAAATGCTGTGGGGCTTGATGCATCTGTGTAGGAGGGAAGGGACTAACAAACAAGTTTTCTTACTCTGCTCAGATGTTAAATTTGTTATTGCCATTTTCATAGCGCTGGGGTGTGTGAGACAAAGTTCTTCCTGCCATTGTGTGGGAAAACAAAGTTTAGGCCAAGGGCTGTGAATCATCTACCTGTTACCTTTCACAAGGGATGAGTCTACTGTGTCTTTATGTAGCCATGTGCAGCTGTGACTTTTCAGATGCTTTGGGATTCCCCCGGCACAAAAACAAGATATGTGTCAATGGTTTATGTCTGCAAATGAGCACATACAAAATACCTGTGCAACAGTTTTCCTGGTCTGATGGGAGATGAATGCAGGTTTTTTTTGGGTGAAACTAAAAGCTGGAGCACAACTGTGATGCTATGTGTGTGCATTTAGAAATAAAGATTATAGTTCAGCTTTAAGAAATAATGATTCAGACCTTTCAAAATATCTTCTAGCTGTTCACAGCCAAGTGTTACTGTCAAACTTCTAAAGGGTAGAAACACTTTCTGGATTGCTACAATCATTTTTCATTTTAAAGAAAAGAGCTTTTTTGTGCAGCAGCATTGGTTGATATATTTTAGGAACTACACAAGCTCAAATTTGGTGCTCCACACCCCTTCAAACAGCTGGGGTAATACACTGTCACAATACACTGAGTTTAAACACTGCTCTAGGAATGATGTGGCTTTGGTGTGTTACACAGAAGGAACTGCAGAAGATCTTTCAAAAACTAAGTAAAAAAGGTGAGAACCTTTCCTCTCTTTCCAGAATACTGATTAATAAAAAAGCAATTTTCTGAATTCGTTATGGTACTTTTAACACTAAAAATCCAAAGGGAGACTGGTCAGCAGCGAGGTCAACTGGTCAGAGATGTACAACAACTATTTTTGTGTGTCTACACATCCACAATCACTAATCTCACTAATCCCATGTAAACAATACACGTGGACTCCACATTTACTAGGGGTTGCTATAACATTGTTTTAATGTCACCTTCCTACAAACAGTATAAAAATGACTGGTTTATGCTGGGAAGAATTACTTGGGAAGAAGGAGAGAATGGAAAGAACCACAGAGGGTAGAAATTGGGAAAATCTGAGTCATATCTGGGCTAACCTGTGGTGAAAACCAATGACATCAATGCAGCCAACTGAGAAAAGAGGACTTCAAGGCAGGATCAAGGACTGAATCTTCTAATAAAATGCATTTGATTGGAAAGAGTATTTCCTTGCTTCAAAGTATTCTTGCGGCGATCACGCTACGATAGAAGTTGTCTCCTAAATATCAGCTGCCTCTTGATGTTGCATGACCACCCCTCTCCCTCTCACAAACATAATGTAACCACCATGGTAATTACAGTGCCTGGTTACATGTAAATATTTAATACAGTTTAGGTTTTGTCTTTAAAACACGTTTTTAAAAGGAAAGTAAATTAGTTTCCGTAGCTGAGTCCAGAACTTAGTTATGGAGAACAAGTACTGAAAAGGAGAAGGAACTCTAAATTTAAAGGAAAGATACTTGCTGGTGTAAACTGCATTTCTAATTTAATTCAAAATCAGATCTTTGTCATCAAAACAGACCCAACAAAGCCGGTTCCCTGACAATATTTTCCCTGTGTCTTTTTGACTTGCTGCTTGAATCCGCACACGTGCCAAACGCCACAGTACTCGGGAACCACTTAATCTGCTTCCTTTTGAAACTCATCATCAAATGCTCATTTCTGCACAGTTAAAGGCAGGGTCTTTGTAAAGTGTTTTCTTTTTAAAATGTAAATCCAGTGTCTTGGGAAGGGTGTTGCTTTTTTTTTTAAAAAAAACCACAAACCTGTGAAGTCTTGTTCCATTCTTTTAAACAGCAATGCTAAGTATAACGCATTAAAGGAAAAAAAATGTCATGGATTTGAAAATTCCTTAGAGTGTCATATTTCCCCTTCTACAAACCTGTAATATATTTTTAAATATTTTTTGAAAGAAGAAAATTATATTTCTGCTATTTCCATCTGTTGTTTCAGCAGCCCTAAACCCCTCTTTATCTTCAGCTTTGAGAAATTTATATTTTTAAGAGAAAAGACAGACAAAGAATGAATGACTGAATAGGTCATGAAATATCCTAAAAACAAACTGCAAGAAAAACATCATTTCAACTGCATTACAGCTCCAATTACTACTTACACCCCACTTTCCTGGGTTAGACTGTATCTTGATCAGTGATATCCCAGCTGGTTTTAGTTGAAAAAGTTTCCATTTCTATCTCTACTAATGGTGCCACTGATAAAGAGGGAGAAATCCATCGCGTCTGCTGCAGAACTGAAACTCCATCGAGGGATATATATTCATTAACTCATGCAGGAACTGAAACCGTCAGGGAACATATATATTTATGAACCCTTGCCCGTACACATAACATTTAGAAGTATAGAAATCCAAACAGGAGAGCAGAGTGCAAGAAGCATACCAGGATTAAAAAATATGCCAGCAAAAGGACTGCAGATCTTCCACCTCTAAGCGCTGAATAAAAGATCAGAGGAAAGCAAAGTTGCACGAGAAACTCTCAGCTTTGCCACATCACCCTGTATTACAACATTTAATTCCCACTTTCAATTTTATTAAGAGCACACTGTCTGCAGGTACGTATACAACAGTCAGACAAAAAGAAAGTAAAATGTACAAGGTTAAGCACCCTCAGAAGTCGCTGCTGATCCTCACACTGCTCCTTCCCCTTGTTTTATTGCTCTTCTGATTTACACTGACATGCAGGTATAAAAATGCCTCTGGAAAGGCATTTCCAGAGGATATCCTCACTCCCTGCTTCTGTACCACTTTGGCAGAGAATGAGGGCACCACAAAATCACGGCAGCCTGTTCTAAACCACCAGTTCCCTCCTCTACACAAGCTGAAAGTGCAACCAAGCCGGTGCCGATCTCTGCTGTGCCTGGGGATGGAAAACCCAGCTGGGGACACGCAGCCACCAAAAGTCACAGCCATGATCCACAGCATCCCATCCCCATCTGTAAACCCACCAGGAACTCGGCACATGTCCCCACAGCCATAGGTTGCTCCGGCTAAAAATTAGCTCCAAAACTCGTCTGAGGTTTTGTTCATTTTGCTTCTCTCTGCTTGTATTGAGGGTTTTGGGTGCTTGTTCCCTTGTTTTGGGGAGGGGAAGGCTTTGAAATGGTGCATCAACCATGAAAATATCCCGCCACAGGCACCAACGCTGGAAACTTTTTATTTTCTTAACTGTTGCTACTGCACGTTTAAAAGACAAAACAGCAGCGTGAAGCAAAGCTTTGGCTAACAGGAGTGACTGGAAAGCCCAAATCCTTTGATAGGGTCCTTTCCAAATTCCCATTCATCTTCCAAGGAAAGTCAGTCTGGCACTGAGGATTCAACAAGTTATATCGTAACTGGGTCCTGGTGTGTTCTTAAAATAAACATTTCATCTCTTTGCGTGGAAATGGCATCTCTTTCAATTTACATCTTTGGAAACAAAAGGCTCTGAAAAAGTATACAGAAAAAGCTGGAAAAACCCCATCCTAGTTTGCAAAACCAGAGTAAGATATACAAAGGAAATGAACCTGTGATACTATTGCTGTAACACAAACACTCGCTGGCCACCACCACCATTTAATTCACATTACGTGCTCTTTTTTAATCCTGGGTTCTTCAATTTAGCAATGATGAGCCACATTAAACACGAAAACTTAAATAATTGCATTTTTGCAGATCGTGCTGTGTTTAAGGCCAAAACCATCTGCGAAACAAAGGAGGAAACAGCCTTTTTTTTCCTCCTAATGGATTGGTACAAACGTCTGTTGGAAGAACACGGTGGGGAGCAAAAAAGAGGAGAAAATCCAAGGTATTTATATAATTGCCTTTAGACATGCAGTTTAGATATCCAGTATTTTGAATCATCTTCCTGGAGGTGTCTGTCTGTCTGCTCAATGGATTTACAGGGATCTTTGATTTCTATTTGTAATCACTCACCAAACAACTTCTGTATCTGTGTTAGCCAGTGTAAATATTCTGATACGTATTTAAAGTGGATGCTGAAACAAACTCCTCAACAGGAGCAATTTTGATTTTATTTTTTTTTAATATATAGACCTAAATGTCAGAGCTTAAGTCTGCCTTCATATAAATTAAAACGGTTAATGAGATTATAGTCGAGCAACCACATGAAGGCCTGAAAATACACTTTGTAGCAGAAATTACTCTGTTCTGGGTTAATTTTTGAGTATATATTGCAACATATATACTCATATGTGCTCCATACTGGCAGCACATCCCCTTCTATCCATCCCCAATTTTTTGTGCTCTGTGCACAGCTCTTCCACAGCCAAAATCAGATTTCCAGAGTTCAGTGTACCAAAATCCATATTCATGTTACAACCAAAGCACATAACTTAATTTGTGGACATTTTATGAACTATGCAGTCAAATAAAATCCAAGGCTGATTTTCTGCCTTTTCTGTCTCTGTATCTCTACTGCATCCTGGTAATAATCAATTTTTCCATTGGATTTCCTCCTGTCTAAGGAAGGGACCGACCTGCTATTGATCAGACACAGTTTATCTGAATGGGTAACGTGAGATTGGAATGAAGGCACCAGCTATGTCTGAACGTCCTCACACGTGGACAGAATCCCACACTGGAATAAACACAGCTGGGGCAAATTTTGATGCACTGAGAGCTCCAAAAACGCATTCCCATTATACTAGAGATGAAGGTCTGGAAGGCTACAAAGCTGTCATTTGGTGAAGTGAGAAATAAGCACCACAAGCAGTTTGCAAATTCAGAATTTAGAATTAGTTAAAAACTGGTTAAAACCTGGGAAAAGCCACTGTTCTGGAGCCAGAAAGAACCATTCCACGCCATCAAAATGCTCACAGAGCTGAGACTTTGAGGTTAATAATAAGGAAGTGCATTCCAGTGTTCTCTTTCTGCCCTTCAAATAAAGTTTTACTGAATTAAAAATACATTGTGAAACAGGATTCCTCCACCACAGTGACACAGTTGCTTTGGCATGAGCCAGACAAGCACGGGGATGCTATAACAAAAAAATTACTTCACTTGGAGTTATCCCCAACCCCAAACTTCTGGGAATTGATTGATGCTTTCTACTACTACAGAAAAAAAAGTCCCAACCACACAGACATATAACTCTCACCATTCCAAGTACCGTGAAAACCCAATTTTATGGTGTATGTGTCATTAAGATATTTTTCCCATCCCCATTCCCGGGCAGGACACAGCTCTGATCTGACTGATGTGGTGAACAGCCACATCCCAGACCCATTAGAGGGCAACCTATGGCAGCCCATTGCTATAGAACTGGGCAAATTCCCAATAACTAAAACATCAACAAAGTTGTTTATTCATCAATTATGACTCGGATTTTGCTTGTTTGGACTGAGAGCTCTGACCAGCTGACTGCCAAAATGAAAAATATGCAATCTTTTTTTTTTAAATTAAAAACCCTAAGAAAACACCAATTATTTCAAAATTATCCTGCTCTTTAAGGTCAGGTAGGAGGAAAGGAATGAAGAAATCTTAGGTGCTAATACCAGTCTGGCCACTGATTTGTTACACAAAATGACCTAAGCTTCTCCTGCAGCATCTGGGAATGATACCTGGAATTGCAGCAGCAAATGTGATGACTGATACCTGGTACTGAGGTAGCATTTATAGGGCAATGCAAAGAGGCCCATTGTTACATTAACAAAACACCTTCTGACATTGTTTTGCTTCTTTAAGATAAATAAATGCTGATGTTGCACATATGCTCAAGGAAGTGTAAAGGCACCATGGAACCACGTGGACTCACGAGGTTGGATTTTGTCTATAAGATGAAAACCCAGTGGAGCCACCATAACCATCTCACAGCACTGACAGGAAGGGAAGGCACAGGAGTTGACCCAGCAATGCCTTTCATGCAGCATTACAGCAGCATTTCCAAATGGAAACTCTGCTTTCTCCCATGAAAAGCTTTTGCTGTATCCATGTTTGGCAAAACTCACATTTTCCAGGGAAAAACCAATATCATCTCCTCCTGTTTCCCCTCCTCTCATCCCACATTTTAGGTTGCTGCTGCAGGTGGGACCAGCAAGCACAGTTCCAGAGAGAGGGCAGGAAAGCACTGAAGCAGCTAAAGCTGTCAGTAACAGCTTTGGACTCAGAAATACCCTGGCACGTATATTTTATTTCATTTTCTTCCTCTTCTGGGGCAAGGTCAGAGGATAAAACAGCAAGGACCTTTCCTGCTTTCAGTAAACCCCACATAATGTTGATAGTTTAGCATTTAGTTTCCTTAGGACTGATGCTATTTTAAAGCTGGTCAGAAAATGGGTTTCTGCAAAAACTCTTCCCTACAAGAAAAAAAAAATGCATTTTCTGGTTTACCACAAAAGGGCAGTTCTATACAGAAAGCAAAATCCCTTTCAAGGAAAGTATTAGTGCAATTGAGAACCTCATCTGCTGTTCAAGAATAGCTTGCAAAGTTTTTTAACCAGTTGTTACAGTTAAAACTGTTCAGAACTGGTCATTGTTTACTGCTTCCTGCATTATCAGATCCTACATCTGATGCCCCAAAACTGCCCCTTTGTGTGGACACAAAGTACCCAGCAAACACTGCTGGAGCACTAAGCTAGAGAACTCATAAAGTTATGGAAATATGAAGATAATGAACTCTTTCAAGGGCTATTTCACATTTTTTTTGCCACACAAAACATCTATTTACGTTCTAAAACTCTACCATCTATAACTCTACACCAAAATATTAAGCTGTTAACATTTTGTCTATAATAGAAGTCAGTTGCCTGAAATGAAAAATACACAGAATGGTCACATTTACAGTAACAGTCTTTCAACTCTCACTGAAAGCTTCACCCTCTGAAGAAACACCTTCTGAAATGCCAATAGAGAATATTAGTTTCTATTTTACTGACATGCCATGAAAAATAACCACACGGTGTAATCTGATGCATTATCACCTCAGAAGCTCAATGTGGTGTCAAATTTACTGAGCCAATTTCAATCTGCAGGAAACTGGAACTCTTTTATTATCATTATTATTAATACAGCTTCATTTTGGCGCAAGTTTCGAGCTCTGTGGTGTATTTAAGGTCCCTTTGTACCAGCCAACAGCAAATCCTTTAGGAGTCAGTGGCAGAGAGAAGGTGGAATTTTGGTGGCCCCAGCTCCTGGGATAGGCAAAGACAAATGGTTTAAACTGAATGGGGTGCCGATTTCTTTGCTAAAACACCTCTGCTTCTCTCTCCCCACACCTCCCCCAAACCATGTGGCTCCATTTGGCTACCCCTGATGTTGTCTGGGCAATCCAAGGGACATGCCAACATGGAGAGGAAGATAATCGATTAGTGACAGCATTAACTTTACACCTGGGTATTCATACATGCATAAAGGAGGTGCACAGATTTCCTGTCCAACCTTTTCTCCCCCCCTGGCAAATCTTCCCTCTGCCTTTGAAGGAAGCAAGAGCAGAGGACCCCACATCCAAACTCGGGTCACTCCTTCATGAAAGCTCCTTGTGGAAAATAAACAGTTATCAAATGCAACTCCAACACATCTCAAGCTGAGAAAATAATTAGTTCATGCTACAATTGCTACAGAAATGAAGAGGGAATAAATGACCGAACACAGCTGTGCACACGCACTGCTCCAACAACTGCAATCAGGAAAAATATTCCTCACCCTTCTTAGCCCAGTATTAACCAGTAGCAGAAGAGGTAAAATGACAAATTTTTCAAGAAAATATATATACTGAGGAAATAGGCTCCACTTAGAGTGCCAAAGTGTTCTTATATGAATTCAAAGGTGTCCCTTATTTAGAGTACAGAACTCTGGTCCCACTGCCAGAGGATCGTTTAAATGTCAAACGGAAACAAAACAGTCATAAGATTGTCTCATCTTGGTAACACAGGGATGTGACATGTGGTTATATACATGTGTGTGCATTTCTGTGTGCATATGTGTTTTGTTTTACCTTAAAAGACTGGTTACACTGTCAGCCCACCTGGGGCAAAACCCAGTTCAAGTCACTCAAACTTCACACTGGGTTTCTCAGCAAACACAGTGGGGCACAGCAAGACCTTGGTGCTGCCTGCAGCCACTGGACTCTGCTCTGCCATCGTACTTGAGGAAAGATGTGAATTCTCTTACAATTCATTGTTCAACACCCACGAGGCCAAAGGCCCCTAAGCAGTGATGCAAAACGCAAAAATATCAAAGCAAAACCAAGGGGAGTTAGACTCAGACTCTTGGGCAGACTCTGCATCAGGGGAACATCCAAGGTGCAGTTTAGCCACTGAGGTGAGTGAGATGCCTGTGACACAACACTGGGGTGGTTTTAGCAGCTCGGGATCAGACTGGTGGGGGATTTAGCTGGGAATGAGGCACAGATGGGAATCCCGACTGCAGATTTGGACAGTGGAGCTGTGGCTGGAGCAGGGAGCAGCTCCCACCTGGAAGGCTCCATCTCACCCAAGTGAGGAGGGAACATCAGCTTTCTGGAGCTAAAAGGCCAAATCTTGACCCAAACCATAAATATCAAAGAACAGGGGAATGAAGAAGGTTGTGCATAGGCAAGGGGGAGTGCAGGACCTGGTGTGTTTGGGCAAACCCATGGACCCAAGGAATGGTGCTGATGAGCTCCCTGCTCTCTGGAGCAGCCTGGTGTTACCTGCAGGCTTGGAGCAGGGGCACAACACAATGGTGGAAAGGACCAGGAGAGGGAGAGGAGCCTCGAAGTCAGAGGAAATGCACAAAAAATGAGAAAAAACCCAAAACACGTAAGGAGTAAACGACGGAGTCACTGAAGTGGCTTCAGTGGAAGGTGATCACCACCTTCTCCCAGCAGCACCTTTAATCATCCTTGATGCAATTTCACTAAAGCAAATTCTATTTAATTTCATTGTGCCTGACCAAGCAATGCAATTCCTACTAGCTGGACACTTTCTAGCCTTCATCAGGCTTTTGCAATAGCACTCATTCCCTCGAATTTATCAGTGCATTTATCACAGCGGTTCCAAAAGCGCCAGCTCCATGAGGCAGAACCTGGTGCTCAATACTTTATTTGTATTCAGCAGATCGACCTTTGCATTCTGTCCTGGTAGGCTGATAATTTCCCCTGTTTCCAAGAGAACTCCTACTGCCCTGCCACGCAATCACTCCCTCGTTTGACGAGCAGAGCACTTTCCTTCACATCAGCTGTGGCCCTTGCATATTTATACAGCCCTCAGCAGCCCAACTGGCCTTAAGTTTAGCCCAGAGGTACTTAATTTTGTTCTGCTACAGGAGCAATAAAACTGAACTATTCAGATTACTGGATTTAACCCCAAATTTCACAGTTTTAGTGATCCTTTTGAGAAAAAACAATAATTCATATACGGCAATCAAAGATCAATTTGAGAATCTCTAAAGGATGCAGTTAAAAAAACTTATATCTTGTAGCAGTGTGATTTTTACTGACAATCTAAAGGACACTAGATACTCAATAAAAGTCCCAGAGAACCTTTTCCTTCTGATTGTTTCAGTACATAATCACTTGCTGGTAAAGCAGCAGGAAATTAATGATGAAAGGAGATTATAAATTATATCAACATACACAGAAATAGCTAAAAGTTCAGCAAAAGCATAATTATTCAATTCTTCTCATGTGTTATTCTCAAATGTTATTCTCAAAATATATTCGTCATCATGTCAGCTCATCGTTCAGAAGTCAGTATTTCTAAAGTTTGGGGTTTACACTTGCACTGTTGGGTATTTTAACAGTAGAGAATGTGATCTATGTGGCATAATTCATCTTTGGTTTGGACTGGATCCAGGTCAAAGAGCTCCATATTTTCAGCCCATTAGTCATGGGAATTAGAAGTATTATGTAGTTGCTTTTAATTGGTAGTTCATGCTCAACCACTGCAAACCAGTCTATGATTGCAAAACTAGCTAAATTATATTCTCAATAAAACATCATCCAGCCTACAAAAAAAACCCCAAACAAACCACCATAAAAACCCCAACAAAAAACCAAACAACCCTGTCCCAAAGCAAATTACATCTCACATGCATAAGTAAAATATAACCAGCTCCACACTCAACAATCATGGGAAAAATGTTGATGGCCAGCCCCAACTGGCCACTGGAGCAGAGCTCCAGCCCAACGCCACGTTCCAGCCCAGCTCCCTTTCAAAGGAAAGTCGTTCTCAACGCTCCAGTGGTCAAACACAACATTAAGGACCAAGCACTAAAAAGTTAATTGAATGTTTGCCAGGAGATGTATGCCTCGTTTTTATACTGGATAATTAATTTCTTTGTTTTTATAAGAATTTTAAAGAGTGACCAACACGCACCCCGAGGGTAATGATCTTCATTCAAGGGAGACTTCTGACTTTCTGTGACACAGGGCTTATTTGTAACTGGAAACCCTCCAAGATTGTTCTCATGCAGGTGCCTGGTTTTAACATTACACAAATTCTTGTATCTATTTTATCTTAAGCAGCTGGTACCTTTGCACACCTCTCCCAAAAAGATGATCATTTTAGTTCGAGGGTCTCAAAAATAAATTTGTTCTAAATATTGTTTACAAACAAGGTGAGAGAGGCACAGGTGAAGCACCTCAGGCTGGAGGCTCCCTAGAAGGGACTACTCCTACTTCTAGTCATGTACTTTCAAATTATAAGACCTGTCCTTTCTCATCGTGATAGTCTCTAAACCCTATTACACACAGTAACAGGGCTTTGCTGTTGACAGTGTGAGCTACTCATTAAGATAAACTTCAGTTTTGGGGTTTAAAAATTTTTTTTCTTAAGTTACTATCAACCCTGTCAGGATTAATCGCTTCAGAGTATACTTAAACTGTCAAAACAGTTCCATATTTAGAGCCAGAAAGGAAATACGGACTATTAGCATCTCACAACACAGGCCAAAGCTTCAACTTACCCACAGACTTTTGGTCTACTACTGTTTTGGAATAAAAATCCAGAATTATTTTTACCACGATTATGCTTTTGCTGTTTATGATGAATGCCGATGGAAGTTAAAAATCTAATAGTTCCCAGGACATTGCCATCTGTGAGGAACTTTTATTGCTTTGGCAAACAAGGTTTTTAAACAGCCAATCCCCCACACTAAAGAAAATATTGACAAGTAAACAAGCAATATGGTGCCCCTCTCTTCAAACCCTCCCTGTGATGATTGCTGGAATTACTGCTGATTATAGTTATCAGGAAAATATACTGGCTCTGCACGTGGCATTTAACTTCCTTGGGTTTTGCCATTAAACATGACCAACTATGAGAAAGACCACAGAAACACCAAACTCATGAACAAGTGAACTCTAAAATTTCTTTCAGCTTTCATCTGTTTGTGTGGTTTTTGGACTCTGATTTTTTACTGTCATCCCAACTGCATCTAAAATTATCTCAGTTAACATAAAGAGATGCTTTTCATCATCAATAAAATCAGAACCAGGAGAAGAGTCTGAAAGAGTGACAGAGTGATGACATGGTTAAAGCTGGTCACCTGGACTGGCTCTTACAGGTCTGAACACATTTCCATTCCAAAAGAATCAACAGGTATTCACTCTGCACAGGTACCTGATTCTCACTGCTATCACTACTATAACATATTTAAAGTTTTTCTTTAAAAAAGAAAAGCAAATTTTATAATATCCGTATCATAAAAGGTAACTTGGTGTAAAGGTGTTTGCTGTGAAGCACCTCTCTACTGCTAGCTGGACCTTCTAACTCTCAGCTGGAATTGCTGGCAACAGAAGAGGAGCCAGCAAAACAAATTCTGCCATCCACCTCCCCTCAATCTGCTCACTGTGCAGGTTACCTGTGCACTGGTGTGGGATTCAATAGCTGGGCTACACGTATTCACACTGTCATGACACATTCCAATTTTATAACTCTTGGGATTGTGGTTTTCTTGTTTGAATTAAATTTACAGAATCACAGAATGGTTTGGTTTGGAAGGGATCATCTAGTTTCAACCTCCACTAGACCAGGTTGCTCCAAGCCCTGTTCAACCTGGCCTGGAACACTTCCAGGGATGGGGCAGCCATAGCTTCTCTGGAGAACCTGTTCCAGTGCCCCATCACTCTCACAGTGAAGAATTCCTTCCTTATATCTAATTACTCTCAACCTGGATGCTGCAGCTCCAACTAAGCCAGAAGACCTGATCTGAAAGGTACAGTGATGTTCCACTGGTGAGATTCAGGTGATGGGCACAAAGGCTACTATGGATATTCCCATAAGGAAGCCTGATCTTTATGTCCTTGTTTGCATCTAGGAATGTAGCCCACAGTTACTTCTGCTAAGACAGCCTAAGGCTCTTTCCCAGCCAGCTAAATCAGCTGAGAACTTGTTTGTCCTCCAGGGAAAGCAGCGTGGTGACACTGGGACACCATGAGCATGTGGACTGCTGCCTACAGCTCATGGACATGTCCACACATCCCAAGTGGACTGAAGGCAGCACCTGTCCACCTGCTTTTACCACCAGTCCAGGGTAAAAGCATCCAGGGATCAGATCTGCAGGTCTTCCACAGGCAGATGGCAGCAGATTTCACTTCCAATCCAGTAAGGCAAACTAGAAAGAAAATTTCCTCTCTTCACGCTACCAAAATGGCAGAGAAGATGTAAAGTGAGTAACCAGGTTGTCTGCAGAGCAAGAAGAACCTGCACTCTGCCCTCTCTCAGATCTTTGTTGACATGATGACAACTAAAAACAGAAAACCTACTGTTTCTTGTGGAAGTGGAAATATGTTGAATAGTGTGTGCACACACAAATGTTTAGGAGAACATAAAGCTGTGGTGGTGATGAGGGGCTCACCGTGTCCCACCAGCAGCCCACAGCAATAATTCAATTTATGGTAACACATCAAATGGAAGAGCTGGAGAAGCTCTTAGGACCTGAGGGAATGGTATAAAGCTGTGTCAGGGGAGATTTAGGCTGGATATCAGGAAAAGGTTCGTCACCCAGAGATTGGTTGGTCACTGAACAGGCTCCCCAGGGCAGTGGTCACAGCACCAAGCCTGTCTGAGTTCAAGAAGCATTTGGACAACACTCTCAGGCACATGGTGGGATTCCTGGGGCTGTCCTGTGCAGGGCCAGGAGTTGGACTCGATGATCCTGATAGGTCCCTTCCAAGTCAGGATATTCTATGATTCTAGGATTTTAAGCTGCTGGGCTGGTGGTATCTTGTGCCTGAGGCTGTGGTAAGCTCAGGTTTATGCGCTATCTTCTGTTCTAAAATAAAGCACACGCATTTATTGATCAAATATGAATTGAATGCAAATGCCTTCCCAGCTGTAGCCTTTCCAGGCCCTGCACCACCATGTTATAACATTGCCATAGTCGAGTTAAAGCCCATATTCCACTCACACTGGCAATTTTCCACTAACAACAAACCCAAGTCTAGTAGATGCAACGTTTCAAAATGCATGTAAACTATTTAGATTAATTCTTTTTATTGACAATCCCAGGGGAATGGAGAGAAAATGATTTGTTTTACCCTCAGAGCTCAAAGCTCTCTTGGGAGGTAATTCAATTGAAATTTCACATTCAGTCTAGCCAGGCAGTGATAAACAGATGCTTAAATTAGCTGCATTACACCATAATCAAATATCTTAAGACGGGGAAAAGTTTCCAATAAACAATGGGGGCGGAGGGAGCTTCCCAGTATTTTTAGAAGGAATGTTTTTCATACCTATCTGAAGCTCCTGCAGCAGCAGCACTCCTTCAGCTGCAGAGGCATCTGACAATGCAGGGAATAAACACACGAACACCAGTCCAAACACAACTGGCATTTCCCTGACATCTCTGGCATGTTAAGCAGCCCTGCAACCCCAGCACTTCCTTTACCTGTTGCCCTTAGACAGGCGATTTCTACTCTCACGTCCTGTTGCCCGGCGCTCCCGCTCCTCCAGTTTGACACAGATGTTTCTCTCCTTTTCATTTAAACAAACTGTTGCATAAAACACCCTCACTCCTTGCTTCCACCACCTAAGCCATCAGCTACTTCCTCTCCCTCTCCTTCTTGGTCCTTCCCCACCCCTCCAAGCAAAAAGGCAGCAAGAAACAAAAAGCCCATGTCTTGTTCCTGCTCCACCTGCTGGGAATGAGAAATTTCTCCAAAAATAACTAAATGTTTTGTCCATGCAGAGGGGGTCCCCTTGTTACTTCTGAGAAATCCTTGGAAGGGCATGAATGGTCCAGATGAATATTTAAAATACAAACTGTCTATAGTTCTCCTACCTAAATTTCCTAATCCAAGAAGCTAAGGAAAATACCAGAGGAGAAACAAAAAGAGAAAAGCATATTAGAAGTTTTCTAAATTTTACTTTTTTTTTTTTTTTTTAAAGGAATTTTGCATTCCTCCCTGAACTTTATATGCAGGTCTGTGAGACTGTATAAGTGATGCTGACTGTAACTACAAACACTTTCTAGTTCTCATGGTTATCAATGTAACGTGCTCTAAGCACACTAGAAGTTTCAAAAATCAAGACGAACAAAATAATCATGGCTACAATCAAGTTGTTCCAATAATCAAGATTTAATCCCTGAGGAGTTTTCACTTTGGGGGTTTGGTGCTCATTTAGTGTTGCTACAGACCCCAAGTCACCCCTTGGCATTCAAACCAAACAAAATGCCCTGAAACAGAGGGTCAGGTTAGCAGAGGTCAGGCTTCCAAACACTGTGTGTTTTAGGGTTTGGGGGGGGTTTGGTTTTTTTTTGGGGGGGTTTTGTTGTTGTTGGTTTGGTTTTTTTGAAGTTCATTGTCACTTTTCCTTATCAGTAAGTGCTCTTTATCGTGCCCTGTCAGGGAAAGCATTTCCCTGTTGCAAGAGATGCACCCGGGCAATATTAGAGGGGAAAACAAGATTCGAAATTCCAAACACCCTGGGCTCCATACAAAAATCTACTGCCTGTTATACTGAACGCTGAAGTAAATGTTTTACTGATTCCTCTGGCTTAAAAAAGCCAACCCTATGAATACTGATTGCAAGTTCAGTCTGGTTGAATCATCTCGTGCATCATCACAACTTTAAAATCCAAAGTGTAAATGGCTCCTTGGGTTTGTAATGCTCAAACCCAGAAGCTCCTATTTCACAAAACTCTGATTTTTTTTATTGATCTTCTTGCCTAATATAAGTTTTAAGTAAACCCAAATAGCAATACTGGGGGAAATTCTTAAAAAGACAATTTGTCTGCCCTTCAGGTCAGCAAGTTTTTAAAGTACTTTCTGAACCAAGGATGTGTTCAGTAGATGAATGGTATAACAGAGCCATTCCTGCAAAGACTAGATCATATTTTAAAGCAGTACAGAGCACCACGACCTGTAAAATGAGGCTAAGAGCTGGTAGTTACTTATGAAAAACTGTGAAGTGAGCACAAAAAAAAAGCGTTTGCTGGATCAAATAGAATGTGAAATGTTGCATCAAGTTTTTCAGTCCGTGGTCAAAGCAAGCTACATGAGACCCTTACCAACTCCTATTGTAAGACAAATGTGGCATTGCCATAACACCTTTCCTTTTAAATGGCATTACTTCCACCACAACAGCTCAGGAAAAGTTCTCAGCAGTGTGAAACGGGAAGGTAAAAGCTCCTTCCGCCCGGAGAAGGCGAAGCCAGCGGATGACACGTATCCCTCTTCTCTTTCGTGCCAAATGCACCGGGAAGGAGCTGCCTGGAAAACTCAGCAGCAGCAGCAGCATCATGTGAGCCCCGGTGAGCAGCACGGGGAGCACCAGCTCACAGGAAAAGCCTGACAGACGTTCAGACCAGCCCTAAAGCTGCAGTTCAAGTTCGCCTGACCCCCAGGTTACCACCACACCGCGGGCGATGCCGGGGGCGTCTCTCGCTGAAACCCAAGGCATCAAAGTTGTTGGATTTTTTTTTTGCTTTTCAGGGATAGCTGAGTTTCCAACTTCTTTTACTTACAGGGTTAAGAATATACAGTAATTGCAGCAGATTAAAAAGCAGCAAGGAAAGGGTCTTGAACCTCCCCTTCGTGCCTTACATCTTTGCTTTCGTAAAGTAGACGGACTCCAAGTTACTCATCTCCTAAAAAAACCAGTAATAAAACCCCCCAAACCTGCAGCTTTCAGGCACCCAATGCTTTTTAGTGCTAATATTTCCAAATACAATTCATGGCTCTAAAAGGCTCCATGAATTAGAATAGTGCCATGAAATCAGTAATTTAAATAAAGTAATATTTTAATTGATTCTGACATTCCGAGACATTTCTTAGCACTGCCACATCTTTCTGACCTTTCACCCCAAGTGGGTTTTGCTCTGATGACGAGGACCAGCTATTTATTGCTGTCTTTGAAGTTATAAATTTGCACAGTAGCAAGATTTGCCCCCAAAGAAATAAGGGGGGTATTTTCTACTAATCTTACAGAGAACAACATTTGGCCATGAGAAGTGTCACAAAATTTGCTTGAAAATACTAAAGTAACATACACAAACACACCCAGCAAAAGGGTTGCAAAATCAGAGGCCACTTCAGTTATTGTGGTTTTCCTTTATAGGAGGGTCAGGAAAAAATAATAATAATAATAGGTGGCTGTTACATGACATACAAGATAATATGGCAATAAAACAGGGCAGCTAATTAGACCTGCAAGGGCAGAACTCACTGGCCAAAGCTGTGACATGAGCATCTGGTCATCTTACATGCTTACTTAAAAGAGAAAAGGACAAAAGAAAGATTGCATAGGTAGAGATACAGAGAAGATAAAGCTAAATTAGGCATTTGATTCCCAAAGACAAGAATATAAAAATGCATCTTTAGTTTCCCCCCTCACAAAAGTGTACCAGTAAATGTATTGTCAAAAACCTCTGAAGTTCGTTAAAAACTTGGACATAATTTGAAATACTTAATAAGACCAGTCAAAGCTCTAATAATAAGAAAATTTCTAAGTCCTTATCATCTAGCACACAAGCCTTACAGGGAGAGGTAAGGGAAAATACTTTTTTGAGGATAGGATACTCTACAGTTGCCCTCCAAAGGACGTTTCATACTTTTCTGTGATACACTTGGAATTTACCCATCACACACAGGATAACAAACCAAATCCTCTACCAGGATACAGACACAATATTACAACTGGATTCTTAAAAGCAGTTAGAGGTTTTTGTTGTTCCAGCTCCTGCTGACTCCTATTTTCACTTATGTTAGTTACCAAATTCTGAAGAACTTTTTGGTTTCTGACTCACCCTTTACCTCCTCCTCCCACCTTCATGTAACACTCCTGCCCTAGTGCTGTCTAAGGGTTTATCATTTTTCTGATCAGCTCTCCAGAAAACAGAACTATCTATATTTACACACAGGAGTATGAACATTTGAAGAATTTAGTAGCCTGAATATACGATACTCCAAGTTATAATACACTCCCACCTTTAGCAGATTACTCCTAGAGCAAATTAACCTGACAGAGAAATAATGAGTGAATATACAAATATTTCCTGAGTGCAGTACATTATTGGGAAATTGGATAACAGGGGCAAGAATTCAAGCAACATGTATGAGTGTGAAGACTGTGAAGGTCTTTCTGACAAAACCATGATGCATGTGTGAAATGTAAGAAGCTCCATGCAAAGCTTCACGATTCTCCTTTGCTCTCACTTAAACATAAAGATTATTTTGAAAACTTTGGTGTTTCTGTACTGTCTGTTGTTTGTAAAGTCAGTTGTTTGTTTAAACAACAGCAAGTTATAATCCCAAATCATTTATCTGCAGCCATTACAGTATTTTTATAAACTTATTATTATTTACAGTTCTACTTGGTTTTCTTAAACTTCATTTCCAGTGCAACATACATTTTAAATCAAACACACTTGGTTTCATGCCAATTAAATACAAGCAGCCCAGCAATGAATAGCTGAGCACAGGAACCCCTTTACTCCTACTACACTATGACTGATGTAACCACTGCTGAATGAAGAAGAGATGAAAGTCTCTCCACACCTTAACATTCCTACCCTGTTTCTCCCTGCTTTTTAATTTTAGAGTGTCACAAGTTGTCCTGTCTATTCAAGCAACACATTCATTTTCACAAATTCATGACCCAAACAGGCACTTCAGCAATTCTACTTTATATTCCTTTTACCTGCAACTGCTCCCAACGTGCTTTTGAAACACAAGATTAAAATCAAAGGCAAAAGAGAGAAAATACAATGCAATTTATTTGTATGTCCCATCTGCATGACAACGTACCTCCTTTGTCTAATCGACTCCCGGGGAAAAAAAAGGAGGTCAGGAGGTGAGATCTGAAGAGAGGATGGAGCTCAGTGGGATGGAGGAGAGCAGAGAGCTCCCCAGACCCGGGCTACACAAGTGAGATACTGTGGAACCACAGGAAGGGGAAAAGGAGAGACTAGAGGTCAGATCCTGGTGTTTTTGCACATCAAACTGGTATTCTGCGCTACCAGTTTCAGGCTGCAATCCCAGGACACCGGAGTCGAGGCAGGGATTTGAACAAGGCATGGGGCTGTGTTAGGGGAGCTGAGGATCTGGCCCTAAAGGAGTCCATAGTCAGGGAGCAAAAAAATCAACAACAAATCAAACAAGGGCAAGAACGGAGGAAACGAAACACAAGAGCAGTTTGGCTCTTGCTTTCTGGCCTCATAAATCCTCAGCAGCAGAAGAGAAGTCGGATGGAACAAAGCGTAAATAAAGCAGGAGGTGAGTTTTAACCATTTTTCAGGGCAGGGAGAAGGAAAGCTAAACAGCCCGCACCTCTCCACCCTCATTGAGATGCAAACCACACAAAGGCGAAAAACTCATCTTGATGCACCGGTAGTTACGCATGTAAATTCCAGCGCAGGGAGCAAGATAAGCCCGAAGAATGCAGTTTCTCTCAGCAGAAAGATTCAGCTTTGTGTATAATGCTGTAGTCTAACTACTGTAACCATCAGGACGACTCTGTTTAATATCAATAAAGTGAGCAATGTGTTCGCCTCACGCTAAACGAGCAGAAAACCCAGGGCAACCAATTCCCGCAACCCAGAAACACCCATACGTGAAACAGCATCCAAGTCAGCTTTGGTACAAAAAAACCCTTCTTTCCACTTCAGGCTCTTCTTTCTTAACAGGAGCAGAGCGGCAGAGAGGAGTCTGAAATGAGAGCCCACCTGTGCAGCGCAACGTGAACCTCCAGTCTCCTCTCCTAGTGGAAAATAAAGTTTTATTTTAATAAGACAGGCCTGTGACGTGCCCTTGTAGGAGCCCTGTACGATAAAGCCGACAGCACCACTTGGCAACCTCTTTCTCTTTCCTCTGCCTCATCTCTTGGCTAATTTTTTTTTTTTTTGCATTATTTTTAAGTTATTTTGGCAGCTGCAGAACACACAAATCTGCACACTGCAGAACACTAGTTTGGTTATCTAGATGCGAAATTTTTTTTTTATTTTAATCATTAACAGCAATTATGAAGCGTTGCTTTTGAAAGGCCATAATTAGGGATGACAGACAAACAGTGGATGTGGCAGGAAAAGATAGTACCAGTTCTTTGAT
The DNA here is from genome assembly GCF_009829145.1 of Chiroxiphia lanceolata. NCBI lineage: Eukaryota > Metazoa > Chordata > Aves > Passeriformes > Pipridae > Chiroxiphia > Chiroxiphia lanceolata. The sequence goes on along the minus strand of NC_045641.1, from coordinate 4,450,959 downwards.
AGTACAAAGCAAACCACCAAGGCAGCGTGATAGTACTAGTTTCATTCCTTTTGGAGTTCATCAGTTGTGAGCGATTGAATTCTGCCTCGTGACTGATAAATGCATATTTTGATTTGTTTCCCCTTGAAAGCCAAGTACTCTTTTATTGGCAGGCTGATTAAAGTGGAATTAAAATGTTCTCTGAGGAAAGAGGTGAAAACTTGTCACCTTTTCTGCAATGCTCTTTTTTCCCCCCTTAGTAGATAAGGGTTTTTCAGAGTCACAGACACCGGATACTTGGGGGTAAATTAACCAAACTAGTCATGTTTTAAAAGGACAATTGTTCTATTTTTTAAACCTGCCATTTTCTGAATATTTGATTAGGGCTGCGTTACAAAAGATAACTTTTGCAAACAGTCTGCTCTCCCCCACCCTCCCCTTATTAATTTTACATTAGATTTCCACTCTGTTCCAGCAAAGCCCGTGGTGACTCCCTGCTCCAGAGAGGCTCCCTCCCTACAGCGATCTCTGCAGGATTTTGGCACGGCAGAGTTCAGCTACATCAGCAAACAGGCAGCCAGAAAACCTCAGGCCCCGAGCCGAAGTGCAGCTGAGCTTGAAAGAAATACAAATATTTAAAGACAGCGCAGAGAACCAATAAAAAGCAGAAAAAAAAATAATTCCACGAAGCATTTACATGACAGAAAGCTACTACACTAAAATAAATGTGACCCTGGTGAATTTGCTATACCAGAAGTTTACGCTTCCCTCAATTTAAAATTTTCAAATAAAGAGACTAAGTACAAAGCCCTGGAGAGAAAAATAGTAGAAAGTAATACAGTTATGAGAGCAACAGCAGCCATTGCGAGTGATATTGTTATTCTCCATCAAGGAAGCAATAACTTTGATGAATAATCCCCTTAATGAACACCAAGATGGGGTTCTGCCTCCCTAATTAAATTAAATTAAAAGTGTCAGGTATCAAACCTCCGTGGTAAAGACGAGGAGAAGCTGCACAGCAGCTCCCCAACACAGTATTATCATCCCGATTTTGAATTTCAAAGTATTAACAATATAAAGACGCAATCTTCGGGTGCTCTGGAGCCAGGGGGGTTAGAAAACAGACCTACAAAAGATGACAAATTAATAAAAGGCCCAGAAGTAGGTGACTGTGGCAAAGGTGAAAACTTTCTGCTTAACTTAGGCCTTAGCATGGCTGTGTTGTGTGGCTTAAAAGATCGACTACAGAAAACAGAGAAAGCAAAATGAGTTCAAGTGAGCCATGGGGTCTTATCAACAAATTATCTTTACCAGATAGAAGGCAGATCTTCATTATTACTTTAGCAGGATTTTTTGTGGGTTAATTTTCTTACTTTCTATCTGATGCAACAGAAAAATACAAAGCCTGAAGGAAAATAATCCCTATAATTTGCATTTTTAAATGGCCCTACATAAAATACACATTTAAGTAGATGTATCATAATGGCTGGAATTATTAAGTTACATAAGTATTTAGAGAGATTATGAAATACTTATTGATTTAACTGCATAAATATGTACCTAGGGAAATTTATATCACGAATGAAACTGGCCAAAGCCACTCTGTCAAAGCCAAAACAAAGACAATTATCTTGTCAATAAAAAACAGAAGGTAAAATTAAAAAAACCCCAACTGTTAGTGTACTAAAAATAGAGCAATTTTATAATCATAACAGGTAACTTGTAGATAAGCCTCATAAATCCCTAAACAGACACCCAAGTGAATGGAAAATAAATACTTATTTTGACTGTGTCCTAAGAATCTGTTGGGATTTGGGGGAAGTGGAGCTTTCTCCATCCTGTCAAAAACCATGAAGTTGCACAAATTTTATTTTCAAAAAGTACCTAACTGTATAATTGCAGAGACCCTGTCACAAACAACCGTTTAGGGCATCCTCACCCCACTAAGAGAGTCTTCCAAGCTTTAAAAATTCATTAGGATCTTGGCAATAAATATTGCCAATGTATTTTACTGTAACTGTATCGATCCTAATGCACTTGACTTATCTATAGAGATAAAACTTATCTTGACCTTGTCGAATACAAACAGTCTGGACTAAAAACCTGCGATAGCCTCTCGTGGGGAAAACATACAACAGATAACAGCTACAGGGATGATACAGGAGCAGAACATCAGTATTAATGCTCCAGACAAAACAGGAATTTGCCTGAGTATTACCCTACCAAGCTGATGTAAAGAGACACTAATAAATAAGAACCCATATGAAAGCTTTAAAAAACAAATATGTATATTTAATTCGAGTCTTCTTGGGCACTGTATTAATCCCCTTAGAAAATATACGACACAGATGGGCTGCACGGCAATATTACTGAGTAGCTTTTTATTTGGAGGCAATTACCTCCGTTTTTGAAAGTCAAAGCTGTGCTAAGAAGGAACCCAACCAACTTTTCCCTTTGTTATTTCAAGTTGCTGTTTCCAGCTGCAATCCCAGCGGTGGCTGCAGACAGCGGCTTGGCCTTGAGACATGAACCCACCCTGCTGCAGGCAGGGACAGACCCTGCCACAGACCCGGGACTGCCGGCTCTGTCCCTACGGACACTGCACCACCACCGAGGCTCAGTGTCCACAGCAGGAGCAAGGTCAGGATCAGGCTCCAACCCTGGGATTTCCCGTGGAAGCCCTGGAAGCAAAGAGCCACAGGGATCTGCACCAAACGCTTTCATTTCAAACTCTTCGGTGCTCCTTTCCTCACAATCCGCCTGCGCTCGGCTGCCGATAACTTAATTAACATTTTCTACTAAGGGGGAAAAAAAAATATTCCCCACCATTTCTAAGGCAACAGAGATTTTTGGAAAAGATGTCTTGTGTGGTTGATTCTGAAATGAAGGCAGGAGGATCCTGCCAGTCGGCGGCAGAGCGTATCCCTCGATCTCTAACGCAAACTTCTCCAGGTTGTTCGTGTAACTCAACCAGTTACGGACAAAGAGGCACTTCCTGAAAGAAAACTACAACATGCTTTTTGTAATTAATTCTCCATGTATTTGCCAATTTAAGAGCCAAACACATCAGAATATTAATAGACCTCCGTCTTCCAACTATCTTCCCTTTACAAGCAGTAGGAGCATTCTAATGTAACGTCAGCGTTAAGTCCTCCAGTATCTCAGAAAATTATTTCTTTATAACACAATGTTTTATAGCTGGTCACCATAAATTATAAAAAAAATAGGATGTTTACAGGAATTTGGACAAGGAAACTATTTCTAGGTCACAGTAATTACTTTGCGTTTGCAATTAATGAAAAATAACCAGGGCTGATCGCTCTAATTAATATTTCAATATGCTAAACAGCACCAGTGCAGGACAAGTTCTTGTGAAGATACAGAGGAAAACAAATAAAAGAGGAAAAAAAAATCTGCCAAATAAAATCAGTAGGTTTCAAACATAACTAAATATTATGTGTTTTCACATATATTTTTAACAACCTGCAAGTACTGACAATTCAAAAATACTGTAATACACATTCAGATACAAAGGTAAAATTATTATGGCACATTTACTCTGCTCCTTCCTGAGCCACGAGCAGGAATTTTAGAGGTTTCCAATTTACTCTCAGCAACTAAATGAAACTAACTCCACAGTTTTCTATTTCCACCTTTAAATATCACTTAGTTTTGAGAGACAGCAATAAAACTTTCTACCTTTTTGATAGGCAACAGTATTTTGCATTGACTGAAGGCAAATAGAGACAAAAATAATACTATCCACAGCAGTGGCACAAAGAATAAGGCTCCATTGCTAATTATACAGGGAACTGAATTTAATTACATGGAGAACATTAAACACTTTCCAAAAAAAAAAAAAAATCAAGAAAAGCTGGAGATGAGCGTTTCAAGCGCCTTTAATGCTCCAACAGTGCCCTCTGCCGAGGCACCGAAATAGTGCGGGATTAGTGATCCCAACAGCACCCAGGACACACAACCAGGCATCGCTATTTCTGGATCGTTTCTACTTAAAATTAGGTGCCTCACAAAAACCAATTAGAGCCAACTTTCTGCAGGATGACTGTGTCAAATATCCAGTGCAGCGCTGCATTCAGCGAGGGTTTTAGAAGGATATTGCAACTAATGATTTCAAAGACAGTCGTATTTCAAAGACATTCAAAGAGCAACATCTTAGGTCTGAATCGCTTCTGTCTCGCTCACAAGATCCATCTAACAAGGATATTCCCAAAGACTAAACTGTTTAGGAACTGTATTAAAGCACTGCTGTTCCCAAGATTCAATTTAGTTTGCTTTTGCATTCTGACAGATACAACAGTATGATACTGAAAACACCTTTGAAAGCAAACAGGTTTTGAAATAATCTAAAGTAAATTAAAAAAATTGGTTTCATTATTCGAGACACTTCAATAGGAATTTTTTCTGGATGGTAACTACATCCCAAAATATTGCTGTCTGGCTCCTGACAACAAACCAGCAAACTAAATGCCATCCAAGCACCGAGGGGAGATGGAGTGATATTTTTCAAAATTCCAGTTTCAGATGGCCAAGTGGAAAAGGGAAAGGGAAAACAGAAACGGGAGGCAAAGGATCTAAGCACAACTGAAAAGTGTAGCATAGAAATTCCTGGCAGCTTCCTCACTGCTGCTTTTTTCTTAAGAAAACACAGTTGGTTTATTCTTAAATCACCCCTCGGCTTTCCTACCTTAATCTGGGACAATAAAAAGAGAGAAGAGCTATTTGCTTCCACTTTAATATGAGTTTTTTTTCCTTTTGACCAAAGTTTTAACCACAGTTTTGAAAGTCTGAGCCTTGCCTTTTCCCCAAATTCATGAGCTATTCAATAGCTCTAATGATTAACCGGCAAATGGTTTATCACCTGAAAAAAACCTGCAGCCACAAGCACGTAGATATTTCAGATTAGATTGTAGCCATAGAATTTAGATAATTTTATGGCTGCAGGAAGCCCACGATGCCAAAATGGCCATGAATTGTAGAAGCCTATTTCCTACCAGCAGCTCCCTGAAACTCGGCTCCTCTTCCCTGCAGACTCTGCGTTCTCTCGGTACTCAGAGGAGCGAGAGGCCAACACAGACTCAGCTAAAACTCACATCTTTCTACCTCAGTGATACCTTTTATAAAACTGGGGGATCTTCCTGCTTTCATTTTAAAAGCAGGAATTCAAAAAAACTCCCCCGTTCTCGAGAAATCTTAAATTTAAGTGGTTTCGAATGACAGAGAACAACAGTGTAAAACACAAACGCAGGCTGGCAGTCCTGAGGTGAGGTTTTTTCGCACATACTGAAGATCACAGCAACTTATCCATCATCTCACAAGTCTCCTGAGAGGTGGTAAACTATCAGACACTCATCTAGTTGGAGATGCTGGAGGACGAGAGCGGGATGTTCGCTCAGCCTTTGATACAAACACCCATTTCCACAATATTTACTGAGCACGAAGGCTTGAAATCAGGGTGCTAAAACTCAGTATAAACCTTCAGGGCTCAGAGTACCAAAACTACCAAAGGTGCTGCTAATTTCAAAGAAATATATGAGTTCTTTGCAACCCTGACAACCTTTTTATTTACCACACGCTGTGACAAACCCTGGGCTTTCTCCACCCAGCTCTACCTCCCTGTGGCCTCTGTTTTATGTCAGCAAGGCTGGAATATTTTGTTTAACCGTGTTGAAAAATTAGTTGCTTAAACACAGCAGTATAGAAAGGGCTGAGACCAAATGTGTGTCTTGATGAGGAGCCAGGCACCCGTCCTCACACACTGCTTCCCTTTCAAATCTGTGTTGTGAGCCTCATTTTTACAAATCTACCTTCCCCCCTCAAGAGAGACCCTGCACAGATCACAGCAGGTGAGCTCCCACTCACTCCATGTATTTAATTATATATAAGTATATATACTAGTGTGTGTATATATAAGTATATATACTTACAGTATATGTATACTTATGTATCAATATATATACTTACAGTAATGCACACCAAAGGTTAAATGGAGGTGATAAAATTGCTTTAAGCCACATCAGTGCAATAACAAAAATAAAAAAGCACATATTAATAATGCAATATTAAGGATGTGCAATATTACCATGAGTTCAAGCTTTCAAGCTAGACAAAAACGTTTAGGAATTTGCTTACTTAAAATACAATGCAAATGATGGAAGATTTACTGCTACTGTTGGACCCTAAAGGTCCACTTGCTACCTGTTTAAATCTGTAGCCTTAAAGCAATATCCTGCTTGTAGGTGGCTTGGTTTTGGCTTTCTAAAAGGAATGTTAATTTTGCAGGACAGTTGTACAATCTAAAATCTCAATCCATTGCCTTGCAGTTGTTTTAGAGAGGTAGTGCCAGGAGCGATTAACTGCATTAAGTTATTCCTTCTAATTCCCCAAAGGAAGACTTTTAAATTCAGTGTGCATTTCTAAGAAAATCCAACACGCTGCGATTCACAAAAATTCCCTGGAATAAGCTCATCTCCTTGCAAACAAAACTTGGGAGATGATTGCACAGTCTTCTGAATAATCACAATAATGAAGAATTGTGAGAGCTTTGACAGTTCAGTGTGCAAAATGCTACAGATCCAGCAAGCAATGAAGGCAAAAAGCATTTTCTTCCTCTAAGTGTTAAATTGAGGATTTTTTTAAGCTAAAAATGGGAAGATCAGACCACCTACAGAGATTTGAAGCAGGTTAGTGGAATCAAAACAGCAAACAAATAATCAAAGAGAACATGAATCTATATATCCCTAACTTACTGCTCACTCATCCAGAATTCCAGATTTTCAGGAATTCTCAATTCAGATACCACAGAAGGACACATCAGGTACCCAAGTTAATTTGACACTGGGGGTTTAAGTGCTGATAAATTTCCACAGTTTCCTCTGATCTCTGAGACTCATCTCAGAAGACACCAGGTTTCCAGCTCTCTCTCCCTTCCCCAATATCTGCTGCCACTCACTACAATTAGGAGAAAAGGAAGGCTGGAGCTGTCAGAAGGGAGGAAAATGGGAAGCAGGAGTGCCTGGCACCCTCCAGATGATCAGTGCTGCCCATACAAACTGGAAAACTGCCTGTGAAAATTCCATTTGTTTATAGAACAAGTAAGCCCATTTCAGGAGCAAGTTTTTTCTTTTTTCCCCTCAACAAACATACTTTTTTTTCCTTTTTTTTTTTTTTTTTTTTTTTTAAATCAGAGGGAAAAAACCTGAAACCATATTTTACTAGGAAGCAATCTGTCCACGGATTCCTATGGAAAGGCAGAGTGGATGTGCAGATGTCAAAGCAAGCTAAAACTGGAGAGTGCAAACCCACCTTCTCCCATGTGCCCCCCCCCCCCCCTTTATTATATCTACAGCACAGATTTCACAGCACTCAACAGGCACTTTACAAATCAGCCTTCCCCAAATCACAGAAATCTTGCCTCCTGCCCTAGAATTTGGTCAGGATATTTAGCTCTCTGCTCAATGAAAATGAGGAAGAATGCCTTCATTTCTGTGTGCTAAGCTATCCCAATAGCTGGAATGTACAGTTGCAGCTTTTGTGATTAATATTTATTATGGTGGTGAATTCAGGTTTAAATATGCAAAGCAGATTTTTTTTCCAAGAGGAAATGTATGCTTTGACCATAAATTTATGTATTGCCTCAAACTATTTCTTTACAGTTGCATTTTCTACAAAATGAAAATCAGTGATAGAATGTTAGATTTGACCTTACAGACAGACTTTTGTAATTAAAATTCAGTAAAGAAATTCAAGAAACACCTTCTAAAACAGTGTATCACTACATGGAGAACCTTTTACCCATGCATTACTCCTGTAAAAGTCAATGGAGTCAGCACATTTAAACTTTGGTCAGTAAGGGAAATAAAGTTTTCTCTATGAATATTATTTTAGCACAAGGAGATGCTATAAATTGGAGGATTTAAAAATTATTGAAATGTACTGAAATCTCACCTCTCCTCCCTCCAAAAAAACTCAAACCTAAAAAAGGACATCTAATGAAAAGGAACAAGAGGAGCATATTATTTTCAAATTAAATTGTTAGCTAAACTCAGGAAAAAATCTAACTCAAAAAATGCTCTTTTCAGAGTGTAAATAATTTGCATGTAGGCAGACGTCTCTTGCCAAACAGTGATGGTTATCAAACAAATCCAAACTGCATCAATCTCCTCTGAAAGATTTCTAAAAGATTCAGAACAAAATCTGAAAGTTGAGAAAACAGAGAAGAATCACCAAAAATACAAAGAAGTAACTTGAAGAGGGGAAGTTAAATGTGACTGTGGGAACTTTTGCTAAGAGACACTTAGAGGGAACATCTTACCTTTTTGGTACCTTAATATTATACTTGTTCTTTTAGATTTACACACAACAGCAACAATCACTGTTAACAACACACTCTGCTCGGCGCAGGAAAAGCAGCAAGAGAAGATGCCCAGGAAGATCCTGAGCACTGCTGGTCAAACCAACCTTTGATGGCCACATCCAGCTTTCTGCATTCTCACTACCCAAGCTTCAGAAAGCTCATTGAGGTGATTAAAATCCTGCTCCACTGGAAAAACGATCACATTTTGCTGTCCTTTTACCCACCTGCACAAAAGTTTGTTATAAAAATTAAGCCAGCTGTTCATTAAAAAAACCAAACAATAAAACTATCTGCTGCCCTAACATTTTATTCCCAGTAAAACTGAACTTCAAGCATTTTCAGCCATTCTTCCTTGTTATTTCTGTTCCTCGTACCCTCAGTTTCTCACACCAGGCTTCACCTCTAAAGAAACTGATGACTCTTACTGAAAATTAGGATAAGGGGTATGTAAGCCAAGATAAGCAGGTTTAATGGGGGGAAATAATTGGATATAATACTAAATCTGTTATTTGATGTAAAAAAAAAAATGCAGTTAGCACTGATGCAACAGTGTCAACATACATATCAAAACTTTTTTCATGTTAAGGAGACATAAACATTTAAACCTCTAAGAAATCTGGGCCACAGTACTGTCAAGTTTGGACGTAAAACCAGCCAGAAAAATTAACAAAGACTCCTACACTGTCCAGCTCTGCAAGGAAAACCTTTTTGCCTTTTCAGAGAAACACAAACTAGGGAAATAAAATTAAACTCCAGTGAGAAAAGACTGAAAATTATTTGCTTTTTATTCTTTAGCAAGAACTCCAGAGAAAAATATTTCCCTGTAAGGGCAGCCATGGGTTACAGCCACATCCCTGTGTCAGCTACCACGTGCAGCTGGTCCACAGTACGAACCCAGGGCAAGCTTCCAGGATGGAGAACAGGGATGGAAATACAAACTGCAAACACTTAAAGCCCCTCTCTGTCTCTGCACTTTATGCTGACTTTTTGGAACTTCTTGAACAGCTTCCATTTTTGGCTGCTTCTGCTCACTTAATAATAACTTCACATTTCTGCAATAAAAATTGCAGAAAAGAAAAGCTTGTTCAGTGATGGAAACCCATCATATTGTATTTTTGCTTTGCCTTTTTTTCATTGTGAGTAGCCTCAGTTTTTAACCCTCACTACCAAGTTCCAGAATGATGAACAGCCAGTTGGTACCACACAGTCTGTATCCCAAACCTGAGAAATACGTACATAGCAGGAAACATTGCTTAGACACTGAAATGAAGAGCATTTGGATCATTTTGTCTTGCTGCTTGAGACAATTCATGTCTCAAACTATTGTGCTGTCTCTATCAGGAGTTCACTAATTACTAAAGCTGCTTGTTATTACATGTATCTAATTAATATTATCAGTAAGTCCAGAATATAAGCACACTTCAAAAGAATGACCTGAACAACTACCACTTTCACCCACAACAGAATTAGGATGTATTAAGGAAAAAAAAACCACTACAAGATTAGACAGGGAAAAAAAAGATAACTTGATCAATTTTCAGATTCTTCTGAAAGAACTACAAAAATAATAGATAACTGGAAACTATAATAGAAGCTTTAAAGTTCGACATCTGACAGTATCACAGAATCTTACTTGAAAAGTCTTGGACAAAAAAATTAAACATGCTGAAAAGAATGCAGGCAAGTGGTAATGAAGAACTGGAAAGAGCTGGCTAGGAAGGAACCAAAAAAACATAATTCAGGCATTCTCTTTTGTGACATATTCCAAAAACAAGGGTGATCCCACTGAATGGAATTTGTCAGAAAGTGTTAACACTAAAAGTGCGGCACAAAGGTTCAGCTCTGAGAAAGAGATGCATAAATAAACTCTTATGCTTAGAACAATGTAAGCTGCTTGGCATGCAGGAAAAACATATTTAATGCATTTTAAGAAACTTGTTAATTAGGTAGAGAAGCATGGAATACTTAGGAGCAGGACAGAGAAAAGGTGGAGCACATTTGACAGTCTTGGTATTTAGCATTTAGGGCAGTCTTACAATTAGGAGATACACAACACTGCATGGAAACAGCATAGAACTGTTGGTAAAAATCAGATTCCACTTGCAGCTCGGAGAATGGCACACAAATTCGAAGGGGCTTAGGAAAAACTAAAATGCTGGAAAAATCGAACTTAAAGGGAGGAAAAAACCCCCATCCCTAAGCATGCCAGTTTGGCAAAGTAATACATGTAATAGTTGAGATGGGGGAAACAGTATACGAGGTTTGCAAAAACATGGGTTAACAGAGAAACCAAAACTCACTGAGCACCAACAGTATTTAGACTCTTTAGTCCCTTTCAGTAACATCGCAGGCATATATATATATATATGTGCTCTCTTTGCATTAAGACTGAAGTACATTTAAATAGAAAGACTGTGAGATCCTGTCTGATAGCTGCACTGAATCTCTTTTATCTCCCTGAATGGTTTAACTATAGCAGATTACACAGTGACACCACGGTGAAGGCTACGAGGTTATTTCCATTTTAAATCATGCCTCAAACATTCGTGTTTCTCAGGGGGAAAAAAACGAAAACCAACTGTATCTATTAGAAATACAACATCTTATGTCTGGATTCCACTTAGGAGCTGAATTTCTGCGAGAAAGTTGCCATAAGACTTCAGGTATTTGAGTTCACATAATATTTCCTTCCACACTCCTTTTCTTATGAGCAAAATGCAGCTAAAATATCAAAAATGTTTTAAATGAAAGTTTATTGAATACGTTATTGTGCATAATAACTAGAGCTTTTGTTGCATGTGAAGAAGTGTTTAAAAATAGCAGAACTTGCAGCTGTCTGAAAACTACATGTCCAATAGCCTTAAGTCATAACTTCTCTCAACTTGAGGCTTGGAACGATGCTGTAAAATTTTTGCACGTGTGGAATCTGAAGGGAGAAGAGTGATACAGACCTTTTGGGCTTTTACACCTCGGGATTTTCTAGCTAATATAAAGTACAACACCATGCTTTCAAGTCGAAAATTCCTCTGAAAATGGTGTGCAGCCCACGCACTTCTGCAGTGATTTGTAAAATATTTGTAAAATATTACTGTAAAATAAAACATCGATGCAGTCAGTGCATAAGTCTGAACCAATATGATTATTGAATTTGCATTAAGCAGCAAATGAGATATGATAACTGTGGTGGAAAACCACAGCTGCATTTTTGGAAAACACGGGGTTTTTTTGGAAAACATCAAGTTTGAAGAGGAATGAGGAAAATATCTAATTTTCCAGGATATCTAGAAGATCAATGAAGTGAAAAACCAGTGGAACATAGATTTTCTGTACAATTGTCTCATTAACAGACTCCTAAACACTGTCCAAATCCCTTGTTTTGCAGGGACAAAGGACATCTGCAAACCAGTTTAAACTGACAGTGGTGTTCAGGTATCCCAAATCCTTGCTCAGATGGCAGCCTGGTATAGTCCTTTAACATGGCAGGTCACCTGGACTGATGTATTCTGCTTCTCAGTTGGGATTCCTGCTCTTCCTTAGGTGATCCAGAAACGAAAATCGAGCAAAAAAAAAATGTAGCCTCTGAATACAGAAGTCCAAGTTGACATTGCCAACAGTTTGGTGGGCCCTGATGGCTCTGGTTCAACTCAACACTGTGGATTAGTGTTTTAGTTATTTCCCATTTCCCCCAAACTCCAGCACCTGTAGCAGTCACCTTGTGGCTGCACTGTGGCGTCTCTCCTTTTTTTGTCTCTTAAGGATTTCCAGCAGCAAACCTCTGGAACTCATGCTCCAAACTGTGCCAGGTGTATCACACACTAAGCTCCTGTTCTTCACTAGAGATTACTGCAGAGTAACTACTAATCCAACCTCCAAGGAGATACACCACTGTATCTGCAGTTATCTGATCCCCACTGCTCAGATTGTCCTGAAACATTTAATTTTCCTTGCATGTGCTCGTCTGGCTCCTCTCAGCTTCCCTCCTGAAGTTTCCATTCTAGAGTCTGTGTGTGATGTGCAAGCAATCCCTCTCTCTGGATATGTGTTCCTTTGTTTTGTTTTTTTTTGGGTGAGAAAAGACACAGTGATAGTGAGAAGAGCTAGGAAGCAATTTGAAGTAAACTTAGAAATGAACACATTTAATTAGTTTTAATTACAAGGCAGTAAATATTAATACTAGACTTTTAGTGATGTTAAACTTTAAAAATTTGCTACTAATTTATATATTTTATATATATATATATATATATAAACCAACTTAAATATTCCACTTGTGCCATGCATTTTATAATCACATAACACATAGCAATATAAGGTGCTATATGGACTCAGATTAGGGAAAGCCTAGATCTTTGCTTTGTATTATTTCCTTTGCCATATGTAACGAGGTCATGCTGTTATTTAAAGAACAAATATTTTGCTATGAATGTTGTAAATGAGACATACACATGAAAGGCAAAACAAAAACTGGAGAGAAGTGACTTGGGTTTGCAGAATAATAGTTTTTAGCCTTGATACTGCATCAGCACAGTGAAGGTAGGTGTGACATAACTCAATATAGAGAGCTAACACTAAAGAAATTTAAATCCTTGATAAGTATAGTAATAATATGCTCTCAAGTAAAGGAGGGAGGAAAAAAAATCTTTAAAATCTCCACTTGTATTTATACAATTTTCTTTATATTACATCAGCAGGTGTGATGACAGGACAGCTCAGGTGTCTCACTCTGCAGCAGGAGGCAACAAGGCTGAGTATTGCTCTGGATTTTTGCCAAATGTCACTCTTCGTCAACTCCATTGTAATTAGGAATCCAGCTCTTTGCATGAGGAAGCAAGACTTCTCCTTGCACACACTGTTTCTTACAGAAATTGAGTTGCCTTAAATATGCTCATGTACCATGCCACCTCTGACCAGGAGAGGTTCCAGGTTTAACAAAGCTTTGGCTCATTAATATGACAAGGTTACAGATCCTTTTTAACGCTACAGAAAGAAATGAACGACTATTCAGAGGAAGAATGGCACTAATGCAGCTGTTCAAAAAGTAACCCCGACCTTTGTGGGGTGCTGAGACACTAAATGCAGGTAAGGAAACAAAGTCACCTAATTCTGGAGAACAGTGTTTAGGTGTTACCTGATCGCTGGTGTGTTCTCTCCCTGTTAATGTGATACTAAGTGGACACGACTTATTGCCGGGATCTCTCCCTCTGGAGCTCGCCTGTTCCCTCATCTCCCTGCCCTTTCAGAAAAGATCATCTGGGAGGGTAAAACCTACACCAATTAAGGCAGCAAAGAAACTGCAAAACTGGACATGTAGAGGCTGCAGTAACTCTGAGGAGTTTGACCTGCAGTCAGCTTGTGACAAGCAGAAGCAACGAGGTTTTTAATTCATATCTAAGCTTTTCCTCAGAAAACCAGCATGTAGAATCTTTCCCGAGATACTACCAGTAAATTTAATCTCTTCTAAATGACATTAAAAGGTAAAAACAGCTTAATGAAAAGATGTGCTGCGCTAAGAAACAGATCTAAGACAATGAGACTGTAGCAGAAACCTCCTCTGCTGCTTAACAATAGGCAATAGAAACATTTTCATTTATTTTCACTTAAAAAGAAAGTCAGAGTCCTGTGACTGCATTGATAGGAATGATGTACACACACTTCTGGGAGCATTGCCTTGAACTAAGGAAAAAGGAGCTGGTTCTTTCAGATGGAGAGGCAGTGTGCACAGAAGTCTCCAGCTCTGCCTCCCTTTGCTCCCGATAAAAGCTCGGAGCAATGAACCCTCAGGAGATTAGCACACACACAGGCTGGCTCCAAAAACTTTAGGCAGCATACATGTTCCTTTGAGTCTTGTACATGTGTTGTGTATAATGTGCTCTTTTTGATATTGAAAACTTGCTAAGTTGTTCTCAAGCTGGAAGGGGTTTTCCATTTAGATAAGGCCGAAGCTACAGCACAGCACAAGCACATGTGTAACACTGGAGTCTGAGAGCAGCACAAGCGTTGGCCGTTCCACCAGGGCTGATAAGAACAATTCCATTTTACAGAAATCCTGCTGTAAGTTATTTAACCCCAACATCCATTCTCCTGGTGGCACTGCCAGCAGCACCTTCCCACATCCCACACCTTTCTCTCACAGCAGATTAAAACTAGTTGTCCCTCTGCTTGGCTCTTTGCGTTTAACCACTCTAAAAGTCCACAACCTTTTCTATACCTCGACTGCTAAAAATATCACATGGAAATTATTCTCTGTATTATGAACAAAAGCAGCCCTCATATGCATGGGAAAGGAGGAAAACTATCTAGATAAAAAGAATTGACATTTCTATTTGTATCAGATTCTTCAGTGTGCTGGCAGCAGCTTCGGATCAAACACGGTTCTCTCCTCTGCAAACACAGATGTGATTCCAGGTTGGGCTCTACTCCCTGTCCTGGGAGAGCATAATAACCCTGCACTTATTTACCATCATTCACACATACGGGTCTCATGCTAACCTAGGAAACACACATGCACTGGTGGATTTACCCTTAAAAGAGAAAAAGCTATGCTTGCTGGATGCTTTCAGGGAATGGGACCTGGGCTCAGCTCAGCATCGCTTCCATTGCTGCTGAAATGCAGGACCTGTGGTGGGAGGCTGTGGTGACTCTTTGGCAGCACAGAACAGCGCCCAGCGGCTTCCCCTCCACGAATTTGAAACTGCTCAGGGCATTTAGGCTGGCAGAACTCTATAACCCAACTGGATCCACGCCAGCAGGGCTAACGTGCCGCTCTTGAAAAGTGAGCCACCGGGGCTTTAATCACCACAAGTGGCAAGGACTTAATTTTTCATCTCATTTGAAATATGCCAGGCTCAACAGCAGACCGAGTTTCTCGTAAAATATCACCTCCTCATCAACACTGTTTCCTGCTTCGTTGGATTGCCTTGGATGTCTCCTGTGAGAAGTCCTGCAGCAACCCTGCTTGGTTGAGTCTGTGATTCAAGAAAATCTTAGCCTGCCACGGCAGGGCACAGGACACATATCCCACACGCAGGACATGTGGATGATTGATAATCCAAAATTCAACCTCCAATTTCATCTGACATTCTTCACTTCCCATTCCCAAAATGCCCCAGTGGGGGCATTTTGCCTTTGACCAAGCAGCAGGGCTAGTTTTTAGGACCACAGCTGTACCCTGGCGTGCCATCTGTGTGACATTATAGTGTGGGATCTAGGAGATGTGATGGGAGTTCACCTCACCAGAGATGGACCAAATATACCTGCAAGGAGCTCAGTCCAGTGAGCTCACTGAAGGGACATATACGGGAAGGAAAAACTCCTTAAATTGAGGGCCCTTTGTAAAAATGAAGTTTACCCTGAGATCTTGAATAAATTCAGTGTTTCAGCCTGAATCACCTCAAATTTTAAATAGATACTATGCATGAGCTGTACTCCGTGAAAATCGGCTCATCCAAGGGAAGTTTGTTACCTGTAACATCAGCACTAAGATACTTATCACTTTTTAATTCACACAAAGTTTACTTTCCCCAAGAGTGCTAAAAAAATACTGAATTGTGTGAATATATGCAATGTTGTGATAAACCCTTCCTTCACATGCTCTAGATTGTAAGTGTAAGTGAGCTATACAGCAACACCATCACAACAAAATTCAACATTGTTTTTCCAGCTCATCACAACCAGTGTGATTTTATATCATGGTTTTAAGGACTCTGGTAAAAAAAGTTAAGGTCTCATGCTACAGGAGGGTATTTGGATGGTTAAATCTCACTAAAATCTGAATAGATTTTCACTTGTAATTCTAAAGGTCCTTAAAAAACCTCCAGACATCCCAACTCAACTTCCCTGGACAAGGATACGTGATTTTAACTGTACCTTTTATCTTAAAAAAACCCAGAGAATATATGAACATGTTTTGAGCACACTGAAAATATTTGTTTGTAGGATATTTTATACGCCCCCCAAGAAAAGATAACTGAATAACAGTAAACTTTGCTGAATTGAAAATGTAAAGCCTGTAATTCAGAAAATTAAAACTATTGCACATGAGAATGGTAAAAACCCACCAATTTTCTTTAAAACAGCAAAAGAAATGAGTTATTTCTGAAAGCTCGGAGATGACCTACCACCTCCATCTGTATTGTGATTTAAAATACTCAGAACACCGAGAAAGCCTTTTGAATGACTGTGTTAAAAGTTTCCCATGCAAAACCAAATGCATCCTTGTTTCATATTTAATTTGCAACAGGATCCCCAGCAGCTGAGCTGTGAGAGCTCCCCTGGCTGGTGCCGCGCTGCCTGCTGAGCCGGGCTCCACACGAAGGCACCACACGATTGAAGCCTAAATCCTCAGAGCTGCACCTCAGCTCCCTTTAAAGTTAATCTGAACACACCGGACTCGAAAGGAAATGAAAAGTGAGTTTCTCTCCCTTCCTATGGCACCAGGACTTCCTGTGTTTTAGCGATTGGTCAAGAACTATTATTTCCTCCATGTTATTCCCAGTTGTGACTGTCAGACGCAATTAGTGTTGTCCGCACACAAGCGCTAAATGTTTGTTTAAATAAGCCTGGAACCAAAGTCCCACATGCACAGAAACCTGGAGAAACGTGGAGAAACTTGGAGAATATTAAGATTCAAGTATGCTGTACCTGAACGAACATGCTGCTTTAAATATTTAGAAATGCAAAGTTCGTTTGCTGAGATGAATATCCACAAAAATCTATGCGAGATAAGGGGTATTAAAATTATTCACTCTCCAATTCAGGATGGATTATTTGGCCAATCTGTTAAGATGTACCTCTCAGACACACAGGATCAGTACCATCCTCCTCCCCTCAGGGAAAAGAGCTCATAACGTTTGAAGAAAAGTATGCCCCATCCCAACGGTGGGAATACACATGAAACACAGAGTCTTCCTTTAACACAACTCTGGAATGGGAAAGCAGTAGACATCAACAGTGCGAATGCAGAGGGCAAACAAGTTCACCAAAGAAAATAAATTAAGCCTAATGTTGCAGATTGTAAAGTGGCCAGAATAAAGGCCATTTAAGTTATTATCGACCTGTTTTAAGCACACACACGCAGAGCTGAACTTCAATTTATCTCTCCATACAAAATACCACCCCTGGCAGCGTGGCATCATTGCTTATAAGCATGATTGAAATATTAATCTCCAACCAAGTCAGAGAAATTTGTGACTTACTGCATTACCACCTGAAGACCCACTGTTTTCCAGCCTTGGGCTAAGTGCAAGCCAGATCCAGCCCTACTCAAGTTTGACATTGCTCCTCAAAAACACAGGTATGCTCTGGTAGGCTTTGCTTAACCGACCCAAACAATGCACATTTATACAGTACATGCACACAGGGTTACATTTTACCCAGTCACACCATACACAGTTGTTCAAAGAAGCAGAATCCAAACTAGAGAAAATCATAAAAATACTGTCTGGTCAAGTCATCAGAAAACCATTAATGTTTCTAATGAGTGCAATTACAAAAATGAAAGATTCCAAAGAAACAGTTACAGATGAACTTTAATTATCCAAGCATCTGGCTACATGAACCGGGGTCATGTCTCCAAATGCCTTCTCATTTGAACTCTGTTATCCACCCAACCTCACATTTCTCAGAGTCTTTCAGAATGAAATGAAACTGCCTACACACAAAAATAAGTTATCCCTTCCTAATGACTTACCCACTCACTAATATTCCCTTTAGCTGACAGTTGGAGAAAACAGGAACGTGTACCAAAAGTGAAGACTGGAAGAAGATGGTCCCTTCCAACCTCAACCATTCTAAGAAGACGCTGTAGTCGAGAGGTGTATGGTAAAGTTATAGTGCTTATCTGTGTGTGGCAAAAGACAAATAATTCAAATGAGCTTTCTTAGTCATGATTTTAAAAATTAGAAGGCAGAATTCCTTGGTCTTAACCTGGACTCTACCGCATTGCTTGTCTGCAGAAGTTTGCAATGAGTCATTCACCTGATTAATGCAAGAGAGATATGGGGTCTCATAATCCACCCGTGATCTTTGTCTAGACAACGGCTTGTTCTGATGCTGAGATCAAGGTTAGGCTTGAAAATGTGCACATAAATACCATGCAATATCTATTCCCAAATAGCTCCAAGCACAGGTATTTTTCACAGCAGGAAAGAAATGTTTCAGGCACTTCAGAAGGGTTTAAATGAAAAAAGTTACCCCGCAAGTAACTTTTCTCTGGGCAGTTTTGTTATTCAGAACAACTGCTTGGAGGGCCAACTCCTGAATTTCAGGTGTGGACCATTCCATATGCCCATGAAAATGTCACAGCTGCTAATCAGCAGCAAGAAGATGCTTGCCTTGCTGGAGAAACTTAAGGCCACATGACTCAAAATCAGAGGTCTCAACTAATATGTTCTATTTCCACGTCCTTCCCAAGTAATCCTCTCAAATACAGTACAAAATTAAGGACTGCTTGAATTATAAGACATTTCTCTGAAAGTCTGGCACAAATTCCTGTGCAGGAGGGTAACAATCAAATTTGTGGCTTTGATCCCAGTAGCTAAAATAATTTTAATTTGTTTTTTAAGTGCCAGGAATTGTTAGTAATCACTGACATTTTCATGAAGTTAAAGAATCCTTGGTGGCAGAAGTCAGAGAAAGAAATAAAACCATTTGAATTAAGAAAAACAGGAAAGGCTCCAGCATGAAGAAAACACTGAAAAATAATAAAGCTACAAGGTCAGCCCTTAAAATAGGCCAATTGTGCTTCTCTTTATTCCTGCTTTAAGCAGTGGCCAGACTTTCCATTTCCCCCTCCCTCCCTTAAGTCCCCCAAAATACTCAGGGCAGTCAGGGAAAGTCTGAGAGGCCTGAGAACAGTAACACCCAGGTATCAGACGATAACCTAATTTGAAACTTATGCTTTCAAAGGCACAAAGGTGTCTGATGATCCAGCTGAAATAAAATCCTCGAGCACAGGAGCAGGAGACAGTGCAGGAAGCGACGCAGGCGCTAAACAAAGTCACACATTGTCAGAAAAGGGAAAAAACTGATCTGACGTGACGAGTCAAAACAAGTGACAAAAGTTTTGCTGAAAAAGGATCAGTAGGAAATTAAAATCATGACAGCATTTCTGTTCAAAATACACACAACAATAGGATCCTTTTATCACAAAGTCCCATTTTCTCCTCCGGTTTTATTCTAACCAAAATTGCAATTTGCACATCACAATGCAGCGAAAGGATCCATGACTTTCATTCCCATTCCATGTAAATAATTTACTGCAAAAGGCTGGCTTTTATCAGTCAACTTCTGCATTTTGCAGTTTTTATTTTTGAATCCTTAAGAATCACTAACAACTTGTAAGTTATCTAAACAGGTCTGAAAACCAGAAAAATCTTTGTGAGAAGGTTTTAGAAGGACGATATCCCCTTGAAGTCATGCTGCCTTCATTTCATTTGCTATATGCAGCAAATAAAGCCAGATAGCTAAAGAAGCTAAAGCAATACATTTTCACAATGCTGAATTTTTATAGTTAGTTTTACTAACTCCTCACTATTACTTGCAAAGAAACTGGAGGCAGCATCTTTATAAAACTTACTTTCTGATGTGCTTCTTCAGGTACAGCCAGGTTCCAGCCGGTTTATTTATTTTAAAGGATACAACACTTAAAAAGACCTCAACAAACAAAACCATGAAAGTCTATCACAAGCCCTCTCCTAAAAATCAAAACAAACACATTTAATCCATTTCCTCCATTCCCCCCTTCCAGTTGCCATTAAGTTTCTTAAAAAATAGCAAGAGTTGAGGGGTTTCTTTTCCCAAAGACGTGAATTATTATTAGAAGTTAGGTGCTAGTCTCCTAGAGAAGATAAAATAGTGTCTCCTCTGTTTCCATAGTCTCTGGATCCCAGCTATGTGATTTGGTTTCTGCCACGACTAAAGTTTTACTACGGCACATCATTACATTGATTTTTTTTTTCCCCCAAGTGCTGCAAATTAAATGAAGCTCTTCAGTGAAAGTCTATTTAACTTCCCATTTAAAAAAAAAAACTTCCTCATTAAATCCTTTCTTGCAGGATTTCACTGGAAATTATGGTTTTGATTATGATACAGCTTCTTCAGAAAAGGTAAAGATACAGTTGTCTTCCCAATTACAGCTTTATCTGCACGCCTTCGAGAAAAGTTATTTTTCTGTCTAATGGTAAGATTTAAACCAGGCACATTTTCTGTGCACTTTTTTTTGTTCCTGTCTCCTATTTTCCTTTTTTTCTTTGAAACCTGCCTCTCCTATTGGCTCTTTCCCAATGCCTTTCTTCTGGCTGCATCTCAAGCTTGGCTGCTTTTCTCATTTTGTCCGTTTCTCCTGTTGCCTCTCCCTTGCTGAGCTGCTGCAGATGTGAAGGCTCATTCTCACAAAAGCAATCAGAGTCTAACTCAGAGCACACTGCAAAGACAGCTAAAGGATGCCTGTGAATATCAGCAACCAGGCAGAGTGAGCAGCCAGGAGCAAAACCTCCACAGTCTGGCAGGGCTTTAACTCTCCAAACTGGTGACTACAAGGTACCTGTTTGTTGAGGAGGGGTGGTTTCCCAACCAAGTGTACTGGAAAAGCTCTGTTGAAAAGATCATTGCTGCTTTTAAATCATCAGTGCAGCTACTGGAACAGGGAGCAGTTGGTCTGTGAGGTTAAACTAGATCTGGGGAAAGGCAGAAAGGCTTAAAAACAACAGCGAGACCTGTGTTACCGAAATGGGAAAGTGGATATCCCAGGATCCTTCTAAAGCCCATGACACACTGATTTACAAAGGAGGATAGGCTTTGTCAAACCGAGATTGGTCTGAGATCCAAGACTTGCTACATTCAGTTCTGGACCACAGCCACAGAAAGCACTGCGAGACTGAGGGGGCAGAGGCAATTTTAAAATCTGATCTATCTCCCACTGGAGCTTGACACTAATGCTTTATGTCACCCTGATGCTTAAGGCTTTATAAAACTACAGTTCTAGCACTAGTAGATCCTAGACACAAAATCTGTTGCTTTGATTAGCACCTTGCTTCACCTCCACCCCCCCCAATTTTCATCAATTCGAATGTGATTTTCAGCATGAAAAAACTAGAGATGTGTTCAGATGATGTGTAATTTGACAGCTGGGTTTCCACGCTTCCAGGTGGCTGGAAGCATCAGGTTTTTGTAGGAAACAGGTCCTAACATCACATCAACAGCAAAGAGGGGAAAAGGCAGGACTGTAAGAAGATCAGCAATTTTATGCTTTGATCTGACAGGGAAATAAAATGCTCTGACAGAAAAGGCTACAAATAAATCTGAATTTGTAAACCGTGCCAAGAACTTGTCCCGACTCAACGATCAGAAATACAACGGCAGTGCTTGAGCCCACATTACCAGGAATGAAAGACAACAACATTTCACGCCTGGTAAAAATGACATTTGTTTCCAGATCGTCTTTAAGGGAAAGAAGCTGAACCTCTAGGAAGTGAGAGTGAAGTGGTAGGAAGCAGAGGACAGAAAAAAATGAAGCTGGAACTGAAGAGGAAGTGTGACTCCCTAACAACTACCCCTTTTCCCCACAAAATATCTAAACTAGTGTGAAGAGTCTCATGCCTTCTCCCCCAAATCCTGCTAATGTGCTGCAGCACGATTACAGTGTAAGAGAGAAATAAGGCTCTAATGCAAATACCACAGGCTATGATCAGTATTGCACAAAACAAAGATGTTTTGTCTCTTCAGTCTCCCGGTCAGAAAAGCAGGGGTGGGCTGCCTGTGATTTCAAAAAGTCAGAAAAAGAGAGCAGTTGACACAGTGTGGTTATTTTAAAAAAATATAAATCATTATTATTATTATTATTTAAAATGAAGAAATAACAAGAGGCAGCAAGCACAGGCAGAAATTCATCCTAGGAAGCTTAAAAATAAGGTCACCATGGCACAGGTAGGATTTATACCTCCTCTTTCTTTGTTTTAATCATGGAAAACGATACATATTCTTAAGGCATCAGGGCTCTCAACATTATCACAAAATGTAATAGTAATTATTATTAGCTATGGAAAAGTATCTGGGCTTTCTCAGCTGGCCTAGTTTCAGCACGTACTGTTTTGCTTCAAATGCAATCAACAAATTCTAAGAAGTTGATTTATTATTGCAAAATGTATGTTCCCTTGCATTAAAGCACAAGAAATAAAGCATGACCATCATGTTTTGCAACTAATTTATTTTTTTCTCCTTTTTTAATCTGTCTTACAAGTTTACCATGACATTTTAGTGACAACAGTGCTAAACTAACTCAAAAAACAAAAAGAGACTAATTAAAAATAGGCAGACAGCAAACATCATGATACATTGGCATAAAATTATCCCTTCAGTGTCCTTTGTAAAAATACTGCTAAACCCCAACATTTTCCATGGCAATGCTGAGTCAGATTGTTTTATAATATACAGAATTATATATGCAGATCCTCACAGTGCAAGCATTTGGTTAGTGCTTGCACTCCATATTTAAGCAAGAACATTTTCTGCCTTCTTGGAACAAAACTTGTACCACTGAACTGAACTTCTGACCGACGGAAATTACACATCTTGGAAACTTATTTGCCTTCCTCCCTTTCCCACAACTTCAGGAATCACTCCAAGCTCTTTCAGCATTTCTTACGACTGAGTACATGTGAAGGAAACGGCTCCTCTCAGGCTGGAAGGACCTTTTGCTCTTATGGATTCTCTGGCAAAGATAATTAAGGCATTGCTTGGGCTGCTGGGCAGAGTCTGAATACTCTGAACCACCACCAGTTCCAGAGTAAGTGGAAATAAGAAGCTGGTTACATGTGCAGAACTAAAGGACTTTTGGGAAGGAGGGCAGCAACACCTACTGGCCACGGTGCAGACTGAACACTGCTTTGGTTTGGTTTTTAAATTAACAAGATATAATAAAAGCGTTTTCTTAGTAAAGTCATGGCTACATTACTACTAAAATATATCAGCACTAGTAATTTCTGAATCCTTTCAATAAATTAATATTTACAACATGTGCTGAGCTCCAGGCTTCAATACCAAATGGGACATAACAAGTCTTCTTGACAATTCCTTTAAGTGATTGCACGATTTACTTTACACACCTTAATGTGCACAGCCTTCCTTCATTGCTAATTATTGCCTACTCAAAGCAACTCAAATGTTATGGACTGCACAATATGAGCAGCAGCATGGTTTTCTTCCTACTCTATGAAGTATTGCAAAGTGTTTAAACAGCTGCTGTAATTCTTATTTTTCAAATGCATTCCTTCAACCTGCAAAAGTAAGTTTTTCTTCAAAATTTTACTTGGAATAACATAAAATAAAACATAAACAACAGAGTTTCTTGATTCGTCTCACTCCTTTCAAAAACAAACAGTAGGGCACAAAATACAAATGGCATTTTCAGAAAACACTTAATTCAAAATTAAAATGTCCTCAACTGTGAGTATTTTAAATCTTCTACAACAAATCTGCATTTAGCAGTTGTATTTAATGCTTGCTTTACATTTTCATTTAAAAAAATATTGTATTCCTTTTTTGAAGTTGTGTCTATAGGTCCTCTGATACACTAGCCTTAGGCATCAGAAGTTTTCCTGGTTCTCATCCAACTTTGGAAATAATATCTTCTTGCTTCAGGTGTTAAAAGGATTCATACATTATTTATAAGGACTGCTAAAATCTAACTCCTGGATCTAACTTGCAAGAGAAAGAGTATAAAAAGTTACATACACCAAAAAAAAAAAGGCATAACTGTCCCCATTTCAATTTTTAGCCTCTCTTTGTGTGTAGTGTATTGCCAGGCTGAGTGTGGAACACTCATCTCTCCCTCCCCATGTTCAGATATTTCTCTGTAGCTGCTTTGAGCCTTCCTAGATTTGACTTTTCTTGCATATTTGAGAGTATGAAAAGAAAAACAACAACCCCAACTGGAACACTGCTGGGCAACTTGTTACATTTCAAAGAAGCCGGATTTCTCTGACAGAATGGTGTTTGTTTATATCCCAAAAAATCAGGCTAAAGAAAGAAGCCAGAACAGGGTGCTAAAATCCCTATTCACTTCCCAATGTCTTCTTCCTTTGTACTCCTCTCTTATAAATGTTGTCTACATATATGATATTTATATTTTGTTTGCCTCTTCCTGGTTTAAGAGAGTTCATCATTAGATTTTAAAACAGTCCACTGAACAAACTTCACATGGGGGAGCCTTTAGGATCTCCTTCACAATTTAAGGAAACATTTATGTTTTGAACAGCAGTTCCATTTCCCGGGTTGTATTAAGGCAAGAGACACTGAAAGACTATTGACCTATAAAACATAGCTAAAGGAAACAGAAAAGTAAGGTTCTACAGAGCCTCAGAAATACTCACCAGCATGAGTAAGTCCTCACATTGTAACTGGAATGAGTAAATTTGTTCACTAAACCCACTGTACCTGACAGCCTTTATGCCTCAGATACCTGTTCCTGACTACAATTCCACTTAGTCTAACACAGCAACTGCATCCATCCAGATGAAGAGGATGCTTGAAAGCCTGAACACACACTTTCTACAGCTCAATAAATCCCTGGAATGCTGCCCCATGCAATCCCTGTAGCAGCACAGCAGTGGATTTCCTTACCCAATAAGGTGTTGTCACTTATGTTCATCTTTACTTCGGGCAGAGTTTTTACACCTATTTCAATGTGCAGACTTTGAGACCTTAGTTCTTAAAAAAGAATAATATGCATAAGAGAGCATGATATCCATTCTGTCCCTACAAAATTATAAATTAAATACCTTAAGCAGATTGGACCTGTTCTTTACACTCTTTTGGAAAACATATTATATTCTTTTGGAATTTTTTTCTATGAAATCCACAACCTTACATATATTTATTTCCATACAAAGTACAGTTGCGTGCTGTTCACTGTTCAAAGGGGAAGTTAGACTAGGTCATGTTTCTTAAAGCTTTATCTTATAAGCAATCAAGTGTCATGTAGCTGAAAAATAGAGAAAACCTTTTTGCTTTTTCCACTGCCACAGTTAAAATTCTCAGGCAAATTGCAGCTCAGACCTTATGTATAGTTGGTTTCACTGTTTCCTCAAGCCTTGCTTCCGTGGGTAAAGAAAGAGAAGGAGCAGTTGGAACAGTGATGATGAAACCCTAATCAATGTTAGCAAAGAGAATTAAGAGCAAGTACCGTGCTTCCAAACAACTCCTACTTCCGTATTCAAAGATGAATTTAACGGGAAAATGAGGTTTTCCCCGTTTGTTTGGTTTGGGGTTTTTTGGTGAAATTTGTTCCAAGGAAGAACAAATAGCTGTCAGGAGCAGAGAATGCAGAGAAGGCTGCATTCCTTCTTCTACCTTTACCAAATCACAGAAGCTCTTGCAGTTTGTGTGAGAGGGAGGCTGACACAGAAAAGGTAAAGCAAAGCATTCATTTCTACTGTCACCTGAAAAAATTCAAATGCATTATAGAAACGGGTATTAACACGGTGAGTTTTTGACACGAGGTAATCCTGAAGGAAAGTAAAAGAGTGGAACACGAACTTGCCACAGCACTGCCACCTGCTCTGCAACCGCGCGTGTGAAACACCCCGTGGGTCCCTCCCGGGCCACTGCTTGAGGATGCACAGAACTATGTAAACACAGGGCCCAAAACTTAAAGCAAAGGATTAATTTCGCACCTTCTTGAGAGGAGACAATGGGTGGCAGGTAATCAGGGATGTACTCCTTCCTCTCCTCTGCGTCCTTGCTCCCCGGCTGGGGAAACTGCAGGACATTGTTCTTGCTGACGGGAAACGAAGGGATTTGATGTGCAAAAGTGACAGGTTCGATGTTGTGGATGTAATCTTCCAGCTCGTGCAGGTTAACCCCCATAAGCTTGAAGGCATCACCTACGTCATCCAAAATTGGATCCGTGCGGCCATCTGGAAGGAAAAAAAACCAGCAGAAGAACAACGTTTTTGCCAAAATTCAGATTAAAAAAATTGATCTGCGCTTAGAGGTTACAGTCCCATGGCTCAGCATCAGTAAGGGACATAAATTACTGCCCAAGAGTTCTACCAGGTTTACTTTCAGAAGTGTTTGGTTTTGACCCATATGACTTTGTTTCAAATCATACCACTAAAGAACTCCACCTCAGGGAGCAAATCAAGCGAAAATGAGGGAGTAGCAACAGGCAGCTTTACTTGGCAACAGCCAATTAACATCGTGCAATACCACTTAGAACAGTTTTCAATTTCTTAATGTAAATTCAAATTAACAAAACAATCCCTTAATATGCAGAAAATGCCCCTTTATCAGTATGTAACAGATCAAATGTCATTTTTCAACCTACAAAACAAAAAATCTCATTTTGTTGAACTGACTAGTTTACAAAGGGAAAAAAAAAAAGGTGTCGTGTATCTCTTGATAAGAAGAATACTTCATATAGTATCTTTCCACCAGATGAAATCTACAGGCTTCTTAAGACTATGAGCCATTTCACCTATTTGTTAGATATATCTCCTGGATAAAAGAGGTATATTAAGTACTGGTCTGATGAGGAAACAATATTTTATAGCAAACTTTAGGGATTAAGTTCCTGGGGTGCAACTTAAGTTTGACTCTACAGGAAAAAAATTCTTCTTTTCCTTACAAAACACACAGCAAAGCCTTAGTTGCCAGGTAGTTGGGATCTTTATTTCATATGATCTCCAAGTCCCCCAGTTTCCCTGACCTGAGAGAGGAAAATCCCTCTGAAGGCCTCCGGAGGGAGAACTGGACACCTTTTGCTTTGGCAGCCAAGGCACTGCTTCAAGTCTCATCCTAACTTTACACAGTAACAACAACGCACACACACAAAAAAAAGAGATGCCTTAAACCCCAAACATGATTTTTAATTCCATAAAATGATAGTGAATGATTACAATTCTGCAGAGTTGGCTTATGAAGATATTACACCCCTACATGATGATAAGCTGCGATTTACTTTAAAAAGTAATTATGGCAAAGCAGCCCGTGCCTATTGAAGGAACACAATGGCTATTGTGGAGCCCCAGCTTTGGAGAACGGGGGGGGATGCTCTTTTGTTTCTGCTTTAACCTAATCTCTTCTTGGTTTATCTTGAAGCTGAGCAGGCTGGTTCTCACATCACTG
Source organism: Chiroxiphia lanceolata (assembly GCF_009829145.1). Classification (NCBI taxonomy): domain Eukaryota; kingdom Metazoa; phylum Chordata; class Aves; order Passeriformes; family Pipridae; genus Chiroxiphia; species Chiroxiphia lanceolata. The sequence continues at coordinate 4,423,484 of NC_045641.1, read as the reverse complement.
GATGAATTCAAACTCCCGGCCAACTCCCGCCTGCAGGTACATTTAGAGAATAAGAATTTCGTTCTAGAATTTCCCTTCTTAGTCTCGCAGTGAAGATAAGGATAATACTCAGATTATGGGCTTGATTCTCAGCTCTCCAACACTGGCCTCCTGTGTGACTCTGGGCAAGTTGCTTGTGTTTTAATTCTTTCCACAGCTAAAAGGAAGATCAGAGCAAGTTATCCCTGTCTGTATTTAGAATGTGAACTCTGCATGACCAGAACCATCTCGGAGTTGGTGTTTGTGTAATATTTGTTACAAGTGCAACACCAGTTTCCTCTGCACTCCAGGGACAGAGAAATGTGGAGACTTGCATACTAATAATTACAGGAGGATATCACCCCTCCAGAGGAGTTATTAGGCAAACAGAAGACTGCTTTATCCTTTAAAAATTAAATTTATATAGTTGACACAGAGAAAAAATTTAATGCTCTTCAGGCTACGAAGATCCCTGCAAACTTACTGAACCATTTTAAAGGTGTCAAGACTCAACAGATACAAGTTTGACAAACAGGTAAAAAGAAAAACTTGGGGAAAACCTTTTCAAAGGTTTTTTCCCAGATCTGCACGTGATCTTCTTAACCTCCAGAAAAGGGTACTGACGTGACTAGCAACTGATAAATGCTATAAAGGACTTCTTCCTACAAGTGCTTTTTAAGAACACATGGCAGAGAAGCAACTACTAAGTGTAGCTGAAGTATGGAAATATTTCACAACCGTATCAAGAAACAATTACATGTGTTAGAAAGGGGGTTCAAAAGGTAACAAAAAAAAAAACAAAAACGGAAAAGATTCAGTTTCGCCACAGCTTTGACATTTGGCTCCAAAGAGACAATGCCAAGTCATAAGACTGATTAAAAGCTAAAAAAAAAAAATGTTTAAACCTGCAACTGTCAGAGGGATGAAAAGATGGAGTAATTAACCCTTCTTTTCAAGACAGAGTGTCCTCGGTGATAAAACTGTTTGAAAAAAGTTTCAGGTCTGTATCCATACCTGTATTTAAAAATCAAACTTAATTTAAAATCAATTGGAAATATACACAGCACAAAAATGCATTAAATGTAATGCCAGGTGATTCATCAAATAAAGGCTTTACACTTTTATTTGAACAGTTTAGCATTCCTCTTCTCTCTCCAGTTTAATTTAAAAAAAAAAAAATCACTACAATAGCAGAAGCCAGACACATGAAAGGGAATGCTGACAAACATGTAACACACTTTCTCCTGGTGTTTCATCCAGTCTTGGGCTTTTTTCTGAAGGTAAATGGTGCCCAAAAAATACTTTAATCTGTGCATACTGAACTTATCTCAATATTCTTCAAATATCAGTTTAAAAATTCAGATGCTGAAGCCTCCCAATGAAATAATTAATCCAGTGTCACACAGCAAGTCAGTGTCAGATCACAAACAGCCTCGGAGCTTTGGTTTCCAGTCTCTTGCTGTTCCTTAGACCACAAGACTTTAAACACTATCTGTTGTTCAGAACTGGGAAGAGGTGGAAGGACACAGGAATAGCTCATCAAGCCAGTTACAACTCTCTTCCTTCCCCTGCAAACAGGGAACTAAGAAAACACCTCTCTCACAAGTTTTCAAGCTGCTCTATCTCCCTGAATGGGAACTGTGCTCCATAATTGGTAGAGCTGTGGCAACAGCAGAGCTAAATTAAGACCATTTGGTCTCAAAACAGCTCACCAGAGAGCTGTAGGAACACCCCTGCAGCTCCCATACTGTCAGCTTTCCTGAGCACAAGAATGAACTCTGGGTGAGAAAAGGGATCCCAAAGAAGCCCAGTACCACTTCCAGTACCAGGCAGAGCTGAGTATTTGGGTGGAAAGTCATGCAGCCCTCAACCCTGCTCACCATCACCTGCAGATGAACCTACCTGCCCACAAGGAAAAACAAATCAAACACAACAAGGATGGTGCACTAAACTCCCCTTCAGGTGAGGTTTTGGGTTCTGGGGAAAAGAAAATTTTCGAAGCTACTAAAATTTAGTTATTTTTGCAGAAGTCAGGAGAATTCCTCCACCAAACAAGCTGGCCAGTGCTTACAACATCCAAAGGCAATGTGAGGGGGTGTAGGAACTATCTTTGTTTCCTCAAATTCATTCAGTCTCAGGAACAGCTGATTTCCTTTTGTCAAACTCACTCCCATCACCTCCTCCTTCCTGGCCCAAAGTTCATATGAATCAGTGAAAATTTAACGAGCGAGTAAGCACAGAGCAGAAGAGCTTTTTAGTTTCATGCCAGGTTTCTCAAAGGAGAAGCAACTACAGTTCTGTAACAAATATAGTGAGAAAAATTAATGAGTCAACACCCATGCAATGTGTAAACGGGTTATAAATAGCTCAGCGTTCCCCCTCATGGCTGCTATAAAAGAGATTTTCAAAAATTTTATTTTAACCAGTAAATTATTAGGTAGAGCTCCTTGGCATTTTAATTACAGGCTCTATCACAGATTCCTTGTGCTCCAGCACATCACACAACCCTGCCACACATTAACTACACGTGTATCTACACCCAGCAGTCACTCCAGGATAACTGTTTCAGGGAGGCCACACACTGCTTCCATCCAGCATCCACAAAAACAGCCAGGAGCATACACAGTGGGTTATTTAATAAGTATAGATGTCTTACTTGAGTGCACTTAAGTGGGAAAAACAGTCCTATTAATGTAGTTACCAGTCAGGCAAAAGCATCTTCTTGTTATTGCTGCTCAGAGCCTGCTCCTTCTCCCAGTAACCTCATAAATGTCAAGCAAAAAAACATGTTCACCCTCTTTATCAGTGGCCAGCAAGAAGTTAATTAGTTTAAAAACATCAACATTTAAGGCTATTAGGACATAAAGAAGTACAGTTGTTATAACAAATGTTATGGGCCTGAGAGAGATACTCGTTACAAAGTCATTCAGCACCAGCAGAGGGAATCAGCTCTTTTAAACTGATCATCAAAATCTCTTTGACAGAGATTGTTACTGTAGAGTGGTAAGAGTGAAATGACTAAAAAAAAAAAAAAAAAAAGAACAGAAATGAAAAAAAGATATGAGGTAAATTTGACATTTAATTAGAAAGAAATAAAAATTTGGCCAATGCCAGGTCAATTCTCTCCCTTGTGGTAATTCCTAATGAAAATATTGGTCTGCTGTTTGCATTCTCCCAAGAAATTTGCTATAATTAAGTAAAGTTTTCCTTTACAGGAGGCTGTGCAGTGACACTGGAGCAGGTTTGGAGCCAGTTCTATCTTGGCAAAACATTTTGCAAGGTCTGTAATTTTTCCCTCTAGTTATAATGTTGTGCTCACCAGATCAGAACCTGTCTTTAAACAGAAATGCATGGTTGTATTATTAATATTAATTTCAATATAGTAACATTACCTATATTATGTATATATGTCTACATAATTAGTATGTAGTCCTGCAAGGACCAGGAAGTTGGACTCAATGATCCTTATGGGTCCCTTCCAACACGAGATATTCTGTGATTCTATTACATAAAAATGATCTTCAAAAAAGTAGTCAAGCAATAAGAAACCAAAGACCAACTTCCAAACTTTATTTCCTCACTGTCAGCAAATTTCAGCAGAAAATACAAAAATAAAACCACAGTATATCCAAACACAGGCTCAAGACTGAAAGCTGAAAGAAAGAGTATTGGAAAACCCACTTCTAGATCCAAAAAAGTTAATTATCTAGTTTTAGCAGCAGATAATCTAAATCTGTGCTGCTTAAATATGCCCAGGTGCCCCCAGTGAAGCGAAGTAGCTTCTATCTGGCTGGTTTTTAGAGCAATGTAATAGAAAAATCAGGTTTTGGGGGCATAAACCATGACTGCCCTCCTCATCACCCCCATGAACTGCACTCAAATAAACGCACTGGGAACCGAACTCCCTCACTGGATGTGTTAAGAGGTAAAACACAACATGTTCTGCATGTCCATAACCCCCCACCCCACTGCCAAGCTGCATCAGCTAAATTCAGAGCAAACAAAGTAGACACTGGTCTGTCTTCACTGGACAGCTCCCCAGCATAAAAAACCCCAACATACACAAGAAAATCCAGAGGAGATAACCCACAGCACCAGCTCTGCCACCACCTCAATCAAACCACGTGGAATTTAAGTGCAAAACCAAGTGGCACATGACAGGGAACTTTTCCCTTTTCACCTCTGCTTAAAAAAAACCCCAACGATAACAATTTGAACTCTTAGAAACCACACTACGATACTTTGTTTTGTAACCCAATACCTTAATTACAAACTCCAACACTGGTTTTCAGATATTTTACTTAAATTTTAGGATAAAAAAACATGTGTGAAGCCTACAGTATATTGAATAGGCTTTCTCTTACAAGCTTTCCACAAATTTGAGCAGCATAATACTGTGTAGTTTAAGAGGAAAACCCTGATTTTCTCGCTGTAAGTTCACCCTCTCCTCCACCCCCCACAGAGTATTCAGAAGCATTTCACGGCATCAAACACATCTCAAAACCCACTTTGCAAATCCTTTTGCCTCCCTTTTGCAGCCACAGAAGCTCCCATCAGCCACAGCTGCTGCAAATGCAAAGAAACAACAGCAGAAAAGTAATGAAAATCTTGAATGCAGCTCTCCTAATGGGATGTAACAGCTGGAACAAAGATCTAACACAGCTGGGAGAGCCATCATTTTCTTCTGCAAGTGAGAAAACACGTGAGCAGCGATGACACGCTCCTCAGAGCGATACCACAGAGCCTCAGCTACGTCAGAGTAAATCCATTCAGTTTGGAACACAAAGATTATGTCCCTCAGCTGACAACCCTGCTAACTCAAACCCCACTGGTTTGACTCCGAGATAACACACTGACAATAAAGATGCTACAATTGGAATTTAATTAATTCTACTTATGCAAAACCGTGGCAAAATTCAACTCATTCATCCAGAGCTGGGTTTGTGCGGTAACTTATTTTAGGAGCAAAAGGAAACAATTCTGAAAAAAGCAGAGAGATGTCAACTGAGTATTAAGATGTCTTTTTACAAACCTTTTTAAAGAAAGAAATACAGGGATCATTTTAAGAGAGGTAATACAAAAAATACCACATCACTGGCATGACAACAGCATATTCCCCTTCTCCTCCAAAAAAAAACCCCGACAAAAATACAACAACCAAAAGACTGTAATACTTGTCATACTTTTCTCCATTCATAAAGGGGAAAAAAATGCCTTTCCCCACTTTCAGTAAGCAAACACGAAGCAAGAGAGGGATAACCGAGCTCTATGCACTTCCAATCCTTAAGCACCAAAAGGAAAAAGTGACATTTTCACCATCTCTTCATCTTTCCCTCCCAATCTTAGAAACACTGCAGCACCTGTGGCAGAGGCAGCTGAGCTCAGGGGCAACACTGCCCAACAACTCATCTCTTCCACAAGCATCTTCCTCAACATCTGTACTAACCCTATCAAAGGACAGCTCTGACCAAGCCTAGGTGAGCTCCTTTTTCACCCCATAACTCAGTTCTCCCAAACCCTCTCTGTTGCCTCCTTTAATCACTTTACAGAGCATTTCTGTTTGGATTGAGATACGAACTACAGAGGTGCAGCAGCTACATTTGTGCTGCTGGGGGACACAGGTCAATATTGCACAGTACCATTTCCAGACTAACGTGCTCTCAAATTTGGGGAAAGCTTGTACAAGGAAACCTATTCAACCTAGAATTGAAATCCAAACAGTTTGCAGCACTGTTACTAAGTCCCCCCTAAGCTTGGTTACACTGGCAGTGCCAGACTTGATCTCAATTATTCCTGAAATGCGGACGCAGAGGCAGGAGCAGGTACCAGTACACTCAGCTCATCACTTTGCTTTTCCAGGGATCCCTGGAGCAGCAAGAACTTATGCTCCAGAGAAGGAACCTGACCACAGGCAGCAGCACCTTCAGGCCATGGCTGCTCCTCTCCTGACCAAGTTTGGCTCCACACACTTTCCAAACTCACTCTTGCACAGAAACATGCCTGTGATACTCCTCTCACCCACAGTTGTGACACCTCCTTAGCACGACTCCCACAGCTGGGACAGAAGTGCTGGCAAACTTTCCCACTGGTGCATTCCAGGGCTGCCATATCCTTGTTACCTCTCCCATAACCTCCAGCTGCCCCCAGCACATTCTCAGAACTGGTGGTGGCCATGGTAGCCCCAAATCTACCATCAGTGAGTCATCTTCTCCTCAGCCAGCACTTGAGGTGAGCAATCAATTATCTATCCCAGCTCCAATTCCTGATTTCTCTAAACATCTTTCCCACTGCCAGACCCAACTGCAGCAGCTCCAAACTCTGCCCCAGAGGCTCTCCAGGACTTCTCCCTTCACCCATGACACGTGGAGCAGCAGCAGCCCACAACCCCACAGCACCCCAGGATGCCAAAGGAAGGGGGAACACGTCCCTCTGGGCACAGGAGACACAAGCAGCCCTGTCCCTCCATATGCCCACTTCTCCAGGGCAGCCTTGTTCATCCAGTCCCTCCACTACAGGGATCCTCCTTCACCTCCCCCTCAGTACTTACAGATCCAGCAGGAGCACTGGCAGCTCCATCTCTGCAAACACATCACTGCCATGTTACACCCTCCCTGCCCCACATGTAGGGTAACAAAGGTCTCCACACACACAGACCAGTGACCCTCCAACCCCACCGACAGCCTCAGCCTTGCTCTGCATTCCCCACAACATTCCCTCTGTTCAGACCTGGTAACGACCCTGACAGCCTCCCTCTCCCCACAGACTGCTTCCTCCCCAACCCCTCCCTGACCCATCAGCACCCTCTTCCTGGCATTCCCACACCCAGCAGATCCCTACCACCCTCTCATTCCCACTGGCAGCATTACTGACCCAACAAGCAACCGGACATCCCATCCTCCCCCAGCCCATGTTCTGCAGGTACCAGCAGGACATCCAGCCCCTCAATACCTCCACTGCTCTGCAAAGACACATAAAACCCCAGTGGACACACAACTGCGCTCTGTTGCACTCCCAGACCCAGCAGTGGTACTCACTGCCCCTTTCCCATCCCATCCACAAACACTCCTGCATGACTCAGCCAGCAGTCCTCACACCAACTCCCAGACTTCTCTTCTTTCTCTACTCCCACTTGGTGTAAACTCATCCCTTCCATGCTTCCACCCCAAATCCACTGAAGCCCTGGGCATCCTGCCCCCCACCATCCCTTCCAGCTCCTTCCCTACCACCTCAATGGCAGCATTGGCTAAATCCAGTCCCCCACATACCCAGGCAAACCTCTTCCACTACACCCACCTAAGGGCATTCACACCTCATGCCACGTGCACTAAATGATCCCCAGCCCCATCCCTCCCCCTCTGTACACACATACTCCACACCTCCCACATGCAGCCCTGTCACGCTCCCACATCCTGTGCACTACACCTCTATTTCCCCCAAAAACACCTCAGTGCATCCCTGCCTTCCCACATTCCCCATACACAAGTTCCCAGAGCCACAGTACCATCGTTTCCCCCCTGTACAGGCACATCCCCAGCCTCAGGTATCTGCCCATGCTGCCCACTTCCATACACGTGCATTCCTGACATCAGGCACCACAGCTCCGTGCCATCCCTGACCCTACACAGCACAGTACCTGTGCATCCCCAGCCCTACACCTTCACACCTCCCCTTGCACAGGTGCACCTCCAGCCCCACAAACTCCCTCCTTTCACACATATTCCCAACCTAGAGCACTCCAGCCCCAGCAATAGGGCTTTCCAGCCACATCTCTCCCTCTCCATGCACTAGGGAGTCCAAACCCTGTGCCCTCCAGCCTCAGCACTTCCCTTTGTGCCAGAACCATGAACCCTACACAGGTCCCCATCTGCAGTGGGCCTCTGTAGCCTCCTCAGCTTTGCCCCTAGGGCACAGACCCTGACCCAAAGATGAGCCAGGACAACACAGCAGTAGCACCATATCCTCCCATGCACATATCCTACATAGCAAAGGGACTGGTTGCCCCTTCTTCCCTCTAGATCCAGAACACTACAGCCCCAACAGTAGGGACAACAACCCTATCTCCCCCTCCCATACACTGCACCCCAACACCCTGCATGCTGCAGCCAGAGAGAGAGGGGTAGCAGCCTCATGTCCCAACAGCCCAGACCCACTGCCACTGACCTTTGTTTCCTCCAACTCCAGCCCCACAATCCTTGCCCACGCCCAGACCCACTGCTCCACAGTCCTCACTGGCAGCAAGGACCCCATGCAGCAGCACTACCCCATGGCTTTCCCCCCATCCTCTCAGTCCTCTGCACTGTTCCACAGCCCAGAGCCCCTTCATCTTCCCCCCAGCCCTCAGCACTGACCCACAGGCTAATCTACCCCATAACCACATCTCATACCTGCTGATCCACAGCCCCCCTTCCCTACACAGCCCCACAGCCTGATCCCTGCACTATCCCTGCAGACGGATCTCCCCCAGGCCCACTCCTCTCTGTCACAGACCACTTCCCCTGGTCTCTCCCTGCAGACCTGCCCAAATCCCAGCTCCCCATGCCCTCCTGAACTCCCAACAGCCCCCACCTCCCTGACCTTCCCCTGCCAAGCAACCCCAGCCCCTGGCACTGTCTGACACCCCACAGCCGCCTTCTCACACCTCCCCACTGATACCCCACGGCCTTCCCCCACAGACCCCCTCCCCACAGGCCCCAGGGCTGCCCAAAACCACCTCCCCGTGCCCTCCTGTCCTGCCCAAATCCCACCACTCCACATCCTCCTGTCCTGCCCAAATCCCACCTTCCTGTGTCCTCCTGCCCTGCCCAAATCCCACCACCCCACACCCTCCTGTCCTGCCCAAATCCCACCACACCACATGGTCCTGTCCTGCCTAAATCCCACCTCTCCGTGTCCTCCTGCCCTGCCCATAGCCCACATCCCTGTGCTCGCCTACCCTGCCCAAACCCACCACCCCACACCCTCCTGTCCTGCCCAAATCCCACCTTCCCGTGCCGTCCTGTCCTGTCCCCCAGCATTGCTCAAATCCCACCTTCCCGTGCCCTCCTGTCCTGGCTAATTCCCACCATCTCACATTCTCCTGTCCTGCCCAAACCCACCTTCTCATACTCTCCTGCCCTGTCCCCCAGCCCTCTGCGCTGCCCCAGTCTCACCTCCCGGTGCCCTCCTGCCCTGTCCCCCAGCACCGCCCTAATCCCATCTCCCCGAGCCCCCCTGCCCTGCCCCAATCCCAAATCCCCCCGTGCTCCTGTCCTGTCCCGCAGCCCCAGCGCTGCTCCCTTGGCGGGATGGCCGGGGCTGGCAGGAGCTCACGGAGCCCACTCAGTCCGGACTCCGCTCAAGCAGGGCCACCCCCAGTGTCCTCCCAGGGCCGTGTCCGGCCGCATCCCCCCTCCCTACCCATCCCCTGCCCCGTCCCGCACTCACAGAGCTCGCAGTAGCGGTGGCAGCCCCGGCCCAGCCCCTGCAGGTACCGCTGCAGCACGTCGGTGAGGAGGTCGCAGGCCGAGACCTGCACCGAGTCCCAGCCGAGGGCCTGGCAGATCTGCGCCACCGACACCCGCAGCAGCCAGCGGGAGTAGGTCTCGCACATCCCGCCGGGGCCGGGGGCCGCGGGAGCTCCTCACGCACCGCCCGCCATCGCGGCCGCCGCCGCCATCTTGGCGCCCGCCAGGCAGCGCCGCTCCAGCGCCGAGCGCATCGAGCGGGGCGGGGCCGCGGCCGGGAAACGCCTCCAAGGAATCCCGAAAATCGGCGCTGAGGGGGCGAGCTGGTGGCGGGATAATGTGAATGTGTGAGTATATAAATATCTCAATAGCTCTAAATTTAATCTTCCCTAAGGGAACTTACAGGAAAGATGGGACAAGTTTACAAGAGCACGTAGTGACAGGGCAAGGGGGAATGGCTTCAAACCGAGAGTAGGTTTAGATTGGGTATTAGGAAAAAAGTCTTTACTGTGACGGTGGGGAGGCCCTGGCACAGGTTGCCCAGGGAGGTTGTGGATGCCTCATCCCTGGAAGTGTTCAAGGCCAGGTTGGACGGGGCTTGGAGCAACGTGGGATAGTAGAAGATGTCCCTGCCCATGGCAGGGGGTTGGAACTGGATGAGCTTTAAAGGTCCCTTCCAACCCAAACCATTCTTTGATTCTATGATATCTATAATTAATCTAAAGTGAATATAAACATAAAAATATATTTATCATAAATATATGTGAATACAAATATATAATAAATATAATATAATATATATGAATATAAATATCTCCATATCTCCTAAATATCTGAGGGTCAGGTGTCAAGAGGTCGGTGCCAGACTCTTCTCAGTGGCGCCCAGGAGGAGCAACAGCCATGAGCCAAAACACAAGAAATTCCACCAGAACATAAGGAAGGATTTCCATATATTGAGAGTGGCAGAGCATCAGAACAGGCTGCTCAGGGAGATCGTGGAGTCTCCCTCTCTGGAGACATTCCAAACCCACCCGGACGTGTTCCTGTGTCACCTGCTCCAGGTGACCCTGCCTTGACAGGGGCAGTTGGACTGGATGATCTCCAGAGGTCCCTCCCAACCCTAAGGATTCTGGTGAAAACCTTTAATTAAATAACTGGACAGCAGGTCGAGGGAGGTGATTCTCCTCCTCTACTTTGCCCTCTGACCCCACCTGCAGTCCTGCATCCAGTTCTGGGATCCTCAGCACTGGAAGGACACGGACCTGTTGGACTCGGTCCAGAGGAGGCCACAAAGATGCCTTGAGGGCTGGAGCACCTCTGCTACAGAAACAGGCCAGGAGAGCTAGGACTGTTGAGCCTGGAGAAGGAAGGGCTCCAGAGAGACTTGAAAGGGGTTTGCAAGGTCACCTGTATGCAGACAGGTATGTAAGAACTACATTTAAGGCCAAGAGTGCCTGGGCAGTAGAAACATCAGGTTTGGGAACAGATGTGACCAAATTGGCAGCAATGAGGAAAAGGTGTTTCTGGGTGAGTTATTTAATTGGGATAAAACAAAAAAAAAATAAGATGAGAAAGGATGAATCTATGGTGGCAAAAAGGATCCAGAAACAAAAGTAACAGTAACTGAGTGGTGTGGGAGGTGCAATGAGGAGCAGCAGAGCTGTTTCTAATGGTGATTGTCTAGATACAAATAGCACAAGTGCTCAACTGTAACTCAGTAATCAATGTGTAACTAATCAGTGTGCAGGACAAAATTGTAAATAATAGCAGTGCAGTATTAGAAGTAGATTTGTTCACAAATTAACTCTCATTTATTAGACCATTAGTAGCGTGTTGATCAGTCAGGGGAGAGCCTGGTCTGTTGTGTCAGTCACATCTCACATCTGCAGCCAAAAGAGCAGGAGCTGGACCAGGAACAAACGCCTGAAGCTCATGGTTTGGTCAACAGTTCCATGTCCTGACAGGCATCAGTTGACTGGTGTCCCTTAAGGATCCATCCTGGGACCAGTACCAGCCTCTCTGGGCAACCTGTGCCAGTGCATCACCACTCTCACAGTCAAGAATTTCTCCCCAGTATAAAATTTAGCTCTGCCCTCTGTCAATTTAAAGCCATTTCCCCTTGTCCAAAGTCCCTCTCCAGCCCTCTTGGAGCCCCCTCAGGTACTGGAAGGGGCTCTAAGGTCTCCTCAGAGCCTTTTCTTCTCCAGGTTGAACAACCTCAAGTCTCTCAGTCTGTCTCCAGAGCAGAGGTGCTCCAATCTTCTGAGATATATATTTCTATACACACACTGACCATGAATATACAGTGTGCATTCCAAGTAACCCCTGAAATGATTCACCTAATCAGATCAGTTCATTTTAGAAAATTACCATCTAGAAATAGCAGGAACACAGCATTAAATGAGAGAGATCTGTTCCAACTGTGCAATGCAGAGGTTATTCCAGTCTCCTCCTTCAGCCCACACTACAATGACAAACATTGGAGACAGGAAATCTCTTCCACTCTTCCAAAGGAACAGCCAGTTACACGTTCTGCATGCCAGATACATTACAAGATGTAGAGCACAACCTTCTAAAACTGAAATCTCAGAGCACACCGAAGTCCAGCCCAGATATTCAGACACCAAGAGCATTTGCTCCACAGACAACCAAGAGGATCTGTTTCATGGAGTTCGTTTATTGTAAGAATTTACAGATTTCTGGAGCTTTACCACTTCTTCACAAGTTAACAAAGCAGTCTTGTTAACACAGACACAGGCAGGTTAAACCACAGGCTCAGAAGAGCTCCTCCTCACCTGTAAGGAAAATTGAAGCAAATTAAAACCCTTTCATTTATTTATTCATGTATTTAAAACTGTTAATCTCCTCCAATTTGAATACTTCAACTCATTAATATGCCTTAACTCCCTCCCAAACTGTTTAACAAATATATTTTTCCTTCCATTTTAAATTTTGAATATAATATGTTCATTTTGCTACATAAACCTCTTTAGGAACATCTTACATATGGATATTTTTAAGTCATTGCATAAGGTCAGGGCACTACACAAAAATTCAAACAGTAATTGCAAATGAGTCGAACAATCCAGAAAAAAAACCCCACAGAAAATTATATCCAATGTGGGTGCATGCTACTATGGACATATTTTCCTTAAAATTAGTGAAAATGAAGAACTCTTTATCCAGACAGATTCAAACTAGAAATGTGCAGTTTCTCAGCTCTTCAAGAAGAAAAGTTTCTGACCAACACCACTGAACTCCGACTCCCTCACTTGACTTCAGATTTTCTGTGTTAATTCTTAATTTTAAGACACAACCCAGTTTCCATGTCATAACTTTACCTCTTGGATTTGGCTGAACCGCTTTTTCCGATTAATCCCTGGTTACGGTGTTACGAGAAAAAACAGAACAGGCAGGTTAGGAAGCAACTCATGCAAATTCAGGCAAAACTATGCACGGCTTTATGACCACAAAATGTATTGTGAGGAGCACAATACAGCATGTAACTGCTACATGATACATATTCCAGACATTCTGCAAACACACAGGATATTGACACAGGTATTTCCATACGGAGCACCAACTTTTAACTGTTGCAGTAACACACATCAGCTACATGCAGTTACAAACCGTGGTTTAAACCCACCGGTTTGTAACCCATAGCACACACCCCCACAAAATTTCAGTTTCAGGGAAATAAGCAAAACATTGAACTTCAAGTAAAATACACATTTGGAAGCAAAAGACTCCAGAAATTCCCTCCTCCTTCCAAACCCACCCCCCAAACTCTCAGCTTCTGAACACTTGATTTATCCAAAAGTATTTCAGTTGCTCTCCCCCACCCAACACTACTGGGCCGTTTGAGCAGGCAAAGTAGGAAACATTCAGGTAGAAGTGAGGAGGGGGGAAATCCACTGAAAGTCAAAAAGGAGGAAAAATCCCACCCTGTCCAGACAAGGATGTGTGTTGAGGCTGAAGATCTATTTCACCAGCTTTTTAACTCTACCTGTTCAGAAAAAACACTGCCAAACTTCGCTCTTGTTAGTAGAACTGCGCAAGCTGAAAAGCTTGGGAGCCATGCCATGGAATGCCTTCCCTTTGGTTTCAGGACCTACTTGCCCTACAACCCTCCCTATTTTCTGGCACACAAGAACCACATGACTGCAGGAGCTCCAATTTCACATCCACACAGGTACTCACAGAGCAGCAGCACCAGAGATGATCTCAATAAGCTCCTTGGTGATGACGGCTTGACGGGTGCGGTTGAACGTCAAGGTCAGTTTGTCAATCATCTCGGCTAGAAAAAATTAGGATTGGAATTTAAACACATAATAGGTATTCAAACACAGATAAAGAGAAGCTGTATGAACAGAATATCAAATAGTCTTGTAAACCCTTGCAAATGATCAAGGGGCTTAGTGCACTTGACATTTTTCCCCTACAGGTAACACTACCTGTAGACAGTCTAGTAACCTGAGAACTTGGCTTGAGGCACCAGAGTCAAACATCTGCAGAACAGCTGGCAGACTTGTAAATACCAGGGTATGACATAGCTCATTGTAACGTAACATAAACATGCATCATTTGCTTTGAAATTAGATTTCACAGTCAATTAACTCCATTGGTATTTCTTTCAAGTTACTGTTGTTCTGCAAAAGGAGACAGATTTTTCTCAATTATTTTTTTTTCCAATTATTTTTAAGCACAGAAGTAATCACCTCTTTCTCTCAAGCTAAGGCAGTCAGCAGAGAGCCATACCTACAGTTCCAGGTAGCCCAATGGCACATCACATCAGCTTCACTCAGCCACCAGTACCCTGCCAAGGAATACTTGTATATTCTCAATTTGCTGCATGACAGGTGGTAAAGTATTTAACCATTGTTTCCACTTCCTCACCCTTAAATAGGTGTAGTACAAATTACATTGCCTCACAAGTAGTTACAGGTTTATAAAAATTCAGGAAATCCTCAGAGCAGCCACATGAGAGGAGCACAAAGAATATCTGGCCATTACAAGATTAGTTTAGTATTTTATGTTCCTATTAAATGCTCTGCTATTTCACTTCCAGTTACCTAGGCTTGTTTCTCATGCAATTGACAGCAATCCCTCTTTCCAGGGACTAAATACAGTTCACGCATTCAGAAAAGAATCCCAGTCGAACTGGCTCAAAAAACCAAGACTCAAAATAGAATTAAGAATTATCACTTTGAAAGCAAAGAATTACACAAAGGGAGGGCAGTACTTTCCTGCTGCACTACTGAAGTCCTGGGAAACCCAGGGAGTGACTTACAGGCATTCTTGCTGGCGTTGTCCATCGCGGTCATCCTGGCGCTCTGCTCGCTGGTGGTGGATTCCTTCAGGGAGTAGTAGAGGATGTTTGCTAGTGTGAATTCCTGGTAGTTCCTCAGCACATCAGCATCAATGTCATCATAGATACTTAGGCTTTCTGCAAATGATGAAAGAGCAGACTCAGAGAAATCCAAGCTACTTCCAGCAAAATAACACACTGCCATGGGGAAGACTACGAGGCTGGGCTGTTTCAATACTTAGGGCAGCACAGAGGGATTTTCTCCACATATTATGTGTATTTTCACAATCTCTCTGGTATTTATAATTTTGCTAAGTATTTTATGTGTTTTAATTCTATTTAACATTAGGAAGGTCAGATTCTGGCCAGGATAAAATACATTATTGCCGTATGATGTTCAATCTTCCCACACAATGCTGCAGAAACATTCTGGGGTATTTTTACTGAGTGAGGCAAAATCACTCCATACTTAGGTTGTTCAGTGTTGAAAATATTGGAACTGACAGAGTTTGCTGAGACAGAATTTCAAAGCAGAATTCATATGACCTTTCTTTTTAACCTCCCTGTCCTGCAGCACCTTGGTAAGTCAGCCTTGGACTGATCTTGGCCAAGATAAAACCATCTGTTAAAAATATGATACATGCACCAAAATAAGGTGTTTTAATACCATATTCCCCCATGTTCAGAGCACTCTTTCTGTGATTAAACACTGCACATAACTGGTGGTTTCTAGTTCCCTACTTACCAGAACCAGCAACAGTTTCAAAGGAGAAGATTGGTTTTTCATCGGTCTTGTAGGAGATGACAGACCTGCCCAAAAACAGCATAGCTGGCTTCAGTTCAACTAACTCTAAATTGAGTGCTTAAAATCAAACAGGAATAGACAACTTCTGGTCTTCCAATGCCACAAAATTCTGTGATAATCCTCATGAAGAGATCTTGGGTGCCACACGGATATAATGACACGCTGACTGTAAATATAACAGCACCCACTACACAGGTCAAAAGGGAGTTCCAACTACAGCTATTAGAAAAAAAAAGGAAACCAACAGTTCATCACACACAACAAAATCCAAGAAGTGAAGATGACAAGTCACAGTCAGTTTTCATATCACTTCACAGGGCCAACGTGCTGTTTGAAGCTTTCAACCCACTATTTTTCCAGTGCAGTTTCAGGACAATCTCACCTGAAGCGATTGTAGATGACAGAGCCTTCATCGAACTCATACCCAGAGTTCAACAGCTCTAAAGCAATGACTGAAGCATCTCCAAAGCTTGGAGGTCTCCGTCCCACTTCTTTGAATGTCAGCAGGAAATAGTTGGCATGTGTCCTGCAACAACAACAGACCTGTGTTAGAACAGATGTGGATGCTCTGAAGTACAACAGGGCAGCAAGTCTGACTTACTACTGTAAATTAGGAATGTTCAGAACTAAATATTTCACTGAATTAGTGTCTGAGAGACATTTTGCCATTTTTCAGTTAAATTATGATAGCTTTTTAAAACACACACTTGTAACAGTGCCAGTTGCCAGACATTTATTTCAAAAATATAACAGTGCTGTGCAGCAGTTTCACAAATATCCAGATGATCTAAACCCCTTTTAGGATATTTGCAGATTTCTTTTAAAAGAACTTGAATTTAGTACACATCCCATAAATGCAATTTCCTGCCAATGCCAACACAGTTTTCTAAGCAGTCTTGAAACTTCTACCACAGAAAAAAATCAAACCCCCAGAATAAACCCTTCTATGGTTTCAGTTTTTACCTCTGAAGCAGGCCTCTGATCTTGTCACCTACTCCAACCACCATAACTTCTTTCCCAGCATTTGAGAGGTTGGTAATCTCATTTTTCAAGGTTTTAGCAATGGATGTATGGATAGCACCACACAGGCCTCGGTCAGAGGACACACCAATAAGGAGGTGCTTCTTCTTGTCCTCAGGTGCCTTTATTTCTGCTTTCTCATAAAGAGCTAGAAAAAAACAAAAAAAAGGATGGTCAAGTTTTTCAAGGGTGCCAAGAAGCAAATAAATCTCAAAAAACACCTCTGCATTATTCTAGCCAAAACCAGCTCTAAAGGGGCTGCAAATCTTAGATAGATAAATTTTACCTCCCTCACAATCATCCAAATTTGCACATGATCAGACCAGAGGTGAGCAAGAAACAACTCAAAGCCAGCCCCTTCTCTGACCAGATGTCACACAATCAATGTCATCACACAGTGAAGTTCACAGTTCTGCCCCAGAACCAAGTGCAGCACAAGAGTTCACAAGAGGGTGTGGCAGTAGCTGTAGGTGCTACAGAGATTTGACACAATTCCATTAACAGACAGATTCAGTCTGGAAGTTCTGAGCTGTGGTGCTTTTATGACTCATAAAAACAACCATGCCACCACACAAAGTTAAAAAAGCAATCGGAAATCATGATGAATTTCAGATTAGAACTCTTAAAATTGAACCACTTGCCATAAACTACTTTTATGGAATACTAAAGGTGGCCTAGAGATGCAAATTCTTTTGGAAATGAACTACTGGAAGGTTAAAAAGTCTCAGCATTTTATCACCACCATGAAAACCTCTTTTTCTGCTCCCACATCCCACAGTGCAAGAGCTTTCTCTCACCCAGAGCTCCTGTTCCATAGACCCTTGCAGGCTTCAGCTCCCTCTCAGCTCGTGCATATTTGGCTGCAGAAACCATCTTCATGGACTTGGTGATTTTCTGGATGTTCTTGATGGACTTCAAACGCCTGGTGACTACAAAGTTAAGAGTGGAAGGTCACGGGCTGTTCTGGGCATAATGACTCAAAAACAAACAATAAAATGCCAGCAACAGCCATCCAAAAATATTTCACCATGTTCCTCAAAGAAGAAAAAATAAATAAACAAACAGTGCACAAACAAACCTCACCAAAGCCCTCAGTATTTGCAGTGAGAAAGCAGCAAGAGGAGGAATGTGGCTAACACAAATTCATCTTTATAATACAGATTTTTTTTCCTCTAGATACAGCATTTATTTAATATTTAGCCCAGCATAAAGTCTATTTACTATCTCTTTGCTTCCACATCTACCTGTTTCACAAATACATCATTTGAGGTACATTGTCATCTTTCCCCGATGACAAGGGGAAGGAACAAACAAAAAGCAGACCCCGTAGTATGAAGACACAGAGTTAATTTCCTTCCCTGTTTAGGCTGTGGCAAAATAAGATTCATAAAAACACTGATGTAAAAAGAAAACAAAACAGGTTATCCTACAGACAATCACAGTTCCAAGGCAATATCCCTGTATAAGAATCTGTGAGCAATGGCTTACAGAAGCCATTATCAAACTAAACCATTCAGCTAATCTTTTTTCCCCAAATGCTGCATAAAAGCACGAGGAAATAAGCATAAAAGAAACTAAATTAATTCTCAGAGGTGAGAAAAAAATCCAGTTTAGCACATATGATAAAATTATTTTTAAAATATGTTTCAGTAAAACTATGAAACGACATCTAAATTAGTGCCAAAAACACCTTAAGCAATGCCTTTTCTGAAGGACACTTGTTCAGCAGAAGGAGGGCTGGAGGCCACATACCAATGTTACGGTGTATCACAGTCAATTTACCCAAGAGAAGCTAATCAAAATTGTATTTTAACATATGATCTTCCTGCAACACTTTCCCTCTCTGAAAAGCAAACAAAACCTGTACTTACTGTCTTTTAGCGTTGCCATATTCCTGACTTGGCCCCTAAAAAGGAATGCAGGAGAAATTAGGGTAATTCACTAGTTCTCCTGCAAACCAACACCTGTCAAGGGCAGGTCCCTTTCACAGAGCTGTAAAGTCAAGATATTCTGTCTCTTAAAAAGCATCTGTGGCTGGGACAAGCCATTCTGACCTGTGGTTTGTATGCACACCTTCCTCCTTCCCCCATCTATACAATTTCACAGAATCACAGAATCAATTAGGTTGGAAAAGACCTCCAAGATCATCAAGCCCAACCTGTGACTGAACAACATCAGGTCAAATAGATCACGGCACTGAATGCCACGTCCAGTCTTTCCTTAAACACCTCCAGGGATGCAGAGTCCACCACCTCCCTGGGCACTCAATTCCAAGGTTTAATCACCCTTTCTGTGAAGCAATTCCTCCAAATGTCCAAACTGAGCCTCCCCTGGTGCAGGTTAAGACTATGTCCTCTCATCCTGTCACTTGTTCCTTGGGAGAAGAGACCAACCCCCACCTGGCTGCACCCTCCTGTCAGGGAGTTGTAAAGAGTGATAAGGTCACCCCTGAGACTCCTTTATCCAGGTTAAGCAGCCCCAGTTCCCTCGGCTGCTCCTCATCCGACGTGTGCTCCAGACCCTTCCCCAGCTCCATTGCCTTCCTCTGGACTCGCTCCAGCACCTCAATGTCCTTCCTGAACTGAGGGGCCCCGAACTGGACGCAGCCCTCAAGGTGTGGCCTCACTTGTGGCCAGCACAGGAGGAGATTTAATTAATTAATTATCCATCGCCTTGGGTAATGACAGGAGGCAAACGGGGGCATCGGAAGGGCAAATTAAAAAAAAAAAAAAAAAAAAAAAAAGCTTCCAATAGCGAAACTAGTTTTTCAAAACGACTAAAACGAAGCGGAGGAGGCTGCACCATTCCTTGAGCAGAGCTGGGTTTCCTGCTGTGCACAGACCCGTCCTTTAACTCTTGCCTGTCCCAACTACCCACCCCCACCGAGCTCCCCCTCGTCCCCCACCCACGGCGGATGGTCCCTCCATCCCTGAATCTCATCCTCCATCCCTGAACTCATCTCCCGGTCCCAGCTCTGCCACCCCCACCCAGAGCCCACAGCCCCTCACGGGCTGCCCAGGGCCGCGACCCCGCCGTCCCGGGGCGCCCCACAGCCAAGAGGGCCGTCACCCCCTCACCCCTCAGAGCCTCCCCGACCAGCGGGACGAGCCCCCCCGTGCCCACCGCGCCCGAACCAGCCCGTCCCGGTACCATTGTGGCTGGAACAGCACGACCGCGGCGCCCCGGGCGAACATGGCGGCGCCTCCACCACAGCCCCGCTGAAGGTCAGCGCGCCCGCACCGCGCCTGCGCCGCCCCGCCGCGATCCGCTTCCAGGGCACCGCCGCCATTTCCGGGGCGGTGGGACCGGGAGAGGGAAAGGAGAGGGGCCGGGATCGGGGTCGGCGTCATGGGGAAGTCGGATTTCCTCAGCCCCAAGGCGATCGCCAACCGCATCAAGTCCAAGGGGCTGCAGAAGCTGCGCTGGTACTGCCAGATGTGCCAGAAGCAGTGCCGCGATGAGGTAACTGCGGGTGCGCCGCTCCTTCGTGAGGGGCACGGGCGGCTCCGGCTCCTTAATAGGGACCCGCAGTCCGCTTGAGGGGAGCGGTTCTTCTGGGAATACAACGGGAGATACCCCTCGGTTGAGGTCCTCCAGCCCTCGTGGCTGCTGCGATCTCATGGAATCACAGGATAGTTTGGGCTGGGAGGGACTCGTTCCACTCCTTGCCGTGGGCAGGGACACCTTCCACTAGACCAGATTGCTCTAAGTCCCGTCCACCCTGGCCTTGATCACTTCCAAGCATGGGGCCTCCGCAGCTCCTCCTGTGCCAGGGCCTCACCACTCTCACAGGGAGGAATTTCTTCTTAATATCCGATCTAACCCCGCCCTCTCTCAGTTTAAAGCCATTCCCCCTTGTCCTGTCAATCTCCCTTGTAAGTGTCCCTAATGCTGTTGAGGACACTGGGAGGGCTGCGATTGTCCTTGTAGGAGTTCCTGATCCCCTTCTGGGGGCTGCAATTCCCTCAGGAATTTTGGGACCTCATGACCTTGGCGTGGGTTCCCTTGTTTCCCAGTGGAGTGAGGGGGGTACAGGGCTGGCTCAGGTTCCCTTTGGAAATGTCCCCAGTTGCCTTGTGGGTGCTCTGATCCCATCTGTGGTGTGTGATCCTCCTAGGGAGCATCCTGGCTTCCCTTTCTGGGGGCACAGGGAGCCCTAATGCACTTTGGGGGAGCACTGGAGAGGGCCCTTATTCTCCTTTGGGGGACCCCAATCCCTCTTGTATGGATCACAGTCCCTTGGGGGCAGATTGGTGGGACCTGGCGAGTTCCCAGTTGCTGGTCATGGGACGATCCTCTTGGGATCCCCAGTGGGAGAAGTCCTCATCCACTTTGGAGAAAGCCTGTTGGCCCTGACCCATCTTTGAGGATTGCATTTAAGTTTTCTGTTCTCCATAAGTAGCCCTTTAATGTGCCGTAGGAAGGTAGAGCATCCTGTGGATGTTTAATTCTATCATTCTTCACCTATTTCTGTACCTCTCTCCCTTTTACTCAAAAATCTCAAATCCTGTTGTCTTCCCATTGACTAGAAGCAAAAAAAAAAAAAGCTTCACTACTTTACAAGCTGATATTTTTGTAAGGGCTTATCTGGTCAGGAGGAACAACCACCCCACACTAGGCTGAGGTGTTTTCTGTGGACCCTCCAAGAAATTTCACTCATAAAACATTATTTTTAATATTTTCTTCAGCTGTGTTGCAAATTGAGACAAAGACATGCAAAGGATTTATTTTTGCTTTATAGAATGGCTTCAAATGTCATTGCATGTCTGAGTCCCACCAGAGGCAATTGCTGCTGGCTTCTGAAAATCCTCAGCAGTTCATGGATTACTTCTCTGAGTAAGTTTTCTGTATATTCTTACCCAGGTCTTTGTTCCCGTGTTAAATCTGCACAGCTACACCTCTAAGGCCCAATAATGTCCCATTGGAGACACTCTATTGTGATACATTTTAGTGTCAGCTCTTTTTTTAATGGCAATTTGAAAATTTAGAGAATACCACTTTTGAACTTAGGTAAGAGATTTCAAGGAACCGTGGTGTTTAATCATATTTGACAGTTTTATCTCGTGTCTGAATCCTGTTTAAAGTTGCTCTGTGTTACAAATATGTCACCTTTGTGCCCCAGCTGAGTGACTGCCACACTAAACATGAGCTAAAGGAGCCATAACAGAGAGACAACAAGTCAGGGGTGTGACTGACATCCCACAGCTTCTCCCAGTCCTTTGTCCAGCTGACCTATGTGACAGCTGGGATGACTGGAGTTGTCTTCAGCACGAGCCTGAAGTGAGGCTTTGTGTTCCAGCCCTGGAATTAGCAGGGAGATGAGTGATCCATCCACCCCATCTGCCCTTTGTCCTGCCCTATGTTCCATGTCAGTCAGCCTGGGAAGACACCTGGTAATGAAATACTGTCAATTAGTAGGAAGTGTAGAGAGTCCTTTGCTCTGTTTTGTCCCTTTGGGAAGCTGTTATCCTCTTGGAGATTTCGTGTGTGTGAATGTACCATATTGTGTTTCTCTGTGCACACCTCCTGCATTTAATGCTGCTTCACTGAAAAAGGAAAATGTGGCTAAATTTTGTCATGCTCAGATCAAAAGAATAGTCAGGTTTATAATGCACATGTTTAGTTGTTAATGACAACAGAAAATTGCTTCATAATTGTTAAAGTTCTGCTAAAATCCTTTCTTTTTATCCCCCCAAGGGAGTTCCGAAATGATTTCCTAGAACTGCTCAGGAGGCGATTTGGTAAATATTTTGCTCTTTGTTTGTTTTTAATGTCTTTTGTTGTTTCACTGCAAGACATTTTGGTTGGTTTGTCCTGGGTTCCACACTTGTATTTAATAACGATAATTCCATATTTCAGGAACAAAGAGAGTCCACAATAATATTGTGTACAATGAATACATCAGCCATCGAGAACACATCCACATGAATGCCACACAGTGGGAGACACTGACTGACTTCACAAAATGGCTAGGGAGAGAAGGTGAGTGGGGCTGGGAAGTCTTAAAACTATTGGGTAATTGAATTGCTGATAATTGATCAGTAAATATTTATATTAGTTCTGTTTCCTTTTTCTTTCTTCCTCTCTGCTCCTGTATATACATTAACAGATTTCCAAACGTTTTTCTTTGCTAACCATGTTGATAAGTACGTCAGTTGTGTGCCTTTCCTTGTTTCATCTGCTGGTCAGTATTTGCTGGAGGTACTGCTAAATTCTAAATCAACTTCCAACATTTGCCATTTAGAAAGAAAGCCTAGAACACTCCTCATGACTGCAAAATCCTTCCATATTTGAGGTGACAAGAAGCAAGCAGTCGTTTTCATTGCTGGCCTCATGGAAGGGTTAAAGCTTGAGCTCTGCAGTTCTGTGCTCAGTGGAAGGAAGGGAGATTAAATGGCATTGTGGGGTGACAGAAAGTTTACTTTGGCTCTGGTTGCTCCTGTCCTACAGGATACATCCACGGGTCATGGAGTGTTTGGAAAGTCAGTCTAGCCAGAGTCAGTAACAATAATGCAGCACTGGAACATTTCCTTTAGTATGATGCTATTAGTGTGTGTTGTTTATACATGTAAGATTTGTGTTTTCAGTGGGCAGGAAATATTTTCTTCAATAAGGAAAGTATTGTAAAACACTTCATCCACTTTATGACAACTCTGGCTTATTTCCAAATAGATCTGGGTAGCTGGAGGGCAGAAACACATAGTACAGATAATTCAATTTTTGCAGCCCAGTAAGGGGTATATTGTCTCTGGTAAAGTATCTGCATTGTTATGGTGAGCATGGACTGAAATGATCTTGATATTGTAGGAATTAATCTTATTTTATCTTGTGTTGACTTTCTAGGTCTTTGCAAGGTTGATGAGACTCCCAAAGGCTGGTACATTCAGTACATTGACAGGGACCCTGAGACTATTCGTAGGCAACAAGAACAAGAGAGGAAGAAGAAACAGGACCTTGATGATGAAGAAAAAACTGCTAAGTTCATTGAACAACAAGTTAGAAGAGGTTTGGAGGGGAAAGAACTGGTAAGGAAAATTGCACCTTCTGCTCAAAACTCCTCACAGTTAAGTTAATGGGGAATTTGATGCTGCTGGGATCCTTCCTCTGGTATTTCCTTTGCTTCCTAACTTGGAGTTACTTTGTACCCAGCTTAGTACTAAAGGAGTAATAATTACTGTTCTTCACATGATTAGTGGTTCAGAAGCCACTCTTGAATTTAGGAAGGGAGAGTAAACACTCCAGTAACCAGCATGACGTGTTTTCATTTATGGTATTTCACAACTTTGAGGGCTGCAGATAACAAGTACCTTGTACACTGGGGAGGTTGAGATAAACAACCAGGGGAATCTGGCATAATCAAATTCACACAGTGAAAAGTTCTATTTTGATAGTGCTGGTGAGGTTATTTGGGAGATGTTTATTTGGCATCATTCCATGACCTCCATACACGTTGTTGCCCAGGGCTGGAACCTCAAATTTGATCCTAGGTATTGATAGGTACATTTAAATCACATTTAATTGTATACAATTATGTGCTTCTTAATTTAAAACTAATTGAAATTTAAATGGTCTGAGCCTCCAGTGCTAAAAATCTGGAAAGATATCAGAATTTCCTTCTTGGAGTCATCAGTCTATCCAGAAACCAGGCAGATCATACTGGTTCAGATAGAGAAAACTGCTACAGCAAGGCCACTTTCATCCTGGAGTTGAGCAAGTTTAGGCAGCATCTCTGTAGGGGTGTTAATTAGAGAATTTTGCACAGGAACCTGTAATGGTTTCAATTTATAATCTTTTATGAATCAAGCCAGATTGAATATTACAGTTATTTGTGATAATCTTGCAGTAATCTTTAACACTGAGCTAATCAATGATCACCAGAAATTATATCTGGGCTCAGTTTTCTGTTTGAATCTTGAAATGTATTTTGTATTTTTTTGGTAGGAAATGCCTGTCTATACTGAACTGAACAGAGAAAATGAAGAAGAAAAAGGTAATCAGATTTTGATAGATGTAATTTTCTAGAACCTGCTGAAGATGATTTTGTGATTCAAGCGAGATGAGCACTTGAGGCCTGTTTGGTGCCTAATAATGTGCTTTGAGATCAGTTATAAAGAGAACTGGAACTTGGAAATGCAGAGTATTCTTTTGTATAAGTTTTAATTTATACAGATTAGTAAACATTTTCAAATTTATGATCTTTTCTATTTGCAGATATTAAAAGTTGTAACATCCTTCAATGCAGTTATTTTTAAAGATAGAAATAGAGTAATGTCTTTTTATTTTTTAGTTACATTTAATTTAAACAAAGGAGCAAGTACTTCAATCGCAGCATCTTCTAAAACAAGGTGAGAAAAGAATTTAAGGGAACTCTTATTGTTGCAAAGCACTTCCATGACAATGATATTTGTGTGGGCAGGAAGATGTGTCTCATCCTGAAATATTTGGATTCTAGTCTCATCCTGCCTTGTTATTCAGAATTGGATAGTAAATGACTTCATGGTTCCTTCTGTATTTAAAATGGGTGAATTGGTGTATCTTAAATGTGTGCTGTGAGGAGCCTTCTTGAATTCATGTGGGTCATGGCAGATGCCTGTAAAGTAATAGGCAGGTACAGGTTCCTCCAAGGGAGGATGGAAAAGGGATCCAGCCAAAGCACTTGAAGTGATGCCATCCAGTCCCAGCTGCCTTTTATGAATGGATATTCATGACTTGTTAATTTTGATTCCTAAAAGGTTTGATTGCCTTGTCTAATTGGAGAAAATTCTTCCTCTGGTCATCGTTTAAGCAGCTGAATCTACCTGAAATAAATCTTTGTAAAGCTCTTGAATTTAATTGTCATCATATAACCACAAGCAATGCAGGACAAAAGGGATCAATAATGCAAATAATACTGACTTACAGCAGTATGTGGAACTGTTGGATGATCATACATCTTTTCGTGTGAGGCAATATTGTAATTAAATGTGTTGCAGGTAAAAGCAAAGCTTTCCTCTCATCACACTCAGCTCTTAGATAAGGTATCTGATGGGATATGTGCCAGGCAGAAAATGAGACAGTAAAGCAGTTCTTTGCAATAATAGATCCAGATTTCAGGCTTTGAGGAAAACTTGTAAATTATCTCTAAGCACTAAATTGTGATTAAGGTGAGTCTGAAACTTAATACAAAGACTCCCTTGAATAGTTTCAGTGAGCTAAAATTTGGCTGAATGTGAAATCACGTATCAAGTAGTCTAATTTATTCATAGCATACGAGAGATACTTGTCTGTAAATTTTGTAATGCTAGTGTGGAAGCAAAATTAGGATAAGCACTTCATGGCAAAGTGGTGTTTCAGGCATCACTTTAGAGTCATGTATGGAAGCTGCTTCCCTGTGTCAGTGTACAGGTGTGTTCTGCAGCTGTTGGCTGTTCCTGAGGAGCAGTGGAACTCAGCCTGATATCCAGTTCCCCGGCATAGTATGCAGGAGGACTTCCCTGCTTTCCCGCCTTCTGTGCTCACAGCACAAGCTGTGGAAACCTGGCACTTGTATTTCCTGAGTGTGGTGCAGAAATGGGACCAGGAGATCATAGTTGGTGGGTGGTGGAGTTTGGAGAGTATGAGGATACAGGTAGTTGGGTGGGGTTGGAGCCTTTCTGAGGAGGGCAGTGAGAGGGGAGGCATTTCTTCCCTTGTCCCTGTGGCTGACAAGAAGCTGGGAGTTTCCACTGCCACTGTGGGTACAGCTCCTGATGCCCACTGCCCTTCAGCAGACTGGGAGCCCTGGGCTTTCTTTGTTCCCTCAGTAACTTACCTCCTCAAATCCCTGCTTAACTCACCCATTGGACAAGTGAGATTAGAAGTAATTCTAATTTAAGAACGAGCAGAAGCCACTGTCAAGGTCACTGACTCCTGTCTGCAGCGCTGCAAGTGTACCAGTGTCTGCACACTGAGCAGCCTCCACTGTACACAGTTGGGATCTCCCCAACCCTGCAATCCCAGGGGAGGATCTTTCAGAAGCTGTTTGATAGTTTACACCTTGTTTGTAAGTTCCCAGGTAAATGTTCCCAGGTAAATGTTCATGGTCAGTTCATACCAGGTGCTGTCATGTTGATATGTGCCTTTAAAATGAATAGTTCTTTTTCTCTCTGGTGTTTGCTTTGTCAGTGTATTTGTAGAGAAAAGTTTTGGCATGTCAGCCTTCACTGTGCTGTACAACCAGGCTTGCACACTGCTCATCTCCCCATTCCCCTCACCCCCTGAATATCCCTTCCTTGTCCTTCTTCCAGTTTCAGCGGATCTTGAACAGGAGATCTGACTGAATTTGTGCATACAGCCAAGGGAACATCACCATGGTTTATTCCAGGCACTGATGCTTGGCTGTCTTGACATTTGACTCTTTCATGGCTGCTCCACACTAGTAACTGTCACCTGTGCTTGTAGCCAGACCCCTTTCTGCTTTTGTTGTTCTTAACAGCTCCCAACAGAGAGAAGGCAATCAGAGTAAACTTTTCCAAAGTACCTGAGCTTACATAATGTGCCGTTGAATGCTGTGGTTTTCAAAACATGGTTTTCAAGATAAACCAATTCCTTTTGGTGTCAAATTCTTCCTTGAGTCCTCCATATTGTTGACACACCCAAACACCAAAACATTGTTGGTCTCTTGGCTCTTTGTCCCAGGATTCTTAATAAATACATTATATAAGATTTGTTTTACTATTTACACCCAGGAATCCCTTAGTAACCTCATAGCTAGATATGTTTGTCTTCTTAAATATAGGCACTGCAGCTGTTAAGTTTTAATTGTATGTTACCCTTTATGAGATGTTATTTTAAGTACTTGCTATTTGGTTTGTAATTTAATGTGCTATTTCTTCTCAAACTCTGCTGTGTTTATCCAGACTTGCTCTGAAATACGATTTTTCTCTCAAAGTTGCTTCTGTTGTGATTTCTGTATCTTCATTCCCACTGGGTATCTTCCCTTGGTAGTACATCCAACATCCTCACCACAGGCAGAACATGCAATTTTGTCCTAAGGCCATATTAATATTGCATTACTGTCACCTCACAACAGCCACCTTCATCTTTCAGCATAACACCTAATTTTTTTTACTGCATTCAAATTTCTTTTACAAAAATGGCTGAACTCAAGCTGCATGTAGGCAGTTCTCACTTTACCTGGATGTTCCCTGATATGTAGCTTTTTGTGCTGGTTGTTCTTTTCTTTCCTAGCTTTTAGGCTGTTTGCCTATTTTGAATATGATGGTGAAGGTAACATTTGTTTGCTGAGGGTGGAGCCCTTTTCTACAGATTCCCATGTGTTTTCTCCCATTGCCAGATGGCTTCAATATCTGTCTGAAGGGAGTTCTAGACATCTGCCATGTCTCAGAGTTCCTCTGTCCAGGTGGCTTTTCTAAAGCCACACACTTGTCCTTTCAAATTTGAAAACCTTATTTACAGACTGGCTTTTGTCTTCTCCATTGAACTCAACTTCTCAATCAACTCTTTGCTTGTGCAGTGGTGAACTGATCATTAAGTTGTGTCCATTCTGCTGGAGTACCAGCAGTAACCCTGACTGGACATGGAGTTTGCACCCCAAGGAAATCAGTTCTAGAGGAACTGATCATGCAGGGTCTGGAAGGTGACTGGCACAAATGAAATTAGGCAGATTAGGCCTTTTTGCACAGCCAGTTCTTCAAATGTGTCTTGGTAAAAGAAAGATTGTAAGATCTGCTGTGAAAACACCATCTTACTCTTCCAGCAGTGTCCTTGGACAGAATGCACTGAAGATGGTGGAGGGGGCAGTTAAAAGAAAAGAATCAGCTCATAGCTCTAGTCAGCCCAAAGAGAAGAAGAAGAAATCTGCACTGGATGAGATCATGGAGGTAATAACCATGTAGGATCTGTGTCTGTGTGTCCCCATGCCTATGGCAGTGTCCAGTCTACCAGGGCGTCCCTTTGAAGTGACCTCAGCCCTTCAGTGCATGTGGAATTCAGACTTTCACATCTTACCAGGCAAAATAATTTCATTTCCCCATGAGAATTGGTTTCCACTGCTCAGCTGTGCCTGTTCCCCAGATGACTGAGGTATTGGAAGTAAAAGAATACAGATTTTGCAAGAGAAGAAAATATCTAGAAACACTTGACCAAAAAGAAATATGAGTCACAGGTTTCTGGATGTCATGAGATTGATTTTTATGCAGCAAGTACAAACTAACTTACCCTTATTTAGGGTTTGGGGATTTTTTTTATTCTCCACTTGATGTAGGGCTGGAGAATTGGTTCAGCTTTTGAAAGGCATGGGAAAGCTGCAGTGGAAGGAGGAAGTAAATGGTGATTATTTGTTGTTGTTCTGTAGCTTGAAGAGGAGAAGAAAAGAACAGCTCGAAGAGACTACTGGTTGCAGCCTGTAAGTGTCTTAAAAATTATTATTAGAGCAAATACAGTCAATTCTGCATCTCTAAAGCCACTGTTGATTTGTGTAGAGATCCAAAAGCAGATTCCAAACCAAAATCACTCTTCTTTTCCCTTTCCTGCTCTTGACCCATTGTGGTCTGTCACTTTATATCCTGAATTCAAGTGTAATTGTAATTGTAAAAAAACCCCGAAAAAGTCTTGAGAGATGCGACTTTGAGACAATAATTTGAGGATAAAGACAGATTCCTAAAAGCCACATTGTTACTAACCCTGCTTCCTACACTGAGCTACTCAGTCTGGGCTTGAACTCAGAGCAACCAGAACTTACAATTGGTTTAGATTGTGGAGTTGTTTGTATATTTTGGCATTTAATTTTATTTTTTCTCTCCTTTCAAATGTCTCAGGAAATCATTGTAAAAATTGTAACGAAAAAGCTTGGAGAGAAGTATCACAAGAAGAAGGCAGTTGTTAAGGTAAGATAGTTTGGCTTTTCTGCTATGAGGTAACTTCGGAAATTTTGTTTCATTGTGCAGGTTGTTCAGCCTGAAGTCAACACTGTTAGGGGCTGAAATGTCACCTTACCTGTATTGGGGCTTATTCTGGGCAGGGAGGGAACCCCTGAATTGGTTTAATGGCATTTTCTCAGAGATCCTTTCTTAAGTGCTGTTTTGTCCTGTGTGGTTTGTCCCTATTGACACATCCAACCGAGAGCAGTGCAGTTGGATTTTAGGCTGAAACTAGTCACTTTTGCACTGATATTTAAGCTGCAGGATCTCATTTGCATGCAAAATCTCCAGGCTGGAAATCTTGCCTTTCTTTTAGCCACTGCCAGTGAAATGATGTGTATTAGGTAGTCCAAGGCTCAACAGTCTCTGGCAAGAGCCCCAAAAATGACACCCAGATGTGTTTTGAATGATTGACTAGAGGGCACAGAGCTGAGAATTACAGCTTCTTGGGTGGACATCTGGGAGGATTTGTGTGTCCCAATGGCTTGGCTTCCACTGAGCCCTGGATAGGAGAAGTGGAACATGGTTTATGCCAGGCACAGGGATGATCAGTAACATTTTGCCTCATTAAGAAGTAGGATCCCAGTGTAGTTTCAAGCCAGCTTAGCCTCCCATGGGGAAAAGAAGCCTCTATTTTACTCTCCATCTTTAAGAGACTAGCTTAAAGGTAGCTGATCCAAAGGTTGATAAAACCTTCAGAGAGGACTTACAGAATAAGTGATGAATTAGACCAGGCATTGATGCTCAAGAGGAGCCCTTTTAATCTGGCCTTGACTTCAGGGTGGGACCAGTCAGCAGTTTGTGGAAGCTGGAGGCTTTTGGCACAGCTCAGAAGGCCCTGCTGCTGTTGACAATGTAGAATTGCAGACTCATGATGCCAAGTTTGTTAACTCTGAAATGCAAATTTAGAGAAAAATGTTTTATTTCTCTGACTGGCCTCTGGCTTTCACAACAGGAAGTGATTGACAAATACACAGCGGTGGTGAAGGTGATTGACTCTGGAGACAAACTGAAGCTTGATCAGACACATCTAGAAACTGTAATACCTGCACCAGGTACGGCTGTTCGCTTGTGTTCTCGGCCTAATTATAATCCCTCCACCTGAAAGAACCATCACCTCTCCTGAGAAGACAGGCTGAGAGAGCTGGGGTTGTTCAACCTAGAAAAGAGAAGGCTCTGGGAAGACCTTAGAGGCCCTTCCAGTACTTAAAGGGAGATTATAAGAAAGATGGGAACAAACTTTTTAGCAGGGCCTGTAGCAACAGGACAGTGGCCAAATGGTAATGGCTTTAAACTAAAAGAGAGTAGATTTAGGCTAGGTATAAGGATGACATTTTTTAAGATGAGGGTGGTGAAACCCTGCAACAGGTTACCCAGGGAAGCTATGGATGCCCCATCCCTGGAGACATTCAAGGCCAGGTTGGAGGGGGCTCTGAGCAACCTGGTCTCGTTGAAGATGTCCCTGATCATTGCAGAGGGGTTGGAGTAGACAGCCTTTAAAGATCACTTCCAGTCTTTGCAGTCCTTTTCTGTGAGAATTGGAGTCTTTTCTGAGAAGACCAGCAGTTCAGTTGAAGAGACGAAAGCATCTCTCTTCAGCTGCCAGGAAGAACATCTGGGAACCCTGCAGAGCCCTTGGTCATGTTTATCCTGTAACTTCCCTCCAAAGTCATGCCTGGAATAACAGTGGATACTTAGCAAAGCTGACCTCACCTCCTGTCTGGGTCACTGGTGTTTCTTTGGCTGGTACACACTAATGTTTGTGTGGAGCATCTGAGGGCAGCAGTAAGCAGAGCCCTGTCAGCATACAGGGAAACAGGATGTAGGATTTTGGGATTCACACTGAGGTGCCCTTTGGAAATGGGGAGGCTGTGAGACAAAGCTGGTGCTGCTTCCTGGAGCTGATGGGAGAAACCTCTCTCTCAGCTGTCAGTGGAGTTGGACACAACTCCATAGAAGAAGTTGTGTAACTCTTTTCTTATTTTTATTCCAGGCAAGAAAGTAATGGTATTAAATGGTGGGTACAGGGGAAATGAAGGAATCTTGGAATCCATCAATGAAAAGAGGTTCTCAGTGACAATAACCATTGACTCTGTAAGTATCAAGCACTGCAAGCTCTCATTTGTGTAGATCTTTCCATCTGTACATGGAGAGCTTTTACAAAGAACCATGTTATCCTTAATCCTGTCTTACAGGTGGGATTTATGGTGTGCAAAGTGCTGTGGTCACCCCCCACCTATTCCCAACCAGTGGGAAAACAGACACATATCCCCCATCACAGACTAATTCTCTGCTGTTTGCCTTTAAAAAGATACCAGGATGCTGGTTTTAGCAAATTTTGAACTTGAAAGAGACTTGGAAAATATTTTGTATGTTTATTTTGAACATGGCTGTTGTACTATTTTGTGGGAAGGTAAAAAATGTGAAATATGCTCGGAGGAGGTGAATTTTCTCCTGCCTTTTTCAGCCTGAGCATGAGTTGTTGTCTTGTTCACGGTTAGCAATTATGTTTGGGTTTTTTTGTTTCAGGCTTGTTTGTTTGTTTGGGGTTTTTTATATATCACTTTTCTCTGAGCTAAAATCAGGCCATGTGATCATGTCTGTGTGGCTCCTTCTTTGTTCCCCTCTGCAAAACCAATGTTTAAACTCATTGATAAAGCTGAGAGGCTCAAAAGTCAAATTTCTTACACATACCTTGCAAGAGGGAGACCCTGTTAGATCCCATTCAAAGAAGGGCTACAGAAACTCAGCCCAGATTGGATTCTGGAGAATTTGCTTGGGAAAAGACTGTGCAGATGCCCCAAAGATAGAAGGAGCTTTGATTGGACCTAAGGATCATGTTAATGTTGGTCTCGGAAAGCAAAGGTTATTTTTCTGTAGCTCTGATGCTTGTAGATGTTGATGTTTTCTCTTCCTTCATGAACTCTGAAATGTAAATTAAAAATGGGTGAAACTACTCCTGGAAACCAGTGAAGTCTGTGAGGATTTTCTCACTGATTGTAGGGAGAACTGTTTTTTAGGTTTCTTTATATGTAAGTTTGTATTCAAAAGTAAATCTTATACTACTTATAAATTCATAGCAGTGAATTAATTCAAAACAGCTGATAATGTTTGCCCCAAAATTGCAAGGACTTTAAGTGACACAAAAACTGTCCTGAAAGTGAAAGGATTTGTGGGACAGTGTCAAGGCCCTGTCACATTCTCTGGTCAGGTTGAAAATAATGGAACAGGGAATATTGTGTCATGAACAGATCCCCTTTAGCTCTCTTACTATAAATTCCCCATTGAGAATTCAAGAATCAAATAATTTTATATTGTGACTTTATTTCTTCTACTCTGTCATTCTCCAGGGACCTTTAAAAGGACGTCGGGTCGAAGACATCCAGTATGAAGATGTTTCCAAACTCGCCTGAGGTGCTAATCGTGGATCAGAGAAGATTTTGGTTCCCAAAACCATCTCTCTGACATCTTTCAGACAGACACAAGACTCTACCATGTCAGGGTTTTAATTGTGTGTGTATTTATAATGTATATAGAAATTAACAGAAGCAAACTTGATCTATTTAAAGATAGCTATGGATTTGTTACATTAAATGTTTGTGGAAATATTATCAGTGGAGATTTTTCATCTGATTCTATATCAAAGTTATGATATTTACTTCAATTTCCTGTTGTAAAATATTGGAGAGAGCTGCAAGCTGGAGTATTTTATTTACTGAAGTCTGTGAGCAGGTCCAGAAGAGAGAATTAGCTACAGGCAGGCAGAGTGTGTAGAAGCCAGTGGAGTTTAAACAACACCCTTCTCAATCCACAGCCAAAACAGAGCTGTGGCTGTAGGAACAAGGGAAGGGATTGGGGGAATAGCAGGAAGGTACCAGTGCTGCAAGAGATTATTCCCTGGATGCTGCGAGAATGGTCTGGTTTATGAAGTGCTGTCACCAGTTTATTTTTGATTAGCACACGGGTGGTAGTGGAATGCAAGTCATTGCTCCAACACGTTTGTCAGGGTTCCTGATAATATTAATATGCAGTTTATCTCCATATGGACTCTGTAGGGAGTTACTCCATGGATGTTACTTGTGGGGTTTCTAGGATGCCAGGTAAAGCATGTGCATGTAGGAGCTGATGGTTGCTCTCCTGGTTTTCCAGAGCCTTTTCCTTTGTTCATGCTTCTGTTGTTACTCTGCTACATGAGTAACGTTACTTGTGCTAAATGATACAACATTACTTGTTTTATTTTTTTTAAAAAAGTCACATTTTATACAATGTTTCATTTCTAAGGCACTTCAGGAATAAACATAAACCTTTTCTTAGGCCAGTGTCTTTCTTATCAGCCTTTCAAATGCATGAGGCAGCTCTTGGTTTAAATCCACCAAGGAGCACAGTGAAGTGCTTGGTTGGTGCACCACATTATTTGTGTGAAAAAAGGTGCAGGTTGTCCTGAACAAAGTAAAACCCATCATCTGAAGGTCCAGTCTGAAGGTTTTGTGACTCTGGAACCTCTTCCTTTTCCTTGCCTTGGAAGGTCACTGTCTTGTTGTTTTGTGGTTTCCAGGGGACCCTACAGGAAACTGGAAGTCTACAGAGGTTTAATGAAACAGCTGCTGTCTGAAGTAGCCCAAACCAACCTCACACAGGACATCAGGTTTCAGGGTTCCTGGGCATGAAGAATGGAGAATTACGAGAACTGGAGGCAGAAAATACACTTGTCTAAATTCGGGCTCTTTGTACAACCTGGGCTGTGTGAACAGCTCTGCCCTTTCTCAAAAGACAGGTACTGAGGGAGAGGAGGTATGTAGGAGAATGATGAACAGAAGAGCTTCTGTATCACTGAAAATAATTTCACTTGACATTCTGGAACCTGACAAATTAGAGTGAATATAGTAGACAAGTCATAAATTGTGTGGAGAAGACCAGAGAATGGTTACTCACTGTTTCTGTTCACATACAGGCTGGGAAACAGTACAATTACTGATTTGGGGATTTAAAAACACACTCAGGGGTTTTTCCTCTCCTCACCTAGAGCCTTGTTAAACTGGGGCACTGGCTGCTAGGGGATGTTGAAGAGGCCAAAGCTGATGGATGAGTTCAAAGAAGTGATAAATGTTTTGTAAGAAGTTGCTGACAGTTCTTAGAGTAACTTTGAAGAGACACTTGAAAACCATATTGATCCTCTCACTCCTGACACAGCTGCAACAAAGATCCCATACCAGCTTAGAGTGCCTAAGTGAAGGAAACCAAAGTTCAGAAGGGCAAGGAGACTGCTTGAGTCCTTTTCCTGGATTAGGGCTGCTGAAAAGGATATGGCCAATGTTTTTTTCTGAGGTTACCAGAAAGCAGAGTTTTAAATCCAGCTGGTGGTACACAGACAGGCATATTTGTTCCACTGCTGATCTCATTCATTGCTGAATGCTCATGAAGAGCAAGCAAGCAATCATTTGGGAGCCAAGCCTACCAGAAGGAAAACTTTTAGTATTGATGATTTATTTTATAGTCTGAACATTTCCTGCTTTCATGGATTTGTATCTGTGCATGAACTCTGTTCTGATCTTGAAATTCTCACAAAAAACAGGCTGGAGGTTGTCTTAACTGGTATAAATAATTTTTCTGCAATATAGCAGCATCAGTTTTTTCAAGGGCATCCTTCACCACTGGTTAACTCATCCTTAAATCCAGCAGCCTCCTCATGATACCCATTCCAGAACCCACGTTCCTTTTCTTTTAAATTTCCTTTACTTCATGCACCTCCTTTTTGCCCAGTCTAGCATGGTATGAACTTATATTTTCCCAGCAGTCTGAAAACACAAAGGTGTATTAAACCTGCTTAAATTAAAGTATTAAATAACTGTTAAACTTGGTTGAGTGTTACCCAC
The DNA here is from genome assembly GCF_009829145.1 of Chiroxiphia lanceolata. Taxonomy (NCBI): domain Eukaryota; kingdom Metazoa; phylum Chordata; class Aves; order Passeriformes; family Pipridae; genus Chiroxiphia; species Chiroxiphia lanceolata. Next base: position 4,388,118 of record NC_045641.1, on the reverse strand, counting down.
ACTCCAGGAGCCACAACACTGTTACAGCTCCGCTATGAAATGGATTTTACAAAACACTTGAAATTTTTAGTGGAGTTTACAACCCATTAAATCATACAACGCCAAGAGCAAGACACCTCCTACAACCCAGCATGTCACTTTATTACAGATTTCATTTCTTAGCAGATAAGGGAGTTACAGGGCTTTGAAACACTGAGCAGTTACAAAGCAAACAGTGGTGGAGTCGCCTCCAGTCGATGTGGCATGACAGGCTGACAGCTGCTGTTCAGAGGAGTTGTTTGGGCATGAAGGAGCAGATAAGGCTTTTTTTGTGCTAAACTGGCTTTGTGGTGGAGCATTCAGGGTCTCTTCATGAAGCTGTAGAGGTGGGGGACGAGGTAATCTCTGTAGTGGCCGTCTATGAACCCTTTCCCGCTGTTGTGCACAAACCAGCACGGCACGTCGGTCCCGAGCACACGGTCTGTCCTGTAGTCCTTCTGCACACCCCTGAGAGGGAGAGGACACCCAAAATGAGAGTCACAGCATGGCAAGGAGACAAGAAGACATTGATAATCCTGCTCAGTCATGGCACTGTTCAGCCTAAGTGGTGAATTGTGTGTCTTCCACCAGCAAAAAGTGGAAACAACCACAGAAGGCAATTAATTTTGCAGTTCTATGACCTTGAAGGCCTTGTGGGGGTTCCAGGCACTTACACACAGACAGACTGTCCAAAGTCAGGTGCTGGGCAGCTCTAAGGACAGAACAGTTCATGCTCAAATCTTATGTTCAGTTTTGGGCCCCTCACTCCAAGAGAGACATTTCGGTGCTAGAGCATGTCCAGAGAAGGGCAATGGAGCTGGGAAAGGGTCTGGAGCACAAATCCTGTGAGGAGCAGCTGAGAGAGGTGGGGGGGGCTCAACCTGGAGAACAAGAGGCTCAGGGGGACTCTCCTGATCTCTACAACTCCCTGACAGGACGGTGGAGCCAGGTGGGGATCAGGATCTTCTCCCAGGTAATAAGCAATAGGACAAGAGGAAACAGTCTCAAACTGCACCAGGGGAGGTTTAGACCGGCTCTTAGGAAAAATTTCTTCACTGAAAGCGTTGTCAATCATTGGAACAGGCTGCACAAGGAAGTGTTCAAAAAAACATGTAGCTGTGGTGCTTAGAGACATGATTTTAGTGGCAGACCTGTGTTGGATTAACAGTTGGACTTGATGATCTTAGAGGGCTTTTCCAATCTTAATGATTCTGTGAAATACGAAAGAACCAACTTGTTTCAAGTGTTTTAACAATGGCTAAACCCAGATTATTAGCAGAGAGAAAACAGGGATTTTCCCCCCAAGATCCTTGAGACTCCATAAGCCTGCAGACTGACATCCTTAAAAAGCAGATTTAGAGAGCAATAAAGCACGTGATTCCTACCTGGTGACAGTGAACTTGTTGCCCTTCACTTCCATGATGGCTTGTGGTTTCTCTGGAGGTTGCCCAGGTGTTTGGTGGTGGATGGACACTTCTGGTTCAGAGGCAAACTGACCTGGTCAGAGAGAGGTTTGAAGCTCTTTGTGCATCCTGATCTTTTAAGGCTTTAGGACCCTTTTTCTTTGAGATCTTTGAGGCTCCATGTAGCTGCTGCTGGACCTTTTTGGAAAATCAGACTAGTTCCAGCAGGAAAACCTCTCATGGGTCACAGGGCACTGTGTTTCCAGTGCTATGGGATCACCCACACCAGGAAAAGAAAGAGTTGTGCTGCTGAGCCAGCACACTTGTTCTAAGAAAGCAGACTGGAGCTGCAAAGACTATTCAGGAAAACAACCTCTGCTCCTCAGGATTCCCACACCTCAAAAGGAGCCTTGAGTGGGTCCATGGCTTATAGGGCTGATTTTCCCTATGAACTGAGCCTATGCTTTTGTTTTATACCACTGCCAGAAAGGGTTGTCATTCAGGGGAGAGCTGAATTACAGGTGTTTGCACAGAAATCTTCTCAGAAGGAAGGTTTGAGGGGTTTGTTTAGGTCTTTTTATTTTCAGCTTGCAGCAATTTAGCCAGATGGGGAAAGCCCTGTCACAGAATCACCAAGTCTAGTTAGATCTGTTCTGAAAATATCCTCTCCACCTGGGACAAAGAATAATCTCCTGGTCCCTGATGTTCTACAGTGTCCTTGGGTGTTTCAGGACATTGCAATTTTCCCCATTCTATTCCTGAATAATTTTCACATCTTCCCCATTGGGATGCAGACACTAACAAACTAATGGCATGAAGATGTGCCAGGAGAGGTTTAGTTTGGATATTAGGAAAAGGTTCTTCATGCAGAGGGTGGCTGGCCACTGGAATAGGCTTCCCAAGGAAGGGGTGTGGCACCAAGCCTGCATTTGGACAATGCTGTCAGGCACATGGTGTGATTCTTGGGTTTGTCCTGTTCAAGAGCTGGACTCAATTATCCTTGTGGGTCCCTTCCAACTCAGGATTTTGAAATCCACTCAAAGACCTAGAAAAACCCCGTCCTAGTGCCCTGCTTCTCCCATTACCCGACCCCCAGCTCTTACCTATCAGCCCATGGGCTGAAGAAGAGAACTGGTTTTCAGGGGGAATGTAGATTCCCAGGAAGTCAACATTCACTGGGTGTTTCTTCCACACACGGTGCAGCAGAACCATGAAGGACATCTCCTGCCCCACGGTGATGGTAACGTTGCTTTCCTTCTTCACAGAAACGAGAAGCCTGGCAGAGAGGAACCAAAGGACAGGCTCAGTTCATCTGCTCAAATAAAGGCTCTCAGACCCCTTGAGATGATCTCAAGTATCCAGAACACCCACACAGAGGTGGCAGATACACCAGAGGATCCATCAGAGCCTTGAGAGCGGTACCCAGAGGTCTGGCAGGACAATGCCTAATAGGACAGACACTTCATGCCCATGTTTAAGCAACCAAACCTTACCCTACAAATTTAAGCTCTTGCTACAATAAATGGAGATTTTGGAGGTGATCCTGTCACCTTAACAGTGTTGTAGGGTGTCCAACATGTCCAACACTGTTAATCTGCAGGTGAAGGTCTCCTGGTGTTGTGAGTCATGTCATGGCAGGAACCCCGAAGGTACCTCAAATAGCATTATGTGCTTGTGGGAGCAGGTAAAAACTGCTGCTCAACTTACTGTTTCCTAATGATGTGCCCCGTGTCAGACCAGGTCAGTGTGATGGCATGAGACCCATCTTTCAGTGTTATCGTTTTTGTGGTGATCTCCACTTTTAGTCCTTTGTTTTTGAAATAAAAACCAATTTTGCCAAAGTATGTGTTGAGTTTCTTATTCTCCATTTTCTTGGCCCCGACGAGCTGCCCATTGACCACAACTCCTGTGAAGAGAAGAGAAGGAATTGTTGCTTGAATCTTGGAGCATTGCCTAGAGACTTGGAGTTCTGATCTCAAGAGGAAGCGCCATGGGATCAACAGAAACAGAAACTCCTCTGACTCCATGTTTTTCTCATTTTGCCAGCTAAGAGAGGAGAATTATTTATTAAACCACCTCCCGATGCTAGTGTTCATGCCTTAGCAAAATAATCTGGTGGGAATTGCTGTTAGGTCTTGCTGGGAGTATGAGCTGATTCATAAGCCCTTCAGTCCCTCACTCACATGAAAAGCATGGAGCAGAAAGGGCAGTGGAGAAATGGTACTAAAATCCAGCCTCGCTTCACCTGCCCCCAAATGCTCCTTGCTTTTCATATAGGACAAGAGTAAACAGGCTAAAGTTGTGCCAGGGAAGGTTTAATTGGATATTAGAAAAAATTTCTTCACTGAAAGGGTTATCAGGTGTTGGAAGAGGTTTCCTAGCAAAATATTGGAGTCACCATCCCTGGAAATGTTAAAAAAACTTGTGCATGTGGCACTTGGGAACACAGTTTAGCAATGAACATGACAGTGCTGGATTAATGGTTAGACTCAATGATCTTTATGGTCTTTTCCAAACTAAATGATTCTATGATCTTGGCTCCTTTCCCAGGGTTTGGCCATCCTCACTCCTACTCTGAATTTCACCTGTTGCAGCTCATTTCTGTAGCCTCTTGTCCTTTAGCTGTGCATCTTGGAGATGCACCATGCTCCACCTTCTGATTAGGTGGTTGAGAACAGCAACAAGACTCCCCATGGCTCTTCTTTTCACAAGCTTGATCAAACTCAGCTGTCTCAGCCTCTCCCTCTGTGTCCTCTGCTCCAGTCCCATAATCACCTTGGTTGCCACCACTTAATTTGATACAGTTTGTCAACATCTTTCTTGTACTGCAAAGCTCAAACTGGACACAATAGTCCAGATATGGAAGAAAATAACCTCAGCCTTTGACCACACTCCTGTCAGCACAGTTCCCCCTGTAGACAATTCCCCTGCTCCCTCCAAATATCTTTCAGACCCAAGACAAGAAATCTGTGCGGTAAAATAAAACATGTTTTACTCCCTTACCGGTACCAGGATCAGAAACCAAGTTTAGGATCTTCCCAGGCTCTGAGTTGATATTGAAGCAGATGTTCCTTTGGCTCTTGGGCAGGTGGATGATAAAATGTGGGTCGTTGTCAACTGAAACACAGAAAGCAAACAAGTGTGAGAAGCAGGTCAGCACCTGGCCAGGGGAGGGACACAGAGGCTGAGACACTTTGCTCAGGGGATTTTGAAGCATTTTTTGGGATTCCTCACAGGAGGACAAAGGACCTTTCCACTCCTAAAGTAGCTAAGGAAGGTCTCAGATGCTCCTCACAAAAGCCCCTCAGACATTTCCTCCTCATATATTTTCCCCGTTTAAGGGAAGGCTCAACCTGGAGTTTTAGAAGCAGAATTTTATTTCTCCATGATGGAAGCCAGCCTCCAGGTGGGACCAAGGACCCATTTAGACACCAGACAGGCACATATCTTTGAGGTCTAGGTCCAGCATAGGACCTAGGGCACAAAAAGCAGGTTTTGGGTGACAGCTCTGTTCAAAACTAATATCCAGCCCCCCCATGACCAGCCTGTTTCCAGAAATGACATGCTCCCAGGACATCCATTTCTCAAATTAAGAAGCTCTTAAACAAGTCACAAATCCACACCATCATTTTGATGCTGGGTAAAGATAAACCCTGCCTGCCTACATCTCCCTGTCACCACTCAGAGACACAGTGAAACAGGCCAGTTTCCTTTGATTTGCTGGTTTTCCTCATCTTTTGGAAGTATTTAACTCTTCCTAGTGGACTAAACAGATCCCAGGCCCTTGATCAGGAATGTCTTCACAGGAAGCAGTGGAGCAGGTACCCTCCAAGGAGCTTTTGAATGTCTTGAATATTTTGAATATAGAGAGTCTCTTGAATAAAGCCCTCAAACATTTTTCCTTATTCTCACCATCTGCTTGATCTTCCTCAACTTGATGCCAAGGCCTGTTCTGATCAACATTTCAAGGAACAAAAAGAACTCCCAGTGCACAACGCTCATATAAGTTGGACAGGTAGTGTTGCCTTGCTCATCTTCTTTTCCAAGCACTTTCTTCTCTATCTAAACTCTCAGCTTAACCCTTGAGTTGTGCTGAGAAGGAGTTTGAGAGCTCTTTGTTTGATCACTACGTAAATACACACATTTCACACAGAGTTACTGCAGTTACACCGTGTTTATAGGCAGTGGTTCTCACAGCTGCCTTGTTTAAGTAGGCACTAAACTGTGGCAAAGGCCCAAGAATTAACAGGATCCATCAGTCATCAGTGCACTTGGAGATTTTTATCTAACACAGCACACTCATCTGTCATTTACAACAGCAGTAACTTTACAATAGCTTTCATCTGCCATTTTACAGTGGCAGTAACTGTGCACTGGCTTTGCTACTGCAGAGAAGCTGAAGTTAAGCTGAGGGAGCAGCCCCAGCCTCAGGGAAACACACAGCAGCACATGGGGTCACTGAGATGCTTTGGATCCTATTAGGATCCAAAATAGTTTCATCCTTGCAACTTACAGCGTATTTTTTACAGGTTCATCTATTCAAAGCCAAAATTGCTGCATATTTCATAGAGAAAAAGCTTGATTTTATAAAGAAAAAGCTTGGTTTGGAAGAGACCTGAAAGACCTGCCTGCCAGGGGCAGAAACACCTTCCACTAGACCAGGTTGCTCAAATCACTGTCCAATGTTGCCTGGAACACTTTCAGTGATGGTGATGAGTTGTTAGGTGATGGGTGTTACTGTCTGGTGTTTCTTTGAGGAGAAATATTGTATATTTACCTCTGTTGATGCTCAGAGAGGACACAGGAGGACTCCTTTGCTCAGGCATGTAGCTGACTGGCACAGCTGTGACATTGGCCCAGGCTGGGATACCTTTGTTGTTATTAGGTGCATTTGGAGTTAATCCTAGAGTACCTGTTAGATGATAGCCATAATTAGGGTTCTGTAAGTGCTGACATATTAATAGCGTAATTTTTAGAACACTGCAGTAGGTCAGAGCCTGATGTCTTTATATCAAGGTAAAGCAGGTTTCCACACGATTTACAACAGACAGATTTGTGTAATGAAGCCAAGATGGATTTACTCCAGTATCTCCACCAGTGGATTATGACTTACCAGGGCAGCTGAACAAACCATAAGCTATCAGTGAAAAATGGAGCCTGACTTTTTAATCCTTATTTATGTGAGCAGCCCTCCCTTTAGCAAAGCCCCTAGTGTAAGGGCCTAAGTGTTTTGCCAAATAAAAAGTTGACTTTTGAAAATTTAACATGTGGTAAAAGCTTTGCTGGCTTGGGTCCTGAGTTTGAGGTGCCTGACAAAAAGTAGGACTCTTCCTGCATGCCCTGGGATGTCCCACATACATAAAACTTGCAAAGAAGTGTAAGGATTTAACATAACATCCTTTCTACTTCCCCTCTATTTGAACTCTATCTCCCTTTGCCATGATGGAAGCAGGAGAAAGTGTTCTGGATCTCCCACTTAGTTCATAGAGCAACATGATCTTAAATGATCCGTGAAACTCAATTTGTTTTGACGTCTTGGCTGATATTGACTGCTGTGAAGAGGAATAAGGGGAAACAAGAGCTGAGGGACAACAGAAGGACAAAAAAGTGCACAGCTCAATCTTCTAAATCTCTGTCAGCATCTTCTTCCTTGTATCCCTAATTCAGACCAGAGGCTGCTTTTACATAGGCAGTTATGTGTGAAGTCAATCCAGATAGGACAGGAATGAAAAAGTGGACAAAAAACTTCTGAGTTCCCAGGTCATATTAATTTCACAGACTGTTATGTGTGGAGAAGCTGTCCCATGGACAGTCCAGTTTTACAACAAGTCTGTCTTGTCAATTCTTTGAAAAGTGAGAGATTTCACTGTAAAACACAGTCTCTGTCTGTGAAAATACACAGTGCAGCTCTGGTTGGAGTTGTATAATGACAGACAGTAAATTCTATTTCAGATTACCCATTCCCTGCCTTACACATGTCAACTTTCTGGTGCAACCCATGTATTGCACAATCCTTAGCACAGATTTACTTTAATATTATTTTTACAAGCTCTACCCTCTGCTAAGGTTCAAGAGTCTTGTCCCACTGTCTCTGAAATCCATGAATGCCTTGACCCTGATTTCAGTGCTGTGAAGTTTTGACTATTCCATTAAACACAGAGACATGAGATCTCCTATTAAAATCACTTAAATCCCCTGTATCATCTAAATCAAGATAATTATGGTCTGAATTATTCAGCTGGTGCTGTGTATAATGAGTTGGTTACATGTGAATGCAATACATGCTATTTCTGGGCTGGACTCTTTGGTGGCTGTCAGCTGGAGTAGGCAGTATAAGTAACACTTAATTTCTCTTTTGGTCTCAGCTGTAGACAAGGACAGTAAATGAATCTAAATATAACAATTGACAGACATAAGAACCCCATCTAATTGAGCCAGAACATTTTTATGGTTACCCAGAAGCACGAGAGCTGAGCATGCAGGACACGTGCTCGGAATTTCAGTGACAATCCCGTCCAGTGTGAAATGCCAGATGGATGATGCTGTCTGTTGGTGTAATGTGGGTTATTTCCTTCCTTCACAACCAACTATGAATTCTCACATTTATGAATAGGTTTTAAATCAACAGAATCAGTTGTTCAAGGGGTTAATCTCCTACTCTCAGTGGTTCTGTAACACTGGTGGTGTTTTCCTGACAGCCACAGTTGTGCTTTTCCAAATCCCTGACTGATGAAGGTGTAAAACAGCTGCTGTTGAGTTTCATTGGAAGCACATGGCTGTGCAGGGATGACTCTGGATGCACTGGACATCCAGGGATGTCAAGAGCTACTGCTTTGAGATTGGCTCTGGTGTATAATACTAGAACAAGCCAGCTCCACATCATTTGGCTGGATGTAAGGTTGCTGTAAATAACAAGGTCTTTGGAACATGTATTGAAATAATGTATTTAAATCCAGAAGTTTAATTAATGAGGGACTCAGTTGTTAAAACAACTCAGATTCCATGACAGCCTGTGACTGATTGAAAACAATTTAGGAAGCTTCCAAAGTTTAAAAGTGGTGATTAAATATGGTTAAGTCAATTCTACAGCTTCAGGTCAGGGAACTAGAGGTGTCTGTCCCAGTAAGAAGATGTTCAATCTGTGAAATTGCGCACTTATTGGAAAAATCATCACTGCACAGTCAGTCCTCACAGTCAGTCCATGGCTCCAAGGAGCACCTGTGTCACAAGATGCTCTCAAAGGGGCTGAAGATTTGGTCAGATTTCACTGAAAATACAGGTTATCCTTTAAGTGGAAACACCTGGTGTGAACAATAAGCACAGCTGTTCTTCCAACACAAGGAGAACAAAGCCAAAATGAGCAATGCAGTAATGTGCAGAGTGAGACACTGACCTGAGCAGCAGCCCTTCCTGGGGTCTTTGGGCTGGTCTGCCAGCATTATCTCATCCTTTTCGGCGTTCTCTATCAGCATGGCTGTGAAGGGAGTGACGATATGATGGTCCAGAGACATCTGTAGGATGGATTTGGTGATGTTCCTCTTCAAAGCTGCTGTGGGGGCTGCATTTCTGGGTGGAAAAAGAAGCAGAAGGCATGGTTAGCAGCTCCAGAGGGCAGCTGCTATGGCAATTCCACCATGGAGTGGTCATAGAACCAAACCGGGAGGTGTTGAGAGAGGGAAAGGCTGAGGGCTTGTGTGAACGCACTCTGCATAAGGAGACTGTTTTTGGCTTCTGTGGGCTTTGGCTTGGACTCAAAGAAGCCCAGTCCCTCTGCTGGTCTCAGTAGGAGACTTGTTTCTACTTCAGAGGGGATTGATACTGAACTGCTTTGTGGCTTTCACTCAGGCTCTGTAATGAATCCCTCAGCCCCACAGCCAGCTCTGTTTGACCACACCTCACCTCTCTGCCATCATCTGGTTGACAGTCAGATAGGCCCACAGCTTCCTGGTGAAGTCAGGATCGGCATATCTGTCTTTCTTCATGAATCCATCCAGTTCCTCAACATCTTTCAGGGTTTCCATGACCAGCTCTGCATTTGCCTACGCAGCCAGTGAGAGACAAAGGTAAGGGCAGGTGAGCCAGAAGAATGAGGTGCTTTTGAGCTCCACTCTTAGCATGGTTGGGGTTAAGGACCCACTCTGGTTCTGCCCATTGACACTTCTAGGTGAGAAAGTCCCAGAGCTGTTGGATTGGCTGCCACGGGGAGGGGAGAGATGTAACACAACAGTCTTCTCTTAAAGACACTTTTGTGACAGTAGATTAAGTAGTTTAGGAAGCTGTTAACAGTATCCAAAGAGCGTACTACCACATGCCAAAAGTAGAGGCTCTTAACAGAGCTTTGTAACCCTCCCCTCAGGCTTTTTCACATTCAGTTCCACTGAAGAACAGGAACCAAACTCTATTTTCTCCCACAGACCCTTGGACTGCACTATGTTTTGGCAGGAAAGAATGTTGAAGATGCTTGATTGTTTTTCCCTGCAACTAACAAATGACAACTCCTAAGCTCTGTACGAGTGCAGATATTTCAGCTCCTCTTCAGAAAGAAGAATCTGGATATAGCAGAATTCCCACCCCATCCCAGTCCACCTGGATGAGCAGCCCTGAAAACATGGGGAAAGTCTCATCAGACATGCCACAAGGCAGAACACCTAAGGGCAGTGCTAGGACTTCAGACATTTGTAGATCCACCAGCTTGAGCTCCTCGGGAGTGGGAGGGTCAGGCATGAAAGGAGCTGCCTTAGGGGGTCTTCCTTGCATCTTCACAAAGCATGAAGGAAAATCCATAGTCTTAGTCTGGCTTGAATCTTGTTGGTACAAAAATCAGAAGGAAGTTCCTCCGGCAGGTCCTGACTGTTCCTGGCTGTACCTGAAGTTTTTGTGAAACACTGCTGGACAAACCCCCCATGAGTTTTCTCACACTTCCACTCAAAACCTAAGTGGAAAACCCCACTCCACTGGCAATAACCTTCAGCAGAGAACCTGTACACATGAATGAGTGAACCACCCCAAATTCTCAGAGCAGGTATCCCAGGGACACCTTCACTCACTGCAGTCGCTGTGACGACGCTCTCCAAGTGCTGCAGGTTTTCTGAGTCCACCTTCCCAGCCACTACAATCTCTGACCCACCAAAGTAGTTGTGGAAGCTGCTCTGGGTGACGTCTGACACTGACTCCTGGGGGTAGTTGAACTGAATCTTCTTCAGGAGTGGGGTGGAGACCTGGTTGTAGAAATTCTGAGATGGAAGGAGACAGAGAAGTGAGTTTGTTGTACCTAAAGTGACCCTCCCACACATGCTACTCTTACTGAAAGAACAGCAGGTGACAAAACCTGGAACGCTAATGAGCAAGAGGGACTCTCCTTGTCTCAGAGATTGCAGACTTCTTCATACTTACACCTTAGTACACTTGTAAGGGGGTACAGCAAGAATATCTGGTCCAAGTCTTGTGAAAGTCAAAGGACGATCAGAAGTGCTTTTCCTAGACCTAAAAGGCTTGAGCACAGGTGTGTATGGGCCTGAATCCACTCTCAGGTTGGTCAGCTCTCATGTTAGACACACAGCTGCTTCCCATCTAATTCTTGTCAAAATATAGACCTATATCTCCTTTTTACTCACTTCTGTGCTGTAGACTGTGTACCCCTTTCTGACTCTGTTGTACCTGGCTGATGTGGACTGGGATGTGTGCACATCTGGGCTTAGCATATGGGACCAGAGAGGGAAAAGAGGTACCCATGCAGTGCTGTGCATGAGGGCTGTCTCATACACAGGGGATGTGTTCTCAGGGCTGTTCTGTTTGGCAGAACACCAGGTAGTGTGTCCTGGCACACCTGTGTGGGAAGGAAGTATGAGAAGCCTGTATACATGGTGAAATCATTGGATAGTGACAGTATGTCAGAGTTTGGTCAGCAGCAGTCGTTGCTCACAGACTTGGAGCCAGAGCCTCCTTGAATTGAGCTTTTTCTTACACTGGCAAGGTCTGGATTGTCACTTTGTGTTTATATCCAGGCCTTTTATTAGTGCTGAAATGGCCTAATGTAAAATTCAGGCCTTAATTTTAATTCAGAAAAAATTTTTTTTGTAGTTGTTTTGTAGAATATTAATCCTACAAAGGGAAGTAAAGGATGTACTATAGATACTACAATAGCTGTAACTAGGAGCACTTAAACTGAAATACAATTGACACCTTGCAGGACTCTCCAGGAGAAATTATGCTTTTTGTGACCTTCTTTACAGAGAAATCACCCAGCTCCACAGCTGTGAACAGGACAGGGGAGTTTCAGAGGCAGTGGGTCAGAAACACACCTTCATTTGGGCAGAAGTCTCCTGATTTCCAAAAATCCTCTGGGCCATGCCACGGTTGTCGGTTGCGATTCTCTGCAGGAAATCGTAATCCACATCAAACCCAATCCCCAGGCAGAAGAGAGAGAATTCATCCTTTATGCTCTGCTTCACATTCTTCTGGATCGTCGTCAGCTTCAGCTCACCTTGGAGACACAGAGAGGGGGACATTCCCCTGAGCAACAGAGGAGTCTCCTTCAAGGTGAGCACATTCGTGCTCTTCCAGTGTCTCTGGTTCTCTCTTAATATTAGGGAAATCTAGACAACAATGCCAAATTTCCATTTTGCAGTGCCTGCAGCAACATTTGAGCTTCTCCTGGATGGAGATCAACAAATTGTTTTCACTGAAGACAATTTGTTTGGACTCTCTTTTTTGGTACCTGATGCATTTTCTCAGGCTAATCCCACCAGCCTTTCTTCCCACCCAAAGCAGGATCCTTACCTACTGTCGGGTCTCCATCAGACACCAAAACGATCATGGAGACTGAGTTAGGGTCCAACATGCCTAAATTTTGGGCTTCATTCAGGATGAAAGTGGCTCGGAGAAGAGCTTCGTTGATATTTGTGCCTGTCAGAGTGAAGAAAACGAGTTTGATTCTTGCTGAGTCCAGATCAGTTCTAAGATTATAGTGGAATTAACATGGACAAGACCTGAGATCGAGGCAGCAAAACCCCTCCTCTGTAATGCTTCTGGTACACCTGCCTGCACTCTGGCTCCCTCTATCATTCCAGGCTGTCATCTTCATGTGGGCCCTCCCATTCCCCCTCACTAATTCCAGTGGGAACATTTGAGGTGTTGGAAAGTATTTGCTGCGGGGAGAGTTAGTGGGTTTGCAGGCAGGTGATTGAATGAGAGCATGAAGAAACTTTCTTTTCTGGCCAGCAGCCCATTCCTTGGACAAGAAGAGGTGTATGTTTGCCGAGTTTATCTAAAGTTTTGATTTGTGGCACAAAAGGGGCAGAGGAAGAAATCAGTGTGAGGGTAATAGGAATCTGACGGCTAAGCAGTCAGAGAATATATATTTTCTTTGTCAAGAAAGAAAAAATCAGTGAATCCAGAGACAAGACAATAAAATACTGCATTGAAACAGGCTTTTCTGGATGGGAGCAGGTGTCTAAGCTTACCTCTTGATTCTTATGGGGTAACAAAGTCAGACAGTATGGTTTTCTGTTCCCAGCACAGACGTGATTTTGGACAAGTCTGTAACTTCATGTTGCCAGTGAAAACTTCCAACTACCCCTGTTTGTTACCGAACTGAGGCGCACTTCAGCTGGGCTACTGATCCCACCATTTTGGGAGGAGAAGCCCTAATTCCCACATGACAATTCTCAGGTGCTTCTGTGGTTTCTAACATATCAATCACCCTTTGTTTCTTTGCTGCTCCATCAGTCAGGGTCTAGTCTACAATTTAGAGACAGTGGGGAACCTTGAGTTGGGCTACTTATGATGTGCTTTACAAAGACATGGGATGGACTTGACCTTTCAAAGGACTTTGGGATCTATGAGGCTGGAGGTAGGACCTAATGACTAAAGGCAGCTGTTCTATGGTCTGTGGTCTATCTGCCCTACCTTTTTCAGTAAAAGGAAATGCCATCCCATCCCCTAGCACAATAAAATGCAATTCTTGCTCTCATTTAATCCCAAGGCATGCTTTTCCTACCTGGGGAGTCAGACTTTTTGTTAGGAATGCTCTGCCAATCTGAAGGCTGCCTGAGGTACCCACTCCTGTGATCTCTAACTTCCACGAGCACCTTGCAATCAAAACCTCATACCCCCGTTGGGATGGATTGTCTGGATGTACTTCTTGGCATCTTCAACCTGCGCTGGGGTGGCTGAGACCAGATTGTCTCTCCAGCATCGGACGTTGTGGTTGAAGTCGATGAGGGAGAACTGATCAGCAGCACGGAGCTCACTCAGGATTGCCTTCATGGCCTCGATGGTCTGAGGAGAAATTTGAGACAAGGTAAGTTTGTATTTCCTGTTGATAAAAGCATCTTCTCAACTCGTGACTGCAGGCAAATGGTTGCCTCTGAGGAATAGCCATGTGAGCACTGAAATCCAAAATGGAATTTGCTGTCCAAATATCTCCCTTTTTTTACACTTCTTGCATAAAGTTGGACTTTCCACCAAAGAAACACAGGAAAAATGCAATTAGGAAGATTAGGCTCATGTGACTCAACCCAGCCTTGCTAAACTTCTGGTAACCCTGAGTGAAGTGAGAGGGAACAGCACCGGCGGTTCAGGAGAGAACAACAGCTCAGATCAGCTCAGGAGTTTTAGCTCTGCCTGCAATGCAGTTGTTTCAGGCTGGGTAACATCTTTTTGAAGATGTGTGATTTAAACAAGTGACAATTAGCCTGTCTCCCAGTTTTGCAGCACTGATTTCCCCACGGAAGCAATCTGCCAAGACTCACTATCGTGCTCCAAAGCAAATTCAAATGTACCTGGATCATCCCCAGCTAATGTTTGTCTGGTCACTCCTTAAAACCCTTCAGTGACACATGATATGCAATCTCCTGAACTCCCCTTTCAGAACTACAGGGTTTTTCCTAATATATAATATAAATCTCTCCTGCTATAAATTCATCTGATTCCATCTTATTCTACCCTGGGTGGGCATGGTTGTCAGTTGATGATTTTCCCTTTTAGAACAATTGTTTGCATGTTTGGAGGCTGATTATGTCTCTCCAAGTATTTCCTTTTGCAGATTAAAGGTTCTTATTTTTCATATTTCTTTCCCCCTCTATGGGTTATGCTGTCTAAAGAATTCCTACTGCTCTTTTGTCCACATTTTGAAAGCAGGGATATAGTACCTCCATTGAGACTTTCCCAAGATTCAATAGGGAAGATTAGAGAAAAAGGGGTCAGAACCTTTGCAAAATGTTTTGTGATGTCAATTAAAATTTTAATTTGGAGCTAAAATGTGTATTATGATGGCACCACCTCTTCCTTGCAACATAGAAGGTGTACTACAAATAAAGAGTAAAATTGTGGAGCCTTTGATTCGCCAAATATTCTCCAGATTCACTGAGATTTTCAGTGGAGTAAAGAGTAAAGAATTAAGCTGGTATTTTGTGTGCCAGTGTGTTACAGGATTGCACGGTAAAGGACATGGGAAAAGTTGGCAGGAGGCTCATTTTGCAGTAGAGGTCAAACACTTACTTGTTTCATTTTCAGTCCCCACATCGAGCCACTGACATCTATCACAAATAAAATGTTTTTGGGCAGTGGATCAAGATTTTCTGGAGCAAAGAAGTGAATGAAATATCCATTAAAAATCTGCAAAATAAAATAAAAATATCACAATGAAGTGAACTATAGAAAAGATTTCAGAAAACTCAAGACAGCAGGAGAGTAGAAAATTCTTATTTTCTTAATGAGCCAATTATTTTTCCCTATTTTCTTTTACTATTCTTCTTTATTGGCCAATTCTAACTTTCAACTCTGCAGGTCTCTGCAGCTTTACACCATTTATACTCCGCAGTCTTTACTTTTCATGAATTAAAGTCTGATTCTCAGATAACTGCCATGCACTAGCACAGGGAGAAATGAAAAACATTTTAAAAAAAAGACTGTTCTGCCTGTAATAGTTCAGCCTCATAACTCAGCTTCATGTTAACTTAAAAATAGTGATGTTCCGGTTGTCTCCTTGTGATGTATTGGTACAACATCCAATGACTCTGATTCAACATTAAATCACCAGAGTGCTGTTAGGTATAAAGACATTGGATTTTGGACATGACAGGAGTCTGCTCCTGACTATATGTAAGCCCATGTCTTAGTCATAAATTAAGTAAATCCATTCTGCCCACTTAAAATCTCTCTGTTCTCTCAATTGGATACAGAGCTTGTTCTTGTGCTTATTCTCCTGAAGGATGAAGTTTAGCGCAATTTGCTTAATGGCAGCAATTCTTGTATTCCCACATCTCTCTCCCCAGTGGAACAGCAACACTCACTTCCAGTTCCCCACCCGTGGTTTCTCTGTTCACATCGTATTGCACCACAAAGTTTCCGTCCACTGCTGTGGAGGAGCACGTGGGGCATTTTCGTTGTTGGGCCATTGTTGGCTTGAAGGAAACATGAGCCTTGAAATGAGAAGAGATCATCAGTCAATCGGGTGATGTGTGAAAGGTGGATGATTGAAAATGCAAAGAGTCCAGCTCTTCATGAAACACCTGAAATTTGCTGAACGCTTTTCTGTTTTCATTATTTGCACTCTCAGTTTAAGTGGCAAATGGACTCCAAAGAAAAACAGCACCAAAGTTTGCCTGGACATGTTGATTCAGTAGTAGCAACTGTGACACAAATAACATGACCCGTCTAGAGCAGCAAATATTTCAATTAGAGCAGTGCAAACCATTTCTAGTAGGTAACGCATCGACTTATTTAAAATTTTCCTGGTTGAAACTATCCATCATTTTATCAATATTTTTAATAGATTTTAACTGTTTTTAATAGATTTTTTCCCCCCAAAAAACAGGAGCTCTTTTGTCTGTAAGTTGAGCACTAGAAAACATTTTAATTAGTCACACGTTTTAATCACACAGACTTTATGGTTTTTTTCCTCTGTTTTAACTGGATAACTTGAAATTTCCTGAGAAGATAAGACATAATATAGCCCTATAGTACCTCTGAAATAATTTGCTAAACTGGGAATGTGGGTGAAAGAGACATAAATTTGAGCCTGTATACCAAGAAACCATACTACCTGGAAGATAATTATGGAGGTAAAGACAGACTTTTGCCATATTTTTGCACGTTCTCAGCAGGTACAAAAAAAAAATGCCAGGACTGCATAGGGCCAAGTGGAAAAAGTGAAGCTTTCATGCTATTTCCAGTCTGTGACTGGTTACCTTTTTCTCTCCTTTGGAGATGGTGGTGATTCCATCAAAATGGTCTCCAAGTGAATTGGGAACGTGCACATAGCGAAGTCCCTGCGGCTCAATAATGCGGACGTCCACCTAAAGGCAGGAAAGGAGGACATTCAGCATGGAGCAGTGCCAGTGTGGAACCAGGATCTTGGGAACTCTCCACTGACAAACTCCAGTGAGGGGGTGGGTTCCCCTTGAGAATGTTCCAGTAGGACCAACCCCATTCATGGCAGGGATCCACACAATGCTTAAAATTGACCATGGAGGAAAGGTAAAACGAAAGTGTCCAAAGAACAGAAAGAATCTGGGGGGAAAGGCACAAAGGAAGCACAAAGTGGCTCTGCCTCAGTGCTGCTTTGGGTTAGGAAGCTAGTAGGAACACTCTGTGATGAGTTCTCTCCCCCTCTACTCATGCTATTGACAGTACAGAGAGTACTTTTGCTTTCGTTTGGATGGCCAAGGTGATTTGGAAAATAGATTTTTTTATCCTGTCAGCCTGAGATAAGGCCTTCTTTCTGGTTGTGTTTCTGAATAGTTAATAAGATAACCAGGAGGCAGAACACATCCTTTTCAGCAGGACTAACTCAGGCTTTTGGACAGCTTGAAGCCGATCACAGCCTGCACCAAGGAAATGTGGGCAGCAAACTTTTGTATACAGTTTGTGCTGAAACCATGGAAAGCTGAAGAAAACATTTATGAAATGGGAACAAATTATGAAATGGGAACAAAGAATGGTCAAATGGAAATGTCCAACAAGCCCTGCATCTTGTGTCTGTTGATGGAAGACAGAGATCTCTGCATGAGTGTAAGAAAGAGGGTAAGATTAAGACTGCATAAGAATAAGTAACAACATAGTTCTGGTGCCCCCAATACAAGAAGGACATGGAACTGTTGGAGCAAGTCCAAAGGAGGGTCATGAAGTTGCTAATGAGACTGGAGCACCTGCCCTACAAAGACAGGCTGAAAAAGTTGGGGCTGTTTAGCCTGCAGAAGAGAAGGTTTTGTGGAGACCTCACAACAACCTTCCAGAATCTGAAGGGGCTACAGGGAAGTCGAAGAGGGATTCCCCATCAGGAACTGTAGCCACAGGACAAGGAGTAATGGGTTCAAACTGAAAGAGGGGAAATTTAGGTCAGTTATACAAAAGAAATTCTTTGCTGTGAAGGTGGTGAGATACTGGAACATGTTGCCCAGGGATGTTGTGGATGCCCCATCCCTGGGAGTGTTCAAGGCCAGATTGGATGGGGCTTTGGGCAACCTGGTCTAGTGAGGAGCAAATGTGTCCTGCCTCCTCTCCTACTAGCACAGTTGGGCATCTCCTGAATCATGACTGACTCACATCAGAACCACTTGCAAACAAGCTTTGACATATATATGTGCTTGTGTGAACTTGCCTTGACTGAAGGAAAACAATGTTGCTATTTGGAAGTATGCTTTTCAAGATAATCCCAACTTCATGGGATGTTGTCCTATGAGAGCTGATGATCTCTGAAAGACTGTCCTTCCACGACTAGAAAATGATTTCTCTTAGAGTCATAGAATCATAGAATTGGGTTGGAAGGGACCTTAAAGATTATTTAGTTCCAACCCCCCTGCCACGGAGAGGGACATCTCCCTGATCTACGGATGAAGTGTCCTGCTATGGGGCTCGTAGGAGCCATGGCTGCTTTCTCAGCAAAGATTCACCTGTGGGGTTCTGCCTCCACACACCAGCTCTGCTTTTACCTCCATGTGCTTGGCCAGGCGTCCTGGCTTCACAGAGATGAGGTGCTCGTAGGAGCTTAGTCTCCTTCGAATCATTTCGTGATAGTGAAGCTGGAACTGGATCTTCATTCCCGGCGGCACATTCACTTCGGTTTGGAAGTTTTCCATATCCAAGGCATTGCTCCTGAAAAGTCAGCTGTGGGGTTATTTCGAGGAAATACAAGGAGAAAGCAAGCTTCTCTGCATTTTGGTTTAGATTGATGCATTTGCTGAGCCTGATTCTAACTGTAGCCTATATCAGGGAGCTGCAGTGATCTCTTAGCAAGGTATGTTTTAGCAAGATGGAAGCAGACAGTTTAATTCCATGACAATTAAATATTAGAGTTGCTCTAAGTAAGGATTTTCCTTCCTGGGATTCCCCCTCATCTATCCCCTCCTGGGATGGGTCACCTCAGTTCTCCTGTGAACAAGTCCAGTACAAAACCCACATGCCAAAGTCTTTATACCTGACTATTCCAGCAGCTTTGCCTTTGGCTTTTGCTTGGGAGTACATTCTTCTGGCTTCAGATTTTTCTCGAATATGGCTGGTAAATGTTATCCCATTGATATCCCTAGGAGAGAGAAGCACAGTCAGATTGAAAAAAAACAACTTTACAATCGACTGTTTCTTCACTTCACATCAGTGAAATCTAAGCTGGTGGGAAATGAAATAAGAAGGTTTCTTATTTAACCTCAAAGTAATGAAATCTGATTTTCACTAGATCTCTATCTTTTTCCCTACCTGCTTTTTTTATATCAGAGCACTATCGTGCTCTGAGGAGGATCTGTTCTCCTCCATCTCCTTCACACTTTCCCCATGCTTTGGGCAGGGCAGGAAGTCACTGGTGCCATGGCTGGTTTGGAACATGGATCAGGACACATCTCCTGACCAGCAAGCTGGCTGCTGCCTCTCTGAATTGATAGTGAACCAGGACAGTTTTTGTTCAGTGAAGGCTCTAATTTGGGAGTCTCTCATTTGATCTGGTGCCAACTTGCACAAGACATGTGGAAGCTTATTCTATTTGAGACTTCTTGTCCAATTTTATTGATATTGCCCAACAGCCCAACATCACTGGGGAGGAAGAGCTGGACAGACAAACAGACTGATGACATGACCCTTTTTCCTTTGAGAAGGCCTGCTAATATTACAATGAACCAGTAAAACTGTGAGGTGTTTTGCTTTTGCAAATACTTCCTTCCCACCCCACTGGACACTTCCAGAGCACAAGTGAGATACCTGCCCACTACTTACATAGTAAAGTTGTCAATGAAAGCTCCTTTGGGGACTTGCACATCAAACACTATGGGCTGAGGCCGTTTTGCATTATTCACCATCTTGGCTTGGATCATTGTGTTGGCCAGCCTAGATGTTATGGTGGATTGAACTTTGTAGCTGTACAGACCTATCTTGTCATCGTCCTCCACCTGTAATTGACAAAATTACTCTATAAATTTAGGACATCAATAGAAAAAATGCCCTTGAGGGCAATATCAACCTTTTTTTACTATAGTCTCAGTACCTATTTTTTGACTGCTGTTAAAAATGGCAGCTAGGTGGGACATGAGCTCAGGTTCCAGACATCTCCATATTTTACCTGGCAATTGTGGCAGGATACTCATGTGAATAGAGTTCATTACAACACTTCAGCTGAAAGAGGGAATGTTTTCCTCACTTTTCACCGTGCAACCAGTCCTTGGAATCATTCTATTGATGCAATGCAGCAAGGAAAGCTATGCAGTAATCCTCAACATCATATACTGAGAAGGAGAGAGCTCACATTTTCAACAAAAGTCCTAAATAAAGGATACCTGAAGCATTGGTTACTGACCTAGTGTTGTAAATGGTTAAACCACAGCAGTGGGAGAACAGTATTAAACTGGTCTATTAAGACATTTTCTAATCACTTTTGATGCTTATTTCTTCATATTTACCATACCCTTCTCCCTCCAAGAGCAGATGCATCAACAGCATTGTGCAAACAGTGCTCTGTTTAAAGAAAATAGGTTAATACCCAACTGGCAGTAAAAACAAGGAACTGAACAAACAGAAGGATTGATTTCCAAAAAATGGTTAACCAGAAAATCACTTTGTTCCGTATTATTTTCTGCAGAGGAAGAAAAATACTCACCAGATCTCCGACGTACCCCCAGTCAGATGTGCTTCTCTGGAAAAGGAAAAGATGGAGGAGGTATTTTAGCAAAGCCGAGAGCACAGACTGGGTGTTTCAAAACAGGGATCAGGGTGTCTAAAAGCTGTTTTCTAAGAATATGAATTGCGGAATCACAGAGAATCAGAGAATCATTAAGGCTGAAAAAGACCTCTGAGATCAGCGAGTCCAACCATTAACCCAACAGGTCCACCAACAAACCACGTCTCTAAGCACCATATCTGCACGCTTTTTTGAATACTTCCAGAGATATTTATTCCACCACTTCCATGAGAAGCCTGTTCCAGTGCTTGACAACACTTTCAGTTAAGAAATTTTCTTTAATATCCAATCTAATCCTCCCTTGGTGCAACTTGAGGCCGTTTCCTCTTGTCCTGTCACTTATTACCTGGGAGAAGGGACTGACCCCCATCTAGCCACAAGCTCCTGTCAGGGACTTGTAGAGAGCGAGAAGGTCCCTCCTGAGCCTCCTTTTCTCCAGGTTGAACACCCCCAACTGCCTCAGCTGCTCCTCATCCAACCTGTGCTCCAGACCCTGCCCCAGTTTCATTGCTCTTCTCTGAATGAGAATTGGTTTGAGTTCTTGACTTAGTGTCAATATTCCTTTTGTCTTATTTTATGCATTAATACCTGAGATGTTGGAACATGCAATCTCACAGCTGTGACTCAGAGCCTCTCAAAACCAGGACATCTCTCTTCCTCTGTCTTTTATTTTATTTTTTTTTAAAATAGAAAACATAGAACAAAAACATTCTTCCTGAAAGCAAAATATGCTGGCAGAAAGTCATCCTCAGACACCTGAGCTATTAACAGAAAAAATTCTTTTTTTCTTTTTTTTTTTTTTTTTAAGGAAAAGTGGAAAAACCTCAAACTCTAGATCATTTTAACTCATTTTCACTTATATTGTAGAATATTTATTCATGTATTATACGCAACCTGTATGTATTACAAAACTTATTGTATAATTGATATTACATTTATATTCTTGTATGTATGAAAGTTAGTTATCTATGCACTGCTTAGAAGATCTGAGATTGCCCATTAATGGTTGTGTTCTTTCCCCCTGCCTCATGAATCCTCCCATTTGGAAATTTCTATGAAGAGGTGGTGACATCTTGTGGCCATTTGAATAATCCTGTTTAATTCCCTAAGAAAACTTCACACAAACAAATCTGGGATGGGATTTGGCTCACCGAGTTCTAGGGGTAGATGCAAGTGTTTGATGTAGAGATCTACGTTGGTGTTATCATCACAATTAGGCAAGCTCAGCTTTTCAAGGTCAATGGTGTGATATCCTTCATCTGAAGATAAATGCCCTGGTTTGATTGAATGAGTCCTACTCCCAACCATTCTGGCTGTAGGGATTAGAGGAGTGGGCACCCAGTGCTGCTGGCAGTGCCCAAGGACATCACCCTGGCTGTCATCTTGAGATTCAGGAGATCCTGAGGCTCCTGTAGGTTTTCCATGATATCTGACACCCAGCAAGGTGTCTTGGACACAGATCCATACCTACAGGCAACTGAGCTGAGCCACTCAGCTCCACAGGTTACAACAAAAACTTAGGGAGACTAGTTCAGGTGTCTATGGCTAAATTATAAAAACACACCAAAATATACAGATCTCAACTAAAGTTTCAGTAGCACCTGAATCCAAGAGGACAGAAAACCACAGAAGACGCTCATGAAAATGGCATCAGTCACATCATGCACATAAAGCTTGACCTATAGTTATTAAGTTCACCTGATGCTAATTAATATAGTGTTTCTAGAGAAATCTTGTGCTGTATAAGAAATGATGATGTCATAATAAGATCATTTTAAGGATAAGATTTTAAGGATCCTTTAAAGCCAGATAGAGAGACATGACTTCCACCCGCCTGAGAACAAATGCAGGTTTTTATTTTTTAGCTATACAACCTCTACCTGAACCATTCAGGCTGGGATTTCAAGATGTGGAAGTTTATGGCTCTCAAAACCCTCTGCAAAGCCCAGTGGACTGATCCTTGCTCAGTCCATCCTAACACCCCATAAACTTCCCTGTACAGTGTGAGGGACCTTCACATCTGATAAAGAACCAGACCATGAAGAGTGACTGCTCATGGTAGGTATGTCCCCACACATACTCTTGGTATAGGGAGCATCACCACCTGGAATACAAATTAAGATTAAACCAACCTTAACTGAAACAAATTTAATTTTGAAAAGATGAAGGTTAAGACCTTAGTACAGAGAGGATTCTATTTGTTGGGGTACCTTTCTAGTTCTCAGCTTAGGGTTCCTGACCCGCTTTAGGAGCGATGCTTAAAGCTTTCAAGATGTCCAGGTTTCCTTCCTGATTGTTTTTGATGGGTGGAAGAGAAGAGGGAGGTGCTGATGGAGACAGGAGCTTATCACTTGCGCACATAGTGACTCCCACAGCTGTTGTTAGAGGTCAGACATGGGGTGGGCCAACCATACCCCTTAGGATCTCAGAGGCTGCAGAGGGCAGCCACTCCAACAGATCAGGAGGACAGAGCTGTACCCTATATCTTCAGGTCCCTGAATCCTAGAATCATAGAAACACAGAGTCACAGAATAATGTGGATTGGAAGGGAGGGACACCTTTCACTAGACCAGGTTGCCCCAAACCCCATCCAACCTGCCCTTGAAGATACCAACACCTCAAGTCTGAGTGCTGATGTTGTTGCTGAGAACATGGGCCTCTGTGGTACATGAAATTCGTGCTACTTCTGGTGTGAGGATTCATGGCTGATCATTTAAAGCACATCCAGACCTACTGATGATGGCACTGCACAGAAAGAGGATCCTGTGCCATATCTAGTGTGTCTCAAATTGCTAATTAGGATGGAGACAACAAGTTCCTCGGGAACTGTTTGAAGGATCTGGTCTGACAGATACTGGGAGCTGTCTTCTCCTGACACCTGTGCAGGCTTATGGGTATTTAGTCCCTCACACTGATCTATGTTCAAATCACTGTGCATAGATGTTTCAGCTACTTGGTAAAATAAGGAAAGTAGATTCAGAGATATTCTGCTGCATTAGACAGAAATTAACTTGAGAAACTAAAAGGAAGATGAGATCTGGAAGTGTTCAAGGTCAGGCTGGTTGGGACTCTGAGCGATCTGGTATAGTGGAGAGTGTCCCTGCCTATGGCAGAGAACTTAGAATTAGATGGTTTTTAAGGCCCCTTCCAACCCAAACCATTCTATGATTCCAACCTCTCTCTCCATTTTTCCTTCCTGTGCTGGTTCTCTTAGAGAGGAAACCAGGCAGGCAGAGCACTGAGGAAATAAATGTGATTTCACCCGGTTCTCAACAGCCAGTTATCAGGACCAACACAGAGGAGGAACATCCTGCCTCACAGTCTAGACACAAGCTCCATTATCTGTCTCTAAAACAGAGATAACACCTTTGCACCACCACATAGAGGTTCACAAGGTCACCTGCATCCAGTCCATGGCACACTCTGCTGCTGTGGTCACGAGGACCATCCACATACATGAGACACAGCATTTTTGGAATTACTCAGGAACAAATATTTTTTGCCAGAATACCTGATCTGGACCTAAAAACTAATTTTGTCTATTTAGAGATAATCAATAGGGTCTGCAGAGGAGCTCTCTTGTCCTGTTGCCCATGGGCTAGTGACTTTGCTGGGTCTACCTCATTGTAGAAAAACATAATACTGAAACAAAAATTTGGGAGACAACCTTCTTCTAATGATAAACAGTAAATAACTGTGTGCCTGCTGCTGGTCAAGAGCTGACGTCTCAAGATATTTTGCACAGTTCAGTTTAATCTCATTGATTATATTTTATTGTTACTCAACTAATAGAAAGGTAGATGAGATCTTAGTTTTACTGGTTTGCAAAGTTCATTTGATAGGTAAAGAATGGGAAATAATATATGGGAATATAAGCAATAACTGGGGTAATAAAACCACTAATAGAATTGCAAATTACTGCATGCATATGTCTATACCTGTGTGTATCTGGAATTTTTGGTAAAGGAGGTAACACAATGCATAATACAGACATGTTGGGAAGAGATGATGCCCTGAAGAAGTGCAGCTAGAGAGGATTTCTCCCTGGATCATGATTAAACTACTTAAATACTGGCCTGGTGAATGTGAGTGGGCTTGACTCACAGGTGCCACTTTCTGCCACTGTAATTGGGGTCTTCAGGTGTCAAAAAGTTCCATTTACCCTCTGTGTGAGGCTCCTTTGGAAAAGCCTCAGGACAAAGAAGAATCAGGTTTGCCTCTGTATAACTTCAAAGATTCTGGGAAATTCAACTTCAACTCAAGAGGATCTTTTGTTTTCCCTATATTGAACAAGCTCAAGAAAGGCAGCACCAGAGGCTGGTGGAGGACAAAGTCCACTCTGATCATCATTTCTTTCATGCAGTGTAATAAAAGTTAATACCTTCAAACAACTGATTTCATGCTTATTATCATTAATTTCTACTGTGTTATACACGGGAAAAGTCCTGCAATGCTGTTTCAAATCTTTCTGTTTCCCAAACTGACAGACTATAATAATCTGCATCCCACCAGTGGGCTGGAAACAAATTTTCTTTCCTGGTCTCAGTCTCCACCAGCTCATCACCCAGGTGACACTATGTTGCACTGGAGCACAGTGTCACATTTTTTACCAGAGTTAAATAGGAGTGAACTTTAGTACGCAGGGGACTGAAAGGTTTCAGTCCCTGCTGCCAGTGTCTGAAGTCCTTCTCTGTTTTCTCATGGAAAAGCCTCATCAGTATCAATGGGATTTTCACCACACATGAAGTTAGACAAGCATCTCCATTGCTTATAATCTGAACTATGTTCCTTAGGAGCAGGTATGAAACAAAGCCTTGCTGCACTTAAAGAATAGTAGCAATTCTTATCCCAACAAGAAGTTGGGATAAGATATGGAAGTCTCAATGCCTATAAGGACCTGCTGGTCCCACCTGATTGCACACTCACAACCCTTGACACGGAAGAAGCCTCCTGGAAGGAACTCCCAGGTATTCTTGATTCTCTTTTCTGGAAGCATTTCTGAGTACTGTACCTGGTACCTGCCATTTCTCGTCTTGGAGCTTGAAGGAAATCCATCAATTTCTAGGTCAATCAAGTTTTCCACTTCCTAAATGAAAAAAGAGGAAGAAAGAAAAAGTTGTTGCTGCAGCCTTGGTGTTTGATTTATCACTTGATTTATTATTGATAAGCTCTTTAGTAGAGTTCCAAAGGGAATTTACCTCCCCATGGTGCAAGTGAGGAGCAGAGGCACAAACCATCTCAGACAAAATCCTTCAACCTCACACATTCAATTTCCCTCAGAGGCCAACCAGCTCTATAAATTCTGATGAGATCATGACCTTTACCATCATTTTATGGCCTTTCCTTCTAAAACAAGAAGTAATATTTAACATGAAATGACCATAAAGAGCAAGAGGCAGATGATTATCATTAGGATGGGTCTAGCCATGGTGACTACAGCATTTCAGACTCTGATCTAGCTTAAATCAACAAGTTCAGAGGACTTCTGAGAATTTCTGCTCAGAGCAGTAGAAATTGTCTCTGGTTTTACACTAATACACCTAAGAACCAAACTTATCCTGTTGACAGCAAAAGAACATCAGATCTTTTCCAAATGCAAAGCTGTTCTGATTCAATTAGAAGTGTAGGTCTTATACCACAGCAATACTCTTAATTAAATTTTGTTGTGAGTTTAATTTATGGCAATAAAGAAATTCAAGTACATGAGTTCCTTTCCAACTTATATGATAATATACACATAAAGGTTTGCACAAAATTAACTTAAACTGTCTAAGCACACTGATGTTAAACTGATGTTATGGTATCTATGGTTAGAAAGTACTGCAGGTCTGGAATATTTTTCCTCAGAATTAAAAACTCCAAAAAAAAATGTTGTTGTGTCATGAAAAGTGCTGTAAGAAGAAAGAAAGATAATATATCCCAGTTCACTAGGGATTTTTATTAGTCCCACAAAGGAAAAGAAAGCTTCACATCATCTCTACTGACTTCACAGAAATAATGTAACACAGCAATGTGGAAATTGGTTTAGATACCCAAATCTAAGTTCAATTGAGTCCAGGGGTTTAGATTTGGACTCAGTTTCAGAGTCAAAGCTAATAGCTACTTCTGCTCATCATTGTATTAACCCAATTAAACTCTTCTATAAACTATCTCATCCCTCTGCTGAGGAATGTACAGTCAATAGGGTCTTCATATTTGAATAACTGTTAGCAAAAACCCAATTCCATATGAACCTTTGCTGAAGTTCATAGTGGTCCATACAGGACACTCTGTCCACAGAGATGTCTAGGTGTTTTATTTCTGCTTATTCCATGGAAACAGGATATAAAATATGTTGAAGGTCTAATTACAGAAGTTGCATGTTTAAAGGTTAAAACCACCAGAAAAGGTAACACTGGAGTAAAAATATGAAACCTGCTTGAAAAGAAAGTTGGAGTTACGCTCATACTATCCCCACTTCAGTAATATTAAAAAAGCAACACTATGAATGACAAGTGAAAACCAATTATCAGAACAATCCCAGTTACAGATAAAAGCAGAGGAGAATTCATGAGGCACAAGCAGAGAGGCGAAGCAGTGACTTCTGCTCCCACTGCAGCTTCCATCTGGATTTCAGCAAGGAAGGAAGACCTAGGCCCTGCCTTTGAATACTCACATCTGGGATTTCGTCGATGACAAGATCAAAGCTTCCTACTCCAGAAACGAGGAACAAAACCAGGAAGCAGATCAGATCCTTCATTTTCCTCCAGCTTGTCTCCTAAGAACGGCCCGCGCAGGTACCAGACACAAGTCCTTCCCTTCTCTGAGACAAGTTCAAGGAAACAGCTCAAGTTATGCAGTATTTTGAACAAAGTTCTGACTTTGCTTAGGCCATAGGTAAATATTTGCCTTGCAACGCAAGTCCGAGCTGTGGTGCCTGAGCAAGGGTTATCCAAATAGTGTCTTCACTCGCCCCTGCCCTCGATAACAGCTCCAGCCTGGATAGGCTCACTCCTTGCTTTTGTAGCTTCCCGTGATGTTTGACTAACTTCCTGCTAGGCACAGACCTTGGGGCATCCAAAACTTCAAAAGATCTCAGCAAGGAGTCTCTCTTGGCTTGTTTGTTTGTGGTAAGCGAGGTGCAGACTGGTTCTCAGCACGATGGAGGCAGCAACGCTGTGCTTCTCCAGGGGCCCTCCCACCCAGCCAACCCACAGGGATTGGCAGGGACCTTTGGGTTGGATCCCAACCCACACAAACACCTTTTTTTTTTTTCCATTCTGCTGGGAAAGCATCGTGGCTGCTGATGGAACAGTTCTAGTTTTTCAAAATTAGCATGTGAAAACATCTGATGATATTTTCAGATGCACGTTGTACCCTGGGCGTGCCAAGGCCCCTGGATGCTTTTGAAACTCGTTTTTTGGCCTCTCTGGCTCTTTGGGTGCTTCAAGAGATGGGACAAAACAACACAGCAAAGCAAAGGGGGGAAAGAAGGGAGGAAACAGGCTTCTGGCAAGAGGACGTGGCTATCTCTTCCATTCTTCCAGGGAAAAAAGGATATTTGCAGACATCTGAGCAACTTCAAAGGAAAAGACTGAATTACTATGTGAACCCAGGGACAAAACAGCAGACAAAATTTTATTATTTTATATTTATGATAGCTGCATATAGTGTTTCACAGATGTTATGCTGGAAGAGGTATTGAATAATTAGTCCTTATTTACCCTCTCCCATAATTTATTTGGGCAATCCCGGAGCTTGAGCTTGGAGATGACATAGCTCCAGTTTTGCCAGGAAACTTAGGAGCCTGTAGGCTGAATTCAAACTAGCACACAGCCTTTGAATGACACTCATTTTAGAACCATAGAATCAATTAGACTGTAGAAGACCTCTAAGGTCATTGAGTCCAACCATCAACCCAGCACTGCCAGGGCCACCACTAAACTATGTCCCCAGCTGCCACATCTACATGTTTTTTAGTTACCTTCAGGGAGGTTCCTGGGCAGCCTGTTACAGTGCTTGACCCCACTTTTGGTGAAGAAATTTTCCATATTATTCATCCTAAACCTCCTCTCATGGAAGAGGAAATGGAGCCATTTCCTCTCATCCTGTCACTTTTTACTTGGGAGAAGAGATAGACCTCCACCTGGCTCCACTCCCTGTCAGGGAGTTGTAGAGAGTGAGAAGGTCCTCCCTCAACCTCCTTTTCTCCAGGCTGAGCCCCTCCAGCCCCCTCAGCTGCTCCTCATTAGACCCGTGCTCCAGACCCTTCCCTAGCTCCATTCCATTCTCTGGACTTGCTCCAGTACCTCAATGACTTTCTTGTCATGAGGGGCCCAAAACTTAACACAAGATTCAAGCTGTGGCTTCACCACTGCCAAGTACAGGGAGACAATCCCTGGTCCTGTTGGCCACACTATTTGTGATACAATCCAGCAGTATTTAAGTAAACATCTTAAAACTAACTCAGGTAAACCCTCCATGAGTGCCATGGGAGCTTTGGCTATGAAAGGGCTCCTCCAGGGCTGCAGGAGCAGCAGGAGGGAGCACCCAGTCTTTGCTGTGTTGATGGCATCTAGCATGGCTTGAATTTTGTGTGTAAGCTGGGTTCTGTTCACACATGTGTGCTTAGTTTAGAGTGACCAGTCCTTTCTCATCAGAAACTTGAAGCTGTTCTGGAGTTATCTGGGCCCCTGGACGGGGAAGGAAAGCACTGATGCTCTGAAGAGATGAAAAAGTCCTTTTAGAACAAAGTTTGTTTCAAAAATTGATTTTGTAATCCTTTATTTCCGTCCTCTCACAACCACTCCATGTGGCTTTATTTTTCTTTCTGTAAAAATATCAAGATTGGGAAATCAATGTGACCACTAGATGGCACGAACTGCTCAAATATACTGTTCAAAAGAGTCCAAAAAGATGAAATTTCCCAAGAAGGTACAGAAAATATAAGAATTGAGGATGCTCAGAGCCTTTACCATCAGTTTCTGCGAACCTCCTCAGAATTTCATGGGGAGAACAGGAGCTCAGTAGAATGTTTTGTGCTATGTGTCCACTGGGTTGTTTCATGAACTGTCCTCTCATGACTGGGATTCCTCTGGGATTTTTCATGCACTGTCCTCCCTGAACCACCTGGAGTTACTGCTGGGCATGTCTGTCCTTCATAATAATTAAATTGTGTTAACTTGCCTTGCACCCGAGGAGAAACGTCACCATTTCTGTGTCTTATGAGATAACCAGCTTCCCTTTCCCATCTTAAATTTCATATCTGGAAATTTCCAGTGATCCAGGTAAGAACAGGCAGTACCTGCAAGGCAACACACTTATCCGGGGTGCTACTGCCCTGATATTCATCCCACCACACGAGTGTGGGAAATGATATATGGACATACAGAAGAGGGTTTCTTGTTGTTTCAACTTTCTTCTTTTTGTACTGCCCTTCATCAGAGATGTACCAGGTACTCAGTAACCTGCCCATCTGACCTCTTTTAGGTGGGTTTCACACCAGTCCCCCAGACAGAATAATACCAGATTTGGAAGTTCTGGAATGCTCTGCTGGGCCAAGGTGCACACAATTAATGGGAACAGGAGATCAGCAGCCACTGGGACTCCAGAAAACACCTTTATACTCTTCTCTGCCCTTGTGGGACCCTACCTGGAGTACTGCATCCAAGTTTAAAGTCCTCAGCACAAGGAAAATGTGGACCTGTTGGAGCAAGTCCAGAGGAGGCCACAAAGATGCTGCAAGGGCTGGAGCCCCTCTGCTATGGACAGAGACTGGGAGAGCTGGGAATGTTCAGCCTGGAGAAGAAAAGGCTCTGGGGAGACCTTATTACAGCATTTCAGTATTTAGAGGGAGCTTATAAAAAAGAGGCAGACTGACTTTTTATGTGGGAAGAAAGTGATGGGACAAGGGGGAATGGTTTTAAACTAATGCAGGAGAGATTTAGATTAGGTATTGGGAAGAAATTCTTTATGCAGAGGGCGGTGAGGCACTGGCACAGGTTGTCCAGAGAAGCTGTGGATACCCCATCCTTGAAAGTGTGCAAGTCCAGGTTGGATTGGATTGGATCCTGAGCACCCTCATCTACTGGGTGGCATCCCTGCTTATAGTAAGGGGGTTGGAAGTAGACAGTCTTTACTCTTCCAACCCAAACCATTCTATGATTCTTTCAGGAAAACAGGCACCTCTCAATAGTGTCAGAACTGGGGACCATCAGGTCCCATCCAGATGTTTCTGTGGAGATTGCTTAGATTCAGACCTGAAGAAAAGTATGGAACGCAATTCCCTGAACTCCATGGTAATTAATTTTACCTGTGGACATTTATCTAAGATTGCACCTGTGTAACCCTTTGGGATTCTTGCCAATTTCTTGATCCAATTGCTGGCTTTGAATGCCACAAAACTGTACAATTTGTTAGTGCTTTGGGTAGATTTAGTTCGTGGTTCAGATATTTCTAGTTGGGTGTTTAACATAGCTGCCCCTGCACGAGGTCAGCATCACCTGTGTTTGTGTGTCAACACAGAGAGATTCCTTGATTTAACATGATCTGTTCCAGGGGAAATGTGTGTGGAAGCCCAGCTGTTGGATCATGCCTCTCCATGGTGTCTCTGCTCGTGCTGGCCCCAGGCCTGCCAGGCAATTTAATTTGCTGAGCCCCCCCATCCAAAGAACAGCTGCTCATCCTGCTAAGTCAGCAAAAGTCAGCCTCAAACATGTCTGATGTGAACACACCTGAGTAACTGCTTGTCCTGGACTCCAGGGGTATCCCCAGCACAGTGCCTGCCATGTTCGCCCCCGAAATCAGGAGGCTGTATTCCAAGGAGGCAGAAGAGGGGATAATGTGAACAATCAAGACCCCAGGCTGAATGTTCACTCACAAAAACATTAAAACACACCTCAGTCTTACTTAGCTACGTGCTGTGTCCTCATGTGCCCTTGCTGAGGGGAACATAAGCAGTATTGGCTGCTCCTAATCCCTTCAGGAAGGGCAGTGCCTTTCCCAGCTCTCTTTCTCATGCCTGTTGGTTATCCCGTACCTGCTCGAGGATCCTGTTCTGGCTTGAACACCCTCCTTTCCCCAGGTGCGCTCAGGATCAGCTCTATCACAGCATCTTCACGTGGTCTCACTGTTTTGGTTCACTCTGGCCCTCAGCTCCTCACCCATGCAGGAGGAGAAGCAGAGTGGTTGAATGCTGGTCAGGAGGCAAAGAGGAACAGCTGGTGAAATTTGGATGTTATTCCAAATGCCTCCTGACTGTGCAATGGTTATTGCAAACTGACCAGAAACTACTGTTACTTTTAGGGCTAGTTTTGACTTGTTTTTACAGAGGTGCCTCGGTTTCCTCTAGGTTTTCCAGAACAGTAGGAAAATCATGGTTTAAATGCCTGTTTCCAGCATTTCTAAGCATACGCTGCAAGATTCTTATTCATCTGTGTCCCAGAGGTAGTGAAACATGGACAGGGCAGGCCAAGGAGCAGCCCAACCTAATGTCACCAGTGAGGGCACAGGAGGCTGCAGCCCTACTTGCCATTCTGTTCCAGTGCTCTCTTCTCTCTGAGCCAGACAAGACATGCAGGAGCTGAAACAAACTGGAACCAGATGAAAAATACTTCAAACCATTTTTTACATGTCCTTAAAAAAGGCCTCAATCTGAACCAGCTTTGAGCCTTCATTGATTCCCAAGAGGATGGTTGAGACCTCTTCCATCTCACTTTGAAATGAAGACAGTGCCTCAGCTGTCTCCTGGCAGGGATCAGGACAATAGAGCAACATCTAGGGTGTCTCTGGAGGCCTGAAGTATCCTGCCACAGCCTCTCTCTGGCTTTGTCCCACCATCTCCTCTTCTCCAGCCACATCGGTCCTTTATCATTTCTGCAGTGCAGATCAACTTTGCAGCTCCCACTGGGAATGTGGCTACTCCAGAGGCCTTTGTACCTGCAAGTGGTAGACTGGTCCCAGTGGGAAAGGGACTGGCCAGG
Source organism: Chiroxiphia lanceolata (assembly GCF_009829145.1). NCBI lineage: Eukaryota > Metazoa > Chordata > Aves > Passeriformes > Pipridae > Chiroxiphia > Chiroxiphia lanceolata. The sequence goes on along the minus strand of NC_045641.1, from coordinate 4,355,575 downwards.
CCCTTGACTGTTTCCCTCCTACTGGCAATGCCAGAAAGGGCTTGTGTGTGAACATGGTGTCACTTAGGCTCAGCCTAAATCTGAGCCATCAATTTGCTAACAGGGAGTTCCCAAGGTGTTGACCATGCTACCAGTCCCTTTGCTCCATCTTCAACTTCCCTCATCCCTTCTGCAAGGGGGGCAAGCACATTCCTACTCCTCCAAAACATGCTAGATTTGGAGGACAGCAAGGCCAGAGAGACATTGAGCCACTTATTGGACTGTCACTGCCGTGGCTGGGAGATGAACCACAACAGCTTCAGTCCCTGATGAGTCAGAGCTGGAAAGGAAAAAGAAAATACAGTGGTTAAGTCATGCCAGGTTTGTGCGTGCAGCACCCGGCACCTGCCAAATACATTAAAAAAAAAAAAAAAGGCAATCAAACCAAAAGAGAGGAAATTTGGTTCTGCTGGATTTGAGAAGTTACTGTTGGCATAGATAAACAAAGTAGCAAATTTAGGGTGAGGTGGATGCTGCAGATACAAGTTTCTAAACGCCTGGGGATGACACAGTGCCCAGTCAGTGCCAGCTGGCAGGAATGTCCCTGGCAGCTGCCAGGTGGAACCCAGCCTGCCCTGCAGGTTCCACCTTCACCCCAGGGTTGGTCTGGGAGAATAAGGCTCTGGGAAATGGAGAGAAGAAGAGTAGGACCTGAAAAAGCACCCCAGCTTTGCTCAGCTGAGAAATGGAATTCGTATAAGAAAGAAAGAAGGGCGAACATAGGGCTCTTGGCCATCTTTCCCAAGGGGAGGCACCTGGATACCCAGTAGGGTGCCAAGGTGAGGGTGTGGAGAGGGCTCTGCCCTGCCCTTGGAGCAGCTTTCCTGAACCAACCAGCACTCTCCAGATGGGGAGTAGGAGAAGTTTTTCCTTCGTGGAGGATTTTGCCACCCCTTGGGAAAGCCCCAGCCTTGAAGCACATCCTGTGGTTGTGCTCCCTAAGGGGGTGGGTTGGAGGCACTGGGTACCACCTTGTCCCTTCCTCAGCACCCAGCCAGGTGCAGGAAATGTCCCCTCAGCTTTCCCCTTGCTGAGGGCCACCACGGGGTGCTGCTGGTGCTAAAATGACAAGTGGCAGCACCTCAGGGAGCCCCAGCATCTCCCCTTTCTGCTGCATGGGGCAAGATGGGTGAGAGCGGCATCGAGAGGGGCACGGCGGTGCCTCCTGCCCACGGGACCCCTGGCTGAGGGACAGAAGCCTTGAAAGGATTCCCTGCAGCGCCCTAAGTGGAAAAGGGGCCGGTCCCGAGCCGGGAAGGAGGAGAAGAGGGTGGGTCGTTGTGTCCTGTCAGCCTCCCCGCAGCCGGTCCGGCAGCGCAGCAGCGGCAGCAGCGGGGCTTCTCCTCTCACCTGCGGGGCAGGAGCCCCCCGGCGCTCCCCTTCAACATGATACTTTGGCTGTGGCTCTGCTGGGGCTTCCCCACCTCGGCGGGGCAGCCCGACTCGGAGCTGATGGCCAGGTACCTGGAGGAGCAGCTGCTGGCAGACTCCAGCATCGTGGAGCAGGTAGGTTTTAAGGCAGTGGTTGTTCGGGAGCAGCAGGGCTTGGCTTGTCCCTTCTTAACCATCAGCACTGACATGCAGGGCAATCTGATAAAAACACATTTATTCCACCTGTCCCTGCGGGTCAGTTCCGTGGGAGGCTGCTCTTAATGAGCATGGAAGTTGTCAGAGGTGCTGGAGGTGCTAAGCTGGGAGATCACCCTTCCCGCGGTGGGTGCCACAGACAGGGGATGGGCTCACTCCGACATCCCCACGGCTGTACTAACGAGGCATTTCACAGGGACAAGGGAGTTAACGCAGTGTCCTGGCCACACGCCAGGCTGAGTAATTCAGAGTATTTCAGGCTCGAAGGAAAGTTTTTCTGCCTATGGTTTTACTGTACTGGATTTTTAACTCGCACTGGGTGAAACAAATCGTGTAAATTTCAGCTTCTAAAATGCTTATTGACAATGAAAACAAATCCATTATTCTGCAAGTGAGGGCTGTTATGTTGTGTTATTCTGTGGCTTAGATTTTCCGAGGAAATGGTGCTGAAAGGGCAACGAACTTTTTGCAAGTTAGCAAGAGAGTTGGGGTGGTGGTTTGGGAGGTTGTGGTCCATTTCTAGTGGAAGGTGTCCCTGCCCATAGTAGGTGGCTTGGAACTAGATGACATTTAAGGTCCCTTCCAATACAAACCATTCTATGATTGTATAAAATGCTGAGCTTCAGGTCTGTGCTCACATCCTTCAGGTCTGTAACAGATACCACTCATGGTTCTGGGTCACTTAAGGCATCAATCTGTTATCTAAATTTGATCAGATCTGAGAGAAGCTCTGTAGTATCTGAGACACCCATGTGGGTCTGACAGATACATGCTGTGGAATACCTGTGTCTTGCTGGAGGTCAGGTGGGATACTCCAGTATGTTTCAAGTGTCAGTATTTCCCTGTGTTCGGCATCTTCTGCCATGCAGTAGGGAAAAGTGGGAAGAGTGAGACTTTCCATATATATACCTGTCCCTGTCTCAGAGTTGGTCATTCAGTTGCTCATCCCACCTGGAATGGGAAGACTCTCTCCCCAGAAAAGTCCACCTCTCTCCACTACGAGGACCTGAGCAACTTTGTTGTAAATCCTGATTACCATGAACACATATTCCTTTTTGGGGGATTCAGCCACAAACCAACATTGTCTTATAGACCCACCCATCCAAGTGGGAGAGAATATCTCCACCAGTGTGCTGCCAGTGGAGTGGGACCTGGAAACACTCACATACCTGCTTTAGGTCAAGATACTACACTATAAACAAATCCACTGCACAGCCTGTATTGCATATACTATGCTAGGACAAGCAGATGGCAACAAGTTACGGGGTCACTACCAGCAATTACTTGTCTTTAATGAATGTTTTGGAAGGCTGTATAGCTAAAGGTTGATGGTAATTCAGAAATTTTTCCAGTTAGATGATGTTAGTGAAGCTGCCTGATTAGCACAGTCCAACGGACTGACTATAAACCCTGCAGCAGTGCTTTGGCAGTTGTTACGAAGCCCTATCCAAACAGGATACTGCTATCTAGGGCTCCTTAGCTCCTCACTGATGTCCATTTGTTATCCCCAAGACTTTAGAAGGTACCTCTTGAAGGGGCCAAGTCATACAAAGCCTTCTTGTGCAAATAAGCAAGCAAACAAAATGGGTGTGTGGCGGGCAAAGATAAAATCAGTAACCAAGGTTCCAGTTTCACCATTAAATATTATTGTGACCATGCCATGCAGAAAAAGGTGGATTTGTTTCCAAAGGTAAACCTTTAGTAAAAGAGTACTGAGGACTATTGGCTCTTCATCCCTGCCCCTGCTCCAAGCAGGACTAACTTCATGGACATTTATCTGGCTTGTTCTGAAGAACTTACAGTGATGGAGACTCTGCAGCCTGTCACAGCAGGCTCCTGAGGGGCTTTACTTCCCTGATATAACAGACCCAGACAGAAAGTTTCTTCCAAAATTTAAAGTGTAGGTAATTCTCCTCTCCATTGACAATTTCCCAAGGGAGCTGTTTTCCCTTGGTTCTAATTTTACAAGATGTTGGCTTAAATAATGCAGCAGGAAATAATAAGGATTCTAGTGGATGAGATTTTAATTTCCCCATTGGGCTTTCCTGAGCTTTTCAAGGCATGATATAAACAGACATAAAATCATCTCTTTGGCAAGGGCTGATGTTATTTCAGTGTAAATCAACAGAAAGGGCAAATCAGGTAAAAAGTTATCATCGCATTCCTCTGCTCTCTGGAGTTCCACTGACATTTTAAGAAGGCACTTGGCTTCCCTCGTTGACAAGAGACTTGTGCTCTCTGCTTTGGGGAGAGATTTGATTTGGAGATGTTGCTGAGCTGAGACACCATGTGCAGGGAAGTCAGAGGAGCTGTGAAGGGTGACGCAGTGAGTATGATTGTGCTGTCATAACTGAAGTACTTCATTTCATAATAAGGTCTGTGTCTCAGTTTAAATATCTTTATTCCCTTTTTGCACATAAAGAGTGCTTTTCTGTCACTGCATGATAAATCCACAGCACCTGTGGAGAGTATTAAGGTAACAGATCTGCTCTTGAGGTAATATTAATACAGTTGAAGCTTTAACATTTATTTAAACTAATCACAGAATTGTGGAATGATTTGGGTTGGAAGGGACCTTAAAGATCATCTAGTTCCAAACCCTTGCTGTGGGCAGGGACACCTTCTCCTGAAGCAGGTTGCTCAGAGCCCCATCCAGCCTGACCTTCAGTACTTCCAGGGATGGAAGTGTACCATATACCATGCAATGGGGCAAAGACACAGAGGCTTTGTGTGACTCCCTAGGAAGCCATAAGGGAATACACTTCCAGAGCTAAGACACACCACCCAGGGCCAGGGCTAAAGGCTGAGGTTCCTGTCATCAAATATAGGTGGTCTCTTGCCAAGTACCATTTTCAAAACACCCCGTACCTCCTTGCCTGAGAGAGCTGCATTCCACTGCTTGAGCTTTGATCAATGGGCCTGTTAATGTGGAAGAGACTCAGGTTTTAATTTTAACCAGAGGAGCATTTGAACCTGGCCATGGGTGATCAGTCGCACACACCCGTGTCTGGGTTCAAACAAGTACCATGTCTGCTGTAAGCTGAGAAGGCTCCACTAACTCCCTTAACTCTTTGCAGGTCGCTCGCCGTGTCCCCAGACAGGCCAAATTCCTGCAGAGGCTGGTACGTATCACACCCTGTCTTTATTTTACCTCATGGGAATCACACTTTCCCTGTGTGTGTCTGTGTGTGCATCCCTGTGCCCAGGATGTCAGCGGGTGACGGTAAAATCGGTAGAATGAGATTCTGAGAGGCAAAAAAACCTATTTTCATTTTGATCAATGCAACAGGTACAGGTTCTTCTAATGCTTCCCAATCCATCTTCTCACCCCCAGACTTGGAGAAAGAACATCTAATGTTACAAACCCTAACCACACAGTGAACAAAAGCCTGATGAAATCTCACTGAATTTGAAGAGAAAGGCAGAGTTTGCTTTGAAATTTGGAGATCTCTGCTGTTTGTCAAAATCTATTGAGGAAAGGAAGAAAACAAGGAAGCCAATATCCTTCTTCCAGCATGGGAATCTAAGAGTTAGATGTAGTTAGGCAGCCAGTGGAATTGCTGTTCACAGCCAGTTATTTTTCTGGCTTTTCTGGGGACTTCCCAGTTGAGAACTGGTGAAACTCATTTCACACTGAACAACCATCACCTTAATAGCTTCTAGTCCCTTTGATCTTTGACAGATTAGAATCAGCAGCCTAGAGGAGAACACCTCTCAGACTTATTACCAGTTTATTACTTCTAATCTAAGACACGGGCAGTTTGTTTTGATGAAAGCAACTGATAAAGGCAAAATTATGGAATGGGTTTCATTTATCTTCAGCTCTTTTCTGTCTTTCCAAACATTTGATGTAAACAAGCATAAAACAATTTGTTTGGCAAAAAAATTTCACCTCCCAGTTCATCATCATAACCAGGACACCTCCATAAAGCATCCAGCCAACCTGCCTCATAGCAGTGAATCTGCTGCCTTGGCATTCCCTCACTTTGTTTTTAACAGGGATGATAAATCACAGCAATAATAATATTAAACAAATGGTTTGCTTTGCTTTTTTTTTTTTTTCTTTGTGCTGCCTCTCATCTTCTGAAGGCCTTGATAAAAAGGGCAGAAAACAAACAGGCATTTGCACAGCTGTAAGTCAGAGCATCAGGCACTGATGGATTGTGCAAGAGCTCCAGGGAATGCACAGGAATCACAGAGTGGAACTTGGGCTGCCTGCCAAGCCTGCCTGAGCAACCTGTTTGGAAGCTGCCTCTGCCCCCACCGTTTATATTCTCTATATACAAGGAATAGCAGATCCCTTCCAGGGATGGGAAGATGAACCAGATCTCTCACCCTCAGTTGTATGTGATGCCCTTATTCAGCATTTGATCCCTCTAACAGCAACTCCTGTCCACCAGGAAAAGGGAAGGGTGTTCATTTCATTTGTTTTTGCCATTCCTCAGTCTGTGAGGGTGTCAGAACTGGAGTTATTCAGTGGGATAGAGACATGCCCCATCCCTGGAAGAGTTCAAGGCCAGGCTGGATGGGGCTTTGAGCAGCCTGCTTTGGTGGAAGGTGCCCGTGCCCATGGCAGGGGGGTTGGAACAAGATGGTCTTTGAGGTCCCTTCCAACTCTAACCATTCTGTGATTCTATGACAGAGATCAGCTGAAGCCAGCAAAAGAGTAGATTTAGCAAAAAAACCCTAAATTATGTGGGCTTTTATATAAAATATTCTTAGGCTGTGGAAATCTTTGCTACAAGATGTTGCAGATGCTAAAATTTTACATGGATTGAAAAAGCAGCCGTGTAAAATAATAGAAAAAAAATCCACAAAGGTTTATAAAGCACAAAAATATCACCCTTGACTCAGGAGTTCCTTCGGCCACAGACTACTGAAAACAGAGAGAATATTTCTGAGTAGAATTAGTGCAGGTTGAGCTGATTTTATACTCTAAGCACATACTATTGGTCTCTGCCAGTGACAGGCTACAGGGTTAGAACTGCTTTTGTTCTCACCCAACAGAACCATTCTCGTGCTGTTGTCATAACAAGGGCAAGTTCATGTTCTCTGCCACATTCAAAAGACTTTCTGCAGTTTAAGTGCATTCACAGTGTCAAACATGTCACTGCAGAACCCCTTGTATCTCAAGTGAAAGGTAAAGGTCTTGATCTTCTTTTGCTGCTGAGCTGTCATCTATGTCTGAACCCACAGCTTATGATTGACTGCAGCACACAGGAGTGGATGCAGAAGGTCTGAAACCAAAGAATTTGCTGTGCTTTCAGATTCTTCCTATTTCTACTGTTATTAAATCCTCTGTATCTCTTGCTATGCCACAGGCAATTAGGGGTGTAGAAGACTGAATGAAGCATCACCTCACTGTATGTGAAAACATTCCTACAAACCTACTTCCAATCAAAACTCCCCATCCTCTCCAGCTTCAGGATAATGAGGGTGGAAAGCCATGCCTGTACATCAGGGAATGTCCTAAGAACAGCAGGATCTAGTTCTAATCATCAGCAATTGAGTAAAAGCCACCAATGGCCTGAGGGTGGGACATTAAATCTGAACAGGGGTGTTCTAATCTAGATGCATCACACTGAGCTGCCTGAAATCAGTGAGACAAATCCCACCCTGGAAGTCCTAATCTCTTGTCGATGTGCTCCATGTGAGCTGAGCAGGATGATCGTGGACACAGAGCTCATCACACGTTCTCCAGCTGTTAAAGATATCCATCATGATTGGGTTCATCTGAGACACGTTTTTCAGTCTTTCCAAGCCTTGAAAGTGTAGGCAGGAGGGGCTTTATGCCAAGTCTGCTGGCAGCTTTGTGTTTGTTTCCAGTGGATCCTCATTCTTGCATTTGCCTGCAGTTCACTAGCCCAGCAGCTTGGTTAATTGGATGCTCAATCACTTCTGATGCCATCAGCTACTGAAGAAACGTGCTTGTTTCATACTCATACAAACACTTGCTCCCTTTCTTGAGCCATCTGCCAAAATTATTTTTGTTCTGAAAAAAGGTCTGGCCATGCAGCTGAAGAGCACGTTCTTGTCCTCACAAGTCTTATGTGACTATGACTTTTTATCAACCTCAGTAGGAAGAGTCTCTCTGTATTTTGCTAAGTGAAGTTCCTCTGTATTTGCAGTGTATTTTACCCTTTAGTTCCCTTCTGCTTTGGAGGTTTGGTCTTTGATTGTTTAAGTCAACATACAGGGTTTTTTTTTTGTAAGGACTGCTTACAGTTAAATACACTGAAGTCTTCCAGGAAGAAAACATTTGAGCTCCATGGAGATGTTGCTGTCAGAAAAAACACATTAGACTGGAGAAATGCTCCAACTCTAGACTTGTGCACGAAAACACATTCCCAAGAAGCAGAAATTGGCTTTTAGCTTCCATTGCTACATCGTATGTCATTCATTGCTGTCTCTGCTGCTTCTCTGCTGGAAGGAATCCAGTGTGGGCTAAAAAGCTTAAAATACTTTGCTTGAGATGTCACAGTGTCAGTGGTTTTTATTATGTCTCTTCCATCTATTGGCTGAGACTTCCAGCATGGATTCTCAGTAGAGGAGGACTCGGTTGACTCCACTGAGAGCAGTTTTTTTGTTTACATGACTTATGGATCTGACCATATGAATTTGAAGATGCTGCTTCACACACAGTGATCTCAGCCTTTCAGGAAGCCTTCCATCTGCTCTTGTGCACAGTACAGAGGCCAGGTTCTGTGACACAGTTCTGGACCCCATGGGAATATATTTTGGTCTTTTCTTCCCAGGCCATAAGGGACTAATCCTATTCCTCTCACACAGTCAGAGTTGAAGGCTGCAGTTTAGGACACAGATGGATTTTATCAGTGTGTTTCATAACATACAGGCTGGCATAATCAGAGCTCTCAGAATCTTCCCAAGCATTGGAGAATGACTGTGGCCTCTGTGCATGAACAAAGGCAGTGCCATGTCCCTGGTTTACCTTTTAAAGCTCATCTGAAATGCTGAAGGCAAGCCCACCTTGCCAGTTGTCAACTGGTTTTTGCAGAGGTGTCTAATACTCATAGGATGGGAATTTGCTTGAGCATATTAAGCATTAAATCCATTGAAACACTGAAGGGGTGTGTTATCCAGCTGCCAGTGTTAACCTTTTGATCCCCACAGGAAACCAGGCCTCGGATGTCTGAGTTCAACGTGAGATCCACAATCATTTCCCGCTATGCCTTCACCACGGTGTCCTGCACGATGGTGAACAGTGGATCCGAGGCACGGGAAGCTGTGTTTGAGATGCAGATCCCAGCTGCAGCCTTCATCTCCAACTTTACCATGTGAGTAAGTAATGCTGGCAGCTGGGTGGGCAATGGTTCTCCCATCCCATAGATGGTTCTCTGGGATTTCCAAAACTAGCAAGTCTTCAGTAGGACTGTATCAAGGCCTTTTTGCATTTCTTTGGGGAAAATAGAAACACACATACACTTTACACTCCACCTGAGATTGGGCATGGCCCCAAAGCACAGAGTAAATCCCTTGGATTATAGGATACTAAATTCAAGTCCTCAGTGTAAATGGGGAAGGAAACTATTCTATTTCCCATCTGAGTGGCTTTTAACAACTTCCTTCGCCTCCTCTGTCTCTGATCTGAACCAGAAAAATCTTTCCAAGACCACAGAAACCTTTCAAGCTAAAATTTCAGCAACACCAGCACATGATATTTATCTTGCCTGACTGACTCTAGTGTCTTGTTCTATGTTGTTCTTGTTACTCCACAGTGTCAGTGGAGCAGGTATCAACTCCAACCAGCAAACAGGTTCATCGGCTGCTGGAGGTGCCAGGAATTCTCTGTGGATAATAAGTCATGTAGAGGGCAACCAAGTTCATATTGAAATGACTTATTAAGGAAAAAATTAAGCTCTTGTATCAAAAATGTTTTTGGTTTGGTCAAGCTCAGATCCTCTCTGTCGGTAGATATTGAAGCCACAGCTTCAGATCTGACCGTAGGTTCTTTTAGAGAGGTTTTTAGACTGAGTAGGAGGAATAACAGACTTTTGCTATTGGCCACACAAAATATATGTTAAGAGTTGTTTCCTTGTGGACTGCATTGCTCTGTAACTCATTCCAAGGGAGAAACACTTAGTCAGGGAGGCAGCTTCTTGAAAGCAGCCATCCTGAATATCTCCATGTGCCTTCACACAGATGGTGGATTCCAGAACAGACAAAAAAATTCTTGCTGGGATTCTTGGCAATTGTTTTGCTTTCTGCTGCATCCTTATGCTTCAGAGATTACCTACCAGACTGGCATTTTAGAGAGGTAAACTCCTGGGCTAAAAATGGACTGTGCTGGTATTACCAGCCAGGGAACTTCTAAGTCAGCTTCTGACTCAGTGAGTCGAGTGACTCCAGGAGAGTTACGCCAGCAGCACACTTAGACTGTTCCCTGTGCACAGTCTGTGAACTCATTTACAGCAATCTGTAGAGCTGTCACTGTATATGGGTGCAGAGTGATCATGCTGACACCTCTGGTCTCTCCAGGAGCATCGGCAACAAGACTTACTATGGAGAGGTCACAGGGAAAGAAAAGAAAAACAGCAGCAATGACAAAACAAGGGATAAGAAACCTTCCAGCCCCACAGATGGAAGGTAAGTGTTGTGCATTTGGCTGTGTCCTGGAAAGTGATGTACTCTCCCGCCATCTCTGTCTTGGTTGCTTTGGCATCCCCATGCATGGATTTATAGGGAGAGGCAGCTAAACAAAATGTTATCTGCACTGCCTGGTGTCATTCCCACACTCCAAGTCATGTAAAACCGCATGTGGCCTTTTCTCACCCTGTCACACAACATTTTCAACTCCAAGATGCTCCAGGATGTTCTACTGAGGGAAAGATTTCTTGTTACTTCCTGAATGGCAGGCAGGAAAATGAAGGTGCAGTCGTGGATGGAGTCATCTGCTTTGCTTCAAGATAGAAGCAACAATACACTTCATTTATATAAAGCAGTAAGTTAACAAAGTTCAAAGATAAATGTGATGGTGGTTCAACAAGATTCAGTGGCAAGGTACACTTGATTATTTACTGCATAGAGAGCAGGGTCAGAGAAAACTGTCAGGGAGACCCTCCCATTGAATCATGAAGTTCAGAAAGAATCCCCTTGCTTTCTAAACTCCTTCTCAGAGGAGCCCTGATGTGGCTGGATCCAATCCTAGTTCCAGACTTGATCAGTGATTTATGTCTAAAGGATTATAAATGTGCAATCAATCCTTTACAGTACTTAAGATTTCAAAGTCTGCGATACAATTAGTCATTTACCAAGAATCTGTTGCAGCAAGGATACTCTAAGCCTTGACGAGTAACCTTAGGAGGTGTCTCCCACCCAGGTGGGAGATCCTGGTGTTCAGGAGAGCTCACAGGCCCTGGGCTGCCCACTAATTATAAAGTAAGTTAGTCATATTTGCATTCCAGCAAGATGTCTGAGTCACTGTTCCAGGCAGCCCTTGCCAACCTGTTGCCATCCATCCCCCAAAACCCAGAACAAGCTGGATGCAGCCATTGCAATCCCTACTGGTGGTTATGGTTTAAGCAGGAGGGAGTACACAGAAATTCCATGAGTTACAACTTCAATACCATGAAGTTAGTCAGACCTTTCCATCTGTGGAAGCCTCCTATGGGCCCAAATCTTTGTGAAGCATTACAATGTTTTCTTCCTTGGTCGTTTCACATGTTCACTGAGAGGAAATACTTTTATCGAACCAACAAAGTCCAGATTCGTCATTCCCTGGAGGAGGTAATGTGTCACGTGTATGGGCTGTGAAGGTGTCTTTGGATTTTCCTTCCAGGGAGAATGGCTACGAGACATTCAGAGCTTCTGTCTTCATTCCTCGCAAGATGCAGGCCAGGTTTGTACTGCACTATGAAGAACTTCTGCAAAGAAGACTGGGAAAATACGAGTACACGGTGAGCATCCGGCCCCAGCAGCTGGTGGGGAGGTTGCGAGTGGAGGTGAACATCCTGGAGAACTCAGGAATAGTTTCACTGGAAGTGCCTCCCCTCCGAAACAGCAAGCAGAAAGGCAATGGGAAAGCTGAAGGTAAGGAGAGATTTTATAACCCACGGTTTGGTTACTTGTGGGGCCTTAATCACTTCTCAAGAAGCTGCCTGGCAGAGTTGAATCTATTTTCTGTGGATGATTGTGTCTCTGTGGTATCTGTGCACAAGCATGTGAGAACTTTGAACCTTAATGAATACAGGGCTGATCCCATTCATCTCAATAGGACTTTTTTTTTTTTTTGCTATTGTCTTTTAAGAGCTTTGAACTGGGCCTTCAGGCCTTGTGCTCAGCATTGGGGCAGTCTCTTCTCTGGCTCCACATCTCCTGGGAACTGTTTATTTTAAGTGAATTGTTTTTTCCATCCATCCATGCCAAAGCAGATAGGAAATCCTGCACTTTAGAACATGGGAAGTTCCAAGAGGAAAATCCGTGTTTTGCCAAAGCACTCAGTGTGATCTGAGTATCTCCTCTTACCCCCAACTGTCCTCGCTCACTGTTCAGAGTGTAAAGGTAATTTTTCTGGTGTAAACCAACAGTGAGAGACACAGGATACTGTGATTGCTACATGTTGACAAAAAAACACCAAAAAAAGAGAGTGAGTCTGGAAGCAGGATGTAGAGTGTTGTTGACCTTGATCCTCAGTTACTCCAAGTGATGCAGCACCAGCAAAATCAGAGGAACTGTTCATGTCTGCCAGGTGAGGATTCTAAAGCCTGTGAACTGGAGTTAAACCAGCTGCTCAGTGGGAACCTACTGATTTAATCCAAATCACATTGAAATCAAGGCTCTCAGTGACTTGGACTAACTTCAGGTCAAGCCTCAATTAACCTCTGTGCCGTACATCCACGTGCCGTGTGATGAATGTGCTCTGCTCCTCATCAGGAGGGACAGGGAGCCTTTTTCACCTATCAGGGAATATCAGACTGCACAGTGGAATGTGGTTTCCTGCAAAACATCTGGCATTGATCAAGGTTAGAGACAGAACTAAGCAGAGCAGACACACTGTTGGCCCAGTGCTGTATGGAAATTCCTGTATGGAAATGACATACAGGGAAGACTCACGTAACCTGCTGTCCAAATGGCAATCTGGGAGCACTGATCCTTCTTGGCACTGTGCTTCAGATTTCAAACAGCTCATACAAAAATGGGCCCAAGCTCTAGGATTCTCCCTAGCCAGTAAAATGTATGTAAAATAGATGTCCCATTGCAGGATGGACAATGCAGCTGAAGCTGAGATTCCCTGTGCTTTGTCCGTGCTCAGATTTCAATTACAGGTCCTTTCTGTCTGGAATCACCCTGAGTTCTTGGTGAAATCACTGCTATGGAAGCCACTTAAATGCTAAAAGCACTTTTTTGGGATCCACCATGGGCAGTCAGGAGTGGGTTGTGTGTCTGCCAGCTCAAACCTTCACCAGTGCTCAGGGAGTGCCACTCAGAGTGTACAGGGTTAATGGATTTGGTAGATTAGCTGAGCTTCTTTATGATTTAAGAATACATGAGAGGAGAAGAGGACACTACCAGCAGCCAGACTGAAAAAAGAATTGGCAGAGGATGTCAGAAGGGTCTCATATAGGTCACAGAGAAGGATAGATTGTTTTGGATAGGAGGGATTTATTGCTTGTGATGTCTTCTGGCCAACAAGCTCAATCACACTTGGAGCAGACAACAGGAACTTCCTTTCTTTCTGAACACAAATGGAAACCACAAGAACACACTTAGGGAGGGCAAGGCCAAGGTAAGGAGCATTGTACTTGGAAATCCACTGTATTCCAGCCAGCTGTCATCTCTCAAGCTGGATGCAAAAACCAAACAACCTAAGTCATTAGATCCTCCCTCCAAATCCTTCTTGCTCCTGTGGCACCTAAAGACCCAAGAGTATAAGATCTGCTTATCCAGTGAGACCTCAAGGGAAGGCTGTGGGTTCTGAAGTGAAACAAAAATTGCATAAAGGTGAACTGCAGGTCTTACATTTAAAGAGTGGCTGCTTGGCAGACAGGCTGCAAACTGTGAGTAGATGAGGAAAAAGACATCGTCTGGTCTCTTCTTGGATTCCTGTGGCTTAAAACTATTCTGTGCCTCTTGATTGGAGAGCATGGAAGCAATCTAATAAGTAAGTGGCCAGCAAAGGATGCCACATCAAAAGCTGCTACGCTGTGTTACCTGTGGTGCCCAAATTTAGAGGTTGTGACTTAAAAAAAAAGAGCAAATAAGGAATTGAGGCCTGAACATTGGAGAATGGTACTGCCTGACAGGTTTGAGTTTGAATATGTCATGAAAACTCTCTTCCTCAATTTCCTATGTCTACAAACATGTCTCTCTTATCTCACAGTTAACAATAAAGTATGAGATTTTGATAAGTATTAATAAATTACCTTGAGAGTATTGGGTGAAAAATATATTCAGCCATCAGCCATCAGTTAAATGGCATTTTGAGTAATATGTTCAAACCAATGTGAAGCCACCATTCAGAATGGGATGTAGCTTCACAAGTCATTTAGGTACATTTGACTCTGACTGACCTGGGTAAGAAATGCTTTTTATTACGCTGGTTCTGAGTACAGGTCCTGAGGATCCAGTGTAGGATAGGCAAATTAAGTTAAAAATCAAATAAGTTTGGCTTTGGACTTATCAAATGATGAGCACCAGCAGTGATGGATGTTCATAACTGAAATGCCAACCTGTTGTGGCCATAAGTGTTGTTAGAAAAACTAATGAAAAAGTAATAACAATTGTTTAGATGACAATGGAGGAATGGCTGATCTGCCTTTATTTCACGGACCAATCTTCTTACATTTGTGGTGCTTTCCACAAGCAATCCACAGAGCCAATGCACCATGCAGGAAGCATAGTGGAAAAAAATAGCCCAAGTCTGTCTGGTTTTGGTTGTAGGGGCAAAAGATACAACAATTGGCTCCACAGAATTCCAGGGATATACGAAAAGTAAAGCTGTGCTCTGGTCTTAACAGAGGTTCTTGGAAAGTCCTGCATAAGTCCTCTCTGAATATGGAGAGAAAATAAAGTGATGACAGGTCTTTCTAGGATATTTCCTTTGAGAGAAACTCATGCGCACATGGCTCCATCTGAGATTTGTATTTTTCCCAAAGGAAGGTATTAGGTATGTGAGTTTTGGAAAAGGATCTTTTGGCACGTTGCAGGTGTTGTCTTCTGTCACACACAAACCCCAAAACAGGAGACATTGAGGCCAATGATCCTGACCTTCTCTGGTGACCTCAGAACAGAGTCATTTTCTGAGTGTTGTCCTACTCAGCATTCTCAGGGATGCTGTCCTCATTCTTTCCCTCCAGTGTAGCAGTGGGAGAACTAGTCATGGACTTGGGCAGGAGACACTGGGCTGCTCGAGAATGACTGTTTCTTTCCGAAGTCAAAGGTCTCAGAAAGGTTTTTATTTCTTATCACAGCCATCTGGAAATTTCCATGTGTTAGCGGAGAATGAACTTTGCATTTGAGTTCTAATCCTGATCCTGCCAGTCTCCAAAATAATGTAGGTTTACCTGTTCATCCTATGAGGACAACAGTTTCCTATGAAAAATGTTTTCTCCTGCTCTGTTTACTTCTTTAGCTGAATTTGGTGGAAAGTTTGTCTGAAGGCCCTACTAACTACTTCAGTGTGAGCACAGACCAGCTCAAGTCTTTGGAGCTCATCCATGCTCTGGACTCCGAAATATCTCATAATTTTCCTCTCTCTGTCACTTGTTTAAGAAGAACAAGGCCAATAAACAGAGGAGAGTATTTGTGATCCAGCTATCAAGTGCTGCCTACAAAAGAAACCTGGGGGAAGACATAAGAACTGTATTCGAATATATAAAAGGCTGCTGCAAGGAGGAAAAGGTTATTGTGCTTTCTATGTCAGTAAGAAGTCATGGGTTTATAATCCAGAAGGAAAAATGTAAGTTAGACATTGAAAATGTCTAACAGTGAACAAAGTGAAACTCTGGAATGGACTGGCAAGAGCAGGCACTGAGTTTCCATTACTGGAGGTCTGGAGTGTTTCCTGACCATGACATAAAACTAAGTAGGAAGGGATTCAGTCTGGGAACACGGGATGAATTAGATAACTTGCCTTCCAGACCTGATTTCTGTTATTACACAGAAAAAAAAATTAATTTTATATGTATGTGTGTGTATATATATATATATATATACATATGTATGTATATATGTATGTATACCTATATTTTGGACTTTTTCTGGCATACTGTTTTTTGTTTTTTGATCTCTCTCCTGGGGATGGAGATGAGTGGATATGAAGAGAAGATGGGAGAGATTCCTCAGCAAGTCTTGTCACTTACAATGGCTAAATGAGGCAGCCTTGGAAAATTCCTCTCCAAAGATTCCTAAAGCACTGCCTGTATTACAAGGGATGGTATTTATCACCTCCACAGAGTGTTTCAAGGAGTAATAAAAGGGTGCAATGTGATCCACATGATCCATCCAGATTCCACATTGCTTTACAAAACTGGATACATGTGATCATAATTGTGATTAGTGGATAAATGTGATTATGCCCATTTAACAGAGGGGAAACTGAGCCATGGAGTTGCTACCAAACTCATCTAATTTCTGATGGTCCACAGAAATGGTAGGACTGTAACTCATTCTGTTGTGGCACAGCAAATTGTCCTCACCCACCATTGTACTTGTGGCAGAGAAACACAGAAGAGCTGTCCAAAGGCCACAGATGTGTATTTGCAGTAGGAGGAAGAAGGGAGCTTCTGTTTCCAGCATGGGACTGACTCTCACTGACCCCGTCGTGATACAGTCAAGCAGTCTAACCCACAACAAAGTTTTCCTTTCAGCAGCTGAGGAGAAATAACGTGAAACCCTCTGATCAGAAAATATAAATGAGCTGTTAAGCCATTTATATGAAGTCTGGGCATTTCTCACACACTGGCAGTTAAATGGGATTTTGGAAGCGATAGGAGACAGATGGAAAATCCGGGGAGGCCAATACGAGCAAATCTGATGCACTGTGTATTAAAAACATATTGTATCTCTTGATTTATGAGATCAAAGGGCAGCTATAAAAGTAAAACCAAATCAAAACAGAGGTGAAATCTTATAGAGATATTGATTTATGACTTTTCTTCGCCAGGAGGAATCTGAGCTGGACACAGATTTTAGAAAAAATGTCAAAGCTCTGGGTAACCATTTTATAAGCCCCCTTTAGGATCCAACACTAGTGTCCTTAAATGATTTTAATGTATTGGATGGGTATCTCTCTCTGTTTCCATCAGGATGGATGGATTGGAACTGGCATAGTAAGAGAAATGGTGCAGAGTCAATTCTTAACTTTACTGAAATTAAGTAATATCTGTCATTCAGTCTCCTTGGTCAAGTCTTTTGTTGAGGAGTTTGTTTCATGTTCCAGGTGCTCCAACTACAATTTATTTGTGTAAAATTGGGTCTATGATAAAACCCTTCCCTGTCTCACCGGTACAGTCTTGTGCTTTGTCTATTCAAATGCACTCACAGGACAACCATAAAGTAAAGCCAAGTCATAATTGAAGTAATATCCTAGAGTGCTATTGATTTATGAATCTTGTTTTCATTCCTTTGTCCAGAGGAGCCTAGATTGTACATAGAACTTTAGAGTAAAAGTCACAGATTTGACTAAACGTTTTATAAACCTCAAGAACTCTAGTCCTGGCATTTCCATGGCCTTTGACCTGTGGGAAGTCTGTTGAGTTAGGTAACCACTCCATGCCTCATTTTTCTGCTTGTTAAATGGTCATAATCACACATTTCTGATTTTGTAAATCACTGTGGGGATCTGGATGTGAGGTTGTGTTCAGTGTTGCATACAGATGTCACATTGCCTTTCTCTAATGCTGCTCAAAGCCCTTTACAAAGGGCACTTCTCATTACATAAACAGAATTATAGAAACCCCTGGAGAGGAGCTGCCGGTACCTTGTCATTGGGATCGCTATTGTTAATGAGGTATAGCACATAATTAAAATTATCCTAAAGCAGATGTATGTGTCTGGCCAGATGTATCATACTGTAATCTCTGACACTCTTGACCTGATCTTTACTTGCGTAGTGGGAGTCTAGAAAATAAGCTTAGATGTAGGTATTTGCATTGCGAACACCTAAACTGGAACTGATTCTCACCCATCCCTTATTTTCCCTGCCTTACCACAGACCTCCTGGACCCCCTTTGGCAAAGATTTGAGACCTCCCCTCACAACTAAGCAGCTCATTCCTACCAATTCTAACCAGGACATGAGCAGATATAATAGAATTTCTGTGCCTCGGAGGAGTGTTGGAATACTCACTGTGAGAGCTGAAGCACCCAAGAACAACATCAGCTGAGAATCTATTTTGGTGCTTTCAATTCCCAGTTGGGTTAAGGGGGAAAGAACTCAATATCTGGGGAAGTTCAAGGCCAAATCTGACTTTTGGCCAGTGTCATATAAGGGTCCCAATGCAGTTCAGAGGGTTGGCACACCGAAAAAGAGCGAGATTTTGCCTGCACAGAGAGACAGCAAGGAGTCTCCACATCCCTCAGCTTTAGAAAATGAACACATCTAACAAGACAAGGAGAGGTTTCCTGCAGGGTCACTCAGACCTAAATTATTGTCTTCATCTGAGACACCCTCTGCCAGGCACATCCCTTTTCATTGGCTCAGGAAGGGTTTTTGGAGATTAGGGAGAGTTACATCCCAGGGATGCAGTTTGGGTGACTGCACTGGCAAGTGCTGGATTTTATCTCAATCTGAGAAATTGCGGCAACTATAATGATAACTTTTGTTGAACGTAAAGGCAGCTAAAATGATTGTTAAAATGTAGACATTACACATAAGGGATCAGTCGGATCAATCCCACCTCACATGCCCACAGTACATCTGAACACGCCACCTCAAGAACTCTTTATAATCAATAGGGAGAAATCTGCAGCGTGATTAATGCTGGAGGAAATGTTTAAACAGGTCAAATGAATCACACTTGCACTGACTGGCAGGATCTCAGGTGTAGGACCTGCATTCTGGATGTCTGGAGTTGGCTGGAACAAACAGCATGTACGTGTCTGAAGCTGTGTGTTCATTATTTACAGAAAGGCATGAACAACCATATAGAAAATGTCTGGCCCTTGACTTCAGTGACCTCCAAACAGAACTGAGCACAGGAATTTTGCCTAAACATTTATACCCCTGCTAGCACTGCAATTCTGTTTTGAGTTTAGAATTAGAGAAGAGAGATTATTAAGTTCTTTTTTTATCACTGGTGAGTTGAATCTTTAATCTCAGTATGTAACTGTGCTGATTGACCTGACTCCATGGCAATACCATGTGTGCTGTGCTTTGACATCTATAAGACAACAGGAAAACCTTTAATATTGTAATTTTATCTCAACAGGTGATGTGTCTCCTCCTCCTTCTACTGTAATTGGACACACCAAAACTTTAGCTAAAGTTACTTTCAATCCCAGTGTTGTCGAGCAAACCAGGATTGCCCGAAACGGAATTTTGGGGGACTTCATAATTAGATATGATGTCAACAGGGAGCTGAGTGTTGGGGATGTTCAGGTACTGTATACAGGACTCATTTTTTCTGTTTTATTAACTATACCTGAGATAGTCCAATTGTCTCGTGTGCTCCAAATTCCTAGAAAATGTTTTCTAAGTGAAGGCTACTTCTCCATCTTGTAAGAACTATTCAAAATAAAACCAGTCAATAGGCAGATACAAACTGGATTTAAAAAATCATGGGTATCTATTTAATCAAGTTTCTTTTTTGTATCTGCTTCTCAGTTTCTCAAAATACTGGCTGTATATGTCTGAATACAAGGCCAGTTCCCTAAGTGCATGTTGTGGTTCTGACCTCTGCACACGTATGTTATATCCTTATTGTATTTGGAAGGAAACCCCTACGTCCACCATGGAAAGAAAAGTGGAGTGCTCCAGTAGGCTGGATAATCAGGGGACCAGAATTAAGAGGGATAACGAGGAGCACTCAGATCCTCCAAAGCAGGAGGATATTTGCCCAGCCAAATATCCCATAATGATGTGTGTGGAACATTGCATCGTGATCTGCCTTTGATTCCCGACTTCCTTGCTCTTCCACAGATTCTTAATGGGTATTTCGTGCACTACTTCGCCCCCACAGATCTCCCTCCTCTGCCCAAGAACGTTGTGTTTGTGCTCGACAGCAGTGCTTCCATGGTGGGAACAAAGCTGAAACAGGTGAGGTCCTTGTGTTTATTATGGACTGGTTGGCTGTGATGTTGCAAAGGTTGGTTCAGACTTTGTCTCACCGTTTTCCTTCTGCAAAATATTTGTTGTGTCTGAGGTGAGAGGTGGCTCTGAATAGGCATCTCGAGGTGAGATGATTTGCCTGCAATGGGAAATGATCATGGTAGAGGGAATGGGATGGGAACAAGAAGTGCAGAAGATTTAATCACTCTTAAAGATCAGTGCTGACAAAACTGAGCTGAGATGCTACAGATAAGGCTGTCCTGGGCAACCTTCTGTTCTGAGCAGATGGAGCAGATGCAGGTTAGTGAGAATTCCCAGCAAAGTGCATTTAGTAGACTATTTAATATCCAGTCTAACAGCAGAGAGTAGACATTTCTGTCTTCAAATGACCTTGGCAAAACCCTTAGCAATGTACAACTCAATGGTTTCTGCTGAAAGAAAAGTGAATTTGTCCTATTTGAGAATCTGACTCTTCCAGCACAGATTTCAGATATTATTGCAGGGCACAGATCTGAACATGAGCCAACACACCGAGCTGAAGGGCTCATCACCAATGCTTAAAACTGATCTTTAGCATGGAGGTTTCAGGCTGGTGCCTCAATGTTTTTGTTTCTTCAGTTCTTTGAGTTGGACAGACGAAAAGAATCTCCAGTTCCAGGAGCCAGGTAGTTGGCTTGGAATGGCACCATGCCTGGGGGAATACACTATCTGTCTCTCAACACAGTATTATCACTGTAAAACAGAAGCAGAGATGAATTAATACTTCAATTCCATTCTGAATGGACAGATGTATCTCAGGGTTGGAGTAACCTTCAGAGGTTACTCCAGTTTCCATCTTGAGTATCTGTGCAGAAAAGGAGAAAAGTCCTGGTGGGGTTAATATTATTTCCTTCAATTTGAAGACTTGTCCCACAGGCATGAGATAAGGAGAAGTTACTGGTCCTCTTTCTGTTGGATGGTCACATTTTTATCTTCTTCTTTTTTGTATCACCTAATTGATGACAGCGGAAAGTGGCACTTTCCACACAGGTTGACCCCAATAGGGGGCGGTTTCGGCTTGTTTGGACAGTGTGATGTTGGAACTCTAAAAATAACTGAAGATCAAGGGTTTGTACTTGTATCTTGACCAGTTAAGGAGCTCTAATTGTCCATTAAGGTTCATAGAATCACAGAATCACAGAATGGTTTGGGTTGGAAGGGACCTTAAAGATCATCCAGTTCCAATCCCCTGCCATGGGCAGGGACACCTTCCACTAGCCCAGACTGTTCAGAGCCCCATCCAGACTGTCTTGAGCACCTCCAGGTATGGGAGGTTCCTTGGTTGCCCCCCTGGAACATGGTGATATTTCTGGAAAGTGTGGTTATTTGTGAACTTTGTTTGTTGGGTTTTTTTGGCCACCAACACTAGCACAAATGTCTTTGACAAACACAGACCATGGTCAATCTCTGACACTTCTCTGCCTTTGAACAGGACATTGGGGGTACATATGCCTTTCTGTCTCTGCTAAAAACTTTACTATCTGTTTTCACTGGTGATCACAAATCTTAATTTAGAAAATATGTCCCCTATTAAATCAAATTATCTCCACTGTGAGATAAAACAGAATATGGATTCTGTGGATCCTAATTATCTTTTGGAGTGACTGGAGTAGCAGAGAGTTGTTAAACATACCTGGTCTTCTGCTGAGCGAGGTCTTGAATCAAGATGCCTTTGAATCTGTACAAAGTCCCGTGGACAGAGTCTGCCTCTTGGCTTTTTGTTATCCTTCTGCTGCAAAATGTCCACCTTGCCTCTCAGAATAGACAGACACTTGCACAAATGCACCCAGTCCTTCATGCTGAAAGCAGTCAGTGATCCAGAGCTGAACCAGGGAGATTAAGACTCCAAAGGGCTTTGGTGCTTTCGTGAGCAACACAAGTAGTGCCTTGGGTCAGCAGATTATCCTTGCACTGTGAAAGCTTTTATTCTTCTCCTGAGCATATTAGTGTTACTTTTCATTACACCTACTAGAAACAACATGGTCATTAACCCTCAAAGGTCTACTTGGTAGCCTAGCCAGCTCCTAGTGCTAAGCATGCATGAATCTCAAGTGGTTAGCTACAGAGAGGCTCCTCTTGAGCCAGAAGTGTCTATCCAGAACCTTTTTGAGGATGTACCCAACTTCTTGCCTGTTTTCTCAGTATACACTTTTTATGGAGAACCAGCAGTACATTATGGTGCAGGAAGCACTTACATTCCTCTGATTCCTACTGCTCCAAAAAATAGAACTTTATGGAGTTATGACCCAAATCATAAAAACCTCACACAGATTAATCAAGAAAAGACCAAAATGGAGGACTGGCTGAAAAATAAAGCTCTTTTGGTACTCTAGGAAAGCACAATTAGTTACAGCCATGGTCTGTGTCTGCTCAGTGTTCTTTTTACCCTATTTTTGTTGTTATTAAGATGTTTATTAAATTACAGAAACATTCCCTGGTGGCAGGATACATCTGAGCAGAGGAAATGCCTCCTTTTTGTCTTTTCTCTTGGACTCTCACAGCTGTGGTGATCTATGGTGGTGTGTGGAGAGCTGGGAATTCCCATGGGACTGTCTTTCCTCATTTCTCTCTACTGAGTCACATGCAAGATCAGCTAAAAATACAGTCAGTAATTGTAAAAACTGCTCCTTCAGGTCAGCTACAGTGACTATGGCAAAGGACAGTTTTTAGGGTTGTATAAGCAAGGATAAGAAACTTCTGCTTGGCACCCTGTTCTGTAGTAACTTGAGGAGATTTTGCACTCCTCTGTCACCTGCCTTCATGAAATAAATGGCAAAGTGACTCAAGTGTGGCCAGGATTTCAGGCATCCTGCAGTTCCCACAATCTAATTGTGAGTCATTTCTCATTTCCTCTCTCAAGATTTTTCCTTTTCCAATGTGAATTTTTTGCCTGTTTGTGCCATCCCTTTCTCCCTAAGATATATCAGTGTTTGAAGCATCAGATGTCCAGACCTAGCTGCAAACACATACAGTGAGTCTAGTTGATCAACTTGAATCAAATCACTGGAAGTGTTCAAAAAGCACGTGGATGTGGCACTTGGGGACATGGTTTAGTGATGAACTTGGCAGTGCTGGATTAATGTTTGTACCTGATGATCTTAGATGTTGTTTCCTGCCTTAAGGGTTCTATGGTTCTATGATTAAGACCCTTGAGGCATCCCACTCACATCACTGGTATATCAGCTTTTAGGGGAAGATTTTTCTCCTTGGTTTCACAGCCCCTGAACTCTGGTGATGTCCAGCAGACTCAGAGGTGTTGTAGCAGTCAAAGCTCATTGAGAATCTGGGCCCTTGTGACAGTCACCTTCTAGCACTGGCAGGGAATAAAGTTCAGGAAGAGAAAACTCCTGAGTGTGATGATAAAAACATTCTTCACGTGTTCAAGGCTTTGTACATCATAACAGCTGTCCCACTGTCAAGGAAAATACTGGTTTTATCCCTGTGAGCTTTGTTCCTTCATTTGCAAAGAGACAGCAAGCTCTGTGTGGAATAGTTGCTTTCAACAGCCAGGGGAGCCTGGGGAACAGGTTATATCTGCAGGGTTTACTGGGAAGCAAAATGATTTGCCCTTTGAACAGTCTGCCCTGCTGATTTTATGGTACATTTGGCCAGGTAGAAGAGGACATAGCATTTTTACATTGGTATAACCAGGAGAAAGAGGGGCCAGTTATAGGTTCACCACCTTGTGATTACCATGACTATGCCCAGCTTTACTAAACATGGTGAAAAAGGACCTTTTTCACCTGCAATGCAGTATTACATAACTAGCATGTTCCAAGCTATGAATGTGTCCACAAGAGGATGGATTTGCAGGTACTTTGCAGGCATATAGTAACACACAGTGGTTTCAACCATGGATTCATTTCACTTCACCTTTCCCACAGGCAATAAATGCCACACACTCAGTTGAGCAGTTGGCTACACCTCAAGTCTGGCAACTTGTCAATGGTGCCTTGCCAGACTGTAATTTTCTCTGAGGTTAATTGCTCGGGGAGGAACTCAGCTGAAACTGGGACCTGCTGGGGATTTGCATGTGCTTTGCTTTATTTGCCTGTGTCCATCCAAGGGACACTGTACCTTGAATCACCCACAGTGCCTGAGCCATTCTGAATGCCCAGGTGTCTTATAAAACACATATCCCCAAACCTCTGTGTCTCAGCACGCTGACTCCCCTGAATACTCTCAGGGTGGTGAGGGAGCAGACAAGCACATGAACACTCGGTGTTTTCCTTCCAAACTCACTCCACTGACTTGTGCTGGTTGCTGCAAAGCTGGCTGTTGACTATCAGCCCAAATAATGACTGCTGCCCGGGAGAACTACCTTAAATCACCAGCGAACTTCGGAAAAAATGCTAATTCTAATTACAGCCTTTAGAGAGTTTAAAGCTACTGTGAAGGGGAAAGTTTTGCCAGCTTTTCCATTTCTGTTGGAGAGCAACAACCTGAGAGAATGCAAAGTGTTTCCAGCACCAACTCCATACAGCTGCTTCCTACTTAGGAATACACAACAGCAGCATTATATCAGTCCTCTCTGGAGATGTGAATATGGAATGTAAGAACTACTACAGTAAATAAGATGTCAGATCCATATAGACTTTAATTGCTCAAAATCCCAGAGAAGAGTAAGTACTTGTCATGCAGCAAAATAATCTGTGTGATCCTAAAACTATTAAATAATGACAGGGTCGTACAGAGAAACCAGTAACCTTCAGAGCAAGATGCCCTTGGGTATTCAGGACAAGGAGCACCTGCTTCTGGTTTCAGGACTAACAGACAACACGCCCCAGCTGATCTGCTCCAGGCTGAGGCAGTAAAAGCGAAGACAGAATTTCCCAGAAAGATCCCAGCCCACCTATAAATAGCAAGTCCTTTAATTGGGTTCAGAGTAAATAGGCTACAAAAGGCAAGTGAAGAAGTTGGAGTGGAAATTCTGCTGAGTCTTGAACTGGAAACCCGTGAAGCCACTGAGAGCTCTCCCAAAGGTTTCAATTGGACCTTTGCTGAGTTCATCAAAGGGTGAACTGAAAACAGATGCTATGGAAGTGTCACACACAGCCAAGTGACAATCAGACAGGTAAGGGGCTAAATCAAGCTGGGAAGTCAGTCTATGGGTCAGGATTATTGAGGTCTATGGCCAGGCAGAGCTGTAACAGCTAGAGACAGCTACAGCACAGCTCTTGGTCTCAGACTCAGAGAGACTGAGGGCTCAGGCTGGAGCTTAAATGGGCAGGAGTGTGAGTGGAGGCCCCAGGTGGGGCTGGGCAGAGCCATTAAAGCCTGTTGGTATCCTCAAGGCTCTGGCAAATGCATAAAAGTCTGTGAAGTGAAAGATCTTTCTTCAGTAGTCCTCTCCAAGCTGGAATTAGTTTTTTTTTTCCAGTTACTGGTGCAACACCTGGAAGCCAGACATGGCTGGTATTTGTGTTTTCATCATGGATCTGTTATTTGAATTTAGGTAGGTTATTTTCTTTGTCTGTGCTTGTCTCTTTGCGGAGTCTTGTCTCCTTAGCTGGCAAGCTCATGTCTGGACTTACAGCTGTACAAAGATCCCCCAAGTCTAAAAGACACCAGATCTTTGCCAAGACTTAAACTATTAGATTAGCACTGCTTGCAGCAACACTGCTATTTCCAAGCAAATACCCCTTCACCCCAAAGCAGGGTGTGTCCTGCATATTACTCAACTGGGACAGTCTGTTTCTGACTGTGGGGAGCAGCTGAAGCTCAGAAGAGCTTGTGGGACCTTGTGCAGAAGCCTACTGGAGTGAGGTCTTCCATGATACATTGCTGTATGAAGCCATCAAACAGTGTTCACAGGCACTTCTGACTCTGAGGTCCATGTGATGTAATTCAAGGTCCCTCAGGAATGAGGGATATGGTACTGTGTCATGAGGAGAGAGCTTTTGCTTGGATAGTTACCCCTGATGTAGTGATGTCATCTCCAAGACATCTGCTCTCTTCTATGCAGGATTTTGGACAAAGAATTGGATTCTTCTCATGCCTGAGGCAGTGGCTTAGGATGGAAGTGGGCAGGGGAAGTGCTGAAGGCAGAGATGTGCAGAAGGGAGTGGAGATGCTCAGGGGGTTTGGAAATGGGGAAAATTTGAAGGGGAGCAGGTGTTGGAGGACTGTGAGAGCAAATTTGTTTTTTAAAGGAACAACTTAGTGCTCTTGCATTGCTTAATGTTAAACCTGAGCAAAAGTGCTGGGTCTTTGCTCCAAGCAACAAACCATCATCACCATTCCCTATTCACCAGAGGTCTTAGAATCTTAGAATGGTTTGATTGGAAGGGACCTTAAATACCATCTAATTTCAACCCCCTTGCCATGAGCAGGGACACCTTCCACTAGACAAGGTTGCTCCAAGCCTCGTCCACCTGGCCTTGAACCCTTCCAGGGACAGGCCAGCCACAGCTTGTCTAGGCAACCTCACCACCCTCCTAGGGAAGAATTTATTCCTTATGTCCTATCTAATCCCGCCCTCTTTCAGTTTAAAGCCATTCTCCCTTGTCCCATTACCAGGATGCTCTTGTAAAAGTAAGGGCTAGAAAGCTTCCAACCTGGCAGGCTTTTAGCTGCTGAGACACCCACTCTGTGAGAGTGGGTATGTGATGAGGAATGGAGGATAATCAATGTAAAGGGTACAGTGACCTGTGTCTCAGCTCATTTCCTGCTGTGTAACACAGCAGCCAGTGATTGCTGAAACTGAGGGGATGTGCTGTGGGCAGCTCTTGGGCATGTCAGCTCTTCCCAGCACTGTGTTGGGGCTGATTTGTGTGACAGAGAATGAAACTCCCCAGTTGCTGGAACAGTTTCCGTGCCCTGGGACTAACTCCATCTTCTGAGGATGGGCAGAGGGAGAGATGTCAAGCTCTGCATTGAGGGCATGGGGCTTTTTTTCCCTTGGTGCTGACCTTCTTGCTGCCAGCTCCATGGAAATTTTTTGTCATGCTGATGGGGTGGGGATTTGAGTGTCCGACTGGCGTAATATGGGATCTGATTCCACTTAAAAGCACAGCACAAGACAAGAATGTGGCCTTCAGACACTGCTGTGTCAGGCTGGCTGTCTGCCTGGGCAGCCCCATTGTTTGCAGTGGGGTTATTTCAGTATAGCACACTGGGACAGCCCTTAGGCTTTTCCCTTTGACTTATTTAGTGTACAGCAATGTTTACTGCTCCAACTGTAATCCATACTGCTGATAGGGACTTGAAGTAACAATGTTTTTTGCTGATTAGAACATACTTCATTAAATCTTTGTGTAGGCATTTATTTTATACTCTCAGTGCTGCAGCGAGATTGCAAAGACTGAGCATCTACTCTGCCCTCCAGGCTCGTGGAACTCCGGTTCCTGAGAAATCAGATCAACTTTTGATCATCAGATCAGTTTTTCATCCTCACTCTGCTGTTGGCTGCAAGAGAAGGGAGTTACCCCAGCTGATCACACCTTTAAAGACACTTCTATGTTCCACTGAGTAGAAATTCAGCGCTTAAGTGTTCTGGACGAATGTGGAGCCATTTTACTCAATGTTAAGTGGAAAATCTCTTTCAGAAAAGGCAATAAAAACATTGTTCTAAATGATGGAGTATTTCTTTTGCAGACTGGGAAACTACAAAGCAACTTTTTCTAAGGCCATATAGGGAATCAGAAATGTTCAGGTTATTAGCAAGGGATCTGTGATGTTCAGGCATGAGAGACTGGGCCATGGACTGGAGACAGATCTTTATTGTCCAGAACTCTACATTCAAGCTCTCTCCCATCACAGGCCAGTTTCAGCATAAAACAAAATGCTTGTTGTCCAGAATTGCGAAGGAGTTTTCCTTGGTTACGCTATTTGTGTCTTCCAGGGAGAAAGCACAAAGATACATTGACAGGGAGAAGGGGTAGTTGCAGTTCCCAGAACTGCACAACCTTCCCTGCAGAGGAAGAAAGGGCACACTGTCCTATCTGAGAGTGGGATGAGGGAAGGTAAAACAACCCGAGGGTACTCTTATGTGTTACATCCCCTTTTGGGTACAAAAGTCCCTGTTGCTGGCAATTGACATGTGACCTGCATCATGTGGGCAGAAAGTGGGACTTAGAGGAAAGCAAAACTCACACAATGTGGCTTCAAACCTCAGCAGAAATGACACTGCTCAAACCTTTGTTCTCTCTGTACCTTGCCTGCTCCCTGTTACATGGCAGTGGTGCTCCCACTGCCTTCCCCTCGGCTCTGGACCCAAACCAAATCTACAGCAGTACCTAGTCTGACCATGGCAGCACCATTTCAGGTGTGACTGTGATGCCTGCCTTTCCTTAAGCCACAATACTACTCCCTCTGACATACCAGGGGAAGATTTGATGAAATATGGCTGTTGTAGCTTAGATAAAAAGAGCTCTGGACCTCTATCAGATGCCTGTGTATGTTTGGAAAGGGAAAGATATGAACCAAAACACAAAGGATCTTGAAGGGGAGGAAGGAGCTCTTCTATTTTTTTCTCCCTGTGCTTCTTTGCAGTGTTTTGCCAAGCAACATATTCACTTGTACTCCTCTCCTTCTTGCTGTAGAGATTCTGTTTCTCAGCCCTTCCCTGCACTGTTGCACTCTCAGACAAGTAACTGGACAGATCTATGAATTCCTAATTCCCTTTGAGCTTACATCTTGTGCCTTAGCTCCTTTCTTGTCAAATATAGTCTCCCACAGAGGATCTGGAAGCACAAAGAAAAGGCTGCTGAAATTTTGTCCTCTAGTTGTGGGATCATTCAGCATACGGATGCAGGAGGTCCCAGGTCTGCTACCTGCAGGCTGTGCTCAAGCATCTCTTTGAGTCGATGGGTACTGTTCTCCAAAGGCTATAGCTGGGAATGCTTTCCTCTCTGCTGGCCATGCTCTTTAGGCTGGCTGATCTCAAGCCCTCGTGGCTCCCTGGTGCTGTCTGAAGCTGGAAAGGGCTGTGCCACGGGTGCTGATGTCTTGCTGCCCAGCTGTTGCGAGGGCGGATGGATGAAGCACTCACAAGTGCTCCCAGGCAATGGAAAGTGTGAATATGTGGGCCTGGGATATGCATTTTAATGAGGTGTTTGAATCCTCCCCTTGCTTCGTAGCAGGGCCAATGTCTGGCAGTACCATAGCCTCTAACAACCACATATTGTCTCCCTTTGAGCTGCACAGCTTTCAGGGTATCTAGGCTTCACCCTCACTCTGTTCCCCAAACAAACAAGAGACTGTGAGAGAAATGTCACCAGGACTCAGATTGCTCCTAAAAGGTGCCCAGATGGTCTGACATCATCCCAGACGTCTCTGAGGCAGATCTTTGACTCAAGAAAGGGCTGAAGGCTCTCAGCTCTCCCATGGCAGTGTGTAACTTCCCATGCTTTCTGCTCAAGCAAAGTGAGGTCTGTCAGAGCTAACTCCAAGGGCCAGGTACAAATGTGACAAATCATAGACAAACCAGAGTGTAGCTGAGGGAGTTCTGCTCTTGCTGAGGGTTGTACAACCCCAAATCTTCTTGGCTGTGATGCGGGGCCCTTAACAAGCCTGAACCGTAAAAGCAGCAGTTGTGTTCCATGTCCAGGTGTTGGTGTGGAGGTCACAACAAAGCCCAGCGTGGTGACTGGGAGCTGGCTTGTCTCTGACCTTGTAGGCTTGAGTAGACACTGTTTGTAAATCAGTTGTTTAGGTAGTGTGAGCTCATCTTCAGCTTCTCTTCATCCATGAAGCACAGACATGAACTGTGATCATCACCTGTCCCCAGGGCTGGGGGAGTAGGGTTGTTCTGCTCCAGGTTTTGGGATGATATTTTGTAGCCCTGGAGGTGGTTGTTTCTCTCCCTAGATCCCAGCCGAGCTGACAGCTCAATCACCAGCCTGGTTTCTCAGCTCAAATGCAGCAGCAACTCAGTCTCCACCTCTCAGCTCAATTTCATCTGTGCTAATTTGAGGGAAACAGAGGAATCTTGCCCCATCAAGTCATCCTCTCTTAAATCCTCATTTAGAACTTTGACCGCTACAAACCATTTCCAACTGGCAAAAATGGATTTTTATTCAGCAATTTTGTATTGTTACTTCTTGCCATCCTCTTTTTTTAATCCCTGCAAGCAAACACATTTGGAGAAGTATTTCCCCTTGCAGCACCTGGCACAGGGGCACTAGACCCCTAAACTTGTTTTCCTCAGCGTACTTGGGGTAGATCTGTGCCCAGCTCATCTCCAAAATGAACCAGTGTCATATGCACAGCCGTGGAAGAACAACCTGGCCCACAACAGGGAAGAAATGGTTAATTTTCTGCCTCTTTGGCAGGAGTTTCAGTGGGATGACTCACTGGGGCCAGGGGGGAGTGGAAGTGCAAGGACCCCATCGGCAGCAGAGCAGCTTGGGAATCCCAGGGCAGCCTCAGCCCTTTCCTCCTCGGAGCCAGGAGAAATTCCAGCTGTGGCCTTACAAGGCCAGAACGAGAAACCTGCTGCTGTGTCCTGACTGAAGCTGCTGCCAGGCACACTCTGCACGAAGAGCTTTGCAAATCCTAGTCTGGGGTCTGGGGGAGGCAGGAAGAAAGGGCTGGACACTGCAATCAGTCATGGCTGCAAACTTAAGGATTTCAAGCAGTGCACTTTTACCAAGATATTCTCCTTATTAAAAGTCAGTTTTGCCTGCCAGCTCCTGAATCATATCCAGCACTCCCGAGGGAAGTCACGTCTCTCTCATAAACCATCTGTGGGTGAGCAATATTGGTAGCAAAGTGTGTTGTTGCCACCCCGTGAGGACTGCAGTCTTTAGGAT
Organism: Chiroxiphia lanceolata; assembly: GCF_009829145.1. NCBI lineage: Eukaryota > Metazoa > Chordata > Aves > Passeriformes > Pipridae > Chiroxiphia > Chiroxiphia lanceolata. The sequence goes on along the minus strand of NC_045641.1, from coordinate 4,324,931 downwards.
ATACCTGGGAATCCTTACGGGCTGGGAGGAGAGATGGAAACAGGAGGAGCTAGGGAATTCAAAGCACTCTGAGAGAAGTGGAGAGCCAGTTCAGCTCCTTTTGGGTCCAATGAGCAATATGCTCAGGAGTGGGCAGGATTAGGTCTCGAGGTGAGTCCCACTTTTTCTGTGTTGAGCCACTCAGGCTCTTGGAGGCAATGCTGGGAGACCGACACTTCCAGACAGTGACTCAGCCCATCCTAAAACCTGTCCAAAACAGATGGGATGGATTATTCTCTGGAGGTGAATTCCCCTGCCTACAGCAGGATTAGATGTGATGCCCAGCTTTCTGATGGCTGAGTTGGGAAAGCTGAATCCCACCCTTTATTTTTACTGGGGATGAGGTAAAAACTACAGAAGAATGAACCATATGGCCTCCCTCACTCTGTTTGCTTTGGAGCAAAACCATGTGTGCACACACATACTTGTACATATGTTTGTGTGTATATTACATAAATTTAAAGATTTTTTTATTGAAGTTGCTGAGGCAAGCAGAGGATAGAGATGCCAGAATCCAGGCTGTCAGTGCATGTCCACTGAAATACGACAGAAGTTTTTCCAGGGAAAAACTGACACAAACTCTATGGAGATGACTTAACTGTGACAAAAATGAGACAAAAAGGAAAGAGAGAATGAAAGAAGGGGAGAGAGAGGTGGTCCCAGCCCCACATTTGGCCCCTGTATGAGGGTATGTGGAAGTGCTGGGGTTTCTAGGAATGTCTGCTACGGTTCCCTCCTGATCCTGTTTGCAATTCTAGCTTGGATGCTGTGTACATCAAACTACGCTGCTGCTCTGTGTTGTTTCACCATTTCTTTTCATTTTCTTTTGGCTGAACACAGGCAAGCATGTCAAAAGGAATTTGTGAACACCAGGGAAGTGAGATGCAGCCTCTCTGCAAGTAGGCCAAAGCAAGATTATTTTTCTTCTTGCCTTGTTCTTATAAACAGCAGAGCTTTTTGGGCTCAATAAATCCCTTTGAGAAAAGTGCAATTTGACAGAATTGCAAAAAAAAGCAGAAAAGAGGGTTTTTGTAATGGGAAAGGTCAAGCAGTGTTAATTAGAATCAGAGCTGTAATATAGATAATGAGATTTGGGGGTTTTTCCTCTAAATCATTGCTTCCAGGCACCTCTGTTTCTCTCCTTTGCCTCCCTTGGTGGGAGAAGAGGGGGGGTGTTGTATGTAGGGAGCTGTTGTGGTCTCATTGTTCCTTGCCTTAACACCCTGCCCAAATTTCCTTCAGCAGAAGTTGGCATGGAGGCCTGATCACACTCACACAGGATAGAAGGTTCTCCATTTTCACTTTCTGCTTTAATCCATTTTTTTGAGGGACAAATGCATGGCCTAAACTTGTTATCATGGAATAAATCCAAGAGTCCTCTCCTCCACTGTGTGATTGCTGCTTTGCCTTTCTACGCACGTATGAGGTGGTTTGGCTGACTGCACTGAGAGCTGGAAACCCCAAGTTTTGGAAAGCCCTCAATTTTTGACCTTGACACAATTACTAAAGTAATATGTGCCTTGCTTTTTCTCTTTGTAAAATGAGATTGTGAGCGTTTGAGGGTCCCTCTGAAAGGTGATGTCGTGTATTATCTGATGCATTTTTACAACACAAAGGGTTTTGTAAGAGAGGAGGTGAGAGGGCATAAAACTTTCCCTTCTTTTTCAAATAACTGCTATTTAGCCCACCTTAGCCAGCTCTCTCTGGACTGTTAGACTGGAGACAGCACCCATTTTTGGGGCAGGTATTCATCTTTGTGAAGGTTTGTTTGGTGCACCTCATGATGTGAATCTAGTGGGCTTTTCTCCTTCTCTTTGAAGGAGCCACTTCCACCAGCATTTGCTTCAGTATCCTGATCTGTGAAAGGGCAGTGGGACGTGGAGGGATGCTCCAGCTAAGCAAATGGAGGGATGAATCCTTAGACCCCTATGGAAGAAAATGGTTTGTACAGAGGACAGAAACAGGCAGGGAGGGACTCCAGACCTGACTCCAGAATGTTTGAAGCTATGGGAAATATTCCCCTTAACTTCAGAGGGACTGGAAGCCAAGTCACCAGCTGTGAGGATTAGGTTTGTTTGCAGTTGCATCATTGCATCATCATCTTCCATGCAGAATCCAGAGGGATGCTGATGACACAGCCTGATCGGGCCTTTGAGTTCCTTTCCAAACTGTCTTTACACAGAAACATCAGGCCTAGAAATATGTGATTCCCAGCACTGCTGATTAGTTTTCTATTTTTTCTGGACAAGCCCTTCACATATTTTCCTGACAGGCATAAGAGAAAACTTTAAATGCTGGTGAGCCCACCATATTATTTCCTGCAGAGCTTTCCTTGGAATTCAAAAGGCTTAGTGGTGGCCAAGAAGGGCCTGAGCTGAGAATCTGCTGATCCCTCTACTTACAGATATTGCCTCATACTCCTCCCATGTGTTTTGCACCCAAATATAGGGTATATTTGCATGGACAGAGGCTGCTTTTGGGCATCTTCTCTCAGTCTTACTAAGCTGAGATCTGTCTCCATGTCAGCACAGCTGCATGGCTGCTGAATCAAAGCTGGTCACACTGGGGAGAACTGGACACCTCTACACTTTTCCTCTTGGGTTAGGTAGAATCTGCAATGACTAGTCAGGGCTTCTTTTTCTATCTAATTCATCTGAATATATTACCTTAAACATTTATTAATTGCTGAAACTATTCATTAGAGTACGTATATAGCAATCAGTACCCTAATTATGAACAGATCATGTGTATTCTTGACATATTTAGAGATATTTCAACTTATAAGCAACCTGTTTTGACTATATGCCACTTACAGCTTACTGCAAGTCTAGAGGGCTTTAGACAAGCTCTAATGAGTTTTTGTTATTAGTCATTATTAGTCACTATCCCTTAATACAGAACGTGGTTCTCCCAGTCACTGGGAGCTTTTATCCTAACTGTCATGCGTGATTTTAAAGCTTAGTTAGGTCTAGATGTGCCTCACAGCTTTGCAAGACCTTTTGGGCAAGGGTTGTTCTTTCATCTCATATTGGCCTAGCATCTGGCACCACAGATACCAGGCCCTGAGACAAGGAAGGACATCCCAGTTTCCTTCACCATTCAACTGGCAGTGTAGAAATATCTGTAAGTTCAGTAAACGTCTTAAAATTCAATTCTTGCCCACTAAAACACTGACAGTTGTGTCTACTGGTCTCTTTTCTTTCTCTTTCTAGACCAAAGAAGCTCTCTTCACAATCCTCCAGGACCTAAGGCCTGAAGACCACTTCAACATCATTGGCTTTTCCAACCGGATAAAGGTGTGGCAGCAGGACCGGCTGGTGCCAGTTACTCCAAACAACATCAGAGATGCCAAAAAGTACATTCATAACATGTCACCTACTGGAGGTAAGATCCAGATAGGAACAGGATTAATGTTGTTATCCAATTAACTATAAGAGAACAGAGAGTGGCCAGCATGGTCCTGTAGCATGGAGCAGTAAATAGACATTGGGATTTAGGTCATAGGACAAGGGGGTCCCTTCTGCACCTCCACTCAGGGTTATGTGGCAGAGGTTATGTGCTCTTCATTAATGCACATGATGGGAAGGTTTCCTCAGATCCTGCCACTGCAGGGGTGTGGGACTAAATGACCTTCCAACCCAAATTATTCTATGATTCTACATACTTATTAAAGCCAAGTGGACTCCATTCTCTTTTTTTATCTGATGAGACCCTTCAAGTGGGAAAGCTTCCAAGGTTATCTCTTGAGGACACAGGAAAAAAACCCCATATCCTGGTGAAGGATACACAGGGGCAGTACTTGTGCAGTTTCTGAAAGCCTGTGTAAAATCAGGCTTTGTGGTTTTGTCTGGGCTGGAAACTCCACGGACGGAGTACCCAGTGGGGACTGCGGAATTGCCTTCTGCAATACTTGGTGTCTCAGCTAGTACTGTCCTCTTGTCTCTACCAAGGAGCAGCCAAAATGATGTTTAAGAATTTCTTGTCCCATTTTGCTTGTATCTTGTTGCCGTGAGGGAAGAGGAGGAGACCCCAGAACAGTGGCAGAGTGCAGGCATGATTTTTGATTTGATTCCGAGGTCTCCTGCGAGGCTATGGACAGTAGCGTAAAAAAACTATAATGAGGTTTGTAATCAAACAACCCTCCCCCGTGCCAGCAGTCCCACCTGGCTGGAGGTCAGGCAGGGCCTTCTCATGGCTGACCCTGAGCAGTGACCACTCCTAGCAAAGGAAACCCTCTGATGGAAAAACGTGGCAAACAGGATGGTTGGCCGTGCTGTTTGTGTTGCGAGAGGAAGAGTTTAGGAAGCGGTCAAGGGACCTGCCCAGTTAAACAATTACCAAGAGTGGGACTAAACTCAGAGAACAAAGCCTTTTACTCCTGAAGTGCCAAAAGAGCTGTGCAGGAACCAGCTGAGTTTGCCCACGAACCTGCCAGAGAACAAAAGTAAAGGGAAATGATTAACTCTGGTTCAACAGGAAGGTGCAGTGATTCTCCACCACAGGCCAGTGGTACTTTAGTTTTGGCTAACTCTGCGTTTTCTCTATAAAGGTGCTGTTGCTCGAGTATCTCCCAGTGAACATGAACACACTCGAGCTCACGGATCACACTCACACAATGAATGTGGTGTGGTTACACTCTTGTGTACTCATGCACCAGAGAAATGGGGGGAAAATACTGCTGCTAAATACCTGATCATGTGGAAAAAGGGAGTTTTCAGTGCTTGATAGCTCTGTGATATGACTGAGTTCGAAATGACACACTCTGCTACATGGAATGGTTTTGGTTTGGGGAAAAAATTCTTTCTGAAATTTTGGATCTGGATGGGGACTGAGAGAGTGTTAGGATACTCAGGCGCAGGTTTTTGCTTCAAAACCATTTTGCAAAAGACACAGTCAGAATCTGGAGGACTTTTCAGAAGTCTTTGCCCCTTTCCCGTTTCTGCAGTCACTGGGGCTGGTGCACACTAAGTTTCCAGGTATGTCTTGCATGGCCAGACCTGCTGGCATAGCCTTGCTAATAACCTTTCTAGATCTCCCCTTCTGGACTCCCAGGAGTCTGTTTTTTGGCTTTTAACCCATTTCACCTGCAAAGCTTCCACAATCAATCCCTTTGTGCTTTGACTCGCACAAGAAATGCATGGAGCAAAGGGATACTGTACTCATTTTTCCTGCTTTTTTTTGAACACACAGTAGGCTTGGATCATTTTCATGGCTATTCTTCTAATATACATCTGTTCCCTCATTTACTTTCTGTTTTGTCCCTCCCTCCCCACTTCAGGCTGCTCTATTCTCCGCTAGCCAGTTGTTTTGTGCAAACACACTCCTCAGCTAACCAAGCCATTTCTATTCCCTTTAAACTTTGTATCCCCTGGGATGCGAAGAACAAACCCAACCCCTTGTTTTCCCCTTTGAAGGCGTTTTCCCTGTCTCCAAATATTGTGCCCTTCAGACAAAGCAAGCAGAACTTGTTTTCCTAGTTCAGATGTCATCTGGGAGAATCCCATAATTAAGTCTAACCATATTTGTTTGTACCAGCCAGGCAGGGGATGTGCTGTGACTCTGTTTACCATGGCTGGTTTCTGTACATTGAGCATTCAAGGGTACAGTGATTTCACATGATGAACTGAAATTCATATTTCAATTCATAACACCATAAACAGCTGTTCCAAACTGGTGCTGAGTAACAGAGCTGAGCTGAATTAAAGGGGTAGTGCAACCTCATGTGGAGAAGAGAAACATCCTGATGTACAGAGATGCTGTCACCACAATAAAGGGAGCTTAGGGAAATTATTCTCACCACTCTTAGAAGGAGAAACGACCTAATCATTTTTGTGCCTTCCTAGGGACTAATATTAATGGAGCTCTCCAGACTGGTGCAAAGCTGCTCAATGATTACATTGCTCAGAACGACATCGATGCCAGGAGCGTCTCTCTGATCATCTTCCTCACGGATGGGAGGCCAACTGTTGGGGAAACACAGTCATCCAAAATCCTCAGCAACACCAAGGACGCCGTCCGTGATAAATTCTGCCTCTTCACCATCGGCATTGGCAATGATGTGGACCACAAGCTGCTGGAGAGGATGGCACTGGAGAACTGCGGCATGACAAGGCATTTCCAGGAGGACGAGGATGCAGCCAGCCACCTCAAAGGGTTTGTTGTGCTCTCTCTGAGCTTATATCTGCATTGGATTCTCTGGCAAGGGTTTTGGGATGGAAAATCCCCTTAGGAGACGTAGCAAGAAATGAGAGTTTCCCTCAGGCTCAAGTCTGTTAGGGAGAGGCTGATTATGCTCAGATACTGAGGATGCCTACTGAGAAATTGTCTCCTTCCTAGCACATCCCCTCAGTTGTACTGAAGCTTCCCAGCCCCTGAGAACAAGGCATTTGTTTCCTTAATTCAGACTGTTGTTTTGGGTATGTAAACCTGGAGAGATGAGAGGCATCAGGGCCAATTCTCCACAGGTAGATGGTTAGAGGAAAGGTTGCATTGCTTGCTTCAAATTGATAACATAAGCAGCATGAAGTGGATCAGGAATGATGATCCCAATTTGGGGCAGAAAATTTTTTCTTTATTATTTGAAAATTATAACCTTTTGCCTGAACTCCAGAATATTCGACTTTGAACAACACATAAAGGTCATTCCTGGGATGATCATAAAGTCACATAATTCCCTCATTCTTTATGACCCAACTCCTTGTAAGTTTCCTGTAATTCTCATTATCCAGTAGGACCAGAGATTGTGCTCCTCTTCTGTGATCAGGGAGCTGTAGTCGAAGGGGAGACCCCTGTGAGGAACAGCAAAAAGATCCCTGAACCACAGCTCTGCCTAAAATGTCAGGCAGTGTGTCAGCATTTCCAAACAAAAATGTTTGGCTTTCACTCCCAAACTGTTAGTGTTTTGAACCTCAGAAACCAAACCCAGACACTGAGCAGAGACCTCTGTCCTATCTCGTGCCTAATTCATCTGGAGCAATGAGACCACACAGCTTCCACTAGAGCTTTGCTTTCTCTGGTGGTTATGTGTGGACAAGGGTTTGTTTTAAATCAAATTTTGTAGATCCATCTGCCACTCCACCCCTGTGATTTCCTCCTCAGAACATGTATTTTGGATAGCAAGTGGCATTCCCTGGCAAATAAAGGAGTTTCTGATTGATTGGGCTGCGGTAACCCAGCATAGAAGGTACTTGTTCAAACACTTCTATCTGATAAACAGCTCACTGTTTATTAAGCTCAGTGATGGCAAATCCACTTGGCATCAGGTGCCAAATTTATACAGAAAAGCACAGTCACTGCTGGAGGCCAATTCAAACCTTTGTTGGAGGGAAAACCTCCATGGGTGCCAATGTAATTTCTGATTTTTGTGGCCAGTGAATTGTATTTTTATACAGATACTTCTTTGAATTTTACTGTGAGACAGTTTGTATCTCTCCACCATTTGTTACAACCCGGAAGATACTTCTCAGAGAGTTCCCAGGTTTAATTCACTTGTGTTTTTAAATCTGGTGAGGTCTCTGCATGAAAGGCACCGAGTTCTCAGACAGACTTTAAAACAAAGTTAAGCAATTCAGGCTCTGGATTCCCTTGGAGAGAGAATAAAGCACAAAGTGTGACTTTAGCTTCCAGACAATCTGTTTAACCAGATGTGTAAAATAAATGCAGCTTGAACTAAAAAAAAGGGCCGAGGCCAACTCTTTGTTTATTTACCAAATTAAACTCAAATGACTTGCCAAGAGATGAGCAGTCTGGTGCTTAAATGGGAAATATGGCATTAGTGGGGTCTTCCACAGATACAGAAGCTTTGGTTTGGAGTCTCTCCAGCTTTGGGGGACTTAACATTTTGGTCTTACAGTTTCTGGCTTTGGCATACCAAACATAGTATCACTAAAAACCTGTGGGTAACAGCATCTCTTCGAAGTGCATTTTTTAATAACTGGGGTGCTTTCTGTGAGCCTCATGAGCCAAGAATTTACTTTGAATGGACAAGTCTTCTTAAGCAAACTGAAGTGGTCACAAATACCTCTTTGTAGAGATCTGGAATCATAGTGGAAGGGAAGTGACTGCCAGGCTATGCTGAGATCCTTCTGAGCATACCTAGAAGACTCCGTTTAGATGCCTAAGAAACACTGAAAACTAAAATGAGGCAGAGAATAATTTTGGTCGAAAGGAACCTCTGGATATCCTGTAATCCAACCTCCTGCTCAGAGGAGAGCTAACCTCAAATTTAGGTGAGGTTTCTCAGGGCTTTGTCCACTCAGACAAAGATTTTCGAAAATCTCTAAGGGTGGAGACTCCCCTGTTTCTCTGGGCCCAGTTACAGTGGATGTGGTAGTTAAATTTGATGTCTGGTAGCTCTAACTGCCCCTGGAGTGTCTTAGGAGCCATAGTAGATAATCTGACTGCATCCTTGGCCATGTACAGGAGGGTGTTTATACACTTGGATGGACGGTACTGACAGTGAGAAATGTGTCTTGGTTTAAGGTTCTATGATGAAATAGGAACACCCCTCCTCTCTGACATCCGTGTTGATTACCCTGAAGATGATGTGGAGCAGGTCACCCAGAACTTCTTCCCCAACTACTTCAATGGCTCTGAGATTATAATCGCCGGCAAACTCATCAACCGCACCTCGGACAAGCTCCACGTGGAGGTGACTGCCAGCAACTCCAAGAAGTACATCCTCCTCAAAACAGATGTGGCCATTGACCTACCGAGCAGGAATGACATCAGAGGTGTCCCCGGCCTGGAAGATGGCAAGGGTGATAAAAATTACATCGAGAGGGCGTGGAGTTACCTCACCATCAAGGAATTGCTTAACTCCCGGTTGAAGAGTGATGACAGTCAGGAAAAAGACCATTTGATGGAGAAAGCCAAGTCCATGGCCCTGGCTTACAATTTTGTTACTCCCTTCACTGTGCTGAAGATGAGAGAGGCTGGGCTCCATTCAGAACCACCTCAGGAGGAGTTTATCAGGCCTTCTACTGATGGAATCGGGGAGAAGCTGCAGAGCTTGCAGGGACACAGAGCACCACCAGGTACGAGAGAAAAATACCCTTCTGCTGGTAAGAAATCTTTTTGCATAGGTGATGTCTCATGGCTGACTTTGGCACAGGGATGATCCTCACCAATGAACTGAGGGGTAAAGCTGAGATTTTCATATCAATTTTGCCAATTGATATCAAGTAAACCTTTTAGGCGCGTGACTCACCCCCTTGAAGCACTTGCTGCTCTAGAAACTATTGAAGAAAAATTGGTGTTCTAAATAAAGCTTAAATGCCCCATAATGTCCCTGATTTAATATTTTGAAAACACTTTCATACTACGACTCTTTCTACTGCTGAAAAAATAATCATAACAGCCTTCCTTCCCCCACTTCTAGGTATACGCAGAGAGCAAGATAAACAAGTACAAGATAAACAAAGAATTAAAATTTCCAAAACTTCAGGTCAGTGCTTGTTTCCATGCCTTTAATAGTGCAAAATAACAGTGGTTGACTTATGGAAACCTCAGATGCATGTCACTGTAGTATAACCATCCCAAGGAACAGCCAAAATCCTGTTTGCTAGACCAAGAGGGTAGGGAAGAAAATGAAAACAAAAACAAAATACAGAGAGGATCAGTAATGAGAAGGAGACTGAGCAAACATAGCAAGGTAGATGATCTGCAGCAATTGATCCTCATGTCTGAGACTTCTGTAGATTAGGGGAGAACAGGAAACACATTCCCTTTGTACTAGATCTAGTCAAAAACATTTTATAAAGTAATGTCGCTGAGACATAAAAAATGTTGCTGAAGGGGAAAAATAAAAAGAATATTCTATAGTATATTATTATTTTCCTCTTGGTTCTGTACCTCTACTTTACATTCTTTTCATACATTAAACATTGAAGAAGAAGTCCAGATCAAAAATTTTTACTTGAATTTCAATTGATAAGGTCAAATTTAGCTTTAAAAATAAGCTTTTTGTCTTGTTTTATTAATGACACCTATATGGTAGTTGATAAGGGGTGAAGGACTGTTGAAAAATTAAGATTGTGGGATCAATGTCTGCTGTTGACTGCTCTAATCTGATATTGAGGGCTGGGAGGGTTCAGTGTGAGGTGCACCCATCAGTCTTTGGCTAGAAAATTTTCATGCTGTGGGGGATGTAGCCTGCCAAGAAAATATAGAGGAGTTTAAAACACCTGCATGATAACTCCCATAAATCACTGAAATTATATTCCAGGAAGAAAGTATCCTGATTTTCATCCAGATTGTTTTGGGGTTTTTCATTTAAAAACCAACCTCTTCTGTGAGAAACAAAACAAAACAATCTTTGGGAACAACAAAGCGAAACTTGGCATTTCCTGGCAAACTCCATCTGACCCTCTAAAAACAACAAACCAGGAGGTCTTGGAAAAAAACAGGGACAAACACACTTGAAAAAACAGTTTTGTTACGATCTTGGATGTTGCAGTTTTGTGTAAGCCTCTCACATTCGTCTTTTTTTCCACGTCTTTCTCAGCGGATGGAGACCCTCACTTTGTCATTGACTTTCCCTCCAGCAAGTTCTCTGTCTGCTTCAATATTGACGGAGAACCAGGGGACATTCTCCGGCTGGTCTCTGATCACAAGGAATCTGGTGAGCAGCCAAGTCCAGCAGTTGCTTGTGGGGGAAAACTGAAGTGCAAGGCCAGCTCTCCAGCAGTAAGACTAAGCACCAAGGTGCTTCACGGGCAAGAAAGGGACGGGAAATCAGGAAAAGTGCCTTTGTAACTAGAGGACTGATGAAGCTGCACCAAAGTCACAACATGCAAATAAAAAACTTGGATTCACCAAAATTGCTCTGTTATTGAAAGTTTGCTCTTTACAGTACTGCTTGGTGTAGGACAGAGCAAAGAACCTAAACAGGCTCACCAAGCACCGAGGCTGCTTCAGTAAAGAAATGACCAAACTGGTTACTGAGTCATGACAGCCTTGAGAAAACACACATGATTCAGGATCTGCTTTGCCCAAGCCGGTCTGATCCTCAGGGGCCCAAAATGTGGTCTGATCCGATCTGGAATTCTAAGCAGGGCAGCTAATAATCAGATTATGTCCTGAGCAGGGCAACAGTGGGAGAAAGGGGTGTCAAAACCAGAGACAATTCACAGACTGGTTTTACAGAACACCACAACAAAGTTATAAGAATTCTGTTCTGTGTGGCAGTGGTCTAACCTCCATATTTCTGTGTCCAGGCCTGCCTTAGTGAGCAAGATCCAGTTCTTGGCAATGTTTCCCTTCATCTTCTTTCATAGATTGTTTATGCTACTGCTTGAATGATTCTGTGGCTCAAATGCAGAATGAGCTTGAGGAAAACAGACCCTGTAGCACTTGCAAGTTGAGTCTTTAAAGACAGAAATGAGAGATCCCATCAGGAATGAGGGGATGTGGAGATATCTCAGTGTTGATGGGTTGGGTCTGGCTTGGGTTAGCAACAAGCCTCCTCCTTTACTGTTACTGTCCAGTAGCTGTTCAGAGGCCTGTGGGAAGTGAGACACTATCTGATGGACAGCAAATAAAAAAAAACATGGTTGGGAATCTTCCTGTGGACATCAAGGCTTTATTTGACTCGGTGGCATCTGCATCTTGGATCACTCAAGAGTGGTTCTTCCGGTAGCACTGTGTACACTGTGTTAGGATTAATGGGCCTGGGGGCACCTGTCTCCAGGGAAGGCCAGTATTTCTGAGCTTGGGTAAATTTATGTGCTCTGTATGTGGTAATAATTTTATAACAGACTGGTTATGCTCTTCTGAATACTGGTAAATGAAATAACTGAGCATGAGGTGGTGAATCTGCATGTTCTTGGTCTCAGGGCTTTTGTTTTGAGACATCAGACCTATTTTGGTTCCAGCTTTCATTTATTGATTATTTTCCTGCAAGGTGTCACCGTGAATGGGCAACTGATTGGAGCTCCTGCACCACCCAATGGCCACAAGAAGCATCGGACTTACTTCAGCACCATCACCATCCTCAGCAACAAGCCAGAGAGGTCCTACCTGGAGATCACACCCAGGAGGATCATCCTGGATGACGGGGAAAGGCTCGTCCTGTCCTGTGCTCGGAGTGCCGTTGTGAGAAGCAGGAGCCTCGAGGTGTCCATCTCTGCCAACTCCAACGTCACCGTGACGATACGAGACACCATCAGCTTCGTCATCCTCATCCACCGCTACAAGAAGCCGGCCCCGTATCAGAGGAACCACCTGGGGTTCTACATCTCCAACAGCAAAGGCCTCTCTTCTGACTCCCACGGGCTACTGGGTAGGTAACAGGTTCTCAGGTTCAGAGCTGTAAAACAGACAAAAATGGTCCTTCCAAAGAGAGACAGAGTAAGGAACAAGGTGAACAAGGTGGGGATTAAGTTCCCAGGTGAGACTTTTACATCCACTCTCAAACAGCTTCTCTATTTTAGTATCCCCAGCTCTTCTCCCATCTTTGCCTGTATGATCTATCTCCCACTATCCCAGCTATATGGCTGTACCTGTTTTTTACTTTTCTGCTCTTTTTATGATTGTTTGATAGAGCTGCTCTTAGAACACACATGCTTGATGCTCCCAATACAGAGACAGAAACCAAATATTCCAGAAGAACTTCTTGTGGTCCCTTTCTTTCAAACGTAAGGGAAACAAGAGCCATCCCTACATTTTGAAGGAACTAGGCTTTAGGTAGGCTCAGAGAATGACCAGATGGTTGGGTTCTTTCAGCCAACAAGATGTATTGATGTTTATGGTTATGTATAGGCACAGAACTCCACGACTGATGCCACAGTTTCTGTGCCTCTCAGATCCCCCCAGGTTGAGTGGAAGATGATCCCTCAGGAGTGAGGTTTTGGATTCAGGCCACTTTCATGCACAAACCTCTAAATCCATACTCTTGTTTGGCCTAAAAGAACTTACCCCCAAGCAGGCAAGGGAAGAGAAGTTGGAGCTTCAGGCCTAGATATTCCTGCTTGCTGATGGGCACTGCGTGGGTTATTAACCTGTAGTAACCACATCCCACAGAAGGGAACTTACTACTAGCAGCTAAAAAAGCTCTTTAGCTCAGGCAATATATCTTGACCAGTGGAAAAAAAAAAGACAGGGTTTTATTCTAACCTCTATGTTTGTGGGATTTAGAAAAGAATTACAGGAACTAGATTCATCCTGCTGTTGCAGAGAAGCCCTTTAGAACCCCATTTGCTGAGAATCCTCGAACAGAGCCTACTGAAAAAACAAACCACCAAACCACAACAGGCACAAATCAGCCAGTCATGGATTCTTATTTTATCTTGCCTTGCAGGTCAGTTCTTGAACCACGAAGTTAAACTTCTTCAGGAATCTCTAAACACAAGTCATCAGCAGGTTGGTCAGAATCACACTGAAGCGTTAAGGCCAAATCTTACAAATACCCTGAAGGTGAAGGGACGGCTCATTCCTGTGGTGTGGAAGCAGAGGAGGATCTACAATGGCCAGCAGGAGGTTGAATGCTGGTTTGCCAAAAACAATGCAGACAAACTGATTGATGGGAGCTATAAGGACTATTTGGCTTCTCACCCTTTCGACACAGGGACCAGCTTTGGGACAACTAACAGCCTTTAAGACCAGTCCTAACAATGCATTGCAGCAGGATGTGTGACAGCAGGTCCCTTGTGATGCCTCTACTCGGCCACTTAATGAATATTTCTTTACTTTTTGGTGCCAAAGAAACTAAGGACTTTGCCCTTGGAAATCAGCTGTCTCTCTTTCATGCTAGATGAACACTGTTCATCAAATTCCTGAAGAACAAGGAGGTTGGGGGGGAGGATTGAGGACATGGTTACAGGCATGACTGGTGATCTCCCAGTGGGAAGGGAGGGAGAAATGGGCCAGCACTCATATTGGGCAGAGCAGAGAGCTGCTGACCTTTGAGTAAACCCATGCAGGGATCTGTGCAATACACCCAAGAGGCTGGTGAGTCACCCCATGAGAGGCAGAGGTCATACAGCACAGTGCCTGTTGAGGTGATATGCTTTGCACAGAAGTGACTTGAAGCACCTGCTCCAACCTTGGTCCATGGGGAAAGAAGAGAGAGAGAGAAGAGGTGGGTGGATATTCATCTGCAGTGACTCCCTAGCATCAAACAGGTAACAAAACCAAAGCCTTAAATCAACAGGCCACAGGAGGATATTGCTTTCCTGGTTATTGGGATGAGGTCTGGATTTATCACTGAGCATAAGTTCCCTGAACCACTACAGACTCTTAAAACAGTGGTGAAAACCTTCATGTGGCTTATTGCTGTCTCAGGGCACAGCCTGAGTGCTTAAAAAGCACCTCCAGTCTTCAGCAGCAACAGGAGTGGTGCAGGCTCCCATTCCATGGAGCAGCTAATTCAACGTAATTCAGTTTAAATATCATTGCAGGGTAAGTGATTTCTTGAGTCTTGACTCCCTCAGAGAGAAACAAAGTTCCACCACGAGCTTCCAACAGACCTGCCACGTCCTTGAGCATCTCATCACTTCTGTTTAGCAAAGATTTAAATTCTCCAAGGGATGATGAACCAGAACCCACAACAGCTTATGAGCCTACAAAGCAGACTCTTCAATTTAGAGTAGATGTTTCTAGCTGCTTTTCTAATCAGGGAGGGAAGTCTTTATTTATTCCAAATTGTAAAAAAAAAATTACATCCCTGGCTCCTTTCTCCTCCCTTATGCTGCAGGAATTTCCACGCAGCAGGAATTTGGCAGCAGGAGGTTACAGAAGGGTCTGCCAGCCACCCCCACTGCAGGTGGTGCTGCTCTGCAAAGAAACCTCCAGACCCAAACTGCAAGGCTGTGGTCTATTTTAAAGTGAGGCATCACTGAGCAATGCTATAGATCAGTCACAGAGGCGTTCTAGGAGAGAACTTGTCCAAAGAGGACTTGACAACCACAAAGACATTTACATGGCAAGGCCAAACTGAGCTTATGTATGCTCTGCCTTTCCAGAACTGAAAGGAAGGAGGGAGGGTGTAGAAGCATCTCCAGAAATTAAATTATATCCATGTGTTAGGAGAAAACAGATTTGACAGAGACCTGCAGAAATAGATTCAATCTTGACTGATTTTTTTGCATATTTAACAATTAAATCATAGTGTTGCTGTAGGAGATCCAGCTGCTGGGGGTGGGGTGGTGATTTTCCAGTTGCTTGAGCAACTAGTTAGTGCTACTAGACCGTGGCAGCAGAGCAGGTGGCAAGCATGATTTCTTATTCACACCATGTCCTGCCTGGAAGAGGGAAACAGCCAAAAGCAACCAGCAAGATTTAACTGCACTCTGGAAGATCCTTATAGTACAAAACTCATGCCAAGGCTTGTACTTTGGAACAAAACATAAAGGAAAAAAACCTACTGCTTTGGGCCCTGCTATCTTGAGAAATAGCTCTCCTGTAAGGGAGAACCAAAGGCAAGACCTTCAGCACAGTCCTGAGTGTGGAATAATGAATGTTTAATGCTCTGCAGTGGGCTCACGGGCCAGAAATGAGATGAGAAAGAACGTCTGTGAAGTTGACTTCTCCACCCAAGAAGACAGCAGGAAGATCACCTACAGTCCATATCCAAACAACCTCCCATTTCATTGGCAGGGGGGAAACAGGATAGTGGCAATGAATTTCTATACAGTCCGGGGTTCAGCAGGTGTCTTCATACTGTCCTTACTGAAAAGAGATTTCTTTGAAATCTTTCCTCTCCTCCTACATTTTGCTGTTCAATCGTATTGCTAAGGGGAGCAGTTGGCTTGGGCTCTCCTTTCCTGTATATAGATATGTATATAACATATATACATACACACACTTATTGCTAATGATTCAGGTGCATCTTTACTCCTCTTCCTCCTCCTCCTGCCAAGGAAACATATTTCTTTCAGGGCCTGAAGATAACAATGATCAAGTCCAACTTCTCAGCGATCTGAAGCACCTGGAGCAATATACTCAAGTTCTAATTAAGGCTCCAGTTATCCATTTCACAATAAATATTTTACAGTGAATGCTGCAGTGACGCTTTCATTTGGCAAAGATAAAAGAACTCTGAAGCTGAGGTTATGTATGTTTTATGCTGCTGGACAAGCTCGTGTTTCCAGATGGCTGAAAGAATCACTCACAATAGGTTGGGAGCCAAAGTAATTTCAATGGAAAATTAGAGGTCAATGATGTTTTTCAGCCTCCATATACTTGGTAGAAAGCAACAAGTGTGTTGGGTGAAGTAAAATAAGAATTTAACCACATAGACTGATCCAGCCTTTAAATACAGTAGCCTAGGACATGGGAAAACAGTTTGTGCTCCCACTGCACATACAGACATGCATTTGTTTTCATCTCCAACAGTGTCACAGAGCACTTGGTTTTGCAGTGACACAGCCACAGATTGCACATTGCTCAGACAGCTCAGGAATGAGGCTGAGCAACCACGTTGCAGTGCAATGGAAACAACTGCACACCATCATTTCAGAGAAGGCAACAGGACTCCTGAACTTAGGGTTGCTGAAACAGCAGTGACTACACAATGCTTGAGAGGGACAACCTTTCCCATTTTCCTTGCCCTGCTATTGCCTACTGTGAACTTTCTCAGACAGCCTGAACTAAGGGCTAAAATGAAGATCACATCGCTCACCTCTGTTTTAGGACAAGGACTCGGCTGTGGCCAAATCCGCACTCACCATGTGCTGCAGCATTGCACTGTGCAGCACTATAGCAAGAACAAATCCCCAAATATCAGTACACCTCAAAACAGAGCAACTTTCAAATAGGGAAGCTGTTTTAACCTATTTCCAGTCAAGACCTGACACAGCACAGGACTTACTCCAGCCCTTAGCAGTGCAGAACTCCCCAGACAAGCAGAAGTTGCACTGTGAAACCAATTTCACTAAGCAACATAAATGATCTATTCAGAGGGCTGTGTGCCATGTGTTCCAAAAACCTTTTGATGTGCCAGTAAAAGTAGGATTTTGACCCTTCATTAAGAAAGAAAAACAAAAAGAACTTAATTTCCAGAAAAACAGTATAAAGCTGCACAGCTGCAAGTGCAGTCAAGCGTGTCTAGTTCAATGAAGGGCATGCAAGCCTTTGATTTGCATCTAAGGCTTCTAAATTACTTTGAAGTTAAGGAAAAAAAAAACAACAAACCAAACCCCCAAAAATCCCCACCA
Organism: Chiroxiphia lanceolata; assembly: GCF_009829145.1. Taxonomy (NCBI): domain Eukaryota; kingdom Metazoa; phylum Chordata; class Aves; order Passeriformes; family Pipridae; genus Chiroxiphia; species Chiroxiphia lanceolata. The sequence continues at coordinate 4,307,739 of NC_045641.1, read as the reverse complement.
AATATCTTCACACGCTTGAGTTCAGCCTTTAAAAGTCTAAATCCATCTAAGTTAGAAAACCCAAATCCTTTAATTTCTACTCCTTAATAAGGAGTGTTTTCTTGGGCAAATGCAAAGGAAGAAGAGAAAATAAAAGATCAATCCCACCCATCCTTTATGGGGACTGCCTTGCAATAAGCAAAGCTGTCTATGGCTCAACTAGGGATACCAGTTCAGTTCAGTTGATCCTGGGTCAGGCCCTGCTCCGAGGAATATCCACCCTTCAGACTCTGTGTGGGTCTCACCACAGCTGTGTATCTGCACCCAGCCTGGGGGTGGCTTATGCAGCTGCTCTGTGCTCCCTCCCTCCCCAGGACAGCTGCAAAGTGTTTTGCATTTTTGTGTTTACAGACAAATACAGTACTTTAACAGGAGAGGAAGGGCAAAGCCCTGCACTTCACACTTGAAACAAAAAGTGCCAGACCTGGGATGACCCAGGGTCATCTCCTGCAGCAGTCCTATCCAAGGCCATTCCCTTACTCTCAGAAAATCAGGGCTGGCTAATGGGGCTTCAGTTAACAGTGCACATCCAGTTTGAACTGGGTCCTGCAGAGATTTCATATGTTTATTTTATACCAGGTAAAAAGGAGTCAGCTTTCAGTAAACACTCACTTGTAAGGTGGCAACTGGGATCCATCTCTGGGACTGTTGATGCACCAGGTCCTTCCACTGAAGCAGCTCATACAACTCATCTACAGAAACCAAGCACTGTGGCTCAGCTCTTCATCTGCAGCTTTACTAGGACAGCCCTGCTACAGAAAGACAATTCTCCCTGGTCACGAAAGATTTCAACAGCCCCCCCTTCCTCCTCTTCACAGCATTAGGGTTTTGCAGAGAATATTGAGCACATGAAGTAATTTCATTTATGAGGCAATTTTAGGTCAAATATTTATTGTATTCCTTATAAAACAGTAAAAAATAATCAGATCCACTGAGACAATCTTCCCAATTCAAGACATTTAAATACGTATTGCAAACCAATTTTTTTGAGTATTGTGCATATAAAAAGTGTCACAGTTCAGGTAGCAGAGAATAGTCTTTTTTTCTTTTTCTATAAAAAAAGCAAACAATCTTGATTTCTTTCTCTAGCCTTGACAAAAAAAAATCACACCCAGCTGGCCAGACAGGAAAAGTACATACTCATACCCCAACCTCAACATGCCTGCGTGTGTACAGATTAGGGGAACACAGGGAAAGCAGATACTGCTCAAGCCTGTACAGGATGCATGGATAACATCCCAAAACCAACTGCAGGACAGGTCTAGATGAGGCAGGCAAAAGGATCTCTGCAGATCCACAGGGATCAACTAGCATTCCCCACCCTGCCCTTCCTTGGCCAGCCCAAGGATCACAGTGCTGCTCCTTCCTCCACCTCCCTTGTCCCGGTGTTGTCAGATGACCACTTGATAGCTGGGCTGCTTCATCTTCTGGTTGGTTCCATGGAGTCCTGAAGTGTCCTGGTCGCTTTCAGACTGATCAAAATCCATGTCTGGAGAGAGCAACACCTAGAAAGGAGAACAGACAGATGCTGATGGAGCAAAAGTTCTCAGATGTTCTCAGTGCTGCTTGCTGAAGGGATCAAGCACCCCTGGAGGGGTCTGCTGCCAGATCCAATCCTCTCTGGCAGATGGGTAAGGTCTCAGGGTCATCCAGACCATCTTTCCAACAACAGACAAAAAGATCTGGGCACAGACACCATGATGATATGGTGACCCAACCCCCTCCTGAACAGCAGAACAGGCAGTTAAAGGCTCTGTTCCCTATGGGACAGGACTCACACATAGACCCGGATGTTCAGGCCAGGCTACAGCCTCAGTGGAGATGTAAAAAACCAAGGCCACATATTTTGTGAACAGCTGTACCATATGTAGACCTTTTCCCAGGCCCCCAGCTGCTTGTCATCTCCAGAGCTCAGCTAGAAGAGCAAGCAGAGCTACAGGGTTAGCTTCAGCCATGGCCAGCAAGCTTAGAAGTGATGTCCTAAACCTGGTAGCACCTTATTTCTACCTGGCACAGAGGCTCCTGGCCCAGTCTGGACTGTGGGAGCCAAAATAGAGCACTGACACCTCTCACAGGTACCTCTCCAGGCAAGAAAGCTCAGTTTGCTGCAGGGCTAGAAGGCTGCCCTTTGCCCCCAGGGACACCTCACTCTCAGGAGCCAATTCCACACTTGAAGCTACCACGGGCTCTTTTGAGCCAACTGCCACCAGCCCAGAGTGTCTGCACGATGCAGATGGAGCCATGTGCAGGCATCCTCCAGACACACCATCTGGGAGAGGAGAAAGGCTGGATTTTACTCAGGTAGTGGCTGCACTGACTGCAGAAGAGCTGAAACCCAACACCAGCCAGCAGTTTGCAAGGGTAACATTCATGGCTTGACTGATTAGAATCATTGAATCACCAAGGTTGAAAAAGACCTCAAAGACTGAGTCCAACCCTTAACCCAGGACTGCTGAGTCCACCACTAAACCACAGAATCATAGAATCAGCCGGGTTGGAAGGGACCTCTGAGATCATCAAGTCCAACCCTTGATCCACTACCACCGTGGTTACTAGACCATGGCACTAAGTGCCACATCCAGTCTCATCTTAAAAACCTCCAGGGACAGAGAATCCACCACTTCCCTGGGCAGCCCATTCCAATGCCTGATAACCCTCTCTGTAAAGAATTTCTTCCTAATATCTAACCTAAACCTCCCCTGGCACAGCTTAAGACCCAGCCGTCTTGTCTTGCTGATCATTGCCTGGGAGAAGAGACCAACCCCCACCTGGCTACAACCTCCTGGCAGGGAGTTGTAGAGAGTGATGTCTCCCCTGAGCCTCCTCTTCTCCAGGCTAAACAACCCCAGCTCCCTCAGCCTCTCCTCATAGGACTTGTGATTGAGTCCCTTCATCAGCCTTGTTGCTCTTCTCTGGACCTGCTCCAGCACCTCAATGTCCTTCCTGAACTGAGGGGCCCAGAACTGGACAGAGCACTTGAGGTGTGGCCTCACTAGCACAGAGTACAGGCCCTGAGCATCACATCTACAGGTTTTCTGAACACTTCCAGGGATGGTGACTCCACCACTTTCCTGGGCAGCCTGTTACAGTGCCTGACCATCCTTTCAGTAAAGAAATTTTCCCTAATATCCAATCTAAACCTCCTCTGGTGCAATTTGAGGCTGTACCTTCTTGTCCTATCACTTGTTTCATGGGATAAGAGACTGACCCTCACCTGGATACAACCTCTTTTAGGGTTGTTAGAGAGAGGAATAAGGGCCCCTCTGAGCCTCCTTTACTCCAGGCTACAACATCTCCAGTTCCTTCAGCTTCTCCTCATCAGACTCGTGCTCCAGATCAGACTGTTTGCTCAACCCTATCCTACCTCTTTCTCCTTTCCTCAAACACTGTGCCTGACTGAACAGCCTTCCAGCTCAAAGGCACAAGGGAAGGTAAATGGGCTTTCAGCCCAGTGCACACACACACAGAACATCCCCGACAGCTCAACCAGTCCCAGAGCCCAGTATTCCTGGGGCAAAACCAGGAGCACGGGGGAATTACTCTTATCTCTGTCTATCCCCATGCACAGCTGTGAATTCACATGCCCTCCACTCCTCAGCACTCAGGGCCAGTCACCACAGCAACAAAACCACTAAACAGGAAACACAAAACTCCAATGAGTCAGTGACTTCAAAGGAGCAGAAGAGCCGCAGGGGAAGGTTTCCTCCTCCCCACCCTCACGCACACTCCAGCCCCTCCATCCCATGTTGTTATCCTCAGAGTCAGGCACTCAAAGGACAGCAGTAGACAGGATTAAGCTCTCTTGTTGTCCCCCCCCCCCTCCACTGGTCTCAAGGAATTGTTTTCTAGTTCAAGACACACTGGAAAGTCTCCATCTCTCTCACGTGAAGACTTCCTCTGTTTATCATATTAATACTGTGGTGCTGTTGAACCTGAGAAAATGGGTGGGTAATTAGTCACACACAGCATCATAAACTCACTGAACTGACAGGCTGCAACAGGCTGGTTGTAATGAACTGGTGATTTGGGTGGGTTTCAGTGGAAAACTCAAATCCCCTTGCAGCCAAGCATGGATGGAGATGGAGTGTTGTACATTCAGACCCCTTCAGGCTGCCACCTGCCCACTGTACACTTGCAGGAAGCTGCACGACCCAACAGCCTCCAGTAACCTTTTCACAATTCCCTGGGAAAGCATCATTACAAGACAGCACCTCACTGCTGTGACAGTCACAGGACATCCCCTCAGATGTAATTTTCAAGCCTAAATCCAACTTGGGAGTCTTCAGCACAACTTGGACAAGGCTCTTCCCCTGCAGATGTGTCCACGTCAGGATCACAGCAGGTCCGTGGCACAGCTGGGAATGGGCTGTGGTGTCCCAGTCCCGGGACAATGTGCTGCTGTCTCACTCAGCAGTCCCCCAATACCTCCCACATTTCTCCCCACACCAGGCAGCCAGCAGCTCCCAAAATATGGGTCACACTACTGAAACAGGGCTGTGCACAGATGATGCCAAGCCCTCCTGGCCAGGAGAAGATGCTGCCCACTGGCTCAGTACTGCATACCCATATGCTACTGGTTTAGTACTCCATCCTTTTGGAAAACCAAACCACCTCAGTGGCAGAAGAAGAGAGGAACTGTGGCACAGGCGGTAAAACAAAGCAGCTCTGGGACCACTTCCCCACTAACCATGGAAACCTGTTTGCCCACAGCTCCACCAGCCTGGTGTAGAATCACAGAACTATTAGAGTTGGAAAAGACCCAACCATTAACCCAGCACTGCCAAGTCTACCACTAAACCATATCCCCAAGTGCCACACCCACCAGCCTTCTGAACACCTAGAGAGATGGTGACTCCACCACTTCCCTGGGTAGTCTATTCCAATGCCCAGAGTACGGACCATCCATCCCACCATCCTCCTTAGAGGATCTGAGCTTAGGTGAGTTGCTACAACTCAACAGGACTGGCAGGTGGGATGGTTTCCTTCCGAAGGCAACTCTATGCTCACCTTTATTTATCTTCCCTGTAAGGACCAGGTACCTGAGTTCACCATGAGTTTGAGCTAATTAAAAATCAGCTCAGCTGAGCAACAGCCAAATCAAACTTGCTCTTGGAATATTCTTCAATACTTATAAGCAAGCAGCATTGTATTGGCATTTATCAGCATCTGCAGTCTAGTGAATACCAGAAGTCACAGCTCCTATGAAGGCAATCAGGACAGGTGCTGAGCTCCATGTTGACCAAAGGCAGGTCCCCATGTATTAGTATTAGCTTTCCTCCCAAACTTAAAGTATTAGACTTTTGCTTTAAGGCTCTCTGAAAATGTAAGCCTTCAGGAAAGGAACAGAAACTCATCCACCTCCCTTGGGGAAAAAAAAAGAACCAACGACAAGGAAAAAAAAAAACAAACTCAAAAAAGATCAAATGAAATATTATTAAAACTGACTTGTTTTCCTGAGTTGAGGAAACAAAGAAACCACTGATAAGATCTAAAGTTTATTGGGACTTGCAAGAGCAAGGGAAAAGAGACTTGGGTCAAGGGCAGGACACATACAAAGCAGAAACAAGGGCCTTGCAGATGCATGCATTTCCTCAGCCTGAACGGCACTGGATACAGACTGGCACTTAAAGATATTTTTCTATCCCACAAGAAGGCAAAAGAAGGACTACATGAACATTTACAAGGCAGGGCACAAGTCTGAAACAATGCAAAGCTTAAGACTGACGTGGAAGGAAGAAAGGAAAGGAAGATGAAACTCTTCCAACCATAGGAGGGAATTTGTCCCTTTCAGGGTTTCAGTGCAAAAAAAAAAAAGCTCAGCATTTGCTCCATTATAAGCAAGAGCCCACCCTCTGGCTCATCAGAGCAGCCTTAAAGCCCAGCAGAGGCTGCCACTTCTCTGGTCTGCTCTGCAGCCACAGAGTCAGTAAGTGACACCAGAGGCAGGATTGCTGGTTGGTGGATTTCTTCCTGCTGCCCAGCTGGTCAACCAAGCCAAGGACAAAGCTGAGTTTTCCTGCTCTCCCTACAGAAAATACTCAGTGTGGGTTTTTAACAGGTTAACTTCAGCCCCCACTTTCCATTCTCCTTCCTATCTCCCCACCCCTCCTTTTGCAAACACAAACTGCTGGTTGGAGTGAAAATAATGACACTCCATTGGTGAGACAGGCAGAGGGCTGAAATTCAAGCCTGCAGCATGATGGGGAGCTGGTGGCGCCTGCTGAGAGACAGCTCTGATGAACCCTGATAAACCACGGGACACATGACCCTCAGCCAGCCCTGCCCCACACACAGACACTGCTCAGCCCCCCTTCCTCCTCCACCAGGTAGCAGGGAGAGGAGAAATTCCCCCACTGAAACAGGTTATTAGCAGCAACAAGCCCAGCAAATGCTCATTTTCTGCTTTCAAGCCTAAATTCCAGTCGATCCAGGTGCAGGGCTCAGCCAGCCAACATGATCTTTAATTCACAGCTTAAGAAGCTGACACATGAAGCACGAGTCTATGGCTATACCTCAAGGCCCAGTGCCAAGAAAGAGCTGGAAAACAGGTCACCCACTGCTGTATTTCTTCATTAACTTCCTCCTCTGCCCAAACTATTTGTCGGGCCAGAGGCACAGGAACATGCCTGAGCAGAGAGGAAGCAATCCCTGCAGACTGCCTCAGGTACAAAATGGTCCCCTTGGCAGCTCCACTGCAGTGACGGATCAGAGGGTTTCAGGATGGACAAATAACCTGGACATTAAAGATCTCAGCAGAAATTTGCCTGACAAAAGTAGCCACAGAAGATCAGAAAAGCCTTTGAAAGAAAGTCAGAACTGTTTCTGTCAACTTGAAACAACCTGTCTCGGCTGAGCTGTCAGAAGAGTCTTTCCTAGCTTCTGGAAATAAACAGGATCTCCCCTTTGGGTTATCCAAAACTGAGCTGGAGGTCACAAACACTTGCCCCCCACCCCAGTGGAACAAGGCAGAGATCCAGCTCCATTTCCATGAAGGATTAGTAATTGCAACACCCTCTGTGTATCCACAGCAGCCACTAAATGGGACTAAATGCAGCAAGTTTAGGTTCGAAAGGCAGGAAAGGATGTTGGTGTCTCAACTAGAGATGTCACCTCCTTACCTTTGCTTCTGAGCTGGTGTGATTTTAACTGATCTTAAACCTTCAGGAACACACCAGCACATCCAGGCAGCACAGCAGGTCTTTACCAACAGTGACCTCACCAGGCTGTAACTGTTTATCTGGAGGCAGGGCCAGGAGAAGTGACTCACTTGTCTCAACAGCTGCTCACATCTGCCTGCCCTCCCTGCCAGAGGGAGGATTCCTCTGACACTGCATCCTCATGAGCAGTGGCCACTTCCCCACTACACCCTTGGGACAGAGAAGCCTTGGCTGCTGTGCAGGCTCTGTCAAGCACACTGTGAAAACATTATTACCTCTGTGTGTGCTGCAGTGTCACCAGTAACTGTCCCACCCACCCATCAGCACAAGAGCTGAGGTACTCTTTATGAAAGAGCTCTCAGAGAGCAAGAGCTATTTCTGTTCATCCTAAATTCCTCTGCAGAAGCCACTCCAGGAGCCAGTCTGAGATTGCCAGGAATTATCTTATCTCCGTAAGTCTCGCCAGCGAGCTGCAGGATATCAGGAGTCATGCACAGGACACACTGAAACCAGGTCTGGGTGCCAGGGGAAGGAAGGGAATTCATCCCAGGGACTAACACAGTGGTCTCTGTCCAAAAGTCAGTAAGAAGCAGACACCACCTACCCACCAAACCACACATCATTAACAAGAGCAAAGTCTGCTGGAACTGCAGCATTTCCTCCCCCACCACAACTTTGAAGTGTCAAGCTCAGACTACACAAAATACAGCTTCCTCCAGCTAATGGACCACCATCTGGCTGAAAAAATACCAGATGCTGACAAAAACAGGATTCCTGGCTAGGCCTTGTCCTCTAAAAAAAAGGATGCTATCAATTACAGTGAGAAAAGCAAGCCCTTCTCAGCCAAATTAATTACTACTAAATATGGGGAAGTTCAGAGTGACAGTGCAGAGATACACACCAGTTTCAGTCAACCCACACAGGTCAGTGTAAGAGTCAGTTCATTCACCCCCCAAGATACTGTCATCATTCAGGACAATATTTCAGCAAAACTTTATGGGCTGTGACATTGCTGATGGTTAGATAAGAGTTCGTTTGACTTCACAGGGTCACCACCCTCATTCATGAAGCACCACCCCAGGTCTGGAGCACATGATGGTACATTGTACTGTTTCTGTAAAGCACGCAGACCATCCTACAAGTTTGCAGTTTGGTCTCAAACACAGGTTTGCATCCTTGCTCTTACCTGAGATTCCTCTGTCCTCCTAACCCGAGGAGTTTCTATGGATCCATTGATGTCTAGGGTGTCCTTCTGCTTATGTTTCCTCATGATCAAGCTGTCCACAACCCAGAACATAATGGCCTCGGGGAGAAAGAAGTTACGTGAATAGATTGCAAAGACCAAAATACAGAGTCATTCAATCACAGATATTTCTTCCCCTTTTGGTTTCTCCAGATATCCAGCCTTGATCAACCTCATATCTAAATCAACACTGCATCAATTGAGTCCATGGAGGTTGGATGAGCCAAATTCCTGAGGTCCCTTCTCATACAAGTCCTATTGATTCCATAGTTGTTGAAGACCCAGAGGAAAAAATAACCACTGAACCAAGCTTCATTCAAGGTTCAACTGCCTGCACCAGTCCCTTGTCAGTTCTTTGAGGACAAGAATCTGCTTTTAAATCAGGAAATGCAGCCTGGAGTGCTGGAGAGAGGCTGGAAACCCCAACTTTTTCAATGGTGCATCCATTGCAATGTTCATTGTATGAGCTCAGAGTCTGAGTCACTACCTGACCAGGGAGCATCTGAGTGTTAATACCTTGTTCTCATTTCCCATCTTAGCAGGAACTGTCTAACATCAATGATTACCCATAGTCAGGGGAACCATGAAACACTTGAGCTTTCAAGAGGTTTTGCCAAACTAGTTCTGAGAAGAATAAAAGTTCGGTGTAACCTGAACACTTTGCCTTGCTGTAACACAAGCTGAAGTCCAGCCAAGTGGATGGACTGGCAGGTCACCAAGGTCACAAGGAGCTTAAAGGGTTTGGGGGCATCCCTGTGCCTGTAGTTTGCTAATGAGATGAGCCTTCAGCTAACAAGCTCCAGTGTTATTCAAAGAGGTGAAGAATCAGCCAACCCAGCAGGTTAGAGAGAGGGACAGAAACTGGGAACAGAGACCATGGCAGGGCAGTAGTGACAGATATACTTGTTTCCACTCCCATCCACCCCCTCCCAGCCCCTTCAAGGCTGTCCCCAAGCCAGTCCCTGTGCACACTCCCCTTGGGGGTGGACCCTGATTTCCAAACCAGCCCACCCAGTGCTTGCAGGGGCACCACTTACATTGACTATGAAGGGCACAACAAGCATCACCAGGACGAGCTCCAGCTGGGGGTTTGGGATGTAACCCAGGAGGATCTGCTGGAGCTGCAGAAGAGAAAACAATTTAGAAGCATTATTTGAACATTATATTGACTGCCTTCTCCCACCAGCAGTCTCCCAGCCAGGGCTCTGCAACCTTAGCTTCAGAGCTGCTCTTAGAAAGACTCCATGAGATATTCCCTTAGCCCAGCTGCCAAACACATGATTTTGTACAGAAATAAGTACTGTGAGTCTTTCAGTGTAACTATCCATGACAACTGGTGGGACTTCCCTTGGTTCTTTGGAGCCTAGCTGCAGAACAAGGACACCAGCCACATAAGACAATCATGGAGAGGATTCCAGCAGCATCTCTGGATCCAGCAGTGTGTGCTACTGAACATGTTTCACATCCAAGTGTGAGCACTGTAGGCTACTGAGTTTGAAGGACAAGCCCTGAACTGGAACAGGTAAGTGTTCCCAGATTGCTATAACTCTTCAGTCAAGTCACATCAGCCTGTGAGGTACCAGGCACTATGTGTAAGTGTACTCTAAACTGGAGTTACCCACTGACTCCCAGAATTGGGTTTTACATCCATCACACCTACTTGCCACAGCCTATCATTTTTTTAAAAGAGAAACTCATGATCAACACAATTACCATTGCATCAGCTACCACATGGGAGTAGCTGAGGGCAGAAGCACAACATGTTACGTGGAGACTTCTTTACAAATCAGTCTCTAAGAGTTCCCTTAGTTTAGGCACAGGATTACAAAACACCAACATGGACTGACTTGACAGGATAATGTAGAAATCCTCTGGCAGAACTGAAGTAGCTCAGCTGCCAGCCCAGCCCACTCCATCCTTCCAAGAAGGGGAAAGAAAATTAAAGCATCATCTTATTCCACAAGCTTTTGACTAGCAAGAGAATGTACTACAAGCCAAACCATTATGAAAGTCACGTTTCCCAAAACTTAAGTAATAGCTAATTATTACAGAGGGCTGTCAACAAGTCCTAAGGATTAAATGCCTATGATAATGGGAATCAGGCAAAGCTGACAAGAGGCAAACCACAACAGCTGGGGCTAGAAAAAGACAGCTTACCTTTGTCCAACCAGGGATAAGCAGGACAAGGCTAATCACAGTCTTCTCAAAAACCATTATCAGCAAGTAGAGGATACACTGGCCAATCCAGGCAGCAGCCTGTGGAGGGTCACCTGGAAAAACAACACATTAAATCTGCATCAGAGGACAGGAAGAGACAGCCTTGCAGAAAAGTTGCCTCATCCTTGACACCTGAGCTGATTTTAGGGATAGGGAAGTGTTTCCATACTGCAGGAAGACAAATAGTCAATACCAAATTTAAAATCAGCAGAGAGAATTTCTACCCATAGTTGTAGAAGCACATGCCTGGGGTAGAAGAGTTTGGTGTCACTGATGGGTCTACAAGCCACTACTCCACTGAAGACCAAAACATACCAAGATACAAGTTCAAATCTTTCTAGTTGTTGGGGAAAAAGAAAAAAAAAAAAAGGGAAATCTGATTTGTATTAGAGAAAATTTAGCAAACTTGACTGTAAGCAAGAGAGATAGATCTCCATCACAAGACACAACACATACCACTACCACCACTGGCCTTCTGTTCTAGAGGCTAATTCTCTTTTTCTACCCCTTTTAGGGCTGATTCAGAAATGGAGATGACAATTAACCAGACCTCTGGTTAGTGTGAAGGGCAAGTAAGTGTCAAATTTCAGACATGCCTCAAAAACTCCTACCTACATACCCAGAAGATGCTAGTACTACATGTATTTATCTGTCTCCTGTCCTGCTCTCCTTTCCACCAACATGCCTCTAAAATCCACCAAGAGGAGAAAACCACCACCAAAAATCCTTGCCTTGCATCTCCTCTCCCATTCCCTGCCCTTCCCAGATCAATGGTTTTGCTGAAGCAAGAGCCCTACATGTATCCTAAAAGAGAAGTTTCTGTAAAAGGAGAGAAATGCAGCTCTGGTTCTGCCTGAACACCTGAAATTCCCTGTGTTTATCCAGAAACTACATTACTTGCAGACCTCCTGGGTCTCAAGGGCCACAGTGTGGGCTTTCTATAAGTGCTTAATGGAAAAGCCATTCCTGGTAACTCTAAGACAACTGAATCAACTTTTATGTATCTTGATTTGGATAAAAAAATATTATCTCCTTCACAGCCTTGGAGATACATGGTTTTTAACTCTCCTTCAGCCACTGATGGGCATTCCCAATATTCTCCCCATGGTGTTTATCTGGATGGATACAGGGATTTGAGGGGAGGAAGGCCTGCTTTGCATCTCCTCAAAGCACAGACCACCTAAATCCTTCATACAGGGAAAGCCTAAAAGCTCAGAAACATCAGCATCCTATTCAAATTGTTCTTTAGAAGCATGTTGCCTTGGGGCATTAGTAATTTGCTTTGCCCCTTTCCTTGCTTCCCTTTCACAAGGAACAAAGATTTCCTTTATCTTCATATCAACAAGTCTAGAAAAGTCCACAGAGGTGGGTCCCCCTGACTCTTCCCTCACCCTTCCAGTGGATAAGAACCACGTGGGAGTAGTTCACAAAATCCTGCACCATTTTGAGCAGAATGGGAGACTGATAAACCCTTCTGAACTAAAGCTAATCCCAAGAGCAATCCCCAAGAGAAGCCATTGCTGGACTGACTCTCCCCTCTACAAGGACCAGTCAGTAATCTGTACACTCCTCTATAAAATAAAGTAAAAATGAAATCATTAAAGACATCACCTGCAATTTGCTCCCTCCCAAGCCTTACCCACAGAGTCACCAGGAATAGCTTGAAAGTTTTGGGTCACCATTTTCACTACAAGAAGCATAACTTTTCAGTCCTGAACAGAATTATTTTATTTTGCTGATGAAGTGAAGGGCTGGTTATGTGATACTGTCGGAGCAAGAGACAGGGGCTCCACAGCCCCAGGTTTTAAAGCAACTCACTCAAAAAGAATCAATGCTAATTAAATATGAATGTTTCCAATGGGGTACTCACCAAGTAATAAGGAAAAGCATATTTGTATTGTTAACAAAAATAATGGTACCATATCTATTACATGTGCTTGCTTCAGCTCCCTGTAAGAGCCCTGCCAGCAGCTTATCATCTTCCCAGGCTCCTCAGAATATCTCAGGTCTGCAAAACTGAGCCACAGTATCTGCCTTAGGAAACCTGCAGCATTTCCTCTTACCACTTAAAAATAAAGATAAGCCCTGGCAACACTTGTTTCCAGCATAATCAGGCCGGAATTTGGAATTCCATCTGCTCAAAGGAACCCGTGCAGTTGGCACCGAGATGCCAACGCTCAACGTGGTCAGATGGCAGCACGTTGGGAGCTCTGCCCCACTTTTCTACAGCACAATTCTCTTTGAGATGTGGCAGGGGAAGACCACACCAGCACGTTGCATTTATCCACACCACTATGCAAATCTCTGGCTATAAAAACCAGCAGCACATATCAGGATTTAGTAAGAGCTGGCATCCAACCAAGCACCAGCTCTATGGGGATCTGCTTCCCAGCAAGTGCAAAACAGGTTTACATGTATATTTTGTCATTTGTTAGCAATGTACCAAAATATCTGCCTTGTTGCAAAGTTACAGCCAGAAAGTAGAGTCCTCCAGGTAGTGCCTCCATGCCAGAGATCTCCAAAGGATCACTTCACAGCCCAACTTTTTAACTGCTCAAGCCACGATTGAGAAGGAAGCAAAGGAGAACAGAGGGAAGGACTGGGAGGCCAAGGGTGTAGAGATGAGGACAGCAAGCAGAGAGAGCCAAACCAGCAGGCAACTGCACAGAGGGAGGGCAGGAAGAGGGAGATAGGAAGGTTACGTGCAAGGACAACCAGCAGAGCCCACAGAGGATTTTGGAAAGCACACGTCTCCGCTCCCTGACCGGCAACAGCTTAATGGGTGGTCTGTGAGGAGATGGGAGCAGTGTTACAGGCAGCTGGCAGCCAAGAGCCGGTGTGAGAGAGGTTCTGATCCTCCTGAAATCCTCTCCTGACAGACTCGGGTGCCTGGCTGCCTTTGGCACAGGTACAGCGAACCTTTTTGCCCCATACCTCAAGGCCAACCAATTCTCCCACAAACCCCCACACTGCCATCACCTATTAGAGCTCCAAGTACAAACAAATCAGGAAAACAAGCACATCCATTGTGTCCTTCCTGCATTTGAACTCTTTCCTTTTTGCTCTGTGTTGTCAGCTGTGCTGTATCCCCCGTGGGGGGACAGGACTAACAGCCACAGCAGCCTTTCCAAGTCTGCTCTTCTGCACTGGCATTTGTGGAACAGCTCCCTCTTGTCACCTGAGCTTGCCCAAAAAGCAGTAGTGAGTTTGAGATCTCTCCCAAATACCTGCCCCCTCACACCCTTTTGGGGATAGGAGGCCACTACCATCCATCATCCCAACAGTGGACTGTGGTTCTTAGGTTTGCATACTGTGCACTAGACAGCCTGAGGCAGGTTTTGGCTAAGCAGGCTGATACACAAGACACTACAAAAGACAACCTGCTTCTTAACCCACCCTAGGCACGGACTTGCCTGTGTAGTCAAGATTAAACAGGCTCTCACCCCAAAAACTTTCCCTTCATATTCAGTTCACAAGAAAGCCACCAAATTGCTCATGAGTTTTCTTGAGGTTTCCTTCAGAAAACCTTCTTTGCTGAAGAACTGTTTATACTGTGCAAGATCCCTCCATGCAAACCCCAGTTCTCCAGGACCAAAGGTCTGCCCCAGTTAGGCCAGCTTTACTGGCCAAGTGTAACAGGTACAGTGAGCCTGCACTACCAAACAGAACAGGCCTGCACCCCTTACCCACCACATCCCACCCTGTCAAAGCTACATCCATCCTTCCAGAGCTTCAAATATTCATATTTCTCGCTCTGGCCTTTTCTGCATCACTTCTAGAAGATGCTGTGAATCTTCTCCACAGTTGGACATCAGCATTGCTTACATATCCAGTGGAAGGATATGGAAAGAGAACCACAGAGCCACACAGAGGCCAGATTTGGCCACCTGCTCTATCACCTTCAGCAGCTCATAATTGTCACTGTTTTGCAACCTTTTCCTACAGTCATAGAATCATTTAGGTTGAAAAAGACCTCTAAGATCACCAAATCCAACTCTTCCTTCTCCTTTTCAATTCTGAGCTTTGGTTTTGGACTATGGGATGAGAGACTTCCAAAGAGCAACTCATCCTGGAGAACAGATTTAGACAGGACTTAAATTCCACCCTTGACCGGGAGATGAGAGAGTGCTTCTGAAGTTTTTACTACATCTCGGTCTTCCAAGGACAGGAGGCTGCTCTGTACCAAGATAACTCAAGACAAAGATGAAAATGAAACAGGAGCATGGCCCAAGGGCTGCAAGAACTTTAGCTATAAAGAGACAGCGGGTTGTTTTCTCTTCACCCTGGAATGAAATGTCTCCTTCTTACCACAGCAGGTTTGGAGTCATCCCAGGACCATTGATCCACCTCAAAGTCCATCATCCAGGCCTAACTCACCACTAGTGCACCTAACTCTGAATGATGCCAGGAACACAAAAGTTAATATTTTCTGGCATCTCCTCAGGGAAAACGGAGCCTTTGCTGTGGTCCCTGGACAAGCCCACAAGACACATGGACACACCTTCCACAGTGAGGAAGCAAGGCTGGAAGAGTTGAGCTGATCCCATCTGACCACACACCTCATGTAGGTGCTGGCTTCCTACAGCAAGGTAGTCAGAGGCATCCTCAGATACAACTTGATATCTTTAATGGATGAAGCGTTGTCCAGAAGCGCCCTGCTCCGCGGATGGGAAAGGATTCTTTGTACAAGACTTTCTGCCAGACCACGCTGCCAGCCAGCAAAAACGAATCTGCTACCTGGAGGCTAAAAAATAAATTAAAATAAAATAGATGTCTTCCTTCTCGCTGTGTTCAGAGCTTCCTTTTCCTTGCAGGAGAGTGGGGAATTGGTCCAAAGCATCTCTGCAGGCTCCACATCATACCTGTTAGGAGATTATATGTATCACACTCTCTTTGAGCCCTCTCAGTTTCTTGTCCCTGGTCCTTGCTGGAAGGTAGGACCGTGGATAGACACTGAGTCTATCACAAGCCTCTCCTTTTAGCTTAATGAACACCCTTTGCTAAAACCTCCTTACAACCATCTCCCACCCTGAGAGAAATTAATATCCTCCTTCACCTTCATCCCAAAGGATGCACACGCTGAATTTTGACTGTCCTCCTCCAGAACCTTGCTGGTGCTCCCCACCATCAGCAAGACTTTCTTGGAGCAGCCCAAGGACCACTGGAGCCTGCAGGAACCTCACAAAGACATGTTTCATATATTCCACTTGTGCGTGGGAGCCCAACTGCTGGCAGAGCAAAAGCAGCACTGCTTGAGGTATTTGAGCTGTTACCACACAACAGGATTAGTTTTAATCCAGCTGCCTAATGCACCAAGCTGTCAGCACAGCCCACATGTTACTGCCAGACAGCTTCATTTAGTCTTTTGGGGACTGTGTGTGCATGGAGCAGGTAGCAAAAAGCTTAACCACAGCCAAAGCAGAGGGTTCAGGGGTTTTGAGGAAAGGCAAACACTTAAAAGCACTGAAAGTTGTACTGGGTGGCAAGGTGGGGACAGAAAAAGTCAGTAAAAACTTTTAAAGAGTTACTCAAATAGTACCTCCAAACCCAAGGGATCTAATTGTCAGTGCCAAGTACAGAGGCAAGTAAGAAATAGCAGGAAATATCTGAATTGCATGAAGTGCTCACTTGGAGGGTGAGAACAGACTTTCAGAGATGGGCACCTGATGCACCAGAACACCCAGACAGGTCTGGTGGGCACCACAGACCCTCTCTGGCAAGTTTTGCATCTGAACCAAAACGACTGAATCATAAAATGGTGTGGGTTGGAAGGCACCCCAGGGCAGGGACACCTTCCACTAGACCAGGTTGCTCAGAGCCCCACCCAGCCTGGTTTTCAGCACTTCCAGGGATGGGGCATCCACAACTCCTCTGGGCAACCTGTTGCAGTGCTGAACTGGAAAAAAGTAAGTGAATAGCTGGAATCTGTCCCCAGTTTGCAGTGTCACACCAGTGGAATCACTGGTCTGTAGAGATACTGCTGCTGCAGCGGGGTAAACACTGCTGCTGCCATCAAAATCCAGGAGTTCCAAAGCTTTGCACCCCTGCTCAGAGCAAGGGACCTGACCACACACTCTACCATTTGAGGATGATCCTCAGTCCTTTCCTTACTTTTCCACTCTCAGTCTTAGGGGTGGAAAGGCCAAGCAGGCTGAGGACAGGACAGCCTCTCAGGTTAGAGTTATTTTCAGCTGTATTTCCTCAAGCATTAGCAGCCAGCTCCCTTGGCTGCTCCAGGACGTGGGAATATGTGTTATGGAAATTTTGTACAACATCACCACAGGGCCAAAAGCGGCCTACACAGGTCCTCAGTTAAACTCAGCAGCTGGCACAGAGCATATTCTCCTAGAGCTAAGTTTGACCAGCAGAGTTCAACAAGCCACTAAACAGACTTTAAAGGCCTCCAAGCAACATGCCTTTCCATTTCCAGACTCTGAATGAGCACAAAGCATCAGGCTCAGCTAAGTGACCACAACCACAGTCCCACACAAGTCAACATCCAGATGGGCATCCAGAGAGAACACTCTCTTTTTATCCCCCTCATTTCTTAATGCTCCCCTAGAAAAATTTACTTGCACGTTGCAAAAACTCTCTCTCAATGCAAATTCACAGCATTTACTTACTTTAAAAAAATACTGGAGTATTTTTAAAGTAATGCTTGAGAGTTATTAGACAACCAAAACACCAGGACACTGCAGCCATCCAGAGGTTCCCTCCAGGAAGCTGCTCACTGCCATGGGAATGGGGGAAGGAGAGGGCTGGAACAGGTCAGAGG
Organism: Chiroxiphia lanceolata; assembly: GCF_009829145.1. Taxonomy (NCBI): domain Eukaryota; kingdom Metazoa; phylum Chordata; class Aves; order Passeriformes; family Pipridae; genus Chiroxiphia; species Chiroxiphia lanceolata. The sequence goes on along the minus strand of NC_045641.1, from coordinate 4,290,308 downwards.
CGAGGCAGAAAAGTGAATCAGGCTTGATCTGCACACTGACTACAGCCAGCACCTCCCCTGCTCAGTCTGTATAGGCCCAGCAGCAGCTCCAAGACCTCTGGTATCCACTTCTCATGTCCTCTGAAGCTTAAATTCTGCTTTGTTCTCCTCCCTGCAGAGGTTCCCTACAGGGAGAGCACCTACAGCCATGACCTGCTACAGCAATGGTGCACAGAGTATTTGTGGAGTTCCACAGAATCATCATAGAATTGTGTGGGTTGGAAAGAACCTTAAAAATATCATCCAGTTCCAATCCCCCTGCCACAGGCAGGGACACCTTCCACTACACCAGGTTGCTCAGAGCCCCATCCAACCTGGCCTTGAATGCTACCTGGCCTTTGTAGCTTTGAGTATATGTAAGGCAACAACCATCTCCCAAAGCTCACTTGTACCAAGAATACACCTCTCCAATCTTAGGAGCCAAGCAACCTTAGAGGACACAGCACCTTTTAAAATGCAATTTCCTGTGCTTAGAAGCAGCTCAGAGACTAATGAAGAGTTTTTGGGCAAAGACGAAGAACACAAACATACAGGAGCCTTTGACTCTGCACTAGCTATAAAACAGGTCATTCCTGGCTCCAGCAGTGTTTGGCCACGAGCTCAAGCACAAGAGAGGCTGATCTCAAAATGACTGTTCCTGGTTTTTGAAAATATGGAAGCAATTGATTTTTCTAAACAATTCTGGGCAGCTGGATGCTTAAAATAGCAGCGTGGATTTGGGTGCTTTCCCTCCCCATTTTTTTTTTTTTTTTGCTTCTCCATTAAGCTCTTGCAGTCACACAGGGAGAACCTCCTGGGGCTGTGGAGGCAGGTGTACCAACCAAGCAAACAGAGCAGGAGGGGCTGCTGGAGCCCAAACCTCAGGATATCTGCAGTGGTCTGCATCAGCTACAGGGATGCAGCCACAAGCTGGAAGGATGGAGCTACAATAGATTTTTTTTTTTTGCTCCAAGCTCATGCAGGAAGGTGGGTCCTGGCTGTACCAGTCAAAGACACAACCCTTCTCTCCTGATGTTTAGAGCAATGGCACTGACTGCTGTTTGCAACACGGATTTGGTGCTTCCCTGGCTGTCTGCCCTTCCTCCTCTGTAGGACTGCAAGAGACACTTTTGCTTCTCAGGGGAACTGAGGAAGCAACGTTGAGTCTGGTACAGCAATTAGGCCAGAAAATGAATCATGTTCCTGGAGCCTGAATCAAAGTGTACAAAGTTTACAGGCATCTTCCAAAATGGTTTGGAAGTTATTTAACACCCGAGATGAGAATAGCAGTGTTCTCCTTCCCCAGCCCTGCAACAGGATTGCCCTGGACATGCCACTTGGCTCCTACCTAACTTTTCCATTGTGGTCACTCTGGCTGGAGACCTGCACCAAAAACTCCATTTGGTGGATGAGACATTTAATCCCCCACTTCAAGAACCAAATTCAAGGAACAGCAGAAACTTATTTTTTACTAATGAAAGCAAGATTTTCTCAGAGGAATGAGCAGTTTCTGTAGTCTAAGCCAGCCCTAATGAGGGGCCAGCTGCAGCTCAACAGAAGTTCATCACTGCTCTGCCAATACACTTTTAATGTTTCCTTGCTGCTGCTCAACTGCAGACGTGGCACGTGGAGCTCGAGCTGTGCCCTGGGATGGCTGTGGTTGGGTTTCCAGCCCTTGTTGCTCAAAAGAGGGAAAATGACAGTCCCTGAACTGAGAATATCTGGATTCTTCTGCTGCCTCATCTGAGTGACTTTATTATAAGGAGGAGCCATTAGGGAAAAAAAAAAAAAAACAGTCCCCATCAAATGCCTGCTGTCAGGATGCTGAACCTGCTCTGGAGATCAATGAAGCATTTAAAGCCACTCTCAGGTTTGAGGAGAACTGGCCCTTCCACATCCCATCATTTCAACTCATCTGTTGTCATCTCATTCCCAGTCTGTAGCTGCTTCTTCTACCTCCCAAACCCAACTATTCCCTTCACCCTCTGCCGTGATCCATTTACATGTGCTGACTGTGAGCCTAAATTCACGAGTTAGTGGGGCCTCCAAACCTAATCCTAGTTTGATCCAAGTTTCACCGGCTCAGTTATCAGACAAGCTACCAAAAATACAAAGGAACAAGACTAACTTCAGAACAGACTCAATTATTAAGGCAAGAATGCAATTTGTATGAATAAGATGTATTTTCTCATGAAAGACTGAATTCATTTATATATTAGACTTAATGTAAAACACTTACAAAGAGTTAATTCTTCCCTTTCCTGAAGCCAGAAAAGCTGTGCTTTCCTGGAAGCTGGCTCTGCTCTTTCAGAAGGGAACTGCTACCCTCTAGTGGGGCTGACTGAGAGGAGCTTTTCTGATACTTCTCCATCTCAAGACAGGAATTTAAGAAGGGAGAGGCCAGATTTGGGAACTCAGTTTTGGGGCCACACTGTGCCTGGCTGATGCCTATTACGGCTCAAGGGAAATGCAAGGACAACTCCACGTTTTGAAAGGAGAGGCAGGGGAAAAACCCACGAAAGAACCCCATGAAAGTCACCACCACTACCCCCAAACATCTTAATTTATCCTATGCATGTCCTGGGATATATTACCCACTCAAGGAAACATTCAGTCTTTCACCACCAACCTGCTACACTCAAAAGTGTGCTTGGCAAGGCAAGAGTTACTCATGATCTAGTGATGTCCCAGCATTTACCACCACACTCTAGGAGTTCCTTGGAGAAGGAGTAACAGAAGGCTCACATGTTTTAGCCCCAAAATGTACTTCCTGCCATTTTCTTCTTCCCATTCCCAGCTGGGAACACAACCCAGTCACCTTTGTGTGGAGCAGCTGACACCTACCATACTCTCCAAAGACCAAGTAGGTGTATTTCTTGTTCTGCACAATCCAGGAGACAACTTTCACACCCAGCCAGATCAGCAGCATCCCCAGCGTGGCATCAAGGATGAAATTAATAAGGTAGCTAAAAGCAGAAAGAAATTCAGGTTTCAGTTGTGTTCTCAAGTCTTATTCAAAACATTTAATTTCAATATGGGAATCAATAAAAACCTCCAAGAGTTTCAATAACTCCACTTAACTGTCCTACCTTCCTTCCTTTCTCTTTTATTGAATTTCTCCTACAGCCTTACCACCAATTTTTTAGTTTAAAAGCCTGTTTAGGAGAGAAGGGAGCAGGCTCCACCAGCTCTCTGGCATTCCTCATTTATTCATATAACGTTAAATACTTCCTGGGCTAGAGCTAGACCTGCTTAAAAGTTACCCTCAAAATAAGACACTATCCATTTGCAGCATCTTTTTTTTCTTATTAGGACAAAATCCCAAGCTTCAGAGGAAACAAAACTGTTCTGGAATTTCATACAAGAAAATGGCAGCTTTTTGGACACCACAGCTGTTCTACAAACCGGGCAGCAGAAGAGGCAAAATGTCCATTTTACTGAGCAGCTGCAAGAGGCTCCTACAAGCAGAGACACAGACAGAGGTAGGTTTTGGGAGAGGTGATGAGCCCTGGCTCAGCAGCAGCCACCCTGAGGTCCCCAAAAACCTTGAATTCAGGGTCCCCACTGCAGATCCAGGAGCTGAACCCATTCCTACCAGGGTATTTGGGTTTGACAGGTTTGCTTGGGAGCTTTGGTTGTTTAAGCAACACTGGACAGAGCACCAGAGGCAGGAGACCCACATGGACCTTCTGGGGATTTGGAGGGTTCAAGATCTAACCCAGCACTTGGTATTTTAATGAACACCAGAGGGAAAAAATAAATAAATCTGAGGCTAATGTTTTTTGTGCAGTTTTCCATTATTGCAATATTTTCTGCCAGATTTCTGCAGCATGAAGAAAATGCCAAGCACAGAGCTACGGGAATGAACATTTCCTTTTCCAGAACTCAATACTGCCTCTGAATCAAGAAACTGAAAACAACAATCTGCTTTTGATATGCACTTTGAGCACATAACATTAAGTTTTTCTACATCCAAAGGCTCAGACTAGCTTTTTACAGTTTCCAGTTGCTGAAATCAGAGTATTCAATACAAGCATGAAGCTCTGGTGGTTTATACTGGGCAGGACATGTAGTGTATAAGCCTCAAAGCTCAGGGACAGGAATGAAGGCTTTTAAGCTGCCTGGTTCAGGATGACAAGTCAGGCAGCACAGGGAAACATAAAACACACATTAAAAATAAACAACACACCCAAAGGGCACAGCATAAGCATGAAAGGGTTTCTTTTAAAAGTGTCTGTTTAAAAAAACAACAATACATCATTTTAGAGCTTTTATGTAGCCCCAGCCAAACTTGTGTCTGCTTAAAGAAACACATCAAGGTGCAGCACTTTAATACATAAAAAGGAGACAGACCAGAAGGTTTTCAGCAGCATTTTGAAGCCTAGAGGAGTTTCTCAAAATGAGATGAGGTTAAATCTGAAATGAAATTTATAGCTGCAAAGTGGCTGAAGTAAAGGTGACACTTCTACAGTAAGTCTGAAGTCTGGCTTAGAAATCCCCCAAGCAGGACCAGCAGACTGCAAAACAGACAACCCAGACCCCAAAAATAAGCTCAGCAGGGTTTATCCCAAGGTTTCCACCATGTATGATCCTTCCCAACATGCTGCTTCTTCCTTTGACAGATGTAGGGCATGAATGCAAGTGCCTTGTGTACTTACAGAGAGCAAGGGTCCTCTTCAGTGAGATCTGACAGGAAAACATTGGCAAAGTGGATGAAGAGGGCACCTATTGCTTGCTTGGAGGTATCATAAAACCTGGAGAAAACAAAAAGGCAAAGAGATCTGTGCCCTGAAGCACCAGCAGCAGAGCAGTCACACAGTGAAGGGCCCACATGGATCTGCTTTCCTCCAGGATGCATTCCTGATGCCCAAGAGGTTATATGTGCTGTAAAAACAGCTGTTTGGCCAACTCCAAATACTTAAAAAATAAATCCTGCTTCAGCACACAGCAGCTCAGCCTTGCAGACCTGCTGCTGAGCTTTACCCTGGAGCAAAGGGGAGTTCACCCTCCAGCTCAGCCTCAGCTTTTTCAGCCACCAGTAGGTGCAGGGAAGGTGTTCAGCTACTTACAAGTTTTGCACCTGTACACAGAGAACTGGATTGAATTCTGAAATTATTTTAGATACAGAACCAAACTGAGGCGACTGGCAGGTTTCTCATCAGCCACACTGGCTGGTAGCTCCTGCTGCCAAGCCAGCCTGACCATGTGCTGATCCCACTCACACCTCTCAGCAGCCCCTAAATCCTGTGATACAGAGGTGCTTTGTAGAAGTGTCTGAAGCCAACAGCAATTCCCAGCTACCTCACATCAGCACACAGCCAAACCTGCTGCTGATCTGTGTCTGAGTTGGGTCAGGGGACACCAAAGGGATTAACTGAATTTAAGAACAAAATTTGACCCGGTCTGGGAGACGGCCCAGGTGCAGGTGTGCCAGCAGACTGGAGGGGACCACAACCCTTGGTTCAGTCACCTACAGTAAAACAAGCTTTTCTGAAAGAGCTGGGCAGGGAATTTTATTTCTAGGGAGCACCAGCTACTTTATGGAGATTTCCCTGGGAAGCAGCAGCAGAACATTTCATTTTACAACTAAGTGTAGAGTAGGTCTAGAAGATTGTTAGTATAAGAGAAAATAATATTATATATATGGTCTTTTCAAGCTTCAAATGAAGAATCTCACCATATCCTCCAGGGTCGCCTCTCTGCCTTTGGTTCCTTAAATCGTTTTACTGCAAAGAGAATTAGAGAGGTTCCATTAACCAGCAGAGCCGAGCTGATACACATGTGCAACCTGCACCCACCTTCACTGCAATAGCAGTCAAAAAAATCCTAAAGGACCCTCAGCATTTGCCAGTCTGAAGCTGAGAAAAGCCAAAGGACCTTCCCAGGGTAGTGGGGGAATCACTGTCCCTGCAAGTGCTTGAAAGCAGATGAGGTGCTTAAGAGACATGGTTCAGTGGTGGACCTGGCAGTGCTGGGTTAATGGATGGACTCAACCTTGGAGGGCTCTTCCAACCTTAATGATTACATTCTGTGGCTTGATGCAAACCAACCAGAGGCAAGACATGCACCCACGAGTCAGGAGGACGAACAGCAGAGGTGTTTGAAGATCAGTGTGTGCTTCTGGCATCCCTCAGCAACAGCATTCCCATGCCATGGGCAGCAACCTAAGGAAAGCTAGAGAGGGTTCACCACTACCTACCAGCCCTAATAATTTTTCCAGACAACTCGAAATCATGATAGTGATGGTGAAATGACATAGCCCAAAAATCTGGTCAGCTTTTGAGTCTCAGCAGTGCACTAAAGCAATCTCTTCCTTGCAGCTAACAGGACCAGAGGATCTCCGAGGAAGCAGAACCTCCCACACATCTCCAGCATGATGTGCCAGCCCCCAAAACCTGTGAGCCTGCACAGTTCCAAGTTTGTGCCAGCTAGTAGTAAAATAATACTTCAAGTACACAACACTTTGCATGCCCACTGGCTACCACTGTGGAGCAGCAGTCTGAGACACATGGCTCCAGTACCACCAACCACAGGCTCTGAATGAGATATCTGAAGTAACTCTTCCTCCCTTGAAAACACACAAGGTCAGGTTACTGCTCTGTTGACTCCAGCTGTATTGGAGCACTCAAGCTGTTGGCTGAAGCCCCACCACCTGCCCCAAGGGTCAGCCTGGGCTCAATCCCCTGAGAAATGCCTTCCTGGTCCAATCTGGGAGGATGCAGGGACTTCCCTGACAGGAGCCTTGACATTTCAAAAGGGCAGCTTTGTACAAACTACCTTTCCTGGCAAGGTGGCAGGGTAATATACAAAAAGATGATAGTAACAGGACAATGGGGAACTGTTTTAAACTAAAAGATGAGATATTTAGACTAGATATTAGGACAAAGTTCTGTACTGTGAGGGTGGTGAGGCACTGGCACAGGTTGCACAGGGAAGCTGTATCTGCCCCATCCCTGGAAGCGTTCAAGGTCACGTTGGACAGGGCTTGGAACAAACTGGCCTAGTTGAAGGTGTCCCTGCCCATGGCAGGGGGTTGGAACAAAATGATCTTTAAGGTCCCTTCCAAACCAAACCATTCCATGACTCTATGATCTCCTTAACCCCAGCATTTCAGTCAAGCACGTGCGGGGGTTTTGGTGCCACTCTCAAATCCACAGAAAACCAGCATTCCAATGACCTGATCAGTTACTGCCATTAATGAGTAACAAAGCATCAATTAAATTATACCAGGCATTGCTGCAGCAATCTGTGTCCTACCCCTGTCCAGAAAAAAAGGCCTGTTTTCCCTCATCCAGCTGAATCCTACCACGAGATATCCCTGCAGCAATGACTTCCATCAGCATAGACAAGGTCTACCATCTCCAATGCCCTTCAAAGGGCCTCTTGAATTTCATCTACCCCAACCATGAGACCCATGCACCAGCCAAGCTGTTTGAAGTACTTAAATCAACCCTCAGGTCAGGGGCAAAGACCATGATGCTGCAGAGTAGGTGTTGGAAGGGTCTTCAGACCACCAGCTGACCACTAACCTGGCCACGAGAGCACCAGGGATGATTTTCATTATTTTCTTAATGAGAAGTGACATGTTATGTATCCACAGCCACTCAGGCTCAAAATACAGTAATTCAGTGTGATAAGATGACAAGTAAGAGGTAAGAAGTTAATGGTGTGGTGCCTTGTTGAACACAGCTTGTCATGCCTCATTAGATTTAAGAGAGTTATCTGAGACTGTGTAATTATCAGAGACAGTAAAACTGTTGTATTAAAGATAAAAGCTAGTATTATAGGGAAATAATTAACTGCTTAATAGGGCATTTACTGTGCAGAGCTGCAGCAGGCTGTCTCCAAATTAAACCAGAAATCCAGCCAAGATTACCAGAGCTTAACAGGGAGCAGAGTCATTTGGTAGCTGTGACCCAGTGGTCAGGGGTGATGTTAAATCCACACTAAAGCAGCATCAGGTCTTAGAAAACTCAAGGAGATGAGGGAGCACAGAAAGGTTCTGGAGCAACAGGCTGAGCAGTGACTGCAAGGCATCCCACTCCTCTTCCAAGGCCTGCAGGGAGCCAAGCCATGGCAGGCACAGACACAGGCTCAGCTGACTGACACTGGAAAAAGGCTGAAGTCTCCTTTGCTCTTCAAAAACACATCTCCACTCACTGGGGTCAACTCAGTTTTCTACCAGCTGTAGGCATGGGTTTGCTACCACAGCTCAGATAGAATAAACCTTAAGGGTGGATTGATCTAAAAAAAATTGTGCCCGCATCAAGCAAGCAAGACATATGTGATATTTAAATTTTAGCACCCACAACCAACTAAAATTTTTAAAACACTTTAAACCAATTAAAAATTGAGTTTAGTGCACACAGAGCTGCACAGGATGGGAGAGAACCCACACACAATTCAATTGAAAATGAGAATAGTGTGTACTGGGTCTACACCAGAAGACAGGAGGAATTTGTCTTTCCAACAGTGCTCCCAGCAACAGCATAGATTATTTTAACTCTGCTTCCCTTCTCAGCTTTGTCCATGTGCAAAGCAAGCTGGCTCATGCAAGGAAGCAACATTACTGCACATCTTGGGAAGAAATTCTTCATTATGAGGGTGATGAGGCACTGGAACAGGTTGTCCAGAGAAGCTGTAGATACCCCATCCCTGGAGGTGCTGAAAGCCAGGTTGGATGGGACTGAGTAACCTCGTCTAGCAGAAGGTGTCCCTTCCCATGGCAGTAAGGTTAGAAATGGATGACTTTTAAGGTCCCTTCCAACCATTCTGTGATTCCAAAATTCTCTAAGAGTCAGGAGAAGAGGACCCAGGTCTATCCCATTGAACAGGAGCCACTCAGACATTAAACAGCTGCCATCACCACTGAGATGAAAGCCTGCTGTCTTTAGGGTCTGTCCTCACAAGTTACCACTCCACCCCTCCCTGGCTCCAGTCACTGCAGACAAAAAGCTGTGAAGTTGAACCAAAAGGGAAGGAAGATGAGTGAGAATTTGAGAGACATACCCTGCCCACAGCTGAGAAAGGGTAGGGCAGGAAACAAAATACTCCCCAGCCCTTCCTCTTCAGTCAAGGACAATAAAGATCATACAAGCTTGAAGTCCTCTCAGAACCACCAGGCTGGGTGGAAGCTGACATCTCAGTAAGAACCAGTGAAATGTCAAAAAAATTTGGGAGGAGTCTTCAATATAGATCTGTAAACAGTTAGAAAACTAGAAGATAAAAGCTCAGTGACAGCTATTCTCACTCCTTTTCCAGGGTAATATAGAGGTAAACATTTATTATGGTGTTCTTTAGATGCAGTAGAAAGGGAACAGAGAGCTTTGCCTGCTCTAGACACATAAAACTACCCTGAAGTTGCCTGAGTTTGCAGCAATGTCCCACAGTTTACTTTTGGTTTTAAACACAAATTCTCCAATTATAACTAAGACAAGGACACCAACAACCATCCAATTTCCTTGTGCTGTTCCTCACCCCATTCATGGTGGAGCATCACCCCTGCATCCCCCACTGACCCCACACTGCATTCAGGCAGACCTGCTGCTGATTTGTGCATCAGCACAGGTGGCTTTTATCCCTACTGGAAATAAAAACGCTAATTTAGGCAGTTAACTGCAGAATCAACCAGCTGCAGATTAGCAAAACAGGCTACCAAGTCAGGTTTCTACAAAATTATAAGGGAAAACTTACTTCCTTAGGAGGTGGTTAGACGTGCTTGGCTGAGAGTCAGACCACCTCCTTGGTAAATCTTACTGCAATCAACCACAGGATTCAGAAGTTGAGGTTTGGAAGGGAGATGTTGACTCAACAGACCAAGCTTTTTGGATCTGATTTACAGGGATGCAGGTCTGACCCCACAAAGCTCAGCAATAGGCCCCAAGGGATGGATATCAAAAGTCAACTTGATACTAGAAGTAGTTAGAAGCGTTAAGAGACTTAAATTGTGAAAGATCCAACAAAAATAAAGGCTGAAATGCCCAGAAGTGGCATTTAAGATGCTTTAACACAGGGATTAGCTAAATTGCCTGTTGTAAAGCCCATGTCCAGGGCCACATCCCAGTAGCAAGAGGGTCAGGACTTTGTTTCTGGCCTGTGCAGAAGAGTACTCAGAGCTACTGTACCAGTGAGGAAACAGAAGCTCTTCCCCTGCCCCACCTCCGTGTTATTTATAGGCAGTACAGTCTCCAACAACACATTTTAACCCATTTTGCGGGACACACCCTTTCCCAGGCTTTTTTCCAACCCCAGGCAGGAAAGAAGCCAACATGCAGGATGCAGAGCCAAAACCCTGGGGTCTGCACTATTCTTAGGCTGAGTCTGCAGCTCCTCAGACAGCTCCACACAAGACACAATGGGAGGAAGCAGCAGACACTGTTTGCTGAGAGCAGCCAAGGTGCTGCTGCCCAGATAAGTGTGAAACATCCACTCTCCCATCACTTCAGGGAGCAGCAAAAGTCCTGGTTCTCCTCCTCAAAACACCTCTCAGTGGTTTAAGGAGACTGACTGCTGCTGACTTACATATCCTGATCTGCACAAGGTGTATTCAGTCATTCCCTCCCAAATACCCTTGTACCAGTGCTACATGAACATAACCTGTAGCAAAACTGGCAGAGGGGATACTCTTAGGAAGGAACAGAAATGGAGGTTATGTTTCATGGAATCATCAAACGGTTGGGATTGGAACGGTCCTTAAAGACCATCTAGTTCCAACCACACCTGCCATGGGCAGGGACACCTTCCACTAGACCAGGTTGCTCAGAAGCCTCAGCTGGAACACTCATCCTTCTGGAGGGTCCAACTGTCCAAATGAAGGCCACAGAGTACTTTGGCGTGGTTCTCAGTTTTAAGTTCTACACTTTGTGCTTTGTGCATTATTTCTATGCAGATCTTTAGAGCTGTCATTACAACCAGTTGCCAGGTGTCACAAACCAAAGCTGTGAGATAACAAACACTAGTCATGCTTTGCAGACTAATTCTTATTACTAACAAGAGCATGTTATTTGATGACACAGTAGATCTTGTAGGAGACCTGGACTGGGGATGGAGTCCAACTCAAATGCAGAATGCCCTGGGGGAGGCAGTAGTGACTCTCTCTCCTATAAAGTATCACTACATTCCAAATCAGTCCCTTGAAAAATGCAGTTAAGACAAGGAAAGAATAAAGTTAAGACCAGAAGATCCAAGACCATTACGAGAAAACACCTGAAGAATGAAGTGATGCAACTGGACAGTTAGTTATCATAGAATCATGGATGGTTTGGGTTGGAAGGGACCTAGATTCAACCCCTTTTTAATGTTCAAGATACCATTTTATCCAACCCCAACTTAAATCATTAAAATCTACCTGCCATACAGTTTTCTAACAAATGCTGTTAAAAAGACCAGCTGGAAATTTAACAGACTCCTTAAAGCTTTACTTGCTACATCTCTTAGCTACAGAAGACTAGTTTCCCTGTAAAGTTCCTTGTAGAGTTAAGTCACCCAAAAACATCAACTGCTCACCACAGAACCAACTTAGCAAGGTGCTCCACTGCCCGTGGATTAGAGCAAACTTCTCACACAGCTCCACTCTGCCAGCTCATTTCTCAGCTCACCCAACCCACTTGTTCCTTCAGGAACCAGGAACCTCCCAGCCCCTGCTCAGCCCCAGGGTTTAGCTGTTCAAAAGGTGACGGCCAGGAAGGGGTCAGTGTAATCAACAGCTGAAATTCAAAAGCCCTGTGGAAAGCTGTGTGCAGCTTAATGAAGCAAACTGAGGGCTGCACAGACCTTCCAGCCTACAAAGCACAACACGTGTTTTCAAGCTCAGCCAGTTTTCAGATGTACTGAAGCAGAAGAAAAACGTACTGAGAGTCCTGCCATGTGCAGCTTGGTGCTTAACCCACAAACCTACATGTAAATTGGCTACTACAGGCAGCAAAGCTCTGCCAGAGACACAGTTAACCTCTGGGGTTTTGCTCTTCCCAAGAGAGAAAAGCACTTAGAGGAGTGAAGCTGGAATTTAAATACGTATGTGTGAGAATAACCAAAATCACACATAATTACATGTTTGTGTGAGAGGAAGCAAAGTCAGCAGAGCCTGTCTTGGGCACAACAAGCCTGTAGTGCTCTTGTGTCCTGAGTAGATTTATTTCAAAACAGAATGGGAGTCTGGACAGATCAAGTGTTCTATCATTTATTTCTCCTCTTTTCTGACACGGGCTCACACTTCCACCCACCGTTATATTTTCAGTGTAAAATCAAAACACAAACCAGAAAGCACTCAGGATACTTTTGAAGCACAGAAACAGTGCAGCAATTCAAGCTATGTGTAACAACAAGCCTGAACTTAGCACTGGGGCAGGATCACAGAACGGTTTGGGTTGGAAAGGTCCTTTAAAGGTCATCTAGTCCAACACCCCTGCCATGGGCAGGTACACTTTCCACTACACCAACTTGCTCAGAGCCCCTTCCAACCTGACCATGTGAATGTTTCCAGGGATGGGGCAACCACCACCTCACTGGGCAACCTGTTTCTGTGTTTCAGCACTCCCATTGTAAAAAGATTCCTACTATATTTACTCTAAATCTATCTTCTTCCAGTTTAAAACCATTACCCCTCATCTTATAACTACAGGGCTACTAAAAGTCCCAAAAGGTGAATTAAGAATCTGGTGGAAATGAGTACCACAGCTTCTACTCATATTTCAGACACTTCCATACCCAAGGATGCTGTCTTCCATTTTCACTAACCAATTGCCCATCATACAGGAGGAGAATGCACTGAAAGGTTAGTTGGTCAGCCCACAGAGATCAGGGAAACACAGACCACAGAGCAAGGGGATACTTCTGTTTTCTACCACAGAGCCACTCCTCCTTTCACAGGGAGTCTGGCAAACTGCTATTCTGTGGTCCCATCTCAGGACAAGGTACTTGGATAAAACACCATCCCAGGCATTAACAGAGCATCTCCATCACCAAGTCCTGCCTGGAGGGTCAGCACCAGGGTCCCTTCTGCCAACAGCTCTGACTGTTTAGACTAAGAGTTTACCCAGCCATGATGTGCAGGAGGAGATAGAGGGACATTGCCGTCACATGAGGCAGGATCAAGAAATTTTCAAAGGACATGCTGAAAATCAAATTTTGCTGTGAGAAGTGGACTGTGGAGCTCAGTACAGTGCAGCTCTCCTTGCCTGGCAGCATAAACACTCTCCCAGAACTAAGTCTATTTTCACACCTGCAGCACAAGTTCTACTAAACCTCATTCTGGAGCTCAGAGGGTTGCCAAGACAGTTTCAGGAAGACAGATATTTGGAAGAAAAATAAATGTTCTTACATGTCCTGCACACTGTTTGTGGTGGGGTAGAAAGTAAGTATACCAGCTCCAAAGAAAACTTTTTCAATTCACAATAGAATTGTGAATTGGAATTCACAAAATCTGTTTCTTGTGCACTCCAATTAATTCACAAAAAAGGCTGTAATTCGTGCAGAATATCGCCCCTCATTTCAAAGGATTTTGCTGTCCAGTGTGCAAACCTGGACAATTTTGCTAGCTCACAGCCCCTTCCTAAATAAAATTTTAAACAAATAGCAGCAAGTGTAGGAACTCAGCCCTCAAAAATCACACCCAGCCTCTGCAGCTGAGGTAACTGCAACGCTGCTTCCTCCACTCAGCTGAGCGATGTTCAGGGCAAAGCATTACAAACTACTTCAGATGGGATTGCACAACTATCCACACTCCTCAGTGCCATGACCTCCCCAAGGGGAAGCTCTTGCACAGGAATCCAGATTGCCACAACTGTGCAGCTGCTGAACTTCGCTGCCTCTTCTTTCAAGTGTTGGTGTCTCAGTCCTCCCAGCAAGTGTCCTTACAGCCAAAGGGCCTCCAAAGCCACCCCAGGCAGGTGGGAAGGATAACACCTCATTGCCATTTGATTACCAAATGCAGCAAAGCTGCAACCAGAGCAAGCTTTGGACCACACTGGAATTAGGCTTGACTATAACCTTAAAGACCTTCTTGCTGGAAAAGCAAGAGTGTGTTTGTAGGCTGAAATGAACTCTGTCATCACTACTGCTCATGGTGGTTGACAGACTGATATAAACCTACTAAATAGCTTTCCTGACTCCCTAGGATTTATTTCTGGGTTCTGTTTTCACCACATAAAGGACCCATTTCACATACCCCATTGCAACCACTCCACTCGTCTCATTCAATCACTCAAGTCTAACTTCCTCCTTTATCAGGTTTTCCTATGAAGTTGGCAGGAGAAAAACCTGTCCATAACTCCAAGAAACAAATCCAAGGACACAAACTCTTCTGGCAAAACCCAAAAATTTATCCTTCCTGCAATGGCCATGCTTGGGACCCACATCATGAGTACTCTGAGCACACTCCCTGCACAAACACCTGCAGAACTTCACAAAGCACATTTATTTTTAGTCTGAGTTTTTCTAGGTGTTTCCAAGTGCTCTGAACAGTAGCCACACAATTTGGAAGTCTTATTTATTCAAATTCAGCAGCTGAGCTGCTGCTTTAACATAGAAGGAATGGAAAAGGCATTGGCCTGGGTTTGGACAGGAATTTCATAGCATGGTTTGCCTGGGAAGGGACTTTGAAGACCATCTAATTCCAGCCTTCCACTAGTCCAGATTGCTCCAAGCCCCATCCTACCTGGCCTTAAACACTTCCAGGGATGGGGCAGCCACAGCTTCTCTGGGCAACCTGTACCAAAGCCTTCCCACCCTCATTGACCTTGTTTCCACTCACTGACCTGTAGGTGTGAGCAAACTGGCCTGTAACACGCCAGTAAAGCAGAAATCAGTCATAAACACAACAAAAAAACCACACACCCAGGAATGCCACAGTACTGAAGGAAGCAGTATCAAAGAAGGGCTGACCCCAGTGACAGCAGCATCCCAAGTTCTGGATGATGCAGTCATCCAGCTGGGACTGCCTAACTTGATGCTGGGCTGGATGCAGTGGAGATGCAATCGAGTTCCCAGGAACCCTTTCACTCGGCTCAAGATGCTTCTATAACTCCCAAAGACTGAAGCCTTCTCCTTCCCAGAAGGCTGCCAGCTGAAGGAGCCACAGGAATAGCCCAAAAGCTGCAAGCTGTTGCCCAACATAAAGCCATTGGGAAGCCCAGCACAACCACCATGGGTTAGGAGTCAGCACAGAAACAGCCCAAGAGCAGACCCAAGCAAGCCTCCGGCTGGGAGGGGCACAGATGAGACCCAGCTGGGGTGGATTAGGGACCACCAACCCAGCTGCAGCCAGAGGAGGTGCTGTGGTTAGGATCCCAGCGTTGTAAACACATCTGCTTTTGAGGTCCCAGCCAGCAGTTCCTCCACAGCTTTAGGCACTGAGCTGATTCACAACAAAACCGCAGAATCAGCTTTCGGTTTCTCCTCATTAACCAAGATGTTGTTAATGTTCAAGGAAATATCAGCCCTTGCACCAGGGGGAGGACAGCAGTTAGCCCAGGGTTGATGATTTGCTAGAAGGGGTTATGTAGCCTCACCCACAGAGGTATTTTGACATGATTTACTGGTGTCCTTGATTTTATGAAACACCCCATTGAGTTTACAGGACAATTAACCCATATGCACGTATCACCAAGGGGAACAGGAACAGAAAAAGAAATCAATCTGTTCTTACTGTCAATATTTGGTGAAACACAAGCAGTGACATGTTGCAACTGGGCTTCTCCAGCTGGAAAACGGTATCAGTTATCGCTGGGAAGAACATGCTGCAGTTTTCTCTGGCAGCCCAGCGTTAACCGCAGCGCTGGAGCCTTTGAAAGTGGTTTCCAGAAGGCAGAGAAGGGCAAGAGAACCTCAAAATCTGCAGCTACTTAGCCAGAAAAGTTGAAAGTTTCAGTTCCCTGTCACCACAGGCTTTCAAACAAGAAAAACAGATCGAGTTCTGGCGTGTTTTTCAACTTGTGTTAAACCACTTAACCCTTAGAAGTAGCAACACACACATCGCTCTGAGCAAAAACGCAGCTGCAGCACAAAACAAGAGTAAATTTTCTCGGCTCTTTCAGCACTATTGTTCCCCCCCTTTTCAGAGGATCACAGAATCACTGATGTTGGAAAAGACCTCCAAGATCATCGAGTCCAATCATTAACCCAGCACTGCTAAGTCCACCAGTGAACCACATCCCTAAGTGCCACATCTACGTGCCTTTTAAATCTCTCCAGGGACGGTGACTCCCCCACTGCCCTGGGCAGCGTGTTCCAATTCCCCCTTCGGGGAAGAAGTTTTTCCTAACATCCAACTTAAATCTTCTCTAGTGAAACTTGAGGCTGTTCCCTCTGCTCCTGGAAATCACAACCCGCGTCATTTTTCTCCCTCCTCAGCTGCTTTCTCTCACTACCCTGCCTCGCAGTAACCAGCAAAACACGTTCTCTCCGTAAACTCCTTCCCCAGCCTCTCAAGCCCGGAAACTTTGCAGCTGAAGCAAAACTCAACAAAACAGCATCGCAACGCAATTAAATCACCCTCACCCAGCAGCGCCGTACGGGACACCCGCCCCGTTTTTGTCAGCCCCTCCCCAGCAACTCCCGCGGTTACACCAATAGTTTTTACCCTTCATTAAAATTTTCTAAGTGACTGAGCACTGGCTCGCACAAGCGCGGCCAATTTTAGCAGATTATCGCCGCGCGCTCGCGGTGCTTCATTACCATCAGATTAGGGTTGGGGACGGGAGTTTTTTAAGCCGGAGCATCTGGCGCTGCAACTGCCGGCTCGGGAACATCCACCCGCAATCCCACGGGGCGCTAACACACAAAACTTGGGTGTTTTTAAGCGAACGGGCGCCCACTCCTCCCCGAGCATCGCCGAGGCACCGCGGGTCCCCCCCCTCCGGTCCCCCCGCGGGCAGGGGGTGCCCCCGAGCCCCCCGGTACTCACACATGAGGGTGCTGAAGGCGCAGAGAGCCAGCAGCGCCTGCAGCAGCACCCCGAAGCGCCCCAGCAGAGCCCCGCTACCGCAGCCGTGCGCCGGGCGGGGGGCGGCCATGGCACGGAGGGGTGGGATACAGCGGGATGGGGAGGGATGGGATGGAGCGGAGCAGAGCGGAACCGTCCCGACTCCTGCCCCACCGCGCACAAAGGCGGCCCCGAGCCGCCCCCGCCCCCTGGACCGCCCCGTCGGCAGCACTCGGGGCGGGGCGGGACGGGGAGGGGAACTGGAATGGGGAGGGGAGGGGAGCTGGGAGAGAGTTGGGAACGGGAACGGAGTTGGAGAGGGGGACGGGGATGAGGATGGGGTTGGAGATGGGAACAGGCATGAAGACAGGGATAAGGATGGGGATGTTGAGGGGGTTGGAGATGGGGATGCAATGGGGATGGAGATGGAGACGGAGATGGAGACGGAGACGGAGACGGAGATGGAGCCGGGGATGGAGCCGGGGATGGAGCCGGGGATGGAGCCGGGGATGGAGCCAGGGATGGAGGTGAGGATGGAGAAGAAGACAGATGGAGATGGGGTTGGGGATGAAGACGGGAACAGGTATCAAGATGGGGATAAGGATGGATATGTGGAAGGACTGGAGATGAGGATGCAGTGGGGACAGATGAAGACAGACACAGGGATGGGCATGAGGATGGAGAAAGAGATGGGGATGGAGGCAGGAATGGGGTTGAAGATGAGAATAGGGATACGGACATGAAAGGAGTTGGAGATGGGGTTGCAGGGGGGACAGAGATGGAGACAGACAGGCATGGGGATGGGATAAGGATGAGGATGGGGACAGAGATGGAGATGGAAACAGGGATGGGGATGGGCATTAGGATAAGGGTGGGGATGTGGATGTGGATGTAGATGAGGTTGGAGATGGGATGGAGATGAAGGTGGGAATCAGAATGGAAATGGAGGCAAAGACAGGGATGTAGAGGGGGACAGAGTTGTGAATGTGAATGAGAATGAGGACAGAGATGGAGATGGGGATGGGGGTTCTGTTGGGGACTGGGGTGCTGGGTTGGGGAAATTGTGCTGAGGTTTAGAGTGCTGGGTTAAAGAAGTCCTGATGAGGAAAGGAGTGTTGGATAGAGAAGGGTGGATAGGGATCCTGACGGGGTTTGAGATTCTGGGCTGAGGGAGTCCCAGAAGTGTTTTGGGTGCCAAGATGGCCAAGTCCCAGCAGGGTTTGGGTTGCCCTGGCTGGAGAGGTCCTGGCAAGGTTTGGAATGCTTGGCTGGGGAGGGTCGATGAGGATCATGGTCAAGATTGGGGTGTCAAGTTGAGGAGTTCTGGCAGGGATGAGTGTGTTGGGTTTGGGAAGTCACAGTGGATTTGAGGAACAGAGGTCCTGGTGAGGTTTGGGTCACCAGACTGGAGAGGGTCCCAGTAGGGTTTTGAATGCTGAGTTTGGGGGAGTCCCAGTGGGATTTTGGGTCTGCTGATGGGGTCAGGTTCTCAAACTGCAGCCTTAAACCTGGGGGTTTTTTTCTATTCTGTGTGTTGTGGCTCCTACCCCTCTTTACAGCTCCCTCCCCAGAGGACAGGTTTCATTTTTTCTCTCTTTACAATGTACCTGAGGCCATTTTAGGGAGCACTGAGGTCATGCACTGGAGTTTTCTTCGCTGATTTTGAAGGGTGGGAGTTTGTCTTTAGTTACAAAACCAAAGAGGCTGCAAATCTCATCATAGCATGACTCTGAGCAATGGCCTTAAAAACAGTGGTAAATGAGACAAGAAAATCATGGGAGCTGGCCTGCTTCCCAAGTAGGTCCAGTTTACAACACAGGAGGGAATTGTGCTATACATGAGCTTAGGAATCTCCTGTCCTGGGTTGGTCATTAGTGCCAGGCTTGTTCCTTCTCCAGGTGCCTGCACTGAATTTCCCCAGTCCCTCAACTGAGCCAACACATCCCCTGGTACCAATGTGCCGACTCCACATCACTGAAATAACCTTCATGAAAAACAGTCCCTCCCTTTTTTTTTTTTTCAAGTGTGAATTGAATTTTGGGTTGATAGATGTTCATTTAGCTCACTGACTTTAATCACGGTTTAATCACGAGTTCAGTCAGGAAGGTGGAAGTTTCATCTCACTAACTCATTTTCAGCTGATTTTATATGTGTAATTGTTAGTTTCATAAAAAGGTTCATTCCCCTGAGTTAGTAAATCTGATTGTGTTTTGCACTCAGTTGCCTTTATATTAAACTCTAAATCAAATATTAAAGTTGATACTCTTATATAAGCCAGTTGAACACACTGTATGTGGAAGCATCTATTAAGCAAATACACATCTTAACACAGATTTACTCAGGCTCTAACTTTTTGCATTTTCTCAGATTTCCTAGGCTGCTGCTAAAGAACCATTTTCAAGAATTGCTGGATGATAATTTTTCTCTTGGGAACTGCCTTGGACTCTATTTCCCAGGAACAGCACAGCAATTGGTGAAAATAAAGGTGAAAAAAAAGGACATTTAAAAAAGACTGATACTTTTTAAACAAAATTTCAGTTTCTATGAATAACCAGCAAATTATCTCTAAGAGATGCTATGATGCATCCGAGACTTGCCCAAAAGAACAGTTTTCCAAAGGTTCCCTCTGAGCCAGTGGTCCCCCTCCCCTTTCTTCCAGCTCAATTAATGGTGACTCCTCCCAGCTGTTTTATCAGCAGGACAAAGTTATCTGAAGCCTTATTTCCAGGTGCTGATAGGTTTACAGAGCCTCACATGTGTGAAAACACTCAGGCTGTAAGAGGGCAATAAACAGAACCCGCTTGATTTCACCCCTCCATGCAGGAAGAGGGAGATATCCTGCTCCACACTGTCCCATGAAACCACAGCTTTGCTTTATCAAAAGCATGATTTGCACTTCAAAATATTTGGATTTTCTGAACCCATGAAAAAAGTCCTTAAGGCTCAGCTGTATCCGAGGTGGAGTCTGGGAGCTCTGGCCACTAAATTCTTCTGTATTAATTTGGCAATTAAGATGCCCCACAACTGGCTCCCTGTTTTTTTGGTTTTTTGGTTTTTTTCCCAGGGTTTTCAGTCTCTTCTCAGGTACACAGAGAGGCACTGGATCCAGTTTACATCCAGTATAAAAAGTATTCAGAAGTGGGTGTCTGCCCAAAGTGCTTGTGAACAGAGTGAACTGCAGCCACACAGGCAGCTGAACCCACATTCTTCATCAGTACCCCCACCTGACACAGCTCACCGAATTATTTTCCTCAGGGAAATTTTCCTCTGGGGCTGTAGATTTTAGCCTGTGTTGATGCAAAGCTGTTTTCCAAGTAGGAAAAGTTCATAGAGTGAATGTGCTCCCTCGTGTGTTCAGAGTAAGGCCCCCCAAGCTCCGCGAGGGCAGGTTGTTCAACCTGGAGAAGAGAAGGCTCTGGGGAGACCTGAGAGCCCCTTCCAGGGCCTAAAGGGGCTCCAAGAGAGCTGGAGAGGGACTTGGGACAAGGGCCTGGAGTGACAGGGCAAGGGGGAATGGTTTCAAATTGACAGAGAGCAGGATTAAATTGGATATTAGGAAATAATTTTTTCCTGTGAGGGTGGTGATGCCCTGGCACAGGTTGCCCAGAGAAGCTGTGGGTGCCCCATCCCTGGAAGTGCTGAAGGCCAGGTTGGATGGGGCTTGGAGCAACCTGGGCTAGTGGAAGGTGTCCCTGCCCATGGCAGGGGGGGTTGGAACTAGATGATCTCCAGGATCTCTTCCAACCCAAACCATACTATATTTCTGTGGTTTGAAAAACACCCAGCAAAATAAGAAAAACAAGCCCAAGTAAGCACTT
Organism: Chiroxiphia lanceolata; assembly: GCF_009829145.1. Taxonomy (NCBI): domain Eukaryota; kingdom Metazoa; phylum Chordata; class Aves; order Passeriformes; family Pipridae; genus Chiroxiphia; species Chiroxiphia lanceolata. The sequence goes on along the minus strand of NC_045641.1, from coordinate 4,269,554 downwards.
ATGGAAGAAGTGGAATTTAATAAAGGAATCATTAAAATAAAAAAATTCCTAAGAAAAATTAGTTTAAATATTAGTCCATGTGCATAAGCCCAAAATCAGAAAAGCCAAGATGTCAAATTGATTTTAAGCAGTAATAGATGTAAAAACCAATCCAGGCTGTTCATGAAAGCAAGAGGAAAATGAAGGATGGATTAAGTCCATGAATTTTCTATAAGAATAATACTCTACAATATAATATAATATGACTAATATAATATTCCACCATCTAAAATAGAATGGAAAACCAAATAATGGAAACCACAGAATACCTACTCTTTCTTTTTTTCACCCTTCAGAAAAGGATTAACAAGTGAAATTAACTTTAAAGGAGCAGAGATAGTGCAGGGCAAGAACAGGTTAAAAGGTGAGAGAATCAAGACTGATGTATTTTAAGGGCCTGAAGGAACCTAAGCAAGAATAGCTGTGAAGTGGGAAGGGTAAAGCCTGGTACCTCAGGAATTGTCACAGGAGGACTGGAGAAGGGCAAACACTGTGCCTGGGTGTGAGAAGGAGAGGAATGAGAGTACAGGGAATCAGAGACCCAACAGTATTCTGGTAGCCAGGAAGCTACTGTTAAAAATTATCAAACTATCAATTTATAAGCACCTAGAGGATAATAAGGTAATAAAACACAGCCAATGTGAATTTGACAAGAATAAATCACATCAAGAGAATTTTATATTCTACTCTGAGAGGATGAGTGGATGTATTTTGAATTGGAGAAGGTTTGTCTGGCTGCCCCAGTAAATAACAAGGGAATATACAGCTCCCACGAGTTCTGCAGGAACACCACCTCCAGACAAACCCCCACCAGCTGCTCCAAAAGCTGTTTGCTGCTGCATCAGGAGCAGTTCAGTGGCATCTGAAGTTAGGTGAGTTAAATTACCCCTTAGGTGATGATCAGGGATATCAAGATAAAGGAGTCTGCAAACATTCATGAGAATTAGAAGTTATTTAATTAAACTGAAGGTTTCCAAAGTCAACAGAAGGAGATGCAATGAGTGGTAGGGAAGAAGGGAGGCAGAAAGTGGCATATCTGACTGGAAAGAGAATCAGAAGATGTAAAAGGACTGCTGGCAAAATGTTAGTTGATGGGGAAAATGGTGTTGCAATGAAGCATATCTTGCTCTGGGATGTGATCTGGAGTGTTTTACAGAAAATTTGGAGTAGTTGCTGGGTTCAGCCCTGTTTGGGTATTGCCCAAAGATGTATAAATGCTGGAATCTGGAGAAAGGCAAGAAGAATGACATGTATTTGAGAAAACAGGAATTACAAGGGAAATGGGATATTTTTTGTCCCAGAAAAACCTGCAGGTGTGATAGGAGGAACAGGGTTTGTGGCAAAACTGTTCCAGTACAGTTATAAAAAGTTATTAAAGTCATTATAATTGTTCTGCCTCAAAAACACAAATCAGTTTTTGTCACCAAAAAAAAAAAAAAAAAGTGTTTTGGAGCACTGGGAATTGTCCAGCCCATTGCAATGACAACTGTCTGCACATCAACCCTTTCCCATGTGCATCCAGCTGGGATGTGTGACATGCAACACAGGTACCTGCTTACACTGAGCAGCCTGTGCTATGGCTGGGCTCTGATTTCAAAATAGACCTCCCCTGGGGGAGGACATGTTTTTCAAGGCTTCCTCACTTCAAGGGCACTTAGCTGTGAAAAGCTGCTGGCTCGGGATCAGCCACAGCCTTGGATGCCCTTGGTGCAGTCCTGGTACAATCATAGGACGAAAAATCCAATCTCTGTACAAGCTAATCTTGGGTGGGATCCACCTCACCTGGCTCTAGGTGTCCCCTTTTGAGATATGTCTTGGCTGCTTTCATAGCCTATGTAGAGAAATAGCCTCCTACAGGACATCTTCCCCTGACCCATCCTGGGCAGCTCTGAGATGAAGTAAGTCTGTTCCAGCTGCAGGAAGTTCAGACACAGCCCATGTCAGAAAAAAAAAAAAAAGTCACAAAAACATGAATATCTTTTTTTTTTTTTTTTTTTTTTTAATAGCAACACGACATTGTTTTCTTCAACTCACATGCCTCAAAAACACTCAGGGGTTTTGTACCCCCAGGGCCCCCAGCATGATGGTGGGGATGAGGAGAGGGCAGTGGCAGGTCTGCAGGTGGTTATTGTGCTAAGCTGGAGGGGGGGACACATGAAACTGCCCTCTCCAGGCTGATGCTCATGTAAATAATTCATCTGGTTTTATTTCTCATCTAATGATGAAGAAATTGCTCCTGAAAACAAGATCTCTTGAGACAAGTTCTTTAACTGATACTTGGAACAGACTTTATTCATGCTGCCAGCAGCAATGATCCCTGCTGATTGAATAGTAGCTAGACCTTATTCTTGCTGAATTACCCATTTTTACAAGGCCTGGCACATTTGACAGTCAGTTCCAGATTATATTCATAAGCAAGAAGTCAACACCAATTTTTGTATCAGTCAGGACTTTGTATTGCAGAATACTCCAAGGAGTAATTGTCCAGGTAATCCTTTTCTATTTTCAATAAGTGCTTTAGCTGTGTTATTATGAGATGTTCAATGTCTCACTCTGAAGGAGTGGGAATATTTTCCCACTTTACAGGGCCTGTGGCACTGTTGGCTGGCTGTGCTTGGCTTGGAGCTGAGGCTCAAACATCACTTGCCCCTCCCACCCTGGCTGTGTAAGCCAGAGGGGCAGGTGACAGTGGCTTTCAGGTCCGTGCCCAGCTGTGTTGAAAGGCAGAAGGAGGCAGGTTTCAGCTTCCCTTTTCCCCTCCTCTCATTCAGAACATCTCAGCTGCGCAAACCAGCTCTTTGAACACATCCCACTCACTCTGCATGGCCGGGGTGTTGGAACTAGATGATCTTTAAGGTCTCTTCTAACCCAAACCATTCTATGGTTCTATGACTCACATTTTGAGGACACCTTGTAGCCCATCAATCACATTTAGCCCATCAGAGTTGCAACTGAGATGAGTTTACTTGAACCACCAGAGCAGATGCTTTCCTTGGCCTGATTTTCTTCTGTATTTCAGCAGCTTGGAGCTGGCCTGGAAGGGAAGCTCTGCAACTACCAACAGGATTTGGTGCCCTTTTGACTCAGATCCCTTTGCTGATCTTGTGTATAGGGCAACTCCTAAAAAGTTTAAGCTGGTACAATTTATGAGGGTTCATAAATTCACAGTGCAGTGCTGGGGCAAGAGGCAGGGGTTTCTTAAATCAGCTTTGCCACCAAAAAGAAGTATCCTCTATATCTGTTCCCCGACAGATGACAGGAGAAAGCCAGATGGGGTGTCTAACTGGGGTACAAGCATCTAAACATACCCAGAGGCAGCTCTAGATCACCTGAGTAGTCTCATTTTGGTAGAACATTTAGTTATTATTTGTAATACTGCAATGCCAGGAAGCATAATCTGAGATCAGTGTTCCCTCATGGGTGAGGTGCAAGAGTTTTAGACCTGAAATGAGCTTGTGGTGGCAAGATGATCCTCAGGTTTGTGACTATTTGGATAAGAATAGAACTGCTTGAAAGGCTCAAAATTTGCTTTTCAGATTCAATTTCTTGAAAATTGAACATTCTTCTCAAACTGTAAAAGAAAAATTGCAGCACACTTTCAGCTTGCTCTCTTTGCCTCCGGGCGTGGAGATGAATTTTGGGATCATACTGCATTCACATGGATGTTTGGGCCTCATTTTTTTTAATAATGGGATGGACAGATACAAGTTCCTTCAAGCTTAAGATGATGGTTGAATTTATGGCCACTGAGACCTGGGCAGAGTGCCCTAGATCTGCACTGCATCAGGGAGTATTTAAGTTGGCATCAGGACACCTTTTCCAGGACTAAGGCTAGTTAACAGATGCAATAAGTTGTTGGGGGTAGAGGGAGAAATTCTGCCACTGGAGGATTTTAAGATCATCCATCTTTTTAGAATTATAGAATTGTTTATGTTGGAAAAGACCTCTAAGACCATCAAGTCCAACTGTTAATCGAGACCAACAAATAGTCTTCTCTCGGGGACAGATGGATAATCCCTGCCTGAGGTGGGAGGATGGATGAGTTGATCTCCTAAATTCTCCATGGACTGCATTTTCTGGGCTGCCATGCTTCATTTTGCCAGCCTGTATCTGCAGCCTGTCCCTGTGATGCATCATTGTTTATTGGACAGACAAGTAGTGTCCTAACCCTACGTTTTTTAAGATCTTACTTCTCAGAACACCCTTCCACTTCAAGGGAATCAGACTCCTCCTCAGGAAAAAAAAAAGGCTGCTGAAGAGAAAAAATCCAATCAAATACAGTTTTGTTCTTTACAGCTCTTGTGTCTCTGTGGCAGACCTGAGATTGCCTCAGGGAAAAGGAAGCCTTTTTCTCTGCGGGGCCGTGGGTTTGGATGAATCCTTTCAGATCTTTAGCTGGATGTCAGAGTCTGACAGCCTGGGTAACTATTTATGCGAAAAGATCAGTTAGGAAACGGAGACCTACCCAATTGGAGAAATGTTAAATATTCACAAAATTCATGTAGCACGAACCAGAGAGGACCTTGATTGTTTTCCCCTGAGTTCTATTGCTCATAGAAAGCCTTGAAATAAAATGCTAATTCGTCAAGACCTGGTGAATGTTCACTGCTCCCAAGCCTTTCTCCATTAGCACTTGAAAACCCCAGGTTCCTTCACAAGCCATCCTTGATGTTTTATAAATGTTATAGCTAAGAGATCATTTCTACTTTCTTTAATACATTTTTTACAGCTGCAGCAGAGATATTATTTCGATTCAGGCTGCAAACAGTCATCCTGAAGGAGACCTGAGTTACCTCTCCTGGGATGTTTCTGAATCAGCATATGCTCCCCAACCTTAAGCCAATAACCTGCTCCAGGACTCTGTTTTGCATTTACTGTGCAATCTGAGGTGCAGAACTACACAGGAGCATGATGTTACCTTAGAGATACCAAAAAGCTTTCAGAAGAGGACTTGACCCTTTGGCTAAGTTTCACTTGGATTAATGGGGGTGTTTCCTTCTGGAAAAATACCTAGGTATGCAGGAAAAGGGGTGTTAATAGTGTTTAGATTAGAAATGATGCAACAAGTACTGCAGCAAACAAGCCTTCTTAAGGTTCAGGAAGAAGCCTGACTTCAGCCTAGAAACCTCGGTAAAATCTGCCTCTGTGCTACCTACAGTGTTTCTTCCCAGGGATTGCTAAAATAAACCACCAGCTGTCTTAAAACTGTTGGTTTTTACTCTCTTGGTGTCTGATGAGAAAAACACACACTTTCTTCAGGATAAGAGTCAAGTGTGGAAGCTGCCAAGTCATTGGTAGCTATGCAAGAAGCCCATAATGATCCTACTGGAGGAGGAATTAAAGCAATGAGACTTGAGTTACTTTCCTTGGCATCATTAGGATCCTACCCAGGAAACCACACAGTGTGAGTCCCAGCCCAGTTCATCATCCAACATGCAAACACTGGGTTTGTGCTGGAGGAGGCACAAGAACTGATCAGCTAAGCCAGTTCTTCTTGAAGATCTGCTGGGGTCTCGATTTTGGGTTTAATCCTCCCTTCCTAGTGACTTCAGGTATTTAAGCAAGAAACAAAAGTCACAAAGAAAACACCAAGGGGGGAATTGCTCATTTCTCCTGTGGTGGGTAACCTCAAATCTGGTGGTGGTTAGTAAAACACTTTGCTCTAAAATATGCATTGTATTTAAAACAATAACTTTGCTGTTAATATTTTTTTATTCATCGTGCTATCCAGCGGTTTTCCAAAGCAATGAACACAGTGATGAGGTTACTTAGGTTAGTCCCGTGGTTTTGAATTCAAGGGCAATCTTTTTCCTGGATCCAGCTGGCATTAGATCAGATCTGTGAATCCCACTTTTTTAGTTTTGACATGAAACAATGTCAGTTGAAAGAGTCCATGTACTGGAGATGTGTTTTCACGTTTTAGCTCCCAAACACTGGATCCATGCCAAAAATAGCCAACATATAACTTCTTTTTAAGCAGAAATATTACAGCATAAACCTGTACACATAATGAGCTCACCATTTCCTTCGGTTGTGGAGGGGAGGCTGTTACTGCAGTGCATTGGATAAGTTGCTTTTGAGCAGTTTAAGGTCTCTGAGATGCAGCCCTGCAGTCAGAGCTGGCTTTCTAGGCTTCCTCAAACTGTGTTTCCTCACCCCATGCCTGAATTTAGCATCTGGAAGGATCCTTAAAGCTATTTACAGGGGAGCCCCAGTGCCCAGATGAGCACAGCTCTCAGACCAGGCTGTATTTCTGTCTCTGATTCCAAAGTGTGGATAGAAAGCTGTACAAAATGCCTGGCAGCTGTATCCCAGAGAAGCTGCATCCCATTTCCCTCTTTAGCAGGAGAAGAGAAAAATACGTGAAGGAGCAGGACAGCAGCTGCTATAGATGATCACACAAATCCATCCCACCCCACAGCCCTGCTCTTGCTTTCCATAACTGCAGTGGGCAAGACGCTCACGGGGGATCCAAACTAATCCTCCTCTATCTAAGCTACTCTCTTGGGCTTCCTCCAGTCAATGAGAAGCCTCTTCTGGGAGCAATTCATCACCCTCCTGACCTTAGGGAGAGCCTGGATGAATGGCTTAGACAAGATGCCTCATAGAATCATAGAATGGTGTGGCTTGGAAGAGACCTTAAAGACCATCCAGTTGCCAGCCCCCTGCCTTCCACTAGACCAGGTTGCTCAGAGCCCCATCCGACCTGATTCCTTCACTGAAATGGTGCTCAGGCATTGGGACAGGCTGCCCAGGGAAGTGGTAGAGCCCCCATCCCTGGGAGTGTGTGGATGTGGCACTTGGGGATATGGTTTAGCGCTGAACATGGTGGTGCTGGGTTAATGGTTGGACTCAGTGATCTTAGAGGTCTTTTCCAACCTAAATTATTCCATGATGTTATGAACATAATATAGAAAGAGTTCTTTTTATAACAAAAAGTGTTAGAAAATTGACTTACAGAGTGATTTACAGACCCCAGCCACTGTATGTGTCTGAGACAAGGTCTGATCTCAGAAAGTTTTTCTGACAGTGTTGCACCAGTGAAGGGAGGAAGTTTTACAGACACCTTCCTCTGCTACATGCAGTTGAAAACAAGGTTTTAACTGGCCTAAATTTTACTCATTGCATCAGAATAGTAATTCTACAGGCAGGAAAGTTAAGTTTTTGCAAGGGGATCTATGCCTAGTGACTTTTGCCATCTTATCCCACAAGTTCTGCTGAGATCTTTGCTTTTGGTATAGCTCAAGGCCAGGGCCCAAGCCTGAGACTTTTCCTCTTTGCCTGGGAGGAATAGGTTTGTACCATTCAATAAGAAATTATTTTTAATTCAGTGCTTATTTCAGACTCACACTAAACAGTGTTTCTACTTTCTTCTACTGTTTTTTTTTCTACTTTCAGCCTTGCCCTAATAAAAAGCTGCTGCTGTAGCTTTTTAACCTGTTGGGTTAATGCTGATGTAGGCCATATGTTCTTGCCCTCCCCATCTCTTCACTTCTGAATGTTACAACTGAAACACAAACCTCTGAATGCCCAGGGATTTCCAAAGGCCAGAAGACATCTGCTTGCCATCACAGGTGTTTGCAAGTTAACACAGGGGTGAAATAACATTAGTCAGTGAGATTCAGAACTGACTCAAATTTCTGAAATCAGACATAAATGCTGCTTTGATGAAGAATTAAACAGAGACAAAAAAACCTGAAACATGGGGAACAGCAAGAAAACAGTTGCCAAATGGGTCTCCACCATTCAACCTAGAGTGAAGACACCCCAGCCAGCTTGGGTACAGGAATCAGTCTTGCTGCAGCAGGAAGAAGTGTCCATGTGGGCTCATTTTCCTCTGTTTTCAACAGGGAATGTATTACAGCAGCTTTATGGTTTCTGGATAGGTGTGTCTGCAGCAGGGTTCAAGCCCAGGCTGGATGGGGCTCTGAGAGAGCTGGTCTAGTGGAAGGTGTCCCTGTCCATGGCAGGGGGTTGGAACTGGATGATTTTTAAGGTCCCTTCCAACCCAAACCATTCCGTGAGTCCATGGAGGCAAGTGTGAATTTGGAACCCATACCAAACCAAAGAGGTGAAATGGGGAGTGGTGGCTTAGGGACATAATGCATGAAAGAGGGAGCTGTGCCAGCAGAGATGAGTCCCACAGGCAGGTCACCTTTCCTGGGGAAGCCAGCATCTCAACCCTCAAGAAAGATGCAAAATGAGTTTGTCTCTCCAGTAAAACTGGTATTTTCACTCTCCATAAATAGAGTGCACATTTGCTGTGTCTATACTGATTTCCACAAGAAAACATCCCATTTTTTTTTTGCAGCAGGATCCTATTGGCTAAGGCAAAAATAATTCCAGAAATCATTTGGTTCTTCAGAAAGTGTGGGAGTGCTTGTCCCTGCTGCTGTCACTTCCCATCCATCCCTTTTATCAATACACTCTCTTCCAGTGAGGACTGCTCAACAGCACACAATAAAATTGATTCATTACTCATTTTCTCCTTGTTATCTTTCAATTGCTCCAGCTCTTGATACCACTTAAAGTGGACATTAGCTCTTCGTAACCAGTGTGCAAATGCTTTCTCTCCAAGCTTTCATTACATATATTTTCATTTAGTCTCATTACACCATGTGTCCTTCTCATGAACTTCTTATAGCATCTTTATACAAGTTTGTGCATACTATGCCATGGTAAGGAGTGAAAACACAAATGGATTTCTTGGAAAAGCTGGCCCGGGTGCTCTGTGTGTGTAAATGAGAAGTGTTTAGTGCTAGAAAGTGGTTTTATTTACAGGAGCTGGCTCTTGAGATCTCCAGAATAAAAGAGGCTGAAATCACTAAGAGCGAAACTCAACTTCTGTGCTTGTCTTTGCCATGAAAGCTAAATGGATTAAACTCCAGGAGGAGCAAGACTTTCTGTTTATAATCAGCCTTGAAAAATGGAGGTGGGAGATGAGAGCTTTGCTTTGGAATAGGAGGCAGGATGATTTGAACTTCTGTATGCTTTGGGAAGGATGACAGCAACAGAGAATTTAAGGTAGTTTTGCAGACTCTGATTTGTCTTCCGGGAGGAAAACTCTTCCTAGTTACCACCCTCATTTAGGGTTTAATTCAAAGATGTTCAAAGCAGTGTGGCTCCAGTGCAGCACAGCTCATAAGTACCTGCTTTATTCTGCCATATGGGTTGTGATGCTGTGGGGAATCTCTGCTCCCTACTGGAATCTGTGGGACCAGGGTTTCTTCTTGGCTGTGGTTTGGATTTGGGACTCTTCTCACCTGAAGGGCCAGAACAAGGGACTTCACAGGCTTCTTCACAGGCTGCTTTAGTCCTGGGAGACATTTTACTTTGCTCTCTGACAGGGCATGACTGGAGTGAACACTCACACATGGAAGTTAGGAAGCCTCAAGCATAGATACAATATTTGATATTTATCCTGGAGGGAGATGAGTTTCTTATCCAGGTCCCTGCAGTGATTTTCTCCCCCAATTACAAAGAGGATTAATACTTCAGATGCAGTTAACTCAATATATCCTGGCTCAGCCAGATGAGCCTTAAACATTTTATGGGATCAGATTTCTTTTTAATTAAAGGAGCCCTTTGTTTCACTGTAGCTTTGAAAGTCTTATTTATCATTAAATTCTTTAGAAGTCTCTCAGGAAAATAATTTCCTCTTCCCGGTTCACTCAGTCTTGCATCTCCTATCTCTTGTCACCTGTAACAAAGTGCTGTAGGAAGGAGCTGTGCTGTATTGCTTTCATGTTCTCCATCAGCTCTGATATGGATGGTTGTTATAAAGCTTCATACATAATATATGCCATGTCTTAAAGCAGCCCTATAAACGACTGTACAGCTGTAAAGGTTTCTTAACTCAACTTGCCTCGAGCTACCAGCTATAAAAAGGTATTTAAGCAGATTAACATTAAAACTACCTGGTGAGATGAAAAATGGGGAGGCAGAATGGCCTGGTGATGGATCCTTGGACTGTGACCAGTCACGTGGGAAAGTCACCTTTCTGTGCCTCCAACCTGCAAGCGCTGGCACTAATCACTTTTGGGAAATTGTTCCATAATCACATGGTTTGCCCTGACAGGAGCCACCTCTCTGAGCTCACACAGGGAGGATTTTCCAAGCAGTCCAAAGGAAATGTTGACCCTTTCCCACTGGGTCTGAGTTTCCTCTGCCTCCTTTGAAAATGCTGCTTTTGCTGTGCAAATGCCTTTGAGTGACTTTGCATGCTGAGTTTTCTGCCTTTTTTCTACAGCAAAGCTGGAGAAAAGCCTTTGGAGCCTGTTCTGCCAGGAAGCACAGTCCCATCCATGTTGGGAAAGCTACTTTTAGTGGCTTGATTTTTTTGAAAATTTGAGCTGAAAATCAAGTGTATTTTGAAGCTTGTCATGTGGAAAATTAAATTCCTTTCCTACCATGACACCAGTTGTTACTCAGCAGAGGAGGAAGACAAGTCCTCTGTCCTGTGCTGTCACATTGATCAGATTGGGATCTGTATCTGTGGTCATGGATCACTGTTCCCGTCCTATCACAGGGCTGGGCACAAACCATTGTATAGGGATTGAAGGACATAAAAGTTATAGTTGGAAGGGACCTTAAAGATCATCTAGTTCCAACACCTGTACCATGAGCAGGGACACCTTCAACTAGACCAGGTTGCTCAGAGCTCCATTGAATCTGGCCTTGAACACTTCCAGGAACAGAGTGTGGAAATTATGGCAATTTCCCCAAAATACTGACATTTCCCCAGAAAAGAATCCCAATTCCTGCTTCTGGGATGCAGTCTTGGGTACCCTAGAAGCTCTCGAAGGTGTTATTGAGCTGTCTAAGGAGTGAGATTAATCTGAAGAATCAATTTGAGGTGTCAGTTTATCCCCTTATACCTGGTCAGTGCAGCCAGTCGAGTCCTGAGAGCAGTTCAGCTCACCCCTAAGTTTGGTATCTGCATTTGCTCAGCTCTGTGGTTCTCCAGATCCCACTGACCAACTGGCTGCTGGATCTCCATTGACTTTGAACTTGGACACTTGGGGTGGGATTTGGTGGCTTGAACTAGAAGACTTTCCAGGAGATAGGGCAGAAGACACGTCAGATGTCCCACCCTTTCAGAGCAGTAGCTGGAGGCCAGGTGGGACACCCTAAGACAAATCAAACAGCACTGTACATCTCCATTGAGACACTTGAATCCGTCTCCTGACCTACATGGAGATGCTGACATCCATTGACAAATCCCAATTAAGTGACAGTGACGCTGCACTTGCAGTTTAAGAAGCCATTGTCACATGAGCTTTCACCCCTGATGTTGCTTTTCAACAGACAATATTTGCCCTGGCCCTTTCTTGTTGGCATCTCTTCCGAAGTCCACCTTTGGCACAGCTCCTACTTTTCACTCTTTGTTTATGCTAATGGATAATGAGCTGCCTTTTGTGGATCCTGGATAAATAGGATATTTCACAGACAGTAACACAATCAATTAATTGACTCTAATCATGATTTGTTTACCTAAACAGTACTTTAAATCCAATGCTTGTCAGCAATCAATTCCTCTTGACAGGACTGTGCAACATCCTTTTGTTTGTAAGGAGGCAAATTAAAGGACATTGAGATGAGGACTAACAAGTTTTGTCAGGGTAAAACCTTCTCTCATTTTACATTATGAAATTGTGGATGTGAACAAAAAAGCAAAAGTTTGCATTGAGCAAACAAAAATGTGCTTTGTCCTGTGTAAAGAGTTGTGTTCCTTTAGACAAAAACTTTCTTTCAGAGCACTGAAAGCTCTTCTTTGCTCAAAACACCATGCCAAGAAGCTTTACATTTATACCTCACATTTACAGTGGATTATAAAATCAAAAAGGAAGTAGCAATTAGGTTGAACTGCACAAAATCTCTGTCTTATTAAATGTCCTCAGCTCTCACTGACCACGTCCCATGCTGCGTTTTAGGATATCAGATCAGTGCCATCATCTAAATCGGAGTGGTTGACTCAGATGGCACTGTGGGCTCTGTGTGAGGATGTCTGCACACAGTCAAAATCCAGTTTTTTTCCCCCTCCATGATCCTTCCAGGGTCTATATGTGGATTATGTAAGAGTACAGCCTTTATTGTACCCACTGGGATCCAGCAAAACCCAGGTCACTCTTCACTGAGGGAATACTCAGGAAAGAATCCTGGGTTTTGGGTCTGAAGTTGTATCTCATTCCCTTTACAGGAATTTGTGGGCAGCCGGGATGGGTGTTGTGGATTTTTGCTCTCTCTACATGTGGCAGCAGCTGCAATTTTTTTCAAGCTTGAATTTTTTGGGGGGGTTGGCTTCAACTTTGTGACAGATGTAGGAGCTGAGTCTCTCTGCAGGATTCAGAGTGGGTGTGAATTTCAAATAGACCAGAAGCTGCAATGGGACCAAAGCTTACTAAGGCTCCATACAAGCCTGGGGGTGCCTGGATGTAACCAGACATGTCCTGGGCAGGCTTATTGAGAGTCCAGAAGTGGAGAGGAGGCTATCAATGTCATAACAAAGCTAAGGACTTTGAGGACTTGCCTTGAGCAAAGATGCTTTCCTAGAAGGTGAGATCCTGGAGTCACATCCACAGCTGGTTGCAGCCTTTTGGGCTTGTTAAGTGTTCTTAAGTCACTTAAAAGTGTTCCTACATTCCTAAACCCTGTTGTTTGCAATAGAAAATTAAAGAAGGATTTAAATTCTTAAGTGTGTTTGTGGACCTGGCTTTTAATTCATCTAGGTTTCAGTTTCTCATCTGCACGGTGCTTCTTCCCTAAAGGCAAGATTTTGGGGGAAGCAAAGGTTATTCATTCATCTGTGTCCAGTGGAACCAAACAGCAGCAGAGCAATCAGGCTTTTGCTGCAGGTATATTTTTCTGTATTTGTTTAAATTTATGTGGTTTGATTCCCAAACAGTCCATCAAGAGCTCCAGGGCACAATGAAAGGGAAGTCCCAAACTGCTGACTGTGTGCAGAGACCCACAGTGGATGTCACCTGTTCTGCTGTGTCCTCGAGCTTCAGAGGAGAGTAAGAAAACATCTCATTTAAGAGGGATATAGAATCACAGAATCATGGAATCATTACAGTTGGAAAAGACCTCTAAGATCATTGATTCCAACCATTAACTCAGTATTTTTTATTAAAAAAAAAATAAATAAATCCATCTATAGGGGCTGAAAGCTAAAGTGGGGCATTAACCTTCCTCATCCTCATTGACATCCACACTTTGCACACCTCAAAGAATAGTCCAGCAGCAAATCTTTGCCAAGACTGAGGAAGAGGGAAACCAGGAGAGCAGAAATCACTGTGCTGCAGAGGGTGATCTGTGCATGGAATATTAGTTTTTAAAATCTTTCCTTTCAAGAAATTGTATCTTAGGCTTGTGTGGTATCAGTGGTGCAGGTAAGACCTGTGAGCACATGATGTTTCAAAAAAAAAAGGAGTGGATTTAGGAATATTTCAGAGATTTTGCATTATCGCAGATGGGAGTGGATCCTGCATAGCTGCATCTCTGGAGTGTGGGGATGAGGGGTGTAATGGGAGAGGGGTGACAGGATTTGCTTTGGAATAAAAGACTCACTGGGTTGTACAGTTATAAGGTACAGAATACTCAGTTATAAGGTACAGGATATGGCTTCTTCAGCAGTGAATTCTTCAAGCAGTTTATAAAGCCAGGGTGTTATTCCTCTCCATTTTAGAAGTGGGGAAACAGGCACAGAGGCTGTCACTTGTCAGAAGTCAGCCAGACTAAAGCCAGGGTCACCTGCAGACAGCAATGAACTACCAAAGGGGCATGGTCTGAAATGAGATCAGAAAATTCATTTCATGGGAAAACCCCCTCTGTTTTCTTCTTTATTAGCCCACAGCCATGTCTTGCTCAGTAGAGTTCTAGTAAGGAAAGTATTTATACACCTTCCCTCCCGATCCCTGGACTGAGGTAGTTAGTCCTGAGCTCATTATGACCTTAAATATGTTACCTATTACCTTTAATGGCATATTGTAGACTTCTCCACTCATATGCATCCTTATTAAATGTGCTTAGCAACCTGGCAAGGAAGAAGTAGAGTGTCAGCCTCTTCAAATTAAAATAAAAAATCAATTATGCTCTTAGGGGCAGATGGAGATTAAGCTGAATACAATGTACATTTAGTCTGTTGTGGAAGCCAGGGCCTTTATATGCAATTAGGGACATTTCATTCTTAATCTTCCTCCTTAATACTGAAGGAGCCATTAAAAGAGCAAAAGCCATCCTCAAACCTGTTTCATAGTCAGCTTCAGAGAGATGCTTCCAAATGCATCATTTTCATCTTGGTATTGTAAAAAACCTCAAAATTACTCATGTGACCTTTTAAGTCTTCACTGTTATTTTGGGGATAGTGGTGGATGGGGGCTGGAAGGAGGAAGGAGGTCAAATGGGTAATTGCAAGATTAGGGTTTTTTGCAAGGAGAGATGTTCACCAGAGAAACTTGAGCACAGAGTGTCATGGAAAGGCTTTTGGGCTGTTGTGGGAACGTGCTGAAGCATTTCTGCCACAACTGACCAGCTCATATATCCAGTTCAGTACCGAAACTGTGGAAGTGCCTGAACTGGCTTTAGAGCCCACTGTGCAAGGAGGGCACATGGAGAGACAGAACGACCCAATATTTTGCATGTTCTGGTACAGAATTCATTCAACGTGCAGCAAATGCTCTCATCCCCCATCAGGGTGCTGCAGCAATGATGTGAAATGCAGATGTGATGCCTAATTTACACTTTTTTATAAGGTGTGGGCTCCTGGTCATACCCTGTCAGTCTGAGGTTCTTGTTCTGCCATTACAGAGATTCCTGTATTAAAGGGAAGGGAAATTGAGAATTTACTTGTTTGACATCACAGAGCTGGGCAGAAACACCACTGTTAAGTGAAAGCCTGAACCACTGTGCTGTGTCTGAGCTCTACATCCATTTCTGTTGCCACAGCCTTTCCCTGGAACTGCATTTCTGTGTGTGAGATGTCAGCTCCTCCTGCCTCAGTTTCCCCAGCCTCCCTTCCCAACAGCAGCTCAAAGAGGCTAAACAAACCAGGAGACATTTTCCTGTCAATGAAAAACCTGTAAATACTTGAAATAAATAAGGAAGCTGTTAGTAAGTGGTAGAAATGAGCAAGTTCTTGATATGAGAGTGGATCTTTTCCGTAGTGCTGGCACGATCAATAAGGCTCATAGCTACGAGCCTCAGTATTGAACCTCAGCGCTGTGATTTATTGGATATAACATGTGCTTCCTTTTCATTTACTGCTAAGGTGGAAGAGGTATTGTTTAGCACAGAGACCACGCTTTCTGGGCATTCTTGAGCTGCAGGCATGAGGCATTGGCTCAGCTCTTCCAGTTATTGTTTAATGTTAAAGCCAGTTATTGCCCCTCTGTTGAATAGTCACAACTCTTATGCAGCGATTTCTGATCAACAGGCAGCAAAAATAAATAAAATTTGGTAATTAAACTGCTTTGGGCTGTGGAATTGATGGGTGGCTCTACAGGTGGTGTATGTGTCCTGGGCAGGGCTCTGCAGGGCAGCTGCTGCTGGAGGCTGTGGGGATGCCTGGCCCTGAGAGTGGATGATCCCTTTGCCCTGGTATTCCTTGAGTTGCTTCAGGAGAAGGGGTACAGCCAGGGACCAGCTTTTTACCTTTGCAATCACTGCACACAGGGCTGGTGGTGCCAAGAGGTCTAAACCTTGTGAGCCTATAACCCAGTGAGCGTTACTAAATCCCAAGCCAGCAATCCCTTTGCTGTTCACAGCGTTTAAGAAGAAGGGGTCTTACTCTGAAGCATAAAGAGGGAGCTTAAATTTTGGATTAACTTCACTTATGCTAATCTCTCCTTCAGATCATGCCTTAAACACCTGCCTTCAAAGCGCTGGAACATCAGACAAAAAAGGGTGTCTTCGAAATGCAGCCTAAATCTGATCTCCAGGAGATGGCACTGTGAAACTAGTCTTCCAGCGTCCTAATACCAGCTTCCAGGAACCAACTTCTCCCTGAATTAGGGCTGATGGATAAAATGAAGACAAAGGTGTAAGTAAGTGATAGCCGTGGCCCACAAACTGCCATGAATTAAGGGCTTGGTGGTGTTCTTACCTCCTGTAAAGATTGTGATAAGGTGGTTTGAAAACTGTAAAACTTAGAAGCTGAAGGCCACGGTTTGTTTGAGTGGAGGGGAAAAATGCAGAGTAGCTGCACCCTGAACTCAGGAGCAGCCCCAGACAGAAGAGATTTCTGTGACAAAGGAACTAATAGGAGCTGTACTTGTCCTGTTGGTCTCCTTTCTGACATCAAGCTCCTGTTAGACACTCTTCATCCTTCATCTCACTCAGGTTGGACACCTCTAACCATCCCCAAATAATTCAACAGTGTCAGCTGCACAGTCTTGCCCCTTTTTCATTGCAGAGCAACTCGATGGGAGCATCCCAAAAGCAGGCAAATATCTCCCAAAGTGGAGATAACCATATCCTTTGGGTATAAACCTGGCTGCCACCAAATAACTTTTGCCCTGTCTGATAGTGTTTATCACAGATGAAAGTCCAGAGCCTGAGTTTTGCTATTTTACCTATAGAAAGGTTGGCTCAGATCCCATCATTTGCACTACCTGCCATTTACTCGTGTTTATGAACACAGACTTCATCTTAGCTCCATGTTAAGCCTGTGGGATGGTCTGAGTCCTTCAGGAACCTGGCTAAATTTGGACCAGAAATGGATACCCAAATGCACAACCATCTACATATCCCATAATGACTCCCAGAGTATTTATCTTCCCAAGCCATGGGAAAAGAGAGGAATTAAGAGTGTTAATGCCATAATCTCTAGTGTATTTGTGCCTCTCTGTGTAGGGGATCTTTTTACCTCCCCATCTGCCCTCCAAAAACTTGAACCTACTGAAAGCAACAGCCTAGAAAATGGGAGATATTTTGTGTCTTGATAATCTCATCCTGGAAAACAGGAACTGTTGATTTCTGATATAAAGTAATGGGGCTGCCTGAATTTCTCTGGGTTGAACATGTTTCTTGTGTTCAGCTATGGAAAACTTGGGATGTGAACAAATCCTTTGGGAGTGATCATCAGAGACAAGAGCAGACGGATGATCATCACAACTTGGGTACTTGGTGCTCAGGTAAATCTTCTTCTATCAGTGCAATTTGCATAAAAGTACTTAAATAAAAAAACAAACAAACAAACCCCAAAACCCAAAAAAACCCCACCAAAATTTAGATGTGAAACTTCTCTCCCAACTTAAAATACAAGTTCAGGTGGTTGCCAACAGATGTGGCATTAAGGAGCATGTACAGCAGTGAAATTAAGGTATTTGCTTTAGATCAGTTGAAGATACATCCCTGAGTGTCACTGAGGCTGGAACTGGAGCCGATCTCAGCGTAGTTTTTCTGCCAAGGCTTAAATCCATTTTACATCTTGGGATACTACACAGGGACAATTCAGTATTTCTCGAGGTGCTTTCTTTTTTTCCCAGTGATTTAGGCAGTATTAAAATGAAATCTCTCAGCTATTACTGCAGTTCCTGTCCACTAAACCAATTTGTATTCTCATCTATGAGCAAGATGCAAAGTCTTTGCTGCCAACAGGAGCTGTTAGAGTCATCTTCAGATCAAATTTGATATAAATCTGCACTTTTCATTCATATCTGAAAGTTTTATGATAGCAGCCACTTAGAAAACTTCCAAAGGAATTTTGTTCGTTAGCTTTAATTACTATTAATTTATTTTTCATTCCACCTCTTTGGACACCATCTACAGAGCTAATTTAGATCACAAGAAGTCATGGAGACACATGGGCAAGGAGAATGCTTTCTTCTATATCTCTACATACAGGGCCAATTGCACTGTCAGTGTCTCAGAAATAGTCTCTAAGTAAAACTAAAAGAGGGCAGGACAGAGAAAACCAAGGCCAAGAACAGAGAAGGAGCTCCAGAGAAGACAGTGGAACCAAAACTCCTCAAAAGAGCACTTAAGCTTGAATGGAAATGAAGCACAGAGGCATGTGATGTTAATGGAAAGGAGATGGAGAAACCCCTGGAATGCTGTGAGAGGCACTGTGGCCGTGTCCCTGAGCTGGATGATGGTGGTGTCACCCACCACCACCTTTGGATGAAAATAGGCTGCTGTGAGAGGAGTCTCAGTGCAACCTAATTCAGAGCAGCTCAAAAGGAGTGAGAACACAGACATGGTGATTGCAGAGCATCTTCCTTTCAAAAGTATGTTGAAACTCTGAAATGTCACCATGCTGAAAATGTCACCCACTTCCACAATCATCTGGAGAAACGGGACTTCAATGTTCTCCTGGCATCTGTTGGGTTTTTTGTCTTACTTTGAAGTTCTGACAGTGTTCCTTTGCTGTTTTGAAATCCCATCCAGCCTAAAGCCTGAAAAATGCTTGATTTGTATGTTTTCCAGGAAATCTGGTGGAACAGGAGAGGCTGAACCCATGTTCTTGGCCTCTCAGAGATGGAATGTGAATGGCAAGAACATGGATTGTGGTGAAGAAACACTGTCTGCAATATTTGCTCTTTTCTCCATTTTTCAGTATCTTCTCCTCAGATGTATCCCAGAAACAAATCACATCTTTCTTCATCTTTATTCCACTCCTCACTTGTACAACAAAATTGCTGTGGTGTGCTGGGGTGGGTGTCTGTGAAAGGCTGGTGGAAGAGAAGGGGGTTGGAGAGAGGGGAAGAGAAAGGGTTTTGGGAGATTGAGTGATGAATCCCCAGCCAGAACCAGTGAAAAGAGTGCTGGTGTTTGCAGTGGGGCAGAGAGTAGGTGGGGTCACCTATGGGAAATCAGTGCCACCTCTCTGCTGTGTCCTAAAGTGTGAGAACACCCTCCCTGCAGCACTCCTCTGCTCCTGCAACAAGGGATGCTCACAAAATCAACCTGGAAGCTTCAAACCTCAGCTCAGAAGCGACAGGAGAAACGCAAGTGGAGTCAGCCACTTGCATCTGAGCCCGGGCAGTGAGATGTAAATTTGGCCGCCTGGGTGTGGGGATGGACACAGCAGCGTTTGGGGTTAGTTTCACCGTGGAAAGGACAAAGCCCAGGACTGGTTAATGTCCCTTCCTTCCGATCTCCTCCAGACCTGTTGAATGTGTGTGCCCCGCACCAGCCCTGCACCAGCATCCCAGAGGATGCTCCAAATGCATCCACTCGCATCCTCAATCCTACCAGGGGCGAGGCCCTCGCCTGCCTGAGGGGAGACGGGAGCCGGGGCTCCAAAAACCCCCTTCAATTCGCATCACGCACCCTCTGAGCAAGGCTGCAAGAAAGAGAGCAAAAACCCTGCAAAATACACCCCCAGCCCCGCTGCTGAGCAAAGCGGGGTAGGGGAAGCTCCGGGATCTGCCGGGTACCGCCGGTCGGAGCATCCCGAGTAACCCCGGCTGCAGAGAGGGGTTTATCCCCCTCCCACCCACCCCTGGGGATTTTCTGGCATCCCCAGGAGCGGGAACAACCGGGGCGGGGGGCATGGGCAATGGTCTCTGGCATGATTTTCCAGCTCTGCAGCGGGGATGATTTTCTCGAAAGGGGGGAAAAAATATAAATAACCAGAAAAATCCCGCAGTGTGTCTGTACGTGCAAACTCCCCCACGCCAGCACAACCGCACACACCGACGTGCAGCGCGATTCTGCCGCGAATCCCCTGCAACCGCTGAAGAAAGAAAAAAAACACCAAATAACCCTAAAGAAATAACCTGAGGAGCAAAGGAGGGAAAGTTGTGCGTGTCCCTGCGCGCCGGGAGGGCTGAGGGTGCCCACCAGTTGATTTTACATCCTGCCTTGTGCCTTCGCCTGCTTTTCTTTACATATTTTATTTATTTTCTGCAGCGGGGAACAAAACAGGTAATGCCGGAACCCGGCGGAACAGAGGGAACGGGCGGGTTGAGGGATGCGGCGCATTTTTCTCTTTCCCTCTTTCCTCATCTTTCTTTCCCCATCTCCCTCCCTGGAAGTTTCTTCGCGACGCGAAATAAGGAGGAAAAGCGAAATAAAAGGCGGCGGGGAGGGGAAGCTCGGAGACAGAGCTCCGGTATTACAGGCTGTATGGTATTTTATGGCATTTTATGGCATTTAAGGCGCGGGCGGCCAGCCCGCGTCCCCGCTGCGCGCTGCCCCGCACCGCGGAGCGCGGCCGAACCGCGGCATCAATCCATCAACCCCGTGCGTGGATTTCGTCCCTCCACGCGTGGATTCCATCCCTCCCCCGGCTAATTGCTCCATGTCCCTGCCGGAGGCGCGGCTCGGGGTGGGGTGGGGGGGGCGCGGAGGCACCGCGGGGGCGCAGCCGCTGGGGAAGGGGGGGGGGTGTGTGTGTGATGGTGTTGGGATGCGTGTGTGATGCTTTTCGTGGGTTTTCTTAATTCCTTTTCTTGAAACTGCTGAAAAGGGTCACCGGAGGAGTTGGCTGCTAAATATATATATAAAAAAAAAAAAGCCCTAAAAAGAGCGGCAGGCATGCGCACTGCGCGGATGCCATATTGGAATGAGTGTGCCGCGGGTGCGGGCGCAGGGACGGGGACGGGGATAGGGACGGGCGTGCTCCGCTCCGCGCTGCTCCGCGCATCGCTCCGCGGGGGGCTGGCCGCGGGGAAAAACACCCCAAAATAACCCAAACTCGCACAGGTAAGGCACCGCCATCTGCATTCTCCCCCCCCCCCCCCCCCGCCACCCCTTTCCCAAACCCTCCCGGCTGGCGTTTCCCTTTATTTTATTTGTCGGGTTTTGCAGCGCTTTGGGTGGAGGGAGTCTCTTTCGCTCTCTCAAAAATGTATTAAAAGTATTATTTTCTTTTTTTTTTTTTTCGAACGTGGGAGATGGGTGTAGGTATTTTTTTTTTTTCCCCCCATCTTTTCCAAAGGGGAAGAGCGCGGTGGAGTTGTTGGGAAGTGTTGGCGGGCGGCTGGGGCTGAGCCCCCGGCCGGGACCGGCGCTCGGAGCCGCTCCCCGGGCTGGGGACGACGGGGGGATCACGGGCGGGGCTGCGGTGCCTGTGAGATTCACCACGAGCGTGCAGGGGGTTCTTTTTACCTCGTCGGATCGCGTTTTAGATGCTCTCATTTCTTCCCCCCCCCCTTTTCTTTTTTTCCCTTTCCCCCCTTTTTCTTTATCCTTCTTCTTCTTTCCCCCCTTTTTTTCCTGTCCTCTTCCTTTTTCCCACCTTTTCTTATTTTTTATTTTAATTTTAATTTTTAAAATTTTTTTTTAAAGTAATACCCATCGTTTTTCTGCTCTCCTGACAAACGCTTGCGCGACCTCCTTTAAAATTTACAACGCTCACGCACATCGCGGAAAGAGTTATTTGGGGTGTGCGGGTGGGTTTCTTCTGAATCTGCGGGGGAAAGGGGACAAAAAAAAAAAAAGCCGCTACAAAAGGCGAGAGGGAAGGAAAAAAATGTAAGAGAGAAAAGAGAAGAAAGCGATCAGCTCTGCCAAAATATGCAGCTCTGATCTAGACGTATTTTCCCGTAGCGCTTCCGAACTGCGGTAAATGAATATTTATAAAGCTTGTTCTCAACATGGCGGGTTAAGTAAGGTGTCTTTAAAAACTGAAAATAAACATTTTGAGAGGAGGAAAAGAGGGAAGGCGAGGTGCCACACGTTGGGTTCAACTCTCTTTTGTTGCTCGGAGAGGTGCGCTGGTGGATTGATGCGGAGGGATGAGGATGGGATCCATCCTCGGGGTCCTCCCCCCCGCAGGACTCGGTGGTGGGAAAAGTACCGGGCATTTGTGTGTGCCGGGAAGGGACCTGCGGAGTTGGGAGCGCGGCCGATTTGCCTTTGAATGCCAAAATTGCAGACGTTCCATGAGAAAGAAAGAAAAAAAAAATGCCGGGAGGCAGAGCGCTGATTTATTTTGCATTAACAGTAGACAGTGTCGTGGGATGAGATGTCCTGTTGGAGCTGTCAAGCCTTCCTGGGCGCAGTCAGCTGGGGATGTCTGGGGTGGGTTTTTTTGCTGTTGTTCAGCAGAAGCACTGTGGAATTGCTCTGCACGGAAATTTGGGCTGCAGACAAGTGACTTTAGCAGTGCAACCAGCGTCGCTTTTGCAGAGAGACGCTTAAAAGCCCGCAGCGAGGGAGGCGAATCGCAGCTTTGGCAAAACAAGAGAATGAGCGTGCGAGGAGTTTTCGGGGAGTTTGTGCCCTTCCCCGGCTGCCTTTTCCAAATGTGTTTTCCGAGGGAGTGTAGGAGCGAAGGCTGCCTCAGAGGCAGGAGAAACTCCCCTGTTCCCGTGCAGGGAGCACTTCGTTGCTGGTGTTCCGGAGTTGTTTCACCGTGGTTGTGAGGTGTTAACTTTGGAGCCTCGATGTTTTGTGGCACGGGAGGCGATGGGATGCTCCCGGCATCGCAGGCTGTCAGTGCCCGGGGAGGGGTGGAGGAACCAGGGAGGATCCTGGAGCGGGGGAAGAGCTGATCTGCCAGCCCAGTTCCCTGTGCCTCTTGCAGATGCTCCCCACCATGATTTCGTTTAGCAGGAGCGCTTGGAGATACTCTTTGCAAACCTCAGGGTGAGGTTTCCCATTCTAAAAGGGCTCTGATCCATCTTCCCACCCATTTTCCCCCTCCTTTCTCCAGCCCCTCCCAGGACCAAGCTAGCGGCTCAGGGAACTCCCATTGCAGGATGTGGTGGGGAGGGGGCAGAGGAGCAGACCTAGGGAAAATTGTGATTTCTTATCAAAATAGCAGAAAACAGCATTTATTACAAGCAGAGGGGCTTGGAAGGCAGCTGTCAGACTGGTGGGACTTGGGTGGCAAAATCCAAGAGCTGCAGTGGAGTGGTGTCAGCCCGTGGGGTTTTCTGTGGGGTGGGAAGGGATGGAGCAAAATGGGAAGGTACGTCCCGGCTCTGCCCCCATATCATGCGTCTCTCCATCCCCAAATCTGCTGCCCCTTGGACAGGACAAGTTTGTTTTTAAAATCAGTCTGTGCCCCTGGTGTTCTGGGGAAGAAAGTCGTGTAGCAGTGACCTGGTGTCTGAGCAGAGAAGCAGCTTCACCTGGTTGCGTGATGGGAATGTGGGGTTGGAGGGAGTTTGCAAAGGTCTCTGGAGATCCCTCTGTACCTGGGGTCTCATCCCTCTTCCCCCAGTTCACCTTTTTCCCCTGTGCCTTGGAGGGACCTACTTAATAATGGAAGAAGCAGCTTGAAATGGCTCTTCCCTTGCAAACTGCCCTCTCTGATTGGAGCACCTTGCTTTGTGTCAGCGTTGCCTGTCTGAGGCTCTGCAGCTGACACCCAACCCCGGGTGGGGTGACCCCCTATCCCCCCACTCTTGTCTCTTTGCCATGGGACAGCCACACAAGCCAAAGGGACTGTATTTATGGGACCACCTTGCTCCCATTTCCCTCAAGGAGAGGGAGGTTCTGTTGCTGCATGGACCCCAAGCAGACTCCTCCTTCAGCACCAGTGAGGTGCAATAGGGTTAGCTCTGGTTGTACCAGGCAAACCTCCTCCGAGGAGTTTCTTCCTGCAGTAGCAGATGGGTGCTGGCCAGGATTTAGTGCAGTTTGTTTTCCCTCCCTAGAAGCCTTTAGGTAAAAACAAATTTGATTTCCTTTGGTAGTGGCAAAGGAAAAGGAGGTGAGGCAAGTTTTCTCTCTGGGGTTGGGACTGTTACCTGGGTGAGCAGGGATGCAAATGGCTTTTTTTTCCTCCTTTTTTCCCCCCCCTCTCTCCAACAGATTATTTATGAAAGGGAAGAAAATATTCTCACAAGTCTAATAAATTCAGTGCTTATAAAGGATTAGGTCCTAATAACTCCTGTGATAAGATGGAGGCTCGGTGTAATCTGTAACTAAGTGAAAATCTAAAAGCCATTTAAATAGATACAGCCAAGAGCTATCGAGAGACCAGTACACTATAAACAGCAAGGAAATACCTTTTGAATGATTTAAGGAGTGCACAGTGTAGTGGGACAGAAAATACATTATAAGCAAGATGGTATAATTTCATTTATATATTGAGAAAACATTTACAAATATTCAACAGATGTTACATGTGGCAGAGGTGGAGAGTGTGTTTTGCACAGATGTAGGAACATCTGTAGAAGACAGTGTATAGTTATATAGCTGTGATTATGAGTGATAATTGACTGGCTGGACAGGCAGTTGATGTTTTAATGAAGTATTTATTAAAACTTTATGGTGGTGTTACTAGAAATAAAATAAACACCACAAGCATCAACTCTTCAGGCTGAGGATGCTTTTCCCCCACCCTTGGCTTGTGCTGTGCTGAGCTGTGGCCCATGAAAGACATACATGTATTTTGAATCACTGTTTCTGGCCTTTCAGAGCCATGGGATGCTGACCTGATATGAGAACGTCAGTGAGGGGACGTGACTTTATCTTGCTGACAGGACATGGTAGACAAGGTGCTACCTTGTTTCTTCAGCAGATATTAGAAAGAATTTCTAGAATGTGAGGGTGGGGAGGCCCTGGCACAGGTTACCCAGAGAAGCTGTGGCTGCCCCTGGATCCCTGGAAGTGTTCAAGGCCAGGTTGGACGGGGCTTGGAGCAACCTGGGCTAGTGGAAGGTGTCCCATGGCAGGGGGTGGCGTGAGATGATCCTTAAGGTCCCTTCCAACCCAAACCATTCTGTGCTTCCTCAAGGACCTTTTGCTGGCTAAACTCATGTTAGTGTGGGGTGAGGGCATGGAGGGAATCTGAGGAGATTTGCAAGGGTGGTGGTGGTTGAAGGAGGTGGCTGGTCCCTGGCTGTGTCCAAGTGACAAAGTAAAGGAGTTGTGGAAAGCTTCAGAACGTGAGACAAGTAGCCAAAACTTGAAGCAGAGCAGACAGAGGTGAGTTTCTGAGGGTTCACAGAGAAAAACTAATGTGGTGACCACAGGCCCCATGTTTTAGATGACCTGAAGGTGTCAGAAGTATTTTATTATTATGAATATTGGCACAGAGTGTATCAGCTGGTGCAGCAGGGTCCTCAGTGCTGAAAATTGAATGATTTTGCTATTGATAATAGTGATGCCACTTGTAAATATGAGTTTGTTCTATCATTGTAACATGTGGTCCCTGATAGCAGGGTGGGGTTTTTTTTAGGATTAGAGTAGCCAATGGTACCTTTTCAGTATTTGAAACTCATCATGTGAAACTGTTGATCTTTGCATGACAGATCCTGATGAAACCAGTCAGATCCATCCTGTGGGTTTGTTTTTTTTTTTGCCAAAAGATTCCTCTTTCCTGCATTTTCTTTGTCTAGGGTATGACTACTACAGTGATTAAAAAGGTTTGAGCTGCAAAATAGGAAAATACAGAAATAAGAGCAAAGACTCCATCACTGGCATTTAAAAAACTCCTGAAAAAGTTTATTTTGAGGTTGGCCTTTTGCAAGACCTAAACAAAGCATTCTTGGGAAAGCTGATTTGGAAAATGTGTTCACAGTTACTCCCATTTTTTATGAATCAGAAGCGTTGTTCTAAAATTAAATAGTAATAAAAAGAAAGAAAAAACCCACCCCAGGCAGTTCCTGAGAGCTGACCAAGAGATCAATTCTGAGTAGGTGTGAGGCTTGAAAAAAGGTATGTGCAGAATCTTTGCTATTTTTACTCTCACTCATGATTCTTGCTTTCATGATTAATGCTCTTAGCATCACTGGGTGACTTGTGCAAGGGAGTCCTATTTTCCCGGGTAAAGTCCTGAGACCCAATTTGAATATAAGTTATTAGAAAGTGCTGCATTTATTGGCTTGGCAAGGAAGGTGAATTCCCTCCACTAAAGTCCAGGAGGTGACATTATCCTTGCCCCTGCAGTGTGGGAGATCTGACAAGGCAACCACAGGTTGAAGATCCTTAGAGTCTAAGGGGCCATAAGTTCCTGTGGAGACCTCTGTGTGGAAAGCAATAGCTTTCCTGAGTGCATTAAAAATACCACTTTAAAGAAAGGACAGGAAAAAGTAATAATTAACTGTTTCTTGGAAGATGTTTTGAGCAAGGTCCAGGGTGGGAGCTCAGTGCAGGTGTCAGACCAGACTCCAAGATGCTCTGTTGGATGGGTGATGATGGGGAATTAAACCTGGATGTCCTGGAGCAGTTCACGTTTGTTTTTTCTCAGAGAAACTGGGCAGAGTTAGCCCTGTAAATATGACTTGTAGGGCTCTTGAGTTAAAATGTCTTGTCTTGTGGAATTTGGTTCTGGATAGACCTTGTCAGGGGTCTGCTGGCTACCCTTACGTGCTTGGCAGAAAGAATAGTCCTCCTCTTCCTGCTGTGAGTGGCTGGGGATGGCTGTGAGGGCTGGTTCTCCTTTTTTTTTTTTTTGACAAATCCTGTCCCTCAGTGAAGCTGCCTCTGGATGTAAAGCACTGACAGGGATGTGAGCATGTGTAGGACTAAGCCCAAGTGCTGATCAACTGTGCTGTTTCAGTGAACCAAACACTGCCAAGACCTGAAATGTCATTTTTCATAAGAAGTGTTGGAATCAGATGGCAGATGTTTGCTGGATTCTGGTTTGCATCTTGTGGTTTTGGTTTTTTTTTTGAAAATGGCTGTGACTGCTGCAGAGACATAGAAGGCGGAACTGATTGCCCTGGACAACAGGAATTTTGACTGATGAGGGACTTTTGAATTGGGCTCTAAATTAAGTCCATGAAAACAGTGTTTTGTGTTTCCTGCTGGGTGAGTTCTATCATTTGGCTGATTGGTCCCACTCAGGGGTCTGACTGATTGATTTGATCCATGTGGCTGGTGTTTTGAGGTGATAAGCATCAAATGATGGGAGTTGGAACAAGATGATTTTTAAGGTCCCTTCCAACTCAAACCATTCTATGATTCTGTGGCTTTACCTAACAAGATGAGATGTCTCAGGATGATAAGCAGCTGTTTGTCTTCAAGCTACCCATCTAAAAGGCTTCCTGAGTTCAGCTGGGTTTCAAACACAGAGGTGGGAGAAGACTAGGATGTTGCAGGTGGTTGCTGTGCTTCTTTCCTGCAGTTCTTTTTCCTACTGTAAAGGGCACTGGGGACATTGACCCAACCTTCTTCGTGTCCCTGATTCAGCTGAGAGCTACAGAAGATGCCTAATCTTAAATATGCCTTATTCCCAAGTAGTTTGTGTGTGTTGGGTACTTAAAATGAGTAGAAATGCTCTACCAAAATGGGGTCAACCTCATGGAAACTGCCTGTTGAGTCGTGGAGAAGGTGGCAGCCACCTAGTAGGTGACAGAACAGCTGGAAACAGGAAGGATTAGTATGTGATGACCTCCCTCTCCTTGATACGTGTGCTTTGTGGAATGCTGAAGGTGTGGGGGTGTCTGGGGTTCACAGGGGAGAAGGCAGGATACAGATGGAGCAGTAATGCCTTCTTCTCCATGGTTAAAACATCCAGCTCACTCACAAGAAGGAAAATTTAATGAAAAATTGCCCTTCATTCAGAGGTTTGATGTAGCCCTCAGTGCGGCAGGTTTTTATGTTAAGTCCATCTCTAGGTCCTGGTCCATATTTGTGCATAAGACAGCCAAGAGCGGGATGTGTACCCAAGTCTGTGTGTCTGCCTGTCATCTCTCTTATTTCTTTTCTTAATACTGCAGGGCTTTTTGCTGTAAACAAGTTAAGAGTCTCTAATTAGGTTTATTTTACTTTCTGTTATCTTACTGCCATTTATCTCTGTGTGTATCCTGAGCTCTGGAGTGTGCCAGGTAGGGAGGATGAGAAAATTACTTTGTGAAGTGGGTTTGTCTCTGTTGGCATGAAAAGTATGAGGCATTTGGCACCAGAGCAGGATGAGAGGAGAACAAGGACCAGCTGAGTTACGAGGGCTGTCACCACCTTGCATATATCCTTTCTCCACCACTCATCTTCAGAAAAGTTTGGTTTCTGTCCCTTTTGGCTTTGAGGTGGACAATCCAGACCATCCCTGCTCTGGTGGTTCCCTAGTTTCCTGTTTCTTCATGTTTTCCCTCCAGGCTTAGCCATTTATTTTCTGTGCTGCTGCAGAAATGCTGCTGAGTGGCTGGAGTAGGAGGACTAGAAGGGACCTCCATGGCTTGTACAGACCACCTCTTACCCCAGGGCACAACTGACTGTACCAAGATCTGTTTCTGGACAGATCAGCATCCTAACCCCTCCAAAAAGCAAGACTCTGTGGCCTTCCAACAATCTATCCCACTTCTTCATCAGATTCATGATCACTGACTTCTTCCTATGCCCAGATCAAATGTCCCACCCCACTGCAGTTTAAACCTAAGTTACCCTCTTCGATCCATGAAGAAGGTGGAAAACAGATTATACTCTTTCCTCATTCAGCTGGTTTTTATATGTTTGAATATTGTGAACATTCCTAGTTCTACAGATTATATGGGATTTGTTTCTTCCACCCCAGAGTACAACACAGAGCTGTTCAAAGCAGTAAATTTCCCTTAATAAAATCCTGTGGGGTCTTCAATATGAAAGAGAAATTGTCACTTGATATAATTGAAAACATTTGGCAAGGGATGCTCTCAAATAAATAATGGAAAAAAAAACCCAGGAATTTGGAAGAAACAGTCCTTAAAAGGTTTCCAACTGGTGCTTTGTCTGAGAGGAGAGACAGGCCCTTTTTCTAGGAGGTAAAACTTAGTTGATGTGTTCAATAGCCCTTTTGAATGAGCCTCCATTGCATTGTGCAGATGCTCAGGGGTGTGAATGTTGTGGCAGGCTGCCACTAGCAGTGCATCCTAGATTGTGTCCCACAGGGTTGAGTCCCCCTTCACCCTGCTCCACGTTGCTTGTAGTGCTGTTTCATTGGGACTTTCTGGAAAATGCCCAAGGTGAAGTCGACAATGAAGTCAAGACCTGGTCCAGCATCACCTGTGTCCTACCTTGGCAATTGCTTCATCTGCTCCAGGCCTAGGGGTCCCCATTTTACCACTTGGTCAGGTGGGTGGCATAAAAAAAAGGTGTGTTCTGGAAGTAGGATGGAAGAGGGAACAGCTGGATTCCTTGACTGCTTTGCAGTGATGTTTTTACTCACGGTCCTGCAAAATCTTGAAGATGGTAAAGGCTACATGAAAGTGCTCATGGTAGGGCCTCCCTTTGGGTGGAATCAGCAAATGCATTCAACAAGAAAGTCTGCTGGGGCCACCCCGTGTTCAGCTTCCCTCCAACTGGGCTGGAAAAAACCCGATTATGTAACCAGGGTCAACCTCCAGAAATGCAGTAAGCCCTGAGCTGCTCATGGACCCACCCTCCCACCAGCCACATCCCTGGCAGGGGCTCTTCACCAAGGACACAGGGTTGTGCTGGCAGCCCTTACTGTTCCCTGACTTCCAGGGGAATGGTGTAAATCTGTGTCAGGGCATGTTTAGGTTGGATATTAGGAGAAAGTTCCTTACCCAGAGAGTGGCTAGGCACTGGAACAGGCTCCCCGGGGAGGTGGTCATGGCCCAAAGCCTGACAGAGTTAAAGAAGCATTTGGACAACACTCTGGGCACTTGGTGTGATTTTGGGGGTTGTCTTGTGCAGGGCCAGCAGTTGGACTTGGTGATCCTTCTGAGTCCCTTCTAACCCAAAGCCTTCTGTGATTCTGCAGCCCTATGATACTGCAGCCCTTCTGCACTCGTCAAGTGGCTCCATACTGAGAGGTGGGACCATCTCAAGTCAAGGAATGTTACTAAATTTTGGAGGAGGCAATGGGATTTCTGCTTCTCCACCATTCAGGACTCAGCATTACACTGCACTATCTGGGCAGGAGGTTTCAAAGCTGCAGGATCTTTTTTGCATCCTCTGTTCCAGCTGCCTGCCTTTTGTAGGTCGATCCCAATTAACCAAGCATACGTTGGAGGGAGATAGTAAGTTTTTCAGGAATAACTTTAAGGAAGGATTTGTGTGTGGGTAGGGGACCTTCCAAAGGAAGGAAAACCAGGATGGAGTCGAGAGGAGATGAGAAATGTGAAATGGTGTGAGGAAGCCAAGGCTGGCGCTCGTACAAAGAGCCAATATTGATACAATGACAAGGCAGCGCGTTGGAGATAAAGGCAGGGCTGAGACTGACAGCCGTGGGAAGAAGGAAATAAAAGAGATTCTTTATTATATTGGCTGCCTTTTTCTGCCTGTGATTTAAGAGCCTGGATCTGAATTAAATGCCAAGGGAATGGGAGCTGCGTGGGGGAAGAATCGGATCGGTTTGAACCACCACTGTGCAGAAACAATGAACAAGGGATCTGAAACCAGGGATTTCCCCCCCCTCCCTGCTCTTTCAAATGCATTTCATAGTATTTTGCTTTGTGCTCCTGCCTGGTGTAATGTCACCTTGAGCCTCTTTTGGTATTGTTTCCCATCCCCTGGTTTACAGGCTGGCAATGTGGCTTGTGGTCCTTCCTTTGGTTTCCAGTGGACAGACTGGTTTGCCAGTGGACTTCAGACTGACAGAGGAATTGGAGTACAGTGGTGTGTGCTGTACAGCTGTGTAATGTTGATGATTGCAGGCCAGCCAGTGTGCTACTGTTAAAAGTATGGCTGGGGACTCTGTTTGAAGTGTTAATTAGCAGCAATTAATAAGAAGTGAAAAATTAATACCCTATGTCAGCTTTCTTTGCTAGTTAGTTATATCAACACCAAAGCTCAGAGCTATTTTGAAGCTTGTGTTTGCATAAGAGTTTGGTTTTGTTGTCACATAGTATTGGGAAAATCCTAAAGTGCTCTCCTACCATAACTAGTAAACTAGTTATTCCCAAAATAAGAAGCCAAGCTATAGCCTCTGAAAGATCCAGTTTTCTTGGGATGCGGGTGCTCTCAATATGACATTTTAAAACCAGTAAGTTTTCCATAACTTAAGCAAAAAATAGATTAAAATAGAGTTAAAAAGCAAAAATGTTGATGATGTTGCTGAATCTGCCTAAGAGATTCTTCATTTCCCCCTTTTAATTGAAGTGGGTTCAAACCCAGCCCCAGATGTGGCCACCGAGGGTGGATCCCAGTCGTTCTGCAGACACCTTGGGCAGGTTCCTGCTGATTTTCCCATCCATTTTCCATTTCTGATCAGGGGAAATTCCCTGATCCAGAGGAATGAGCCCCTCTCATCTGCCCAGGTCTGGTGGCAGATCTGGGGCTTGACTGCATAAGAAAAAGCAAATACTGTTGTTGTCTGATTGGACACCTTCAGCGTTTTATCAGCTCATAACTTTGTTTTATCAGCATCACAGGAGCGTCACAAGATTCAACTACAATACCAAGAGGCTTATGTTTCTTCCTGGTATTTATATGGTTACCCTTGAGTTCTCTTTAAAATGATGGATTTGTTGTGTTTAAATTGATCTCTCTCTTTCTGTTCTTTGAATTTTTTTAGTAGAGCCAAGTTACCTTCCATCATTGTCTGTTCCTAGGCAAAAATGAAAGCAGCTGAGTCCACCCAAGGTTTAGCTTAAGCTGACACTTCCCCTCCTCTCCCATTTAACAAGCTTGATGTAAAATCCTGATACTTAACTAATTTATTATTAATGATGTTTACAGAAGTATTCTCTACCACAGGAGAAACGTTTTTTTGACTTTCAGTAAACTGATTGCTTTGAGTTTCATAGTTAATTGAAACTTAATATACACTGGGGATGAGTGATGTGTATGTTCTGAGGTTAGCTGCACTCAAAATGTTCGTAGTATATAATACACTTAATTCATTAGCAAGTCTCATGTCAACAAAGAATAAAGATAAAGTGCTGTGGTGGTCATTGCAGTGGGGAAGGGATGATTATTATTTGTGGAGTGCTCAAAGTATACTGAGCACTTTATGAAGAGACCAACAACCATATTGCTGTGAGCTGATTTATGATCTCAATTTTTAAAAATTTTTTTAACTTTCCTT
The DNA here is from genome assembly GCF_009829145.1 of Chiroxiphia lanceolata. Classification (NCBI taxonomy): domain Eukaryota; kingdom Metazoa; phylum Chordata; class Aves; order Passeriformes; family Pipridae; genus Chiroxiphia; species Chiroxiphia lanceolata. Next base: position 4,237,702 of record NC_045641.1, on the reverse strand, counting down.
AGCAGGTTCCTTTGGGGTGGGGAACACAAGTTGCTGATGGAGGGATTGTATCACCTGCCTTGGTAATTTGCTTCCACCAGGGATGCTTTGTGCACACCCACGGTTTGATTGCAATTGTGATCTCTCCAGCAGACAGTCCCACCATGGTCCAGTTAATGGATATCACACTTAGACTTGACATGCTTCTCATCTTTTTCAGTTCCTCCTATAACTGCTCACATACGTGCATTTCTTCTTTAAAATTGTCATTGGAACGGCCTTAAAAACTGGGAATGAAAAATCTAGGACAGAACACTCTCCTTCTTTCTGTTTTATAACCACCATATCCAGTCTTCTAGAATATGCCTCCAGAGTAGTAAAAGTTGAAAAAATCCCATAATATTTTTACAGTCTTATTACTCCTGCTTTGCCTGGCTTGGGCAGTAAACTTTTTTCCTACTTTTAGTCACACTTCTTGTCGAGCATTTGACGCTGGTGCTGCCATCACAGTCCTCTCTGCCATGCAGGTCTTGGAGGCATCCACTAATAAGCAGGACTAGTCTTCCACATAGGATATTCTGGGCACACACCTTCCCTACTCTCTGCCTTTGCTTTAGCATATCTTGTCTGAATAGCTGGCTCCCTCTGTGCCCATAATCCCAGCTCTTGGTTTCTCTTTTTCAGTCCTGCTCTGACACCTCATAATTTATCGCCATCTCAGAGAGTTTTTACTGAAAAGCTCACTTTAGAGTTCTTTTTAATCTACTCCTAAAGGTGTATCCCGGGGTATTGCTTGTCTGGTGGCTTACTGTAGCTAGAAATACAGTTCTCATTTAGTCTGGTGTCTGATGTAAGATCTGGTAAGCCTGTATGCCCTTTCTCATATAATTTTTCATTTTTGTGTGTTTTTATTCCACTTTGTGATTACTAGGGTCATTACTTCTGGAAGAATCTCCTCTGCCAACATAAACCAATTTAAAATGAGTTAGTATTTGCCACCCTGCATGTTACTAACTGATACAGTTACTTTGGGTCCATCTTCATTCAATAAACAGTTGCAGCCAGCACTGTTTCACTAGGACATTTGCATTTTACTTGCTGCATTTCATTTTCTAGAGTTATTCCAGTTGCTCCCAAGTATTTTCTCTTCTATGTTTCTTCTGTTTCATTATCAGAAATCTTCCCCTTTGGAAGTTTGAATATTTGTGGAGCAGGAGATACATCCCACACAGTGTTAGCCACCAAAAAGTTGTAAGCCAAGGGCTGGACTTGCTGGAGGGTAGTTGAGTTGACATTTCCTGCCTTTTTTTTTGGCAAAGGTTGAACCACCCTGTGGGCTGGTCCTTTTCTCTCTATTGGTGGTACTGGGAGCAGGAGTGAACTTTGGGATGTGAAGCCTGTGGATGCTGTTTATTACCTTATAATCTTCTCTGTTGTTATTATTATTATTATTGCTGTTATGATATTATTGCCAAAAAGATCCTTTGTTGTGGTTTTCATCCACCTCTAGGGTCAGCTTGGAGATGAGAGCGGGATCAAAGGCTTATAGTCAGAGAATCACAGGATTGTTTAGGTTGGAAAAGACCTCTAAGATCATGAAGTCCAACTGTATCAAGATGGGATAACATGAAAACCACTAGGAAAGGCTGAGGGAAGGGGTTGGTGTAGGTAGAACAAACCACTCATTGTTTTTTTTTCTTTTTTTCTTCTAGCTTGTCCTCCAGGCACTCCCTGCTGCAGGATGAATTAGGAAGGCAAAGCCTTTTCCTCTGAACCATGGAGACGAGGGCATCTTTCATGGCCACCATGAGAGAGACCCAGCATCTCTCCCCGGAGAAGGGTCAGAGCCCATCAAACGGCAACAGGGAGCAGTTTGATTCAGGTGAGCTCCCCTTCACCCCCTTGGGTTGTTGTCACTGTTGCAGCCCTCCAGCTGTGACTTTGGGTTGAGTTGCCATTTGGAGCTTCCTGTGTGTCCCCACTGAGGATGAAGAGGAGATGGGGCAGAGGAGAACATCTCAGTCCTGGTAACTCATGTGATGCAGACTCCTCTCTTGGGGCGGGATTCGTGTCCTGCAGCCTGATTTAGTCACCACCGGCTCCATTTATATCCATGGGAGGGTGGTAGGAGCCTCTAGGATGAGATTCAGTTGTCCAGCTGTAGACACTGGTTTGGGATGAGAAGAACTGGCTGGTGGTACCTGAATTTCTTTGAGAATATGGGTCTTGGTGACTCTTCCATGGTCGTGCTGGAGGTTTGTGGTTTATCAGGTGCTTGTCTGTCCCCCCTCTCTGCACACTTGGTGTGTTAACTACTAAAGCATTTCAGTTCTCTGTTCACTCAAAGAGTCATGAATGTGTCTTTGTGCTATAAATAAGATGTCTAAGCAATTTGCTACAAATGTGTTCTCCTTCACTGAAGCCTGTGAAAAATCCATGTTTCTGGAGCCACAGGTTTTAAGTCTTTTTTCCCCTTTATTTCCCATAGCCAAACATCATGGGAAGCTGGTAACAGCTGGAACAGTTGCATTTTTATAGTGTCAATGGATGAGCACTTTAAAGCCATTGAGAGGCTCACAGATAATGACTTGTTGATTTTATTTGCCATCCTGGGCTTGTTTATACATCCTTGTATTGTGAGCCAGCCAGCCTTGACTCTTTCATTAAGAAAAAGCTCTGGACCTAAGTACCAATAATTGGAAAAGGAGCTGATATGTAAAACAGGTCTAAGGCCAAATTTATCACCTTTCAGGGTGTCCTCTGCTCCTCAGCAGTTGGGCTTTTCTGATGGATGAGGAGATTTGTGTGCAGTCCTATTACATGTGTGGGTGGTACTGGGTCCTTTGTGCTGGTCTCATCCCTGGGCCAGGCTGTCTCTGCTCTGGATGCCCCGTCCCTTACAGATTTCTAGCAGGGAACAAAGTCCATTAAAAGAAAAACATTTTGGAAACATACAGTCCCTTCAAAATTCTTTGTGATGAAATGAAGCAAAACAAACCACTGATGCTGTGATGAATGAGTGCTCTGACATTATTTTTACAGACCTTGTAAAAAGTAATTTCCTGATAAAGTCTGCAGATAAAACATGGTAGAGAATCCAGACGGGTGATGTGTCAGAGAGAAATGAGCTGACAGGGAGGGAAAGGCTGCAGCTCTCACTCTGCCTCCTGTCTGGGTCTTGAAGTCTCTCTGTTTGGGTTTAGAAAGGAGAGATCTGGGTGATATTTTTTTGAACAGGTGCTGTTGTGAGTTTTGCTGGACTGCTTGGGGATGAACCTGCTGGTTGGGCTGTGGCAACAGTGGGGCCAGTGAGTCTCTCTGTGTTGGTGTGTGGCAGAGCAGGTCAGGGTTAATGAGGTCATGAAGTACAGGAGGACTTGATGCATCCATAAATAGCATCTTTGTGGTAACACTACTGAAAAGCTATTGCTGAATTCTGGAGAAGACTTGGACTCCCTGGAGACATCACTCCTTGTAAGGGCCAGAGATTATATACTGAACAGAGTAAAAATCTCTGCCCCCACTGCTCTGTGGAATGGCTTCCTCCCATAAGACTGCTGAGGAAGGCTGGAGAAAAGGAGACACTTACCTTGACTCACACAGCAGGTTAGAGCAAAAACAAGAATAAAAATTGAGACTATACAAAGAGCATCATGGGCTGAGGGAACTGGCTCATACTCTGAAATAGAAGTACCTGAACAGAAGGAAGGAGAGCCCAGGGCTGCCCTGAAAGTCATAGAATCACAGAATTATTCGGGTTGGAAAAGCCCTCTAAGATCATCGAGTCCAACCATTAACCCAGAACTGCCAAGGCCACCACTAAACCATGTCCCCAAGTGCCACATCTGCATGTTTTTTAAATGTCTCCACCACTGCCCTGGGCAGCCTGTTCCAAATGTCCTGTTGATGTCAGATATCTTGAGGTGAAGATGTCCTTGGGGTTATTGAGCAGCCCATCCCAACACCACATACAAACATGTGGTGCAACCAGGCAGAGGGGATACACAGGAGTAGGGAGCAACCAGGCAGAGGGGGTGATGCACTTTAAGCTTTTCATGTCAAATGCTTTTGAATTTTAGTGGGATGGAGATTGGTTGTGCTCAGGGTAAAAAGTTGCTTAAGCAATTTTAAGCCTGGGATGGATAAGCATATCTGCACATCTACTCAGGGACTAACATACTTTATTTTAGAGGCTCAGCCTTTGAAATCTCTGCACCTGGCTCTTCTCTGTAACATTAATTCCATAGGGTAGGAGGCCTTGAGGCTGAAAAATATCCCTGTTCATCTAAATTGCTTGCCTACATGATACAGAATTTTTGCACCAAGCTCCTACTTTATGGTTAAGTTGTGCCTTATTGTTCAGTCAAGGTTGAACAAACCCCTGATTTTGGATCAAATATCTCAAGTAGAGCCAGCTTCTGTGCCTGAAGGTTTTTGCAATGATTGCAGAAAATCAAAGCAAAGCCCAGTCTTTATTCTGTGTTGAATTTGTCTATTTTCGTGTTGTAATCATGGGGTTGGGTTATTTCTTGTCTTGCTGAGTTGAAGAGTCATCTGGTAGCCACTTTATCACTGGAGTAAGTGTTGATTTACATCTTCATATTTAAGTAGGTTATTTAAGTTTGATGCAGCAGCGTGGAAGTGTTTAACAGCATTGACAGCTCAGCTCTCTGCTTTGGACTCCCAGACTCTTTACCCTCCACCAGCTCTGTCTCAAAAAACTCTCTTCTGATCCCCTTTTCCCCCCTCATCTATGTATGCCTGGCGCCATAGGCAGCAAATAAAAAGCTATGTCTTCCCCTTTTAATAATGAGAGATTCCCTTTGCACAGCATAATTTTCTCGTCCTGAAAACTAGAGACCTATAGCAATAATTGCAATAAATTAACCCAGCCGTTTTCTTCATAAAACTGTCTGGGGAGGGTTCTTAATTCAGTTTGTCATGAGTCACTTTAATTACATCATGACCACACTGATGAATGTTTGGGCAGGTAAAGGGTCTTGCAGAGTTTGCCTGATAAATGCTTATTGCAAAGAGCTCATTGCTAGACTGTAAATATTTTTGCTCTGGGGATGAAACTGGGCTTGCTAGATTGCTTGGGAACAAAATGAAAACAATCAGATTTGGCTGATTTTCTGTAAGTGAAAGAAGATTTATTTTTAATTATTGCTCTCTGTGTGTTTCAGCAATGGTTTGGGGCCTTGACTCTGCTCAGTGCAGTTATAAAGAAAGAAATAAAAGAAAGAGTAGTCATGTCAAGTCCTTCCATGTGGGGAAAGATCATGTGGGGCAACAGTGGGATGGGGAGACATGATGCAGAGCCCCAAATCTGGAATGGGGCAAAATTGGGCTCCCCAGCCCCAAGGACTGGAGTGTTTGTTCCACTTGTTGCTTGGCCAACAGAAGCAACTTCTCATATTATCACCAGGGCACTGCTGGAGTTAACAGTACTGGGTGACCCACTTTTGGGGCACAAGCAAGGCCACTGCACCCTTGTGATAATGGGCAGGCAGCCACCTCCCTTGCAGCAAGAGTCATCAAATACTAAATAAAAGAGCAGAAGTGCCTGTATGACAGTTTTGTTCCCCCACTGCTATGAAAGCAGAGTCATTTCTGATCTCAGTGTTGGCTGCTAAAGTCCCAAAGTCAGCTGAAAGCATAGTAAGAGCTGGTCAAAACACAGATCTTTAAGGCAAGCTTTCTGTTTTCCCTTCTGTTGATGTTTATACTGGTTGCTATTCTCACCCTGAACTCTTTGACATAACTTTTGCCTTCTTTGGCTGTGTTTTAGGCTGCTTTTCTTTCTTTCATTCTTCTTTTTTTTTTTTTTTTTTTTTTTTTTTTTTTTGCGTTTGCACAGATGAGGGCTCCAGCATTGAGGATGCAGACTTCAACTGGGACGAATTCCTGGAGGAAACAGGAGCCAGTGCTGCTCCCCACACCTCCTTCAAACACGTACGTGCTTTGCCTGAGCCTCGCGGGTGTTCCGTGTGTTCCCTCTTCTGGTTTTCAGGGGGTCCCTGGAGAACTGAAGTGGGGTCAGACCATTTTGGGGAGAAATCATCCCTCCACATGTGTGGCAACCTGCCTGGGAATAGCCCCCCAACTGGTGTTAGGTGACCTTGGTGTGTTTGCAGTCACAGCTTGGAGCTCTGTCTGTGCCACTTCCTTGTAGTCTGCCTTTTGATGAAATTTTTCATTTTTGAGGGCTTGTATTGCTCTTCTTTTGCTTATAATGCACTCATTTTATTTTTTTTCTCTTCATTTATTTCCCCTTCTGCATTTATTGCTGTCCATCCCAACCAGTAGAGGTACATCTCACAAGAGTTTTGTTATTTCTCCAAAGCTCCTTTTAATGCATGATTTACTGACTGGCAGGGTCACTCAGCCATAGAGTACAGCATGGCCTGCAGGAAGCCATCTCTCAGCCTCTTGCCTGGAGATGCTGTCTCAGAAGTGTGAGAACCAGGTTCTTGGGCAGGTGGTGCTTTTCCTGGGTGAACATGGATCATACAGACAGCTGTG